>NC_140663.1:123342358-123942358 GCF_054131305.1 Coturnix japonica
TAAACCAAGACAAACTGTAGCAGTATCTTGGTTTAATGTGTTCTATTTCCTTCTTTTTTTTTTTTTTTTTTTAAAGTTTTTTTACATTCCCACTAAAACACATTTTCAGGTCTATTCATCTATTGCATCCTCATCTAATGTTTGTTGTTTTTTTCTTTGTGTGTGTGCATGTTTTCTCTCTCTATATATGTATGGATACATGTATAGGTATATATATGTGTTTGTGAATATGTGATATGAATGTCATACTTATATGATGTGAATAAACAAAAGATGAGGAACACGTAGCTAGAAATGACTGGCTTACGATTGGCTTTTTTTTTAAACGTGCCCTTTAAACTTCTCCTTCAGTGTAGTTTCAGCTTCAGCAGCTCACTAAAGCAGAATCATATAACTCTTTCACTATTAATGGCTGAAAGCAGCTCAGTTGTTCAAAGACTTCAGCTGAGCAAGCTTGCACTCATATGGGTGATTTGGGGTTCAGACAATAACAAGGACACAGTTATAAGATGAGGAAGGAGAGGATGCATCTGTGGCAGGGAAGAATGTATCTGTGGCAATCCTGTGTGTTTCACATCAAACAGGATGCCTTATGACTTCCTTGTTGATGTGTGCTTGTAGAGAAATTTCTTTGAACTTTCAATATCTGATAAGAAATATTTCAGAATGTCCTATAGATATCTGACAGAGCTTCTACTCAGAAGTAACAAGACTATCTTCAAAACTCTTGTTTTGAGTATTGCATATTGTCTATAGTAAAATTGCTGACAACATTGTCTGTAGAGCAAGATGTGTTTAGGTTGCCCTTGGGTTATACAGCATTAACAGACTGCAATCACTCCTGCTTTTCTGAAAATAACTTCCTTTCTTTTGATTAGTGAGCCCACCAAAAATGCCCCCAGAAATATCTTATCCGCAAAACAACTCAATTGAAGTGGGACTTGGTAAGTATTTTTCACTGTAAGAAAATATCATTTTGTATCCTAATTATCCTAATTAACTTTTCACTTTGTAACACAATTTTATAGGCTCACAGGTCACAGTGGATTGCAATACAACAGGTGCTGATGGGTTTGAGGTGTTTTGGACAGGCAACGGTGTGTTTATTGATGTGTTTTATGTGAGCAGAATTTTTGCAAGGCCCTATAAGTAAGTATATTTACAGCTTAGAAAATACTGGGTTGGCAACCAAAGTGGAACTTTCTCCCTCTGACATGAAATGCTTGCCTCTACCAAATCATACTTGAAACATAGTAGATGCATGAATTTCACATGAAATTGGACTCCTTAGAGTCATTATAAAATTCCATCTAGATTTCCAGCCATGGAAAAAGGTGTTCTGTAGAGGCTTCTAGTCTCATAACTATAATACTGTTTCTCATAACTATTAATACTGTTTCTACTGAGGAAGCTCTGGAGTGGCAGAGACTTCTTTCAAGTGAGACGGGGCATGCGAGGCTCAGACTGTCTCCTGTGTTCTCCTTTTCCTTTCCATCTGCCTATCTGGGAGGCTGTAAGAGGTGGAACCTGTGCTTTGCGAGAGAACTTCAGACTTCTAGTTTTAAGAGTCCTGAGGTTGTGAAGTGTAACAGATCAGATGGAGAGCTAATTAAAGACTTTGTTGAGGACATTTATTCTGAAGCTTAGTGGACTGAGAGGAGAAAACAGAGATATTTCCAGTGATGGTTTGAGGTTTAGGAAAAAGACTAAGACATGGACTGCAGAAAGTGACTGGGAGATAACGTGAGGATTGTTGTAGGCAACAGAGGATGAAAGGTAGTTTAAGCAGAGCTAGGAGGGAAAAAAATTACACTTGACTTGGAAAAGACAATTAAAATTGGGGCAGAAGGCAATCTGAAAAGATGTCTTAGATATCATAGGTTGGGAACCAAAGAACTGAAAACTATAGGGTTTTTGTCAGCCCTCATCTCCTGGTGATGCTATGAAGGAAAAATGAGCACTTTTGTAAGTTATCAAGCATCATCTATGAGGGAGAAAATGACGAAGAAATGAGAATGGTATCTTCAACATAAGATTATGGTTCTTGGAAATAAATAAGTCCTTATCATAAAGCAAAAGGGGAAATAAAATGCTGAATTCTTTTAGTGCCCACTGAGAGAAAATGGTATACAAAAGTCATATATTGTGATGTTATAGACAGTTGGGCTATAACGCAGAGGCATGAAGACACCGACAATATCATAAAAGTGATGTTATTTTTTTGTATTTCCTAGCACTTAAATTATTGTCTTACTGTATTTTCAGCCATAATATTTTCTGGATCTAGTCATTTATATTAATGATGTTGATTCATTTACTTCTTACTCTAGTGTTCATACTACTATGGCCTGTTGCTCATGTATGTGCTCTTTATGATCTATTTCAAACTTTTACTTAGCATTTTTAATGGTACTTTTTGGAGAAGAACAGCATTTGGCTAAGTAAGTAGACTAGTCTACGCTAAATGTCAGGAAGAGGCTGAGCTATTGTTTGGGTTTCCCTCACATAATGCGATTATTCATCTGCTGTGATTGGTATTTGCAGATGGAAGTGACCATTCTCGTGTTGCATCTGTTAGTGATGAAACCTTTATAGAAAGGAGTGGTTTTATGGCTCTGTTTGTCACTTTTTGAGTAGAGAGGAAACTGCGTATGATGGACGCCCTATGTATTCTGTGAAGCTCATAATTTCAGAAGTGCATAGTGAAGATTATGAACAACCGTTTGTCTGTCAAGCTTCCAATGCCTTTGGGCAAGTTGCATCCTATATTATATTAAAACACAGAGGTAAGGAATACTGCTGTTTTTTCTGGCCTGTGATTGACTTGGCTTTCATAGAAGTACTGTGGTATTGGTTCCAAATGCTGGTATATCACATCAACAGAAGGTGCATGGATTACACTTTCCTGAATTTAAGCATGTAGATGTGTGGAGGGGAAGAGTCACTGCAGTAGTGTATTTATCTATTAAAATAATAGGGATCTGGAAGTGAAAAATGTGATACTCAGATGTTTATTACATTTATATAAAAAATGAGATTTGGACAAATCCAACATTTTCTTTCTACTGTTATTGTATTTCATGCAGTTCCTGATGTACAAAGATGGCTGACCGGAGGACTTGTCTCTTTGTTACTTTTAACGTTTATTATTCTAATCATCTATAAGATGTTCAAGATTGACCTGGTGCTTTGGTATCGTAGTTCTGGATGTGCCTTTGGAAGTAAGGAAGGTATGTGCACGTAACCAATGTATGTCAGTGTAACTAGCCTATTGCTTTTTATTTTATTTTATTTTATTTTATTTTATTTTATTTTATTTTATTTTATTTTATTTTATTTTATTTTATTTTATTTTATTTTATTTTATTTTATTTTATTTTATTTTATTTTATTTATTTTTCCAATTGCTACTAGCTCCCAACAATTATTTGATTGCGGAAAAGAATGTATTTGGAATTTCCTTGAGAATTTTTAGATACATATAGAAAAATCTTTTCAGTCACAGAGGTGAAATATGTAATTGAGGTAGTAAACACTGCATAATATTTAAGGCCATTAAGGTGAGGGAGGTCAAAGAGAAACTCATTTCTTCCAAAGAAAGTTGTTATTTGCACGTGGATTTATGGTCACTCTGATGGTGGTCAATAGGTGTCAGTAGAGCTACATCCTGTGGACTAGCTGTACAAAAATGCATATTAGATATTCATACTGAAAACGAAACTCTCATTTGCTGGGGGTTTTTTCCCTTCCAACTTTTCTCTTTTACACATAACTTTACTTACAAATGCAGAAAGTTCCGATACTTAGATTCTACCAGTTTTCTATTCTGTGATACTTTTAATGTGTTTCTAGTGCTGCAGTGTAGTCAGATGCATTGGATAGGTGTGAATAATGGAAATAAGTGCAACATAATATGTATTGTGCTTGGGCACAATTCAGTGCTTTGCTGTTACTCTGTCAGACAGCTGAGTCAACTATAACTATTTCAAGCAATCCAGAATGAAACTTTGCAATATAGGCATGTTGCTGGTTTTTAGTTTTTAACAGAAATATTTTTGTTTGTTTTAGATGGAAAAACCTATGATGCATGTGTTCTGTACACAAAAGGCAATGGAGGCAGCAACTTCTATCGTCTGGAAACCTTTGTTCTTAGAATACTCCCCAACGTTTTAGAACAACAATGTGGATATAATCTCTTTATATTAGGAAGGGATGACCTACCAGGAGAAGGTGTGGTTTAATTGGCAGAGTTAATACATTTCTTGTTTACACATTGTTGTAGGGTTAGAAGATTATATTGACAACTGAGAAAACCTTCATTACTATAAAGCAAATTTGAAACTGTAGGTTATTATTTGGTTGTTTTTAATAGAAAATCAGACCTCTCGTCTGATGGACAATTTATTTCTAGTTTTCTTGTTCCTTAATCAAATTTCTGTTCTGATGTTAAAATGATAGTGTCTTTTTCCTAGGGTAAACAAATCAGTACTCTGTAGAATTAATAATACAGCTGAGGTCTTTTGAATTATAGCTCTCCCTGGGGAGCGTAGGAAATGTTTTTGGTCAGTAATTTTGTGCAGTGGATTACGGCAGTTGGAGATCTTAGATCTATTAGTTCTTTGAGCTAGTCACTGTTCTTTATGCATGCAATTTAAAGACAGTGCAATGCTTTGTGTTAATGATAAACTTTCTATACAGACTTTGATTGTTCCTTTGTTGCTTCCAGCTGTGGTCAGCGTTGCTGATGAAACCTTCAAGCAAAGCAGAAGACTGATGATTATTTTGGGATCTGAAACATATAGTTGCGTCCAGTTGGAAGATGCCTCTGAACAACAATTAGCTATGTATAGTGCTCTTATCCGTGATGAGACTCAAGTGATTCTTATAGAAATGGATGAAATGGAGGACTACTCAAGCATGCCAGAATCAATCAGATATATTAAGCAAAAGCACGGGGCTATCCAATGGAAAGGAGACTTCTCAGAGAAATATTGTTCAGCAAATACAAGATTCTGGAAAAATGTGCGCTATCAAATGCCAGCCAAGAGAAAAATGTCTTCTGAAGTTTGTTTATCACCTCACACTTTGAACAACTCTGCAGCAAAGGGAAATTAAGATCTACTTAGTAAAATAGTGATGAGAAGGTAATTCGGAAATATGTTTTCTACGCAAATTCTTCATATTACAAGGGAGGTTTTTTTTTGGTCAAGGAGTAAAAACTGCTCATCCCTTCCCGAAGTTACACCTTAAATGGAAAACTGCAACTGTGTTTCTTTTCTGAACATATTTATGACTTCTTTCAACCTGGAAGCTTTCTGGACTTTGTTGCTACTCAGGAAAAAGGTGTTCTCATTATGTCTCTCACCTGCATTAAGTGCAAACCTAGGAATTTCATTCAGCCTGTCAATGGAATGTACTTGGGCAGGGCATTCTTGAGAGTGGAAAGAGGCCAGTTCTGAAACCTGATTAGGAGTTGATGGCAAGCGATATTATCTTCTGTACTTGTGAAGGAAAAAAAAGTAGAGGAGTGTGGCTATCTCTGTTTGCTTGGAAGTAGTTCTGTATTTTTGGACACCAACCCATTGTTCTGTGTGCATTGCTGTGAAAAAGGGATGAGTCCGGATGGTCTGAAACCACAGCCATTTTCACTCACCATCCTTGAAGAGCATCATCTGAATGAAGACATGAATTCTGCTTCCTTTACAAGTGTTCTTACCTAAAATTGAGCACGTTCTTAAATTATCTTTATTACCAGCATAGCATCTGTCACAGAATCCATTCAGCTGATTCTCAGAAGTGTGCATGCTGTGGAATATGCACATGGTTAGAGAACATACATAGAGAAGGGATGGCCCAGTATTTCACGGTAGCTATTTCTTTGTGAAAGTTTAATGATGCTCCTTATGGGTAGTATCCTGCTCTCTTGACCATGGATTTCACAGCTGTTTAATTTTCCAAACCTCTAGAAGTTTTTTCTAAGGTGTTGCCACGGAAACTAAGTTCAGAATAGGTCCATCAGGTGAGGTGCTGCTGCTGGAGTAGATTCTGAGTTGGTCTTTTTTAGAAATACACAGTCTTTAGATTGGAACATTTAAGAATACATTTAGGAACCTGAGGATTTAGATAATCACTAATGTCAATTTTTACATCGTGTCCAGGCTTAGATTTGCTCAGAAAGGCATTGAAAACTGCAGTTTGTTTCCAAGATTTCTTTTCACTTGTGTTTAGAAACAGAATCATCTTATTTCTGTGGGATGAAGTAAGGGAAATAATCGAAAAATGATGTTGAAAAAATGCAATTTTTTTTTTTTTTGAACTATCTATTTTCACTTGCTTTGAAATAAATTTGATAAAAACCCCAATGCAGCATTTGCAGTAATACAGATAAGTACTTTGATTTGCATGGAGGTGTGCTGATATTTTATGCTGCTTCTGCTCTTTTAAACAACCACATTTCGTGAGTGTTTTAGGTTTGTGCATGTGTGAAAAAAAAAAGTGTGGGAGAATAGATTTGGTTATCATGCAGCATGACACAGAATGGCTTACCCTTTTATCAGGAGAATTTATTCTGAAGGTGAATTTTGTAACTTTTTTCTCCCCTTGGAAACTTTTTCTTGGAAATCACTTGGGAAATAGACTTTTTCTTTTTTACTGCAGTACAACAAAAGAACTGTAGAGAGAGATGTAGTGATTGTTCTTGATTAAAAACACGCAACAAAAAAAGATTAGTTGGCAAAAGTTTGTTTCTGGAAGCTTAGAAGAAAAAAAACCAACTATGATATAATCTGTGAGGTATTTGTTCACTACAGTGTGGTTGATCAACTTCAGTGTACTATCTATGCTGACAGAGTAAATAATCTGAATGATATATGATGGAAGATGCATTGAATGTATTCTCTTCATCATTTCAAGCCATAACCGTACAATATTTCTTCTGCTGATTTGTGCTTTTTTTTCTTGCTTTCTGGGATACTTTCACCCTTTTCTGACTTTCCTGCCTTTCTTGCCTTTGTAACCAAGCATGGTGAATATGGTATGCTTTACATTTTAATGTATGCATCTTTATGTGAACTGTTGGGTCACAGCCTGAACCAGTGATTAAGCACCTGGTGAAGAGGAATAGCCAGCCCTGGGAGCACAGGTGGAAGCAATTCCTCTGTGTGACCAGAAGGGGTTGACTCTTACTCCACTTCTTCCTAACCTCATGCTCCCAGAATACAGCTATTGTTTATAAAAATCTGGGCTAAGGAGATATTTTTGTTCTCCTGAAAATACTTATGGATATATATTTCATAGTTTCAAGAAAGAATGTAAGTAGAATTAAGTTAGCAGCTTTATCCCAGAGCACCTCCAGGTCTCTTGTTGAGATTTGCCCTACAACACATGAAGGACAAGAACAGTAAAATTTTCTGTCTTCTCTGCTCATTGTTCCCCCTGATGCCAGTGTATTCAACTGGAAAGAAAAGACAAAATATGCCAGTTAATGTGTATGCTTATTCTCTTTTAAGATGTGATGATATTGGCTTGATGAAATTGCCAGGACACACTGAACGTTGGTCCCTAAAAGTGAGCTTCAGAGCAGTAGTGCAGTTTACTTATGTTCTTGGCTACCTCTATGATTGCATCCCATGTTGAAATAGATTGGAAAAGGGAGTCTGATGTCCACTGAGCATCAGGTAGCACAGCTAACAACACGTGACTTCTTTGAGTGAGGTCTTTACTTTTGGGGTAAGGTGTGTCACAACCACATAATTGCAAATGGAGCACAGGAGAAACAGCAGGATAAGTGCATCCTTGCAAGATTAAAGAACTTAGAGGTAGGCAAAGGATGTTGGAGACTTCCCCCACTTCTGAAATGGTGAGTAAACCAGTATGTTGGGAGTTACAATAAATAATATTAATCTGTCCCTTTAAAATAAATTGGCAATTGACTCCTCCACATATTGCATACAGGAACAAATAGTGAGACAGCTAAGAAGCTGTCTTGACAGGGCCATTCACCGTGGAAAAGAACTTGTATGCTGTATGTCCCCATACCATCTGTGTACTCTCTCTTCTGGGTCGTGACATCTGGTTCTGCTTGAGATCTGGCTCTGGTTTCAATATTTTTAGAGAAAACGAGACAAAATGCTGTTACCTACAGTGGCATGAGAACTTGTTGGAAATTATATGAAGGAGGAGTAAAAAAAACCACATATTCTGGTGACTGCTGTTCTGAATTATACCAATTATTATTTCTAGTGCTTTTCCCATCCTTTGTAGGAACTAGCAGGGATCATACTGGAAAATGACATTTTTGGCCTTTATGTCTGAACAACTGTTAACTCTTTACCTCTGAATTATTTGAGAAGAATTATCCTCTGTAGAGTTGTGTTTCTTTATCAGTATCCAGCATAGACAATTTGAGGCTGACTGCTTAATATTGAGCAATGCTCCCCATTGACTATTCAAGGCCAAGATCACAAATGTACAGCATTTTATTTCAGAGAGGCATTCCAACATATTAACCACACATGATGGCTGGAGGACCATTACAAACCATGTGCTCCCCAGGCAATCCACAGATCACTTGATATGTTGAACTATAGAGAATCCATACGTAAGTAACTGCCTAGGCCACTGAGTTGATCCCAAATGGATCCGATGATCACAGGGTAAGGAAGTCTTGATGTCTGGGATGTTGAAGAGTTTGTAAAAGCCCTGTTTCTGCATCTGGGTGGTGGGCAAAATTCAGCAATCCTAGAGTTCTCAAAGAGTGATTGCTTCAGAATTGACTCTCAGTTTTTAAACTGAAGACAGTTCACACAAAATAAAATGAAAATGCTTGTCAGTAGTGTAATAGGACAGGGGATTTTAAATGAAAATGAATATTTTACAAAGAAAACATGCATTAAAAACAGGCTTTAAAAAAAAAAACAACACATAAGGCTTCCTCTTTGGCAGTTAAGTAACATCTCAACCCAGCAGGAGGCTTATTGAAAGAAACCACACCCCTGTCATGTTGTTAAGTGTTTATCCAATTTGACCTGGACCTGGCAGACCTGTAAGATTTTTGTGGCCTGGCCGCTATTGAGGGAGAAGAAGAGAGGAGGAGAGGAATAATAAAGCCAGTAGCATCTTGTTTAGTTACTGATTAAAATCATATGCACCCTTTGAGCTGCTTAAAGGACATGTGAAGCAGCAAAGTGCAGTTTTATCTTTGTATGCTCCTCTCTCTAACCACAGATGTATTTGAAATGGACATGTTTCACCGATCTTAGATTTTCTACCCAAATATAATTCCAATCAGTCAGGCAATCTTCTGATTTACCAAGCAAGGCTACCTCCTGCCTCAAAGTGTTCCTCTCGTAAGACCCAGCATTGTGGAAACTCCCTTTACTTAGATGGAAAGCAGATTCTTGCTTCCCCTAAACAGTGTGAGTTTGCCATCGACAAAGTCTATTCAAACAGTGAGAACAGAGTACTTGTCAGCAGGAGGAGAAGGGGAATAGGAGTTTTACAGGCTGCACAGGTTTGGCTGCAGAAGCTGTTAAATGTGGCCTACACTGAAAATCTTCAACTCCAGAACAGTGTGGGATGTATCCATTGACAGATGATCCCCAATGGCTTGGAGATGGGGGGAGGGAAAAATAAAACAAGACTTTTGATGTAATGAAGTTTGGTTTTGATGTAATGAGCCTATGTGCTCCTTAGGACAAGGCCTTGTAGCAGCTGAAGGGAGCTTGCTGCAGTAGCTCCAACTGATTAGGACAAGTGCAGGTTCCCTTTGCTGGGAAGAAAAGACAGAAAACAGGTGCTGGAGAAGAGCATGAGTAATGCTCTTCAGTAAGGGCAACAGTTGACTAAGCATCTCACTTTCTCTTCAACAGTAGAAAGAGGAACTGCTGAAAATCTGTTATCTCTACAGAAGCCCATCACCAGGCCTCTGGGCTCTCCCTCCAGCTGCTGGAAGTGGAGGAAAGGAAAGGAGAAGGAAAAGGAAAACAAGAAAGGAAAGAAGAAAGGAAAGGCATTCTGGGCTTTTATGGTACTTTGATTTTCTATCTCATCAACAGTGTCAGCACGAAGTGTGCACGAAGTGTGCATGAAGTGTGCACGAAGTGTGTAGCTGATGGACTATGGTTAATTCAGACGACAAGGATTTTGTCACCAGCTCTACTGAAGTCCTGGAAACAAAACAATTGTTTGGTGCCTAAACCCTGAAATTTGGTTAATATTTTGATTCACATTTGTGGCAACAATAACAACAACAAAATAAGCCCTCTATGTGATACTCATCAGAATTTGTGCAGCTTGTTTGGCTTGCATTACTACATTATTTCATGAATTTTTCCCCTGCCTGTAACAAATAGGCTGTAATGAAGCTGTGCGTTTACAGTGAGATGTTTTAATCATGTTTACTTAGGAAAGGTTTAGACTTGATCATCCTGCTGACCTTCTTAAGAGAGAAAAAGAAGTTTTCTATTTCCTACAAAGTCCCTTCCCATTCTTAGGAAAGAAATTCCCAGAAACTAAAAGAAAGAATTACCAGAACCCAGAATTGTTGTTTGAACCTTGAAAGTTACACGGAGCAGAGTTTATTTCCATTCAGGCATAATAACTCTGAGTTGGTCTGTTCTTATTACACAATGAACTTGGAGCACTGTATTGAGTTTTGGACCCCCTGGTACAAAAGAAGACAGGGATCTTCTGGAGAGAGTCCAGCAGAGGCCCACAAATATGATGAAGGGCCTGGAGCATTTCCCCTGTGAGGAAAGGCTGAGTAACCTGGGTCTGTTCAGCCTTGAGAAAAGAAGATTGATAGGTGATCTTGTTAATGCTTGTAAATATCTTAAGTGTGGGAGTCAAAGAGACATGGACAACCTCTTTTCAGCAGTCTGTGGGGACTGAACTGCAAGGAAAGCAAGAGTGGTCAGTTAGAATGGCATGAGCAGTCCTGATTCATGGGTTTGTCAGGGTTAAACAGATGGGTGATTATCTGTGCTCCTGTGATTGTGCTGTCTGTAGCACTCAAGTTCTGCACATTAAAACACTGTGCCAGGAACATATAGTCTAAGATGTCTCTTATCTGACCACACGCTTGGGTTTGGGGTATTTTTCCAAGTTTTGCATCTGATAGGCTTTTAGTTGCCTGACTCAACAGTCAGTGAAAAAGGTCATATCCCACCAGCATTTGATAAGAGGCATTTACTGTGAACACCGCATCTTTGCTTGTCTTAATACCCACAAACCTTCAGTACAAGTGTGGCGTTGGTCAACCAGTGCATTAAAGAGAAATAAAAGATGGATTTCATGAAAAAGATAACAGCCCCATCACACTCTTTGCCAGAGTATGCTGCAGCAGTGGGGAGTTTCTATGAGTTCCTCAGGAGGCTGGAAGACAAATCCAACAGAAGGTAAATAAACAGAAAAAAAATAATTGACTCAGGAAATCTCTGGTGCAGAGATGAAATTGTAGGCTTGGAGAGTCCTGTGGAGGAGTTATGGTATGTGCTGGCCCTTATCTTACTCTTTATTTTTCCTAGTAGTCACCACTGCAGACAAATACTGAGCTGGATAGTGCAAACCAGCGTAGCTGTTCTCATACTCCTATGAATGAAAATACATGACAGTGATGAAACTTCCTTGTACATTCCATTACAATTTGTGAACGCCACTGTTGATGAGCATTCCTTCAAGTCTTTTTTAAAAAATGTAATTTATTAATTGTTTAATTCCATGAATGATAGTTCTTGGACCTCGAAAATTTGTCCATTCCTTGTCATTACCCATTACACTGCATCAACAGGCTCCACAGTTGCTTTTAATCCTCATAGAAATATGTCCTTTTGCCTTGATTTTATTTGCCCAGACTAGCCTTTACTGGGTCGTCAAATGGAAATCTGTTGATGAAAATCACCCAGAAATATTGGCTAGAGCAGGATCTTTTGTCACCACTATTTTGTTGTCTTAGTCTTGAGAATGTAAATATTTATTTCCTCTTTTTGCAGGTGATGCTTTTCCTGCTTTCCATTGGGTGTTATGTTCTGACTGAATCTTCTATGTGCTTATTTCCATTAGTTTTATTTGATTTCAGTTATAAGATTTTGGCTCTTCCCTGACATTTTTTTGTCCAAGTGATCAAGATAGAAAATTAAGAGACTATAACATTTGAATTAAAATGAGCTCATTGACCTACAATGAGTTCAATTATCTCTGACATATATAAAAAAAGGAGAAGAACAATAAAGGATTTGGGACCTCAGACTTTTCTGCTGGCATGTTACAGGATGTGTGGGGTAGATATAGATGAAATTATAACACTGTATTTGTAGTTAACTTCACTGAACAGTTAGGACAGATTTAACCTTTTACCCTTAAATTCCACCTTTTTAGCTAGGAAGGCAGGTGAAATCGACTGCAACAAAACACACAGATGTTATTTCATGGTAGGATTTCCATTCTAGACTTTCTCTTCTCCAACTCAAGAAGGCCTCTTCCTCCTCCTTCTCACCCTCCCACCTCCACTTGCAAAATATATAAAAAAATTTTAAATAATCAGAATTAGCTGCTTCTATTTGCAAGCAAATGGAATTTCCAATGAGAAATTAGAGATGAAGTTAATGGAAAAAAAGAGAGGGTCACAGATGGGCTGCTGATTAACTGACTGATTGAAAGGAAACATAACTGAAAGATATGGCCACCCTGAAGTGTGCAGTCTCGAGTTCTTTTATGCATACTTTCATTCTTCTTCATGCTTGCTATGAAAGAATATCTACTAAAAAGTAGTGCACTTGGAAGCTTCTTCTGAAATCTGAAGATCAAAGATGTGGCCTGGCTTTCCTTATGACTGTTTTTTGAAAGCATACTTGAGGTCAAAGTTTAGGTTTGATTAGTGTATGACGTATCTTCTCTGCTGGTTTGGTGTATTAACCTTCTGTTGTCATGACCTTATGTACTATTTCTGTTTCTAAGTGTATGTAGTATCCATCTAGAGTTAAAATATTTATAAAACAGATTAATTTTCTTCTGATTTAGATTTTCTCATCAGAATCACTTATAACATGATTCTCATCATTAGTACTTTCTGAAGCTTTGCAAAAACTTTCTCCAGAAAGACACCACAAATGGAACAGAATATTTTTAATGAGAGTAGTTGCTCAAGTACTTCAGTACCCCTGAGCTATTCTTGCCAAGCATACATAACATCATAATTGATTTTCAGATAGTTTTCCTTCATAGAATCACGTAACAGTTTGTGTTGGATGGGACCTCACAACCCACCCAACCCCTGCCATGGGCAGGGCCGCCCCCCATCAGCTCAGGCTGCCCAGGGTCCCATCCAACCTGGCCTTGAGTGCCTCCATGGATGGGGCACCACAGCTTCTATGGGCAGCTGTGCCAGCACCTCACTGCCCTCTGAATGAGTAATTTCTTCCTAATGTCTAATTGAAACCTACCATCTTTTAATTTTAAATTACTCCATGTCCCATTGTAACAATTCCTGATAAAGAATTGTCCCATCTTTCCTTCAGGTTCCAACCCATGTGCAGGACTTTGCTCTTTGCCATGCTGAATTCCATGATGTTTGTGTGGACCTTCACTTATATATCAACCACGTAATAGTTCTATTTTTGACTATGTATGACTGTTCTATTTTTGACTACTTGCTGTGTCTTTCTGCCCTTTAGCATATGAATTAATAGGAAAAAAGACTACTTTGCTGGTGGTGAAGATAGATTAAACAGATCTTCTGGTTACATCTTGAATGATAAAATGCTGTTTTCTGCTGAACTATTAAAAGTTCATACTCTGTGCCTATGCAGAAGTGAGATCTGACGCTGAGGTTTTGCTGGGGTACAAAACCAACCTGATAGAAACTTTATGCTGACTTTAATGCGTAGATAAGCTTTGTGATGGTAGTAGGAGGGCAGGCTGTGGAGAGAACTCATGACAGAAGTCTGTGGGTTTTCTGAAGACAAAGGGAAAGGGATGGTTTAATGTGTGTACCTGGTCAGTAGCAAATGAAGACCCCTAAGACATTCAGGGGGAGCTCTCCTTCCTAAAAGGACCACTGTTGGCTGAATAGGGAAATGTGTAGGATGCTCTGAAAGTAATGCCTCCTATTTTTCTTTCTTTTTTTTTTTTCCCAATGGAAATTACAACAGTTACAAAGAACAGATAACCACTGTTTGATAGAGCAAATTATCAGCTAAAAACTTTATTTTTTTCAACAGAGTCACCACCATTAGCTATGCATTTTCACCGGTGTTGAACAAGAGACTGCATGCTATGCCTGTAAAAATCTGCACCAGCAGAGGTGAACCACTGTCACTGCTGCTGAAATGCACCACACACCACCTCACTGTGTTCACATCCACTGTTTGGTTCCCAGAAACATTCAGCAAGTGTTGATAAATGTCAGTGGCTGCTATATTTTCTGCATAGAGGAATTCAGCACATTTGCTTGATCTGCACTGCATTGAGTGTCAGATGCCACTGTGTCAGATTGCCCTTCTGCTGACATCTGTGGTAGCAGTTGGGACTCTACTGAGAGGTGATCTTATCAGTGTTTATAAATGTCTTAAGTGTGGGGGTCAAAGGGATACAGTCAACCTCTTTTTAGTGGTGTGTGGCAATAGGACAAGGGGAAATGGCCACAAACTGAAGCATAGGAAGTTCCACAACAATGTGCTTAAGAACTTCTTCATGGTAAGGGTGACGGAGCACTGGAACAGGCTGCGCAGAGAGGTTGTGGATTCTCCTTCTCTGGAGTTATTCAAGGCCTATCTGGACACCTATCTGTGCAACCTGCTATAGGGACCTGCTTTGCAGGGTGGTTAGATCAGATGAGGTCCTTTCCAGCCCCTACAATACTGTAATTACTTTTGAAGCGGCCCTCACAATAGGAAATGCCTGCTTCCACCTCTGGTCATTTTGTAAGTTGACTATATATTTTCTGAGAACAGATGTTGACACTGCACCCTTACACAATTCCCCATTCTCATACTAGAGCTGTGGTTAGATTACTCAGTAGAAAAACAAGCGAAGAAAGAAAGAAAACAAACAAGCTAACAAAACTCTCTTGCCTTGAAGGAGAATGGACTCTCTCAAAAGCTCTTGGGATGCTTTTTACTTCTCCAAAGGTAGCTGGGCTATTTTCTACCTGGTGGTGCAGTTTTTCTTGTTGAAAGCAAATGGAGGAGTTAGAAGCCTCTACAGAAGTTGAAAGCTTTGATCAAGTTTCTAGATAAGTATTTTGAATGAAAGACTGGGGCACTGAGGGCTGTCCTCAGTCTGAGTTGTAAATGATTTTATATTGGAGATAATTCAATGTCCAGTCTACAGGATAGGATTCTTAGAGTGTAAGGTGCCACTCTTAAGCACAGAAAAGACATTGAATGAGCTTAGGTAATGCTGGACATTATTAGATGTACAGGATTTTTTCCTGAGACATAGGTCAGTCTTTTTCCAAATCTGAGTTCAGGTACTATTCAAGTAGAAATACATGACAGCTGGAGTCTGAATAATAGCCAAGTTGTGGCCGTGTTTGTATTATCAGGACTTGAAATCTGGGGACAGCAGACTGTCTCAATCCTTTAAAATGCACCAGAAAGTAGTCTGGGTATTAAGAAACATTTCTTCTCACAAAGAGCAGTGAGGCAGTGGCACAGGCTGCCCAGGGAGGTTCAAGAGCTGTGTAGACCACTGGGGCCTGGTCAGTGGTCAGTGGTCATGGTGGAGGTGGGCTGCTGGTTGGACTGGGTGATCTTAGTGGTCTCTTCCAACTTCAACTATTCTACAATTCTATGAAAGATTATCAATAATAATACAAAAATCCCTTTCATGGCTAATGGAAATGAATATAAGGAAAGAAATGTCTCTGACATACTCCTAAAATAAGAAAACAACAAGTCTTACTGCTATCTGGTTGTGCGGCGTCTGACCCAGATAACTACATACATCACATCCATAGTGGTGCAGACACATCTGCACTAAGGTTTCTAAGGCAATGAGTCAGCCAGGGAGCACCCTCAACTCAGTGTCCTCTGATCAATATATTATGTACTGCACACGCATGTGATGTCACCTGAGGATATCAGACAAGTTGTCAAAGTCACTTACAAGAGCCTCAGGATCTCTATTGAGCTAACCATTAATACAAGGAATGAGCTGTAGCAATCACCCATGCACAATTATTGTTCAGGGTGACTGATGGTGACTCAGCAGAAGAGTACACGAGGGCTCTACACATGAGGGCTTTACACACCATGGTTTGTCATTCTTTGTAGGACAGATTTTTACTGAACAGCCTATGTGAATTTTTAATCTTTTTTTTTTTTTAATTATTATTTTTATCATTTTTGTTCCTTATGATTCCGCTTTAGGGATGTTCATATACCCTAACAAATGCCAACATGTCTTCAACAGGAAATTTAAAAAGCATGCTTGAATTTTCCCTATTTTAAGCCAACTCATTTTGATTGCCCATCTATAAGGATAAGGATGTTGGAATATTGTTTATGTTGGACACCAAGGGGTCATTTCCTCAAAGAAGGAAAGGTCCAGAGGTATCCAAAGCAGCTGATTATGAATGTATCTTTTCTTTTTTTTTTTTTTCCCAAATGCCTCACTTTAAAGCAAATGGAGTCTGCAGCTGACAAGCTGTGTAATGTGTCTACACTCCAGGTGTTTCCTCTACAGAACAGCATTTTTTTTATTTTATTTTTTTTTACATTTCAACAATTAGAACACAAGGCAGGTTTGATTTCCTATTGCACTCACATAATGCTGAGGGATCAGTTACAAAAACTGAAAAATGGAATTATGGTCATGATGGCCAACAAGGCTATGCCTGAAATGGATGAGCATTGCTCCAGAAGAGTAGCTGACCTGCTACTGAGTAGGACACCCACAAGACCCAGTACCTGTGTGTTGATGGTAGATGGGTCTGGTGGTTGGACTAGATGATCTTAGTAGTCCTTTCCAACCTTATTGATTCTACAGTTCTGTACCCATCACATGTGAGGCTTCAACATAACTCAGTGCTGTGCTACTTAATGGGATAGCAGGAAACATCAAAGATGGCTGTGCTGGAAATTCTGTTTCCTGAAAATGCTCTGATGCTTCAGGGAAACTGAGATTTGGAACAGAAAACCATCTGTTGGCTTAAACAAATATGTTCTTTTCCTTAGAAAGGCAAAAGCATGCTACCTTGCATTTATTCTCAATACTCAAAATAGATGTTTTTTCAGGCAGTTTTTCTGCTTCAAGGCAAGAATGAAGAGGAAAGAAATGAGCTATTTCAGAAAGCACAGCTTGAGATCTTCTGAGAAAAGGCTCCGTAGGACCCCTGGGTCTTAGGGAAGGGAAATTGCCTCCATTTTGTGTTTCTTCTGTTTCCCTATTAATATAAGAAAATAACAACTGTTGTACCAGCTCACACTGACAAAACATACCTAGGTCTCTATCCTTCTGTTGTTCAGAAGCACAGTTGGTCAAAAACAGGCTAAGGAGAGGATGCATCCTAATGGTCCTTAACAGTGTCAGTCAGGTGGGATGGACATCCTCAGTTTAAAGTAGCTTCTTCAACAGCATCTTAAGTAGTGATCAATGCATCTTCCCTTCCTAAATTCATGTCATACCATCTGAATCCATTACATCATTTTTTTGGATAACTTAATCTGTCAACTAGCTTCATTTTCTATTTGTGTGAAAGTGTTCACTGCTTTAGTGATGTGCCTGTTTTTTTCCCTGTTTCTTTTATCATGTGATGTTCTGAAAAATCGTTCCCTGTCTAATTTTGCCTCATATAAAAAGTCCTCCCTTTTTACATCTAGAGAGTGCCAGTCAATTTGCTTTACTTTTGCATCAAAAGTGCTCTGTACCTCTGATATCCTTGCTGCTCTTTTTGGGAACTTATTTACTGTAATATCCTTTCAGTCACTGGTGACTAAATTTGCATCCAGTGCACGAGATAAGCACATGTTGCATCAGTATAATAACATTTCCTGTTTTGTTCTCTATTCTTTTTCTAATAACTCATCACAGTGTCTGCTCTCTTGGCAGCTGCTGAATATTACACTGTTCTCAGAATAAATCCAAAACTACATCAAGATATCCTTCCCAGTTACTGAAAGCTGATAAGTTTGTGTGTGTTTTCCCAAGAATAGTGCTTTGTGTGCATCAATGGCCAACAACACCAAGCACAGTAAAGCTAGGGAACACCTATTTTCAGAGTGAAAGAAATTTCCCAGATATCTTGCAAACCGGGTGCATCCACTTCTATGATAGCCAGCCAAATTACTGACATGTTTTAAGCTAATTTTAATGTAAGTAGCTGTTGGAGGCCAGAGATTTTACCACTTGGAACCATTTCCGTGTTGATAGGTGGTCTAAGAAGTAGAGCTGAATTTATGAACTTTAACAGGACGTTCACTCGAGGGTCTGGACTGCTTCATTTGCAAAAAAAATAGTTAAATACACAGAAATTCTTATTTTTTTTCTTAATTCCAGAAAAGGAGGAGTTCTGTGGCATTTCTTTTTCACAAGAAATGTTCATAACTTGTGGGTTTTCTTTTTCTTTTTTTCTTTTAAATTGATTTTTTTCTAGAAATACTTAGAAATTTTAAATACTGCAGACTCCGGATTGCTGCCAGATCTGATGGTAAACCCAGTGAGCTAATTCTCATGAAAAATGCTCTTCCAGTTCAACCCGTAGACAAAAAGTTTCATTAAATAGTGATATTATAAATAATAGAAATAATTATTAAGGCAAAACCTCTGCTCTACATGCTGTCAGTATGTCATGACCCTCTTCTATCAGTGAGGCATTCACTTCCAGTAATTCATATACATTGAGGAACAAACAAAGCTGTTTAGTACAAGGCCAATATAAACTATATCCTCTGTCAGCAAATTATCTTGAATGGCTTTTCGGAGAATCTCATTTTGTCTTAGTCCTGTAAATTTGCAAGAATTTTATCTTTCCCATCCAAGTTATGATTTCAAGAACATTAGATATTTCTAAGAGTTTATTCCTAAGAAATAGTAGAAAAACTTGTTCTCAGGGAAGTAGTCAGACGTAAACAACAATATATGAGTAATGTTTGATTTCAGTCACACGAAATAGAATGAGTGCTGCACAGGAGGATAGCTTTGCTGTTGTACCAAGCATGACGTCTGGCATATAAAGATCTTTAACTTAATTTGGAAACTTTCACTTGAGCATGTGTAGTCTTTGCCTTGGACATGTTTTCTGAAATTATTTGGACACAGAATGGAGGATTTATTCCACTTTTATTCTGTAGATAAGCTTTGGATAGGTTTCTTGCCCAAAGATGTTTGTCTGCTCAGTCTCACTTTTATCTCTGTCCTGTCCAGCATCCAAGGCAGCTTGACAGGACCATCAGTGGGAATGGAAGATTCCAGGGAATCAGTGAAGTGTTTTTATTTCTGTAAAAGCAACAGATGTACTGGAACAGCACTCTCTCCAGTTGCCTTTGTGGTCACGCTACGGCAGTCCTGCTGGTGGCCTGGTCACATTCAGAGCATCTGCTGCTATTTTCATTCTGGCTTTGTACTCAGCCTCCTTAGGATGGCAGCTCGACTGTTTTCATTTTAGGGCAAATCTCACAGCAGAGAAATTGAGAACTTTGTTGGAAAGGGAATCTGTTCTAAAGGTGCTGAGATTTTGGTGTTGGTGTTAAGATATTTGTTTGAATAAAGTCATCCTTGGCCTGACAAATACATCTTGACCACCATAGTCAAGATATTCCAGAAACTACAGGTGATAAAAGGACTTCCAATGTAACTCTAGGAGAGTGGTTAGGTCCTGGAACAGGCTGCCCAGGGAGGTTGTGGATGCCCCGTCCTTGGAGGTGTTCAAGACCAGGTTGGACAGGGCTCTGGGCAACCTGATCTAGTAAAAGGTGTATGTTTGGTGGCCCTGCCAGGCAGGGGGGTTGGAACTACATGATCCTTGAGGTCCCTTCCAACCCAGGTCATTCTGTGATTCTGTGATTCTGTAACTTATCAACGTGCAACCCAACAGCAAATACATGTCAGCATTACAAAGGGTACATTTAATTCTTGGACAGTTGCCTCCTTCAAGATACTCTCAACTGTGTTTTATATCCTTTGAATTTTAATACACAATCTAGGCCCCAGAAGAGAAGAGCAGGAGGGGCAGTCTGGGGGACCCATATGGAGCAGTGCCTGAAATGTCGGTCCTGCTGTATGGAGCTGTGGTGCTGCAAGAACTGTAGCCTGTGGGAAGCCCACAGAGTTCAGTTCAGGAAAGACAGCATTGTGGGGGGGACCCACATGGAGCAGGAGCAGGGAGTGGTGATGGAGGAGCAACAGAATGAAGTCATTATGGTCTGATTATAGACCCCATTCTCCTGTGCTGTTCAGGGGAGGGACACAGAGGAGGATGGATGAGCAGGAGGTATTTTTAGTTTGCTTTTAGTTTTTCTCTGCTCTAATCTGTTAGTAATTGGCAAAAAAAAAATCATTAATATCCCTATTCTGAGTCTGTTTTGCCTATGACACTAACTGATGAGCAATCTTCCTGTCCTTAGCTCAACCCATGGTCCCTTTTCCATTTTATTTCCCCCCACCCTGTTCTTTTGGCAAGAGGGAGTGCAAAAGTGATGTGGCAGAGTCCTGCTGCCTGGTAGGGTGGAACCGCCACGTGCACATGCTAGCCCCAACACACAGGCACAGGAAGGATGCTGCACCTTCCGTAAGGTGTATTCCCACCAGCGAAGAGACATTAGACACACCATGGGAATGGTCAAACCCATCACTGTTTTCCCCTGCTGTTCAGTCATTTATTGACTTCACTGGGGTTTCATGGGTTGACCTCAAGTACTGCGTGTAGTGTAACTTTCTTTGCCAGGGTTACTTCTACCAAGTATCCTCTACAGTGTGCACTGACAGTCTGCTAGCAAGGTGTAAAAACAAAAAAATGAATAATAATAGTAATAATAATAAAAATAAAAAAGTGAACAGCTATTATTTCTTGGTGAATAGGGACAGGTATAAGACTAAGCTGCTCAACTAAGCACTCTTTCTTGGCACGGGGCAAATGTTGATGTTGCTGAGTTGCTGTTTACCTATCTCTGCTTTTTATCTCAGTATTTCATCTTTCTCATGTCAGCGTTTTTTTCCCTTTTGGCCTCTAACTGTTCCTACTCATCTCAAAAAACGTAACTTCAACTGTATTTTCACTTTTCTTATCTAATGTGGCATTAAGTTATGAAGTTTACACCGCTCTGGAGCAATTTTGCTGCACAATTAGGTTAAATTCATCCAGCACAAAACCAGCCATTGGATCATGGACATCTAAGTCTCTGGGCCATTGACTGCTAGAGCTGGTAGAGGACTGTGGACCATATGCAATTAGTCCAATCTTACCAGTCTCAGATCTTTCCTTATGGAAGGTCTTCCACTGGTGGCATCTGCACTGGGTTCCCAGCAAGCTACTCCAGAGCTTTATTACCTTTCATGTCATTTTTATTTTTTTTTTCCTCCTGTCTTGCCTATCCTGCTTCAGATTCAGACCATTATTTCTTGATTTGTTTTCTTGGAAGACTCTTATTCATTGGACTGCTATGCATACAACCTACTAAGGGAGTGCAGTGCAGCTAACTCATCAAGGAAATCCCTTGCCATTATGCCATAAGCGCTCTTTTTTGTCTTTATATGCTTATCAAATTGGAATTTTTTAGAGATTGTGTTGTAGTTTGACCTGGCAGGCATCTCAGCACCACATCAGCTTC
Organism: Coturnix japonica; assembly: GCF_054131305.1. NCBI lineage: Eukaryota > Metazoa > Chordata > Aves > Galliformes > Phasianidae > Coturnix > Coturnix japonica. Next base: position 123,364,123 of record NC_140663.1, read on the forward strand.
TTGTTCACATCCCACTGACGTTAGAGGGATGGGGGAGAGAATTGAAAAAAATAAAAAAATGTCAAAAATTGTGCTTTGAGATCATGGAATCATAGACTCTTAAGGACCGAGTCCAACTCCTGGCTCCACACAGGACTACCCAAAATAGAATCATAGAGTACTGTGGGTTGGAAAGCACACATAATTGTTACTGAAATACAGATAGTTTAATAAGAAGGAAAGCAAAATTAAACAAGTGATGCACAACACAGTTGCTTGTCACAAGCTGACTGATGTCCATCCAGTCCTTGTTCAGCAACAGCCACCTCCAATGTGGCCAGCTGCCCCCTTTGCCCAGCTTGGATGAAAGATCTGGAGCACAGGCCTTATGAGGATTGATGAAGGGAACTGGGATTGTCCAGTCGGGAGAAGAGGAGGCTCAGGAGAGACCTTATCTCTCTCTACAATGATCTGAAAGGAGGTTGTGGTGAGGTTGGGGTTTGCCTCTTTTCACAGGTAACAGTGATAGGACAGGAGGTAATGGCCTCATGTTGTGCTAAGGGAGGTTCAGGTTGGATGTTAGGAAACATCTCTTTTCAGAAAGAGCAGTGCTGCAGTGGCACGGGCTGCCCAGGGAGGTGGTGCAGTCACTGTGCATGGAGGTGTTGAAGAACCATGTGAATGTGGCACTGAGGGATGCAGGCAGTGGGCATGGTGGGGGTGGGCTGACTGTTGACCTAGATGATCTTAGCAGAGTCTTAATGGTTCTGTGGTTCTGTGCTCATTACCTGCAGGGCAGAATGAGGAGCTGAAAAGTCCTTGAGTCTTCAACTGAATGTAGATGGCATGTGCCATATTTCTTGCCCGTCTCTAGAGAATAGCTTCAGGAAATGAGGAAGGCCTTCATGCTGATGAAACTTCATGAACCTTAGCAGGGAGTTGTCACCAGATTGTCAAATTGCCATTTGAGCTGAGTGGTTGACCAACGCAATGTGATATTTCCTTGTGTCAGGGTGTTCATATAACACTCTTCATTTTCTGTGTTATAAGGAAAATACAACCCCTGAGACCACTTCAAAGGAAGGGATCTACCAAGAGCCAGGGAGAACATGGGTATGACAGGGGCAGGATTTTTGCCTGCTGGCATGTAATTACAACATCTTCATATATTTCTGAGAGTTTGCTGTGTGCTGACTGCTATGACTGCGACTCATAGCTGGTTCCCAGGAACACTGAAAGTAACTAAGAGTATCAGCAACTCTGTCAAGGAAGAATGAAGCACTGATTCTTGGAATGCTTTTAGAAATAGTGCTAGGATATACAAAGCTGATTTATCCACAGGAATTTTGCTATTTCACTGCAGAGGTTGTCCCTGTGGACTGACTGCCAAACACGAATGGCACTGCTGGGGACCTTTGGAGGTTAGACTCAGTGATCTCCAGAGGTCCCTTCCAACCACTGCAATTTGGTGATTCTGCGATTGGCACAGGTTTGGTGCTGATGCTTGGAAGGCTGCTGAGCAGTTTTTGACAGTGCTTTTAAAATGTCTCTCCAATATTTGGTGGCCCATACAGCCTCTGTACACCTGCTCACGGCAGGCACAGTGCACTGGGCCACTGTCATCCCTGCAGACACTTCTCCCACTCCTACATCCTTTTCCAGAGGTTCTCCTCGATTTCTAGTGAAACATCTCTGCTCTTTGAGCCTTCTTTCCCTCAGAGACCTAATCTATCTGTTGGGGCACACATCTGCTTTCTCAGGGGCCTTCTTTTATCAGTTTAGCTTCAGTGAAGCAGTGTCCATCACTAGAAAACATTTCCAGAGTCCCAGCAATGTGTACAGCTGTTATGCAGGAGCCCCAGCAAAGCTGACACTTGCTTTTAGGCAAAACCTGTTCCAAAGCACCCTCTGCCGGCTGAGGGCTCCTGCGTTGCACTCCCCAGGCATGTGAGAAAGCCAGGAATTAGTCAGCAGGTTTAATGCAGTACTGTCAAGATAAAATGGCATAGTTTGTGATTAATGGAAAACCGATGCCTTTGGAAAAAGACATCTGATTGATAGGAACTAGGAGATCCCCTCTCTGATATGCACTGAAAGCTACTACATTCATTTGCATATTCTGTTCTGTTCAGTGGGAGGTGTCTCAAATGCTGCTATAAATTCTGCTCCTCCAGATTATGCATTGCAGAAGCCAGTTAAAGAGCATTCCCAGTAGTCTGGTACAAGGAAAGGACTCAGCCCAGAGCAAAGCACATCTGTACTGCGTGAATTTCCAGAGGGTAGGTCAAATATTTTATTATTCAACCAATGATAACTGATGCTGCTGGAAACTGTCTAGAATTTTGTAAGAAACTTTATTTCAATTCACCTCTGTGCCTTTTTATCTCAAGAAATATTATTAGATTCAAGTATGGGAGCTGATGTGATAGACATATAGTTCTGGGACCAACATAAAGACTTATCCATAATGAAGTCTGGCTAGAAATCGGTTAATCTTCAGTTTTCTGGAAGATCATTTTGTTAGTTATTCAAAAACAGAAAGTAGTTGCTATGCAATTTTGTATATTTATGTTCTTTCTTCCTTCAAAATATTTTGTAAAAAATATTTATATATGAATTCAACCATTACTGTGTTTTAATAGCAAATTTCCTAAGTTTGATGCTCATAGTTTAATTATTATAGGTGTCAACTGTTGTGACTGTTCTGGATCACATCAGATTTACTGTTACTATTTTACTGGCTCATTTTCAGTCAGAATGTGTTCTTTGGTTTGCTAAGAGCTGAAATATCTCTCAAAGAATGAAGGAGGGAAATCTGTGAATATATCATCTCACACAGTCATTATTTGCTGGTATTTTTATATTGCAAAGCATGTCAAACTTTCTAAATTATAAATTACAGAAGCATTTTCATTTTTATCTTGATATGCAAGATATGATACTTCTGTAATTCCCATTGACTTACATGAACAGCATTACAAACTGTTTGTTGGCAAATCCACTTTTGGAAAAAAACGTCATGAAATGCTTCTAGAACAGTTCCCTCTGGAGAAGCAAGGAACTAAGCCTGACAGACTGCTACCTCTAATTCAAGACGGTTCTTCAGCCTCCTTTAAAACTGGGTCTTTAGGGGCTTTTTGGTTATACATGGGATCAACAGAACTATCCTGATTCTGGCTTATCGTAATCAGGATACATGAAAATCAACCTTCCTGTTCCCACTTGCCAGTCTTGTCTGCTCCTTGGTAGTGTGAGAAATAAGTTCTCAAAACAAAACTTCTGCTTGCTCTAAATGTTTTACTGTGCTTCTGTTGTGAGCTTTTCTGTGTGGTAATTTTCTCTGTATCCTGGGTCATACAAAAGCCCAGCCCATGATGAACCCTCTCCTGTGCCAACTCATTAATTCCTTCCAGGACAAAGCTGCTGATGTTTGTTATGTTGAAAAGTAATTCCAGATATCAATGAAGCTGGCCTAAGATATCCTTAAGATTAAAGAAGTCGGTAGCCTGCACATGTTTGGATGCAGTGCTTTACTCCAGCTGTCATGGAAATAAGCAGATACTCACACAGATTGTTTTTTGGAGGTCCTGGATGGTCACTCACTTCCCATGTCAACAGCCTTGCTGGGATGCCTGATTTTTCAGGTCAGAACTTCACATTTTCCATGAACCCTTCATATACCAACACCGAAATACTCCTGCTTTTCTCTTCCAACACCATGTTTTATTAGAGTTAAGAAGAAAACCCAGGATGTTTATTAAACCTTCTAAAAGAAGAAGCTTTCCAAGCCAGCACAAAGCGAATTATGTTTCTGAAAGATCAAATTTGAGTTTGTTCTGAATTTCAGACTTGGCACAGACGGAGACCTGTCGATGTTTGTTTAGTCTGGAAATCTTTGGCACTGAAATAAAAATTCCTTACAGTAAGTGTGACGGCAATACTTATCCTGCCTGCACATTTTTTGCCTATTTTTCACAACTCCTCCTGTGCTTGCTATCTGCAGTACAAATAACAGTTCACTTCTAGCTTGCTTTCTTTTGACAACTTATCTGCTGTGATCTGTGAGATCTTCCTCCTCTGATAGCAACAGGCACTGCTGTGTAATCTGCAGGTCAAGACAGCATTCTTGAGAAGGATTTATTGATGGTAAATAAAGTGTTTAGGACTCCTTAATCTATTTCGATAGCGTATCTGCTGTTTCTTGAGATGTTCACAGAGTATATCCAAACTAATGTCTGCAAATCAATGGGTATCTTTGATACAGTGGTTTGCTGGAGCATGCCTGAGCCACAGTCCCAGGTACTAGGTACAGCAGGTGTGTGTCAATTAGATACAAATGAAAACATCAGTGGGGCCTAGAATCTATCCTACTGCTGTCGTATGAGGGCAGTGTATATTCCTTTACGTACCTTTCCAGTCCATTTCTTCACCTTCCCCTTTGGGTTTGCACTGTTGATGGTGCTCATCTGCTTTCATTCTTGCCACTAAGCACTTACCTGTGAGGATCTGTCACTGGAGGTAACTCCACTTTCCAAAAGAAAGAAGATGGTATGCACCCACACACTAGATTGGATGAAAGCTTAATTCTCAGTCAAGGTATGTATTTTCAAATCCAGGATATGTCCTTTTCTAGATTAAGGTATAATTTTGCACTCTTGATAGTGAAGAGAATGTCATAATACATTTACCTTCCTTAAAAACAAAACAAATAGAAACAACCAAGAAAGAAGAGGCTTCTATCTGCAGCCTACCATAGCAGAGCAATATCTCCACCCTTAAATCAAATGAAGTCACAGGACTAGTTTTAATGGTGCATCAGTTACTACATTGAACATTATCTCAAAGCTGCAGAAGGGCTGCCACGCACCCACACACACTTCTGTACAGAGCAGCCCACATGACTCAGCTTATCTCTGCACGATGCTGTTATCTGTTCATGGATGTTCATCAGTAGTACATTCTGATAGTCTTTTGTTTTGTTCATGTTTTTTCCTTAGAAATACGATGGTGTATGCACATTTGATCATCCTATCCATCTTCTCGGTTTCTGTGATATCACAATCATGTAAGTAAGACTTGACTTAAAATATTCTTTCTGATTAATTTTATTCAGCAAACTATTCCTGATTTTTTAAATTATTTTTTTATTTTTTTTATTTTTATCTAAAACTGGCTTGTTTATCTCAAGCTGTAAATCACAGCTTAGAAGTTAGCTCTTTGTTTCTGTTTCTCCTTGTGTTAAAGTGCATTGAGCACTGTCCATTTCTCAGGCATTAAATCCAGGCTCTACTGCTCTTCACATCTCTGCAAGCAGAAATAAAAGCCTCTTTGGAAGGATTCGGGAGCAGCTTCTGTTCCTGGCTCCAGTTAGGGCAAAATCCCCAAGAGTGAGTGTACTTAAATTACACTGAGCAGTTCATATGTGCACTTTGTTGCAGCAGCTCTGCTGACCCTGCAATCATTTCCTACTGGTGGCACTGCATTATACAGCACTCATGTCATACTAGTTTCCAGATGAGCTGTGTTGTCTGAGAAATATAGAACAATGTTATATATTTAAATATTTCCTTGCATTCTCAGTTTTACAGAATGAATGCTAATTTTTACAAACAAAATTGAATTACTGAGAGGATAAATTCTGCTGAAGAATTCAACAAGATAATTCACCAAGAGTAATGTATTTCCATTGCATTGCTCCTTTGGAGGGGCAGTGCGGGACTCATGGGTGGGAATTCTGTTAGAACGATGAGTTCATGCATACTTGTACCTGATGTGGGTAATTTAGATGGGTCTTTAAGGCTATTTGTCATGTCAGTGAAGAAGGATCTCTTCAGAAAGAATCTTGAGACAAGCATTAACCATGCAGCGGTACTCACCACCTAATCTGCATTCCACATGTCTGAAGACAGGTGGTGGCAATATGCCCCCAAAATGTCATTTTTCGATGAAGATTCTCTGCTTCAATTGGCTGTTTGGTTACCTGGTCTCATTTACTGATTCCCTTATCTTTTGTAACTCCTGTGCTGACCTGTCCAGTTTTCATCCTCATTAGTTTTCTATTCTTCTACAAGATAGAATTTGTGTTTCAGACTGAATAGAATTTTCAGCAGCCAGTTTACTGTTCAGGCACCACAGAACTTAAATATCTGTCAAAAAATGCCTGTTTCAAGTTTCTCCAGATCATTTCAGTATTACATTCACTTATATTTTTAAAAAAATAAAGTTTTAATTCCTTTCCCTCAGCTCCATCCTTTCTTTTCCTTTTGTGTATGTGATTTGATTTTCTAAGTCAGTGATTTCTCTCATTCCTTTCCTTTCTGACGTCTTTTTAGATTTCCACCAGATCCTTCCTTTCAGCTTTTTTGTTTTGATTTGCGTGAACACTAGAGGCAAGAACATCTGGATTTCCTTTATAACAATCTTATCTACACCCTTCCTCCTGCCAGTAGCTCTTTTCTTCCATTAAAAATAAACAAATAAAAAATCTTGGTATTCCCTTTTTCTACATTGAAAACAGAGCAAAATCTCCTTGGAAAACAAAACAAAACAAAACAAAAAACCGAATATACCAGGAATCAGTTTGCTTTACATTATCTCTGAAAGCTTGAGGATAGTACACAGAGGCACATCGCCTGCTGATGTAGAAATGTCAAGTTCTTTTCTGTCTTCAGTGAGTCTAAGGCTTAACTCACCTGAGATTTTTATCTTTTGGTCATTTGCAGATGATTCAATTGAAGGTGAGGCTTTGGTTGTCAGATGTCCTGAAAATGATTTATCTGCAAAAGTTACCTGGTATCACACAGGCACAAGGAAAATAATTCCTGGAGAAGAAGAGGGATCACAAGTGTTTTCAAAAGGAATATTTCTTTGGTTTTTGCCAACTTCTTTAGCGGATTCCGGGAACTACACTTGTGTTACAACTTAGTAAGTGCAATACTGGAAAGTGAAGCAGTTAAGAGCTGGGGAAAAGAAAAAAATCATGCATGTTTTAAAAAAGCATTTTAATTGTTTTGTATGGAAATTATGTCATTTGGTGTACACCAATATATTAATTTCCATTCTGCAACTGCTGTTTTTTTTTTTTTAAAACAATATGTAACTGGAATATAGCAACCATCCAGATGTTTTTTAAACAAGACTCACATTTGCTGCAAGTATTTTTTAGTCCGCATAATAATGCTGTCATTGAACCATCTCTATTCAATTTTTAAAGTCCAGATGGGAGCAAAAAAGAGCGCAAAATGAATGTACAGGTGCATCCATACAAGCAAGAAAAGTGTTTCCCAAGCCGGATACTTTATGCAAATGAAAGCAGAAATGGAAAAATTTCTTGTCCTACATTTAGGAATTATGAGAATGCTACTATCACCCAGTGGTATAAGGTAAACAAAACAATGGTGGTGCCAGCTGTAGATCAGATTACTGTGGGAGCTATTTGCAACCAGACAAAGAGAGCTTTATTTTACAGGACTGCAGACCTCTACAGGGAGAGAGATACAGCATGCAGGATCCTTATATTTATATTACAAACCTGAATAAGGAGGACGATGGTTATTATACTTGTCGATTTACTTATACTCACAGAGGAAAGGTGTTCAATGTATCAGCAACAAGGATCTTTGTAAGTGGAGGTAAGACTTGGTAAAATAACAACGGTTTATGTCTCCTTAAAGAAAATGAAACTTCTTTTGTACATTAAAAAGAAAAATATTTTCTGTTTGCCTGTTGTATTTCAATGAAACTTTAGATCAACATTTTTTTAGGTGAATTTTATGGGTGGGGATCCAGATAGAGTAAGATGGCACTATGTTCAGAACCAATGACACTCAGTAATAGTCTCCAGTGTCCCTGGTTGCATGTTGTAGTTGTTAGGGCTGACTGATAACGTGTATTTTTGAGGTGAAGGGGCTCTTTCAAAGCGTGCTTCAAAAATTCATTTTCTATTGCTTTGGTGAGGGAAGGGCCTGTAGGATTTTCTGGTAATCACTGGATTGATGATGTGCAGATTGCATACAACTCAACACCTGCTGGTCCATCTTGGTTAAAAAAACTTTTGGATTTCTGTTGACTGAGACAAATGAGTGATGAACACTGGCAAAAGATGATTGGAGCTCACTGATCACTGTAACCTTTGTTAATCTGAAAGTGGCCAGCATAGCTGAGATATCTAGATTTTGGGCTGCTTCTGGGATTCAGTGTCCTCAGAAAGGCCTTTTCTTTTGGTGTCAGTCAGGACAAGAACACGCCAGAAATCGTCAGTTCTGGATTGTATCAACTTACCAGACTTCAAAATGTTCTTCAGTTGTGCAATCAGGTCAATAGACAAACAGTTTGTTCATTTGTTTGTTTGCTTTCTTTGAAAAATAGTTGTTCATCGTGGTCTAACATCAGAACATTTTGCTGTGGGAAAATGTGCCCAGCTCTGTGGAGCCTCAGTTACAGTTTTTGCCCTGATCCTCAGTAGAAAAGCATGCTCTTGTTATTCTGAACTGATCAGAATTGACGTCTGAGGGGAGAGCAAGTACAGTAGCTTAGAAGGTATCATACCTTTCCTTCCCTGCTTCTGACTAATAAATACCCTGTTGGTCTACATGGCAATCTCTTCTTCACATTGCATTTTTCTTTGAATATACATTCATAATAACTTTTCTAACTAGTCTAGAATTCTTTTCTCTCTGGGTTATAATGGAATTAGCTCTTATTTACTTGGCAAACAGCTATCCAAAATTACAGAAACCTTTGTTGCATCCAGGCAGATTACTTCATTCCAAAGCTAATTTAATTATTTTTCAATCGTTTTAGAAAGAAAAGATTGCAACACAGCATGTGAAATCTTAACTGGGTGTCGAGTCTGCTACAGTTTTTAGCACTCAGAATACCTAACAGCAACTTCTTTGAGATTTTATTAGCCTTTAAAATAAGTTTGCAGGATGAATAAACTGTTACATATTGTTAATATTGCCTTATGTGTGTCCCTGTTAGTCTGAAAATGCACACTGATATAGAGAACATTTTGTGCCTGCAGACTGGAAGCTAAAATCAGAGCACTGTCAGCTAGCTAGGAAGTTACTGTCTTTCTCTGGCTTTTTTTCCTTCAAGAGGCAGCTAATGAATGGGTGTTTGGAGCTTCATGATCTTTGAGGTCCCTTCCAACCCGGGTCATTCTGTGATTCTGTGATTCTGTAATGAAAAGTAGACCCAGGCCAAATAAAAAGAGTGGGTTTTATAGCAGCCTGGGAAAAGGGAGTTAAATAAATTCCTGCATATGTTCTGGGGAAGTGTGGTTACAAGATTCATACAAGTGCCTTGATGATTACTTGATAGCAAGTAATGGTTTTCTACTGGGAGAATTTGAATGGCAAGGAAAAATGCAATAAGGGGAATCGATCCTTAAGTCAAACCAAGTGTTTCAGTGTAGCTTGGACCCATTCATTACCAGAGATGAAATATAAATATATGGGAGGAAAATTTTCTTCTGAACTCTAACAACAAGTGATGTTCATTGTCATAGCAAACTGATGTAATTCCAGTACTTCATAAAATGTGTTTTCACAATTTTCTAATATGTCCTTCCTTTCTCTCCTTAATCTCTAAAGTAAAGCACTCATCTCTACCTGTTCAAATTTTATTTCCAAAAGATGAAGAGGTAATAGAAGTGGAGCTTGGTAAGTAAAGATTTTATATTGTTTTTAAACCTGCATTTTGGGGTGACCTAATGAACACTGGCAGCTTCAGGGAGGTTAATTACATTTTTGCACTGCACTTTTTAACCAGACTTAACTCATTCCAGGCATAGCAATATGAAGTTATGTGACAGGCTATTTAGAAATAAAGCAGCAATTTAAAAGTTTAAATAACCTATTCTACTTTGACAGGGATAAACTAGGATTACTCATTTGGTCAGTTATAACATATCAGCTGAAAAGGTGACAGCTTCCATCACTTCAAAGCGGGCTGTAACTGAATCCTTTGAAATGGCCTGATGATACCCTTAAGAGGGAAGAACGGACTATTTTTGCAACTATAAGTATCATGCTTGTGATTTTGGTCCAGGCACAGCAACTGTATCTCTGTTGATGAAGGAGAGCAGGGGACTAGTTGCTTGTCCTGCCTGTGCTGGCTAGCACTGAGTGGATCACTCCGGTTGGAAGATACTTGCTGGAATGAAAGGGTAGGGAATGAAGCAGCAAATAGAAGACTGCCCAGACCTTGGTGTTCTGGAACGTACATCTATCTTCCTTTTGTTTAGGTCTACGGATGTTCTCAGAGGTTCAGATTCACTACTTGTAACTTGTAGCACCAAACCCTGGGCCCAAACACTTTCCATGTGGAAACACACTCTTGTTCTTTTTTTCCCCCTTCCTTCAGTTCCTTTATCACTCAGAACTAGTGTGCCAGGCTCCTTTCTCCTTAGTAAGATGGCTAGTCTTTAATGCCCTACCCTTCTGGAACAGTAATTAATCTCAGAACACGTGTTGCAAATGTATTTAATGTTTAGAAAACACTGTATCATTTTTATTGTCTTCTGCTTGCAGAATTGAAGGGATTTCTCCACACCCCCCCAGTACCAATTCAGGATGTAAATCATAAGATTTTTAACCTTACCTAAGCCCCGTTTTGATGCAGATTCATGTGAAAATCTTTAAGGTGTTTTAATTACATTTACTTCAGTGCAACAGTAACTCTTATTTCTTGAATAAGTATTTTCTGATAACAAATGCATAAGAAGAAAATTTCTGTTTTAATTTTACCCAGTTTTTCTTTAGTTTTTCCAGCTTGAATAAAACCCAATATAAGAATCTGCAAATAAAATCTATGATAAATACTGTATATTGAAAATTATATTACACTATTTCCATATATGTCTATATGAAAGACTGCATTACTTTTCCACATTCCTCAATAGCTGATTACCTGGGTTAAACATCACAAGTAAGTCTATTTTCCCTTCAGAGCATTTTATACAAATAGTTTATTTTATAGTCTTTGTTAATGTATTAGTAATGCATTTTGTTCAAATATCCTTTTAGTATTTCTTTTCAAGACCCTCCCGTGAATCACTTCCTGTGCTTGAACTCAGAAAATACCAAAATTACTGAGGCAAAACCCAAAAGTGGTATGAAGATTTATAGAAAATAAAAAATGTTATGGGGAAAATGAATTTATTCTTATTTTTCATCAATCTTGATTAGGTGCTACTCTTCCTCTGAAATGTCGAGCCTGGCTAGGAATTAAAAAACAGCCTATAGGTTTTGTCACATGGGATGTGAATGAGGAGCCAGCAGAAAATGCAGATGAAGAAAAATTTCATCGAGAAATTAGTTTGTAAGTGCATGTAATATGTAATAACCTTGTCTTTCTATGCAAGCTATTAATAACAGCAACCAGTACCACCTCTTTCTCTTGATGTTAGTTTTGAAGGACAGCACCAAGAGTACTATGGAGAGGCGACTTTGACCATTAGTAACATAGAACATACGGATTTGCAGTCCAGTTTCTCATGTGTAGCAATGAATGAAATGGGAAACACGAGGACCACAGTGACATTACGACTCAAAAAAAAATGTAAGGATAAATTTTGTTTCGTTTTGTCTCTTGCATACTTCACACTGTTGTTAGAAAGGTGTTGGTGGCTTTGTTTTCTACCGCTTATTTCATCCGATTTTTCTTTTATTTCTTTCATTTTATTTATTATTTTCTGATAGTAAGAAAGTTTCTTCCAGAAAGGTGGAAAAAACATTCTCCTTTGTCAGTGCATATTGAAGTCATTGGCAAAAGTCTTGTGGCTTAATTCCTTTGTGAAAGGCCTTGGGGTGAATGTAGCCTTGGGGGTGGCACCCTGCTGGGGGAGAGCAAAGTTTTAACAAGAGAGTAAATATGAAGAGCAGGATGGTGCACTGTGACAAGCACTCTCTGATTCTAGAATATTCCTGCTTATTCCCTGTGAGCATCACTGTGCCCACTGTGTGCTACACGGTGTGTAACGCTTCGAAAGCTTTCTCTCAGATTCATTTTTAAATTCTTTCTTCCAGTCATTTCTGTCAGAGAAAGAAAATTTAAGTTCAGTAAATGGTGGGGTCTGGGATGGTCTTTATCTGTTATGGGGCTCTTTAATCTAATGGGGATGGTCAGATCCCCAAAAAGCACTGTTGCTTCACCACAGCATTTGAATCTTCTGGCAGAAATAGTGGTCGGTGGTTTTCTCTGTTATCCCTTTAAATGTGCTGAGCCACCAAAGGTCTTGAAAATAAACCACAAAGCCCTTGAAGGAGGGATTTGTTTTCTATGACAGAATGGTGGAAAGAGTAAAATAGATTATAGCAGAGGAGGGGGCATCACTTAGAAGGACATCCCAGAATTCCCCAGAGGAGTGTGAGAGGTTTTTTGGTTGCGTGTTGCCAGGTAAGTGAGAGTTTAGCGCCTCCCAGGAAGCTGAGAGCACATCAGCTCTGTGATGAATTATCTGTGGGAATCTTCTTGCAAAGAAAGGGAAGGAAACTAAGTAACATTTCCTGTTAGCTGTAGGGCACACAATGTAAAGCATTTACTGGGCCCATACTGAAACCTAGATGAGGGAGTCTATATGAAGGAATGAGTGTACTTTACATTTTGTGTTCATGAAGTGATTTATTAAACCTGATTTCTGCTTCAGACAAACCTTATTTTGTTTTTATCCATAGGTCCTCAGTAAATGTTCAGGAAAGCTCTTTGTTGCTGCCTGTGTTGTGTGGATGTCTATCCCCTTCTCCCTGTTGCTGCTACTGTCAAGATGCCTGCTTCTGCTACTCGTCAGTGTTGGTGTGAGCAAGGCTAAATCCAGAAATGGCAGTGCTCTGCTTTAGTTGTCTTTATTTGCTCCTCTCACAGACCAGCAATGTTTGTGCTAAAACAATAGCTTGCCTCTGAGTAAAATAAAAATGCCTCAGGGATTTCTTGTGCCTCACATCTTGTAATTGTGTAATAAAAATGTGTACTCTTCTTTTTTTGCTTCTTCTTGTTTTTAATGATAAAATACAAACACAGATTTTTTTTTTTCTTTAAGTATATGTCTATAATTGTTCCTTTGTTTTTCCTACAGTGTAACTCACATCTCTTAGCTGCTGTCCATCAGTGTGCTTTTCACACTCTGTGTCCTGATATTTTTTCCCCAAAGCATTTAGTATGGGTTGCATTGTTATTCTTTGTAGCACAAGCCTGTGATAGGAAGTAGGAGATCCATATATGTTGTTCTGTTTACTACTGCAATTAATCACTTCTGGGGGCATTTTATGAACTAGCTAAATAGCAACAGAGATGGTAGGTTAAGGGAAGATGCAAAGATTCTGTAAGCAACTGTATCAGAGTTACTCTGAATTACTTTAGTCTTACAGGCATCAAAAATGTGCTGAATGAATGATTTGGCTCATGCAGACATTTTCCAAGGAAGCCAGGAATTAAATATAACATTCTGAGTCATAATCAAGTACTTCAAGTACTAGCTCATTGTTAGCAGTATCTTTATGGCTGATTTTGCTAGATTGCTTCAATAAAAGTTGTCATCCACATAAGAACTAAAAGTTGCCAAAGGGGAGTGAAGAGTTTCTGTCACAGCCAAGGGTTGTGAGGGCTTTTTGCTTTTGTCTCTATGACAAACAAAAACATTTCTTAATATTGCCAGGAAGGAATGTCACTGACAAAGCACAGGGAAAAATCTATGTGTTCCATTTCAGGATGTACGCTGTATGAAGAGAAGTGCAGCATGGTGAAAAAACAGTATGTTGCTTTGTTGTTTTATTTTATTTTATTTTTCACTTGTGTTTTTAATTAGGAGATAAACGCAGCTAGAGGAGCGCTTGAGGATCTTGGTGATTTTTAGTTCTATGTTCTTACGATTCTTTGGAAATGAGCAAAGTGACCCAATTGGATGTCGTGTTGAGGGACGTGGTTTAGTGGGAGCTATTGGTAATAGGTAAACAGTTGGACTGGATGATCCTTTAGGTCTTTTCCAGCCTTGGTGATTCTATGATTATCAGAAGTAACACATTGCTTGGTGCGATTTGCTCCTACTCAAACTATGGACACTGTGTCTTTTGGACACAGAGAAATCACACACATTCTGTTTTAACAGAATTTTACTGGGGATTTGGATATGCATTTTGATGCGACTGCATCCTTGCTTCCATTAGGCAGTGCTGACATCCCTGTGTGTTTCAGCTACTGCTGCTACATTGAGAGGCTGCTGCTTCTCCTGCTGAGGAAAAGCTTTCTCTGTTTTTTCTCATCCAGCCCCCGCATAGCCTTTGGCTATTGCTGGTCAATATGAAACCCTTCCTTCAATGCTGTTTCCTATCCTTTCCTCTTTGCCCATGGCTACTTAGTATCTTTTGACTCCTAGGGGCCAACACTTTCTCAAAAAAACATTTTTTACCTTTCCTATTACTTCTGAAGGCAAACTTAAAAAATTAGCCAATAAAACAGGCTGGTTACTTCCTCCAGCTCTTTCAGTTCCATGCTCCCAAATTTAATTCCAGAGATGGTGATCATCCCATGTTTTACATTCCCTCTCTGCCACAAGATGCATCATCTCATGAGCTCAGAGATCATCTGCATAACTTTTTACATGGTGTCAGTCTCTGGTCAGCATAAGGAATTTGTGACGGTTTTTTCATTACATTTTCTCCCTCTTTTCCTGGCGAGGATGTAGCAAATCTTGCTGAACACCAGGCAACAGGCAAAGACTCTGATAGTGAGTCCATGGCAAGTGGAAAAACACTGGAAATGTTAACTCCTTCTAGCAGCAGAGCAGACAGAAACAGGAACCTCCCTTCAGCATTACATTTATCTGCCTTCTCAGAGATACAGGAGCTGTCAGAATATCTCCCAAGTGCCACACTTTTTATTTATATCTAAATTACTGCCAGCTTCTAGTTCCTCATCTTCACTAAGGGCTAGTTAAATAGCTGATGACTGCATTTCATAGGTCTGACCTACAAGTATTGTCTTATTTCAGTTCTCATTTGCCAGAAATTGAAAAGTGCCTGGGGAACCACAAATACTTCTGAAGTGAACAATCTGCCCTGTAGAATGCCTCAGATTCCAGTCATTCTAACCCAGTTCAGCCCAGTACAGCAAATCTTTTTTCTCAAAGTTATTTCTTGCTGATGTTATAGCACATCATCAATAGACAGATGAGAGCAGAAATTCCACACCCAGATCTTTATTTCTGTTGTCTGGAAGCGTAGAAGCCAAAGAACTTACAAAAAGATGCAGTTCCCACTGAGTCTGTCGGGAGAAGCTTTCAAATTGTCTTTTCTGGGTTGTTTTCCCTAGCGTCTCAAATATTGTCTCCTGAGGGCTGACAGTTCTGTGTTCTCATTCCACTTGAATTTAAATAAACAGTACTAAGTGACAGTCAGCTTGCGAACTCTCTGCCACTAAAGATTGCAGTGAAATTAAATGGAACAGCAGGATCTGATCAGCCTTGTTCAAGGCTTCCAGAAGTTGCTTCTGACCATTGCCCCCATTATGCTGAATATATCTGATTTATTCCAGAGAAATGAGAGGCTGAGTCAGCCATACTGGGAACTGAACCTGCTCTTCCAGGAAGACCCCAGTGGAGGTTTTGTTCTGAAGCAATACAAGTTTTATAAGCACAGGAACTTTATCCTTTTTTTTCTCCTTTATTTATTTTTTTTCTTCAGTATTGGTCTAATCAGTGTAAAGCCAAATGTAAACAGCTCCTTTTAGGTTCGTTATTGCAGAAGTTGTTGTTGGAACCTCTTTCCTTTCCTGTTTGCTTTCTAAATGCTTGACATGTTAGAACAGTATTTGCAAGGCTGTGGCAAGCCCAGGGTCAACAACTGCAACAATAAGAAAAAAAATGACCATCTCTGCCCCTTAGATAATCATCACAAGGTCGTGGAAGAGGTTTTCTGAGTTTATGGATGAAATCATACATTTGAACATGGATGAGGTTCCTCTGTAGGCATCATGTGATGCGGTCACAACTACAAAATAGCCAACTTTGCTATAAAGGAAACTGGTTGGGTTTCTCGCCTACTTTGATTTCATTGGAATATCTATTTTCCTGTATTCTGAGGAGAGTATTAATCAGATAGATGCCTCATGGCTGGATGTTTCTTTCTTTCTTTAAATGGGAAAGAAAGAAACAGTAGAGTCTGAAAGCACTGTTGAAGTTGCCTCATTTCCTACCAAGTAAAGTGGGAAATGTAAGCCTTGTAAGCCTTTTATTTATCTAGTTTTTCAGTGTTATTTCTCAGAGTCGGTTGCTTTAAGGTTATCTCCTCCTCAGTTCACTGTCTTATTCATCATTGTCCCTGGAGATGATCAAGAAACGAGTAGATGTGGTAGTTAGGGACATGCTTTAGTGAACATAATTGGTGAAAAGGTGGATGGTTGGACAAGATAATCTTAGAGATCTTTTCCAACCTTGATGACTCTATGATTTCTTGCAAAACTCAGGAACCAGTTAATTTCAATACAGGAGGCTCTTCACTGTCAAATACTTTATTTCATTTCATTCAATCAGTATGAGTCCAAGAGAAGCTCTAGAATTGCTTCTTGATTGCAGAGATCAATGCCTTTCTCTGGAGCTTGCTGGCTGCACACAGTCTGCCAATAGTTCTAGTCCATCTTGCTCTTGGGACTGCTCTGTCATGCAGCTCCTCAGCTGCCAATGAATGGCCTGGTGCTGCTGCAGCAGCCATGTGTGCTTTCTGTGTGTTTCACAGGCAGAGGGAGGCAAAGACCTGGAAATCTGATTCCAGATCTGAAAAAATCAGGCTTGTCTAGGTTGAGCTTCTACCAGTACATGTAAGCATCCTCCATCAGCTGAGATGCTGTGAAGCATGCCTAAAACTCCATTGTAATGCTGAAGGGATTCATGGTTCTACTTATGCTCAGAAGCAGGGTACTGCATCAGGCAATTGCTATGTTTGCTACACTGAACTAAAATAAATATGTGGGTTGGTCCCTTTATACAGATATGGTGCACAACCTGTTCTTTTTCATTTCTTTGGGATTAAACTCCATCACCCATGCTGACTCTTCTGGGGCCATGTATTTTTTTAATCCGAGCTAATTCAGAGATCGGAATGACAGAAAAGTCTCCAGATCATTTGTTACTACAACTATAGGACGATGAATTATCATGATAGACATTCGGAATAAGTAGATAAATAAGGTGGGCTACAAAAGGAACTCTCTTAACTAATTCATCAGTCAGAGAAAAGCTGCACATGGAACTGCTCTGAATTTACAGGTTAAAATCACAAAGAATCAAATTAGGTATCTTTCCTTTGCTTTGGGTTAGATTTCTTCTGTAAAGCAATGAACTTTAATCTTCCACACAAAGGAATAATGCATCCTGTATGTATAACTGCTATTTAATTCTTTGATACATTAATTTCAAACTTTTGGAATTTCTTAGCGTTTTCAGTACTTAATCTGGGTGTTTTCACTATGTCCAGAACACAGGTCAAACATTTCTGCATTTCCGTGACTGTAATAATCAGTGGATTATTACAGCTTTCTGTTTTCTAGGCTGGAGAGAGTACAAAATGACCTCCCATCATCTCTTACTGCAGCAGAACTGGATGACATCTAGAGGCTATGCATATCTAAATTGACTTCTGCTATGTGTATCACTGAACAAGAGAACAAATGTGCAAATATGGGGATATAGCTCTCCGGGCTGCTACAGAAATGTAGCTGTTACTCAAAAGGGTGATGATCATAAACGTATCCTTAACTGTAAGGATGTGATAGCACAGAGCTGATGATGGTTGTCCCTGATAGTCTTCACTTCTGAGGCTGAGGTAATCAGATTCAAGAGCTCTTCCATGAGGGAAGCTGGAACTGCAATAGGTGACTCCTTTCTTTCCAGTTTTCTTTATCAGTCATTGATGCTTAATGCTCCTTGTCCCTGAAAGGAGCCTCCTCTACTTCTGCTGTAGTTTATCTTATTTTTATGACCAGATTCATTCTGCTTCCCTGCTTGTTTTGCATACTTTGACCTTATCTTGAATATTTTATTATTTGCACGTGTTTCTCTGTACCCTGTTTGTGCAACTACACTCAAGCCCCCGCTTGCCCCTGTGTGGACGTTTCCTACTGTCAGGCTTGGGCTCATCTGCCTTGCAAAATGGTTTAACATCATAGTCGGTCACGTTACAAAATACAAACATCACTGCCAGCTGTGATATTCAGTGCTCTTAGGTTCAACACAGGTGGATATTCAGTATGTATTGCCTAGTATGCTTCTACTCCAGGGGTTCAACAGGCCTCTATGCTGAATACATCAGCTGGGGAAGGAAGTTTTATCAGGGTGAGCTTCTTAAAGCCACAGCAGAAGATAAGAGAAGCTAAGGCTGCAGTTAACACTTCATTTCTTTGTTTATTTTATTTTATTTTTTATTTTTTTTTGCAGCTGGTCCTGATGTCCTCATGATTGCTGGATTTCTAGTTCTGCTAATGTCAGTAGCAATCTCTGTTATACTGTATCAGTCCTTCCGAGTTGATATCGTCCTGTTGTACCGGGATTTGTTTCAGGCGTATTCAGTCAAGGATGGTGAGTAAGCTTTGCACAAAGAAGTTCAAACAAAAGGAAACAAAAGGAATCATATGGAAACAGATAAATCTGATAGCTGTTTACTAACTCACACACCAGTTAAGCCTGACCCTTCCTTTTTCATAACTTCTGCAATCATTATATAAGGAGGAACAAACAGCTCTGGTGGTGCTTTGCATTCACCTTTTGACTTAGTTCTGCAGTGATTTATTATGTACTCAATGAATTCAATATTTTTTTTCACTTTTAAAAACAAAAAAACATACACAAAATTACACTGAGTTATGTTGAAAATCTGATTTAAGAGCCTGACACTGAAATAACAAAGGCTGATACTCATCTCTGCTTCACTGAATCCTTACTCTACGTGCTTCGAGATATATGTTTTACAATGCCATAGTCAGACACTCCAAAGTGGCGAGTGCATAGGACACAATAGTTGAGCATGGAAATATGTGTATACTCTCTAATTTCCAAAGATGTATTCAATGATGTACCTCATTATGACTAGCAGTAAGATCTACTCAGATCTATTTCAAAGACATTTTTTTCTCCTCCGTCTTCCCCTCCTTCTTTTACTCTAGCTTTTGCGATAGACAGCTCTAATTCATGTTAACTTAATATATTTTCCTCTTGTTCTGCCTTGCAGATGGGAAGATATATGATGCCTATGTTATTTACCCTCGGAGCCACACCAATGAAGCTACTTTTGTAGAATATTTTGTTTACCAAATTATGCCAGATATTCTGGAAAATAAATGTGGCTATAAATTATGCATTTATGGCAGAGATACATATCCTGGAGAAGGTAAGTTTCAAATTAGATAATCCACTGCATTATTTATTGCATTGGAGAAAGCTGTGTTTCTAGACCCTGCAGGTGGGGGATGAGGGAAGGAGGTTTCTTTGCATTTCTGATCAGGTTACTCATCTCAGCAGCAGCTGTGTCTGATGTGTCAGGCAGAGTGACATAAGGGCACTTTGTGATTGTTGAAGTTCTAAGAAAAGCCATAGGGTGCGGCATGAGTTGTTTATCACCTTCTTGGGTGATGCAGGAAGTGTGACCCAGAGGGTGACTCTTTCAAATGTACACCTGCTCTTCGTATAGTTCAAGTCTGCATTGTCGCTATCCGTACAAAGCACACATGAATAGGTCCACAAGACACCAAAGAGAACAAAACCACAAATTGAGTAATTAACCTTGCTGTTATCACTCACTGTTTTTCAACCCAGGCCAATTGTTCTAAGGTTACAGCAAGTTCAGCTTCTGTATACTAAGGTGACCTACTTTCACTTCATACAATTCCCAGCGCTAATTCAAGAGACATTCTGTGTTCTTTACATCCAGTTCCTTGTTTTCTGAAAGCAAATCTTGTTCATTAATCAGTGTTAATTTTCATGTGGACATCTCTGTGCTGTTTCCCTTATCAGCTGTAATCTAAGTGTTATCTACTTTCCACCGGAGCTGATTTGTCTGACTTGTGCTGTGATCTTCCACGGACCAGATGTTCTCTTTTTATCAGAAAACCGGCATGAAACCAAAGATATCTCATTCTGAGTTAAACATATCCAAAATTGTCTGCATTGGGTCAGGTGCGATTCATCTGCTCAAAGTTGAGCCAAGATCACTGATGTTCTTTTCTGGAGAGTGACAATCAGCCTGTCATGGAGACCACTTAAAAGTTCTCTTGATTTCAAACAGATTTACTTGACCAAATACTCCCCACTTTTGATTACCTTCTGATCTTGAGCCTTTTACTACCAGATATCCAAATCCCAAACCTTGTAATTAAAATATGTTAACGACGGAGTAAATCAGGAGTATTTACAGCAAATTCCGCTTGGAGTTACTGTGATCCTTCCTGAAAATGTAACTTATCATTTGGTGAATCATGTTTTTTCCCAGTAAAACTATGCACATTTCCAGATAAAAATATACAGTGAAGATGTAAAATGGAATTACTGTTTCAAGAATTGTTTATGACTTGGTTCCAGAGGATGGCTTTAATTTTGTATTATTTGAGTAATGAAGACCAATACAAGGAAATGATTCCAGTGACAAACAGTGCTGTGTAGCTGTTGGACTCTCACTGGTTTTCCTTAATTCACAATATTTTTGTTTTCCAGACTTATAGATTAAGGGTTTTTTTTACAGTTTAACAGATGCCCAGGGAGGTGCAAAAACAAATTTGCAGAAAACCAAGAGGTTTCACCAGCATTACCTTCTGCTCCACTCTTGGTCTCATTTTCTTGTCAGCCACTTTCCTTGACACAAAATCTGACTAAACGCTGCCAGAGCTGCTGTATCAGCAATAGACAGAGACATGAGAAAATAGCATAAGATTGATCATACTTCACTGGACAAATGTTTTATGCAACCAAGTGCCTTACCATCAGCGGTGACCATTGGCAAATGACTGGAAAAGGCAGGGCAGGTTTATATGACACTTTGCCTAGTGTAGTTATGCAGCAGTCTGGGTTTTTCTTTCTTTCTTTCTTTCTTTTTAATTCCACACTGCTTTCTGCCACTTTCTGAATTCATATGAACTTCTGATATCCACAAAATATGTTATAATGATTTCTAATGTTGAAGCATTTGAAGTCCCATCCTCAACACTGCCATAAGTGTGTTATCAGGAATCCAAATACAGAACTAAATACCTCCCCAAGTTCCATAATTTTTCAGTCTTGAGCTCAGTGGACTGTACTTTAAAACTGGTGTATATTTCTTTAAACCCTTGCAGTTAAGGAAACTAAATGTATGAAAATAGCTGCTGATCTTAGTTTTTCTCATCTTCCAAATGACCTATTATTAGGGTTCTAATATTAGGAAATTTTAATGAAAAAAGAAGAAAATTAAAGGAATTAGAAACAGTGAACCTCACAGAAAGGTGAATTATTAGCAGACAATACTCTCATCATCAATAAATATGTCAGAGAAGTCATTCAAGGGGTTATCTTCCTTACCATTCCATATCCAGATCTTTCTCCCACAGCGTGAAAGCTCTTGAGGCTTCTAAGTACAACACCCCAACACCATAGTTCTAATTGTGATTGATCGTCTGTCTCTAACACTGCAGAGGGAAAGAAAAACACCTTTAGTCATGCTGATGTACCAATGTTGAGCAGATGCCAGCTCACTATACAGGCTTTCATATAAATTAGCATTCTATAGCTCAGGGATATTAGCATTCCCTCTACAGGAAAATAAGCTTCGTAGAAGTAAGTCACCAAAATCACAGAATCATAGAATCATAGAATAGCCCGATTTGAAAAGGACCACGACAATCACCTGGTTTCAACCCTCTGCTATGTGCAGGGTCACCAACCACCAACCAGGCTGCCCAGAGCCACATCCAGCCTGGCCTTGAATGCCTCCAGGGATGGGGCATCTACAGCCACCCTGGGCTTACTGTGCCAGTGCATCACCATCCTCTGTGTGAAAAACTTCCTCCTAATATCTAACCTAAACCTCCTTTGTATCGGTTTAATACTGTTCCCCCTTGTCCTGTCACTATCCACCCTCGTAAACAGCCATCTCCTTCAAATACTGGAAGGCCACAATGAGGTCTTCAAATACTAGTTTTGATGTGTAAGTACTGGAGGCTCAATTTTTAAAGCACTAAACTTTAAGAATATGCTTTCTTATGTGGAAATTTTTGTTCAAGCACAAATATGGTGCAATCCAGATCTACTGAGCTTGACCTGCTGTTGAATTAGAAATTCCTCACAGTTCTTAAGAGCAGCACAAATATTAAGATTTCAACTAAAGAAAACACCTGAAACTTTGATCACTGTGATCAAACACTGTGTTTTTAAGCCTCTTCTTTTTTCTTTTTCTTTTTTTTTTTTTTTTCTAATGAATAAACTGTCCCTGACTGAAGTGATACAAATGTTATTTCTGATTAAAAAATAAATTAAGTGCCTATACAAAAGAGTCTACGAAGGAAATTTCATAGTCTTGGTTTTTTTTGTGTGCACTGCTAGATAAAGCGAATGCAATTGAGAAGAGGATACAGAAGAGCAGACGGCTGATCATCCTTCTCACACAGCAGCTGATTAACTGTCAAGAAATTAATTACGATCAACATATTGCTTTATACAACGCCCTCATTCAAAATGATACGAAGGTGATTCTACTGGAAATGGAGAAGATGGGGACTTATGAGAATCTTCAGGAATCTCTTAGGTACATCATCAAGCGGCAAGGTACTGTCAAATGGAAAGAGCAGCACACTGTGCACCCACAGTCATCCAACTCAAAGTTCTGGAAACACGTGAGGTACCACATGCCAGGGACATTCAGGTCCTCAGACTCAGCTAATGCTGGGTGAACAGTCTGCCAAGAAAATGCTGGTACTTCATCAAGTTGAACCATCGGTGTATGATTCTCTTATTGCTATCAGTAGGTACATTACTTTGCAGTCTGGACATCTGTCTGCATCTTTTTCCCCACTTCTTTCAGCCACTTGGTTGAGTAATGATGAGGGAAATGGATGGAGCAGGTCAAGGGGATGAGGCAATTTTGGTGAGGCTTGAGAATTCTGTAAATGAATAATTCCAGGCAAAGAACTGAATTTTGCACGTCACAGGAAACAGAATCTACCTGTGCTCTTCCTATATATACTTGTACATATTACAGATCTTTTTTGGTACTGAATAGATTTACTTTATCTTTCTAATACGGTTGATCAAGCATAAATTCCTTCTGTACTCTTTGGCTGGAAAGTATCATGTGGTCTTCTTCACTTTATCCACCATGTGCTCCTTTTTGATTCAGTAGTATTACTAATACCATGAAATTTAATCTTTCCTTAGCAGGGATGCTTCAAGAGAAGCTCTTTTGAAACTAATGTGAATGCAGTATTTTCTAGAAATACAGAGTTAAGGAGAGCGTATACATAATGATCGACCAATATATATTTAATATATTTATACACAAAAGGGAAACTCACAAAAGGGGAAATTATTTCATAGAGCTATCAGAAAGTCATTTTGTTTTGAAAGTAGCTACTGCATATATTTAAATTCATATAAGTAGCAGTGTTTTAGACCTATCAAGTATGGTAGACTGTGCTAGACTCACGTATTTATATTTTGTTTGTACATTGCCAATGTATTCAAAGCATTCATTTAAGCTACTGATAGAGACTCACTGCAAATTTATAATTGCCAATCTCCCTCTTCTTCCCCATTCTTTGATCTTTTTCCTGGTTATACTCTGTTCTGACAGAGAATACCCAGAGATGCAAATGTCAGAATGAAATCTCTTCTGAGTGCAGGACTGTATGAACAAAACGTGTTTTAGTGCATACATCCTTGGGAAATTTAATCTTTTTAGCTTCTTAAATACAGATTTATTCATTTTTTCAGTCAGAGAAGACCTGGTTTTGAGCTTCAGTTAACTGTAGAGATGGACTTGAAAAGTGAAAATTAGATGCAGTATGTCTAATGCTACCACATTCTTTTATTGTACAGTGTAGATTTTTACTGAGTATGGAATTTCAGGCTTATGGATGGCTATTGGAGTTAGGAAGACCACATATGAAATATATATCTTGATATTTTTTTCAGTGTGACATTAAAAGGTTGATGGGAAACAAAACAGCTTTTCTCTGAGTTACTATATTTTCAAGTGTTCATGCACTGATTATTCACATCACCAAAACTGTAAAACATTTAATACTCTATTTTATCACTTTCTCATTAGATCATATTCAGTACTAGGACTCGTTCCAAATGATCCCTCTAAATATGTGTCAACATCTCTTTCCAACCTCCACAGAATGAATTTGTGCCCACAAAAGATATTTGGTTTATTACAGACTTAGTCAAGGTTCAAATGGTTGTCACAGTACCATTTCTTCCCACTGAAAAAATACTAGTACTAAGGCATGTATAAAGGCAGGATGGACAGTTGCCTTTCACTCTAAAACTCTTTTCCTTTCAAGATGAAGATACGATCAGTTTTTAATAGAATGTGTGTTCTGAGCACTTACAAGGAAGGAAGGATGATAAGTGGTGGAAAGGAAGGAACAATGATAACTGAATTTTGAAGCTGAGAAGGAGAAGTAGAAGAGAAGGTACAATGGGGAAATACAGGGTGACAACAAAGAACTGGGCCATTCCAAAATCTGGCGTTATCTTACTGACTTGTGTACACTAGCTATGTGAGCTGCATGGTGAAAAACAAACCCACTAATTGGCTCTTGTGGTGGAAGTTCTTTTGTATCATATTTCATGGCTAATAAAGAGAAAATACCAGAAGTTCCCAAGAACTCTAAATGTGGTTTGCCTGCCTTTAAAGAAACAAAAGGGGTAAACTCTAAGAGTAGCAAAGACCTTATACTGAGCCTAGGGATGAGTAAGTGACTAATGACAGTGGAATGCAGAAGTTGTCACTTTTTTTATATTAGTGGTTAGTGGAAAAATCAGAGATACACACTCAATATCATCCTACAAGTATTATCACAGCTGTAAAGCTGTGGTATTCTTTTACAATACACACAAACTAGTGAGTATTTAAATCGGCATTTTTGTATTTCATATTGTCTTGGATACATAGAAACTACACCAGGCAATCTGTAATAATGAAAAGGAAGAGTGCCCTGCGTAAAAATCTCTTATGTCTCCATAAAAAGCACACAAATATTCAGATAGTCAAAACATAAACTACACAGCAAAAAAACCCCACCAAATTTGTTGTAGAATTAGAACTTTCACCTAGAGACTTAATGCCCTTTAACTTCTGCTCTGTGCTTCCCTATTCTTGGTACCACTGAAAAGGGGAATCAAGAAAACAATTTGCTTTCATTGATTAATATTGAAGAGTCAGTACGACATCTAGTGGCTGAACAACTACCAAAAGATTGTGGAGAACTAGAAATCAATTAATGAATGCTGTTAGAATCAAACACAGTGAAATTTTTGGGGTGTACATACATAATCTCCTGGTACCCATATGTCAGCTCAGAATATGACACTGAGAATTCAGTGTTGACCTTCTTGTGTTTTAAAGGAACAGAAGTGTCTTCTTGGCCTGTGACATGTAAGAGTCAGGAATGAGCTTTGACTTTGTTCACTTGATTATATTTGGATGATAAAACGTTTTACTGAGTAAAACTGGGAAATTTTTCACTGAGAGACTGGTGAGGTGCTGGCACAGGCTGCCCAGAGAAGTTGTGGGTGCTCTGTCCCTGAAGACATTCAAGACCAGGGTGAATGAGGCTCTGGGCAACCTGATCTAGTGCCTGATTTAGTGGCTGGCAACCTTGCCCACAGAAGGGGATTGGAAACAGATGATCTTTGAGGTCTCTTCCAACCCAAGCCATTCTGTGATTCAATACATATGTAAAACTGATATATGCTGCTGAAAAATTATACTTGAACAACCACATGTTCCTGATCCTTGAGAGTGTCAGAAATAGAGCTATTTCACAATTTTTTTCTAGTCTTTACAGATCTCAGTCTCTGGAAAGTTATGAAGCAATATTCCTTTCAAAATACATGAAACAGAAGATCTCAAGGAACAGAGAGTATGGATTTAGGGGATAACATTCATCTCCAGCCACACTATGAGCAATGGGAGAACACCAGATGCTGGTCTCTTGAGCTGAGAAAGGCCTTTGACACATATTCAGTTTGTGATATACAGATAAGTGGACAGTGAGTGGAAAAACAGTGGGATGAAAATTTATGACAGATCAAGAGATTGTGATCAGCACACAAACTTCAGCTCACATTAAATTACCAGTGACATCATTTGGCACCTAATGTTGATACTAAAACTTATGAGCATCCTTATGAATGACCTTGGAAATGGAACAGATTATTATATAAAGAAATTTTCAAACATAAATCCAAGAAGAGATTATTGACCCATGGGAGTGCAGGGCTGCTGTTTTGCATTACAACAGAACAGTGATATCAACAAGGTTCAACCCAATGCATGTGCAAAGTGTTGAATCTGTGTTGGAAAATTCCCATTCAACAATACAGCCTAGAGATCAACTCAGTACAAAGCAGCTTTGCTACAAAGACTGTAGGTTTTGGTGGACACTGAGGTGAGTTTGAGTCAGTAGTGTGCTTTGTGACAAAGGAGGACAACTGCTGAATTACTGGAGCAAATGCAGGGAAACGCTACCAAAAGTGCAGGAAGTTTGAGGGAGAGGACAAGATCTCATATTTCTGTTTACAGGAATCTGAAAGAAAGGTAGAGAAAACTGATGGAGCCAGATCTTTTCAAAGGACCATAGGAATAGGATAAAAAAAAAATGCAAGTGATAACTTAGAATATGGGAAATTTCTATTAGAAATTTGGAGAAAGATTTCACTGATAGGTGGTCAAATGTTATCCCTAAAAGCCGTGGAAGCTTGAAAAACATGCAGCCTTCATATTCTAAAACTACTGAAAAACTTATGAGACTCCTACAGACATGGTATCAGTTGGGAACCTGCTTTTTGACATCAGGAATAGGTAATGATAAAAAAATATTGGAGTATAATGTAATGCTCAGCTAAGAATTATTGTAACTCACATGCAGAGATAGCAGAAGCAAACATAAAAATACTAACAGTTAGAAGAAAGAACAATCTTAGTCTGTGGTTACAAGAGCTGAATGTGTTTCTCTATATCAAAGAATCGGATTCACAGTTTCAGTTAGTACCTTCATAATGTGTGGTGGATGGAAAAGGGTAATCAGCCAGGGCTGACTCATTGGTGGAGCTTCACAGAAAAATCTATTTTTAATATCAGTGTGAACTTCCATTTTCATCATGGCATTTTCACCATGGCACACTGAGCTGTGGTTATTTTCACAGCTGAGCTACTTCGCTATTGCAGACCTATTACTTCTCCATTAAAAACTGTATTGAAAAACTGTAAACCTGATTCTGCGTATGTTCACAAAACACAACATTAGCTGAAAAGCACAGCTTTCCACAATGCAGCTGAAAGTTCAGAAACTTCGGGGTATTTCAAAAGCAAATGAATATGGGAACAACTCATGGAAAATATTGTTGTAAATAGTAAATAAAACAGAACGGCCACTGTCAAGTCTTATCCTGTCAAAGTAAATAGCTGATGACATTTAACTTTACCAGTTTCTTGTCTGCTAAATTGCTTTCAGTCTTGTGTAAAATCATCAGTATAAACTGTAAAATATGAAATAGTTACAGTATATGCTTTCTTTTAAGTTTTAACATCAAGCACTGAGCCTTACGAACAATTAACACCGTGAAATATTGTGTATGCATTTAAAGGTAGTTACAGTGGGTCAGATTCTCAGCTGACTTTCCTAGAGTTCTGATTTTCATTGCCTAATGGTCTGATTGTGTTTATATTGTCTTAATCTCTGATGAGAAAAACAAATACGGTGAGACAGTAAAACTGTCCAGGGTTTCTCAGCTTCACCTCAGCAACAAAACCTGCAAAATGCCAGCTCTGTGGAATCCCTCCTTGTTTAATGTAACATGTCCCTCTCACTTTTACAGTGACATCTCCTGTCATTACTGGGAATTTCTGGGAAATTCTGTAAAAAGCATAAAAAGAAATAAAAATAAAAATATGGCAGCTGTCACCAGGCACGTTTCCGAAGATGAACAGCGTAATTTGAGAAACAAAGGAAATCCCAACTGTATGAATTTGTTTCTGTTGCCATCAAAAAGGCTTCATTTAGAAGTAGATGGAGCCATCAGTCAGTACGTATCAGATAAACTATTGGTGTGAAGTAAACAGTAGCAGACACTCATTATTCAGGAACAGCACTTAAACAGGAAACTCAGCTCTCAGAAATCCTCTGTGTAACCACAGCTCCAACAGGTGAGCATTTGGCTTAAAATCAGCCAGCTGTTGGCATGGGGCTTGCTTAGGGGTGAATGCTCCTTTCAGAGGAATGGAACTGTGAGATGTTTTGTGTCTTGAAACCTTGCATCATTTCACCCCCAGAGGGGACATCGGGTCAGAAAGAACAGCTCTTAAATCAGGACAGTCTTGTACAGGAGCAGATTTTCCCTTTTCCTGCAGATTGTAATTTGTCAGTCTTTGTGGTTTTTTATATCTTTTTGCAGCGTATCAGCTTTATTGTTTATCTCTTAGCACACTCTCATCCTCAAACGGATGCTGAGGGGGGACGGAAGTTGTAGCAGAGATAGAAGCTGCTAGTGTGCACACTCCTGAAGCTCCATCCTACTTTCATCACACGTCTCAGAACAGAGTCCCGCCACAAACCTTCATCAGAAGAGCAGAAGAAGAGGTGTTTCCATCAAAAACAAACGAAGACATCACCTCAAGCCCTCCCCTCCTGTAAAGGCTGTGAGAGAGAATCCCCTCTGTTCAGACACAGCCCATCTCGCCTCATCTGCAGGCAGGGCCCTGAGAGCACTCTCCAAGCCAGGTAACCCCAGCCCACAAGCCAGAGCTTGTGTCCAGGCTGCTGCCTTCTAACCCAACTGGGATGCACCCGCCGCCTGCCATGCTCCACTGCCCCAAGCAGGAAGGGGAGGTGCTGCGCAGGCTCCTGGTGGGTAGGGTGCGTCTCTAAAATGCTTCCTTTAGAAAAGTCCGTGTTCAGAAATTGCTGTTACTTTTCCGAGCGATACAAGCAAAAGTAAAAATCTCACTTCTGCATTTTCCATTCTCCTCCCTGTGCTCATCAGTTAAAAAAAAAACAACAAACCAACAAAACAAGAACAGAAAAAAAAAAGTGATTATTCCACTCTTGCTTTTTCTGGAGGTTTCTCACTCTGAGCAGTTTTCGTATTGACTCACTGCAAGATTGTTGAGTTTCAGTGCTGAATTCAGAAGGTTTGTGAGTGCAGCCTGTAAATGCCTGCCGTTTGGAAGGTTACCTCTGCATCACTGTCAACCTGCATAGTGAGTAAACACTTATATTCTCTGGGAATTCTGGTGGATTTTTGTTTTAACTGATATCTTGTTTTCCTAACAGAATGGTTTTTAGACCTACCAAGGTTCAGACAACTGCTTGCTAGATCCTTTCTCTTCATGAATCCTGTGTGAATTGTGGCACAATGTAGTCACATATGAAAGAGACTGACATTTCCCAAAAAGCCTTCCTGAAAGAGGTAAGATTAGAAGCTTCCTCACTGGACCTCCGAATGTTTGTTCTAACAGTCAGAGGTTCAGAAGGATCTGTTTTGTTGTTGTTTGTTTTGCTTTGCTTTAAAGAATGCCAAAATTATTTCGATAGGAATTCTGGTTTCCAAAAGTCTTTATCAAAATGAGATACATGACCAAAACATCTCAGTGTATCAACCCATATACTTAATAACATAGAGTTAATGCAGTTTGCAGAATTCTATATGCTCAAGTTTGCTTTAAGATTTTATCATATTAAAAATGTCACAAAATGATTCTAAGAGCTGTTTTTATAACTGGGAGTCCAGCTGTAGCTTTAAGCATGTGGGAAATTTGAATAACAGGTGGTATATTTTACTTGTTATTTGCAGTCAGGTATCTCAAACCTGGTCATTACTAAGTAGCTTGGATCAGACTTTGTTCTTTAATCCCTGTTGCAAGAATCAAGGGCTATTCTGTGCATTCATTAAAACATCAATTTTGTGCTGATGTGATGTGCCAATAAAGAATGGGATTTAGAATTAAAATCTGGTGATACGTAATTTTATCTTAATAGAGTGGTTCATGGTTTCATTGTCTGTGACAATTGCATTTGTTCTAGATACGAGAGGATGAAAATGTAAAGAAAATTCAAGACAGACCCTTCTTATTTCCTATAAAATATAATAGTTTGAATCTCCATGTATAGAAGGGAACCAATACTAAGTCTGAGTGAATGGCCCCTTAAAGTTTCTTGTTGCAGTATTCAGCACCCAACTTTCTTCTACTTTCTAAATTGGGATCTGTCTACCAGACAGTCTGAAAAAAGGGATATGAAATAGTCCTTTCATTTTCTTACAGTTATTTATGGGATGATGGCATACTTGTAATGAGTTGTGGGTAGAGCAACTTCATATCTTGATGTCATTCTGGAGTATTACTTGAAATGCAATAGCCTACTTCATCCTGCTTGTTTATACCACGGGAAGTTTCTGGCTGTAAATTTTGGACAGGTGGCTTATAACAGTAAGTATGTATCTTCTCAAACTGCAAAAGTTTTAGGTTGAAAAGACAAATAAATAGAATGCTCAAAGAGATAACCTTTGACAGCTGAGTGTGAAAAAAACTCTCCTGACTATGTGTCATATTTATACACGCATGTTCAGGTTGATGACTAAGTTGATGACTAAGGACATTTGTGTTCACCGAACTCAGCATCTATGCTTTCTGCCTTGTCAGCAGAACTGAAGCACAGGTTGTAGGATGGGCTCTGCCCTTGTTTGCCCCCAGATGAAAACATTAGCGTTTTCAGCTGGTACGTACTTGCTCAATAGATTAAAATGTAAGACAAAATTGTAGACTTCACTGTTTTCCAGCAGTCTAAAAGTAGACACTTGGATGTCTGATCTATCAGTGTTGTGCTGTTCTCCTGGAAAATAAGGGAATTTAGTAGCTGTGTTTTTGTAAGGTCCTGTCTTGCAAATACCATGCTCTCTGTAGGAAAAAAAAAACATCACAAAACACTGTACTGAATTGGAATCCGTCATTGCTTTCTGAATTTGAAATGAAACTTGCCAAGGAAAACCTAGATATGTTGTAGTGTATGTTTGGTGGCCCTGCTAGGCAGGGGGGTTGGAACTACATGATCCTTGAGGTCCCTTCCAACCCGGGTCATTCTGTGATTCTGTGATTCTGTGATATGTTACCTCATACATCAAAATACCTGTTATGGTAAAAATGAGTAACTTTCCATTTGACTCTTCAGTGATGGGCATTAGTTCACACAATGCTCAAACAGGTCTGTTTCATTGCACTTGTGATGAACTGAGTCTATTTTCCCTAGTCTTTCAGTGTGACCAAGAAGAACTCAGTTTCATTTTTTCTGGAGAAAAAGTGAGAAGTAACTCAAAGAAATGACTCTCATGTTTTTTTTCTTAATTTTTATCACCGAAACAGCCACAGGTAAGTATGAATCCTCATTTCAATAGCAGAACCTTCAAAATATTTGCCAAATATAGGACACCTTGACAGTTTTTGAGACTTTGAAGTTATTATACTTTGCATTTAAGAATAACATCTTAAATATTTTTCAGTTTCAGTCCAGCTCCAGACTTTGGAAATTTCACTTATAGTAAAAGAATTATGAAGTAAATACACTAGAGATGAAGATGGCTAGACACACCTGATTCTATTGAATAGGAGCATGGCTGTATGGAGAACTACAGCAAAGAGGAAAATGATCCTGACTGTGGCATTCAGAAGTGTAGCCTCAATAGTGGCTAGAGAGAGACAGACTCTAGGAGAAATAGGGCTTGGAAGCTTATTTTGTCTTGACTATTTGTGCTAGACCAGGGTTCCTTTTCTGTATTTCAGGTGACTTTCATGTGCAATTGTACATTTGGAAAATTTGATTAGAAAAGCAGACTTTCTGTGTGAAAAAATTAGTCTCAGTCTTGTTTCAAGAGAAATTTTCCAAAGATATAAAGTTTTAAAGGAATATTATCATGTAATGATTGGGTATTAATTAAGAAGAAAATGTATGTCTTAATTCATAGACTCTTTGCTTTTATGGCAGTTGATCAGTTCTGAGGATTAGCCATCTCTGTCAAGTCCAACCAGATGTGAGTAAATTTCCTGCTTGCAGCAGCTGCTTTATTATAGAGTGAGGGCAATTTCTGCTGTCATTGCCTATTTTGGAACAACATGAAAGAACTGTAAGGAAATGTCTAATTTTTTTATTTTTTTTTTTAATCCTTCTATGTCTAATAGTTTTGATTGAGTAAGACAGTCTGAAATAGATTTTGCTGGAACAAATAAATTCTGTCAGTCTACTTTAAAGTCAAGTTGGCATTATTTTCTAAAAGAATATTGAGCCTTTTTCCCTCTTTCTCTGAAGAGAAGCTGTGCCCTCTTCGTGCCTCCATTGATGTACTAGAAGGGGAGTATTTTTTCCTTTGTTTTCCTGAGTCAAAACGACAACATTCTTGGAAAGAAGAATACACAATAAACTGGTACAAAGAAGGTGCTGGAAGGCAGAAGCAAATAAAGGAAACACACAGAATTGTATCCCAAATGAATTTTCTGGAGTTTTGGCCAGCTGAACTTGGTGACTCTGGGAATTATTTTGTCACTCAAAGGTGGGTACACAGCAAGTGGATGAGCATCCTGCATTTACCATTACTTATGAATGTGGTAATTTCTTTGTCTTAATTTGTATTGTTTGTGGTATCTACACAAAAGAAGGGAGAAGAACTATATTAATTGTGATGTCACAATTTTTCAATAACCATGCAGAGGAAACTATAGTACATACAGATAGCTGTAGGCAAATACAGCCTTCCAAGGATTGGGTAAAACAGGTAGCATTTCTGCTGTTCTGTAGCTAATTCCTTAAGCATAAGAAGGGAGAGTAATCCTTCACTGTGAGGGTAGTGAGGCAATGGAACAGATTGCTCAGAGAAGTGGTGGTTGTTCCATCTCTGAAAGTGGTTTAAAGCCAGGTCATTTGGGGTTTTCAGCAACCTGATCTAGTGGATGGCAACCCTGCCCATAGTAGGACAACTGGAAATAGATAATCTTTATGGTCCCTTCCAACCCAAAACATTCTTTGATTCTATAATTTGCTTGTCTTCTACACCAGACCTGTTCTTAGTGTGTTGAGTGGATCTCATGCTGTGATGCCTGCTGATTAAACCAAGTGGGATGCAGTAACAGAGGCATAGTTTAACTCTAGTTTCTGTGCAAAGCCTTGCATACCTGAAGCTGTTTGTGAAGCAAGTAGAATAATTGGATTCAATTTCTTACTCACAAGTCAAAAGGGGAAGTAAGGTTGGGCCTCAGGTTATCATGGTATTCCTTATCAGACCTTGAAGAATGACCGAAGGACTAGATTTTTTATAGGAGTTTTTAAGACAAACCTGCACTACAACTGTACTTCAGGATTTACAGTTGGAGTAATAACTCATTTTAAATTATTTTGCATGTATTGATCTGTGCTGTTGCTGAAGTAATCTTTTTAAGATTCTTTCTTGGCTCATAAAGGTTGATGTTTCATTATAGAGTTGCAAATACTGTGAAGTGCTGTCCACATTTCTCCAGCAGCACTTCAGACAGAAATTTGATAACATACTAGATTGTTAGATTTTAATTGTTAACTTGTTATCTAGTTAAAGTTCAAGTTAACATAGAAGTTGAAAACTTCATGTTATACTTTTCCATGTATAGCTGTTTGTTTATTTGAAATGCTAAGTACTGTAGATGAGAAGATGTAAGTAGAGCAAAGATGCACATGAATATTTCTTTTGTTTTTAAGATATTTCCATTTAATGGCAAGCTTTTCTTTCTCCAACTAGTAGATAAAGTTTGAGAAATACTTTCCTAGGATGTGTTGAACCCAGTCTGAAGAGAACTGGCCTTAGGGATGATGACAGTGGTAATCTGGCTACTTCGTTCTTCAAAGTAGTACAGATTTAGCATATTACTGTGTACAGGTATATGTCTAAATTAGCAGAGTTATAAAGCAAACTGATCAGTTGTGGTATACAGAGATTAGATAGCATTTGGCTTGTTGATAGGCCTATAGTTTTCATTTGTAATCTGAACTTGCCACAAAATTGTATTACTTTATTAATGGCCTTGAGCAGTCATCCATACAGTAACTTCACTAAATACGGTACTAAAGTGTTATTAAATCTAACAGCTCACTCTACTGCCAGCACCTAAATAATGCTATAAAATACATGCTCTGGCTTATTTTGGCATGGAGTAAGCAGCATACCTGAACCACAGTGCTACCAAAGGAGATTTTCATAATTGGGATATTAGAGAGGAAATTTGTGATAACACAGCTATAAAAGCTTTGAGGAGTTGGAGTAGTCATAGTAAACCAACAGTACATTACATCAATTGTATAAAACGAATGCATGTAAGAGATGGAGGTGATGGGAAAAGACCTTGAATAAAATTAGGATAGAGTTTGTTAAAATGATTATCTGTTCAGAAAAACATGAGAGGGATCCTTTGTGAAATGTTGTGATTTACTGATCTAAGAAAGAAACTCAGAAGTTTTTGATTTTATCGAAGTATTCGTTTGCAACTGAGTTTTGATTTTGTTATGAAAACCTTTCTCATTTTCTAAGACGCTGTATTGTGACACTACCTTTGAAAAATGTGATTTGAAAGGAAGCATTTTTATTTATGAAAAAAAGTTCCTGAATTAAAAGAAAATACTTTGACCACCATGAAACAATTTTAAAGTTAGTTATTTATTTACAATTTCTTCATGTTAGACTCATACAGATATCCAGGGTTTGCTGTTGCTGTTGTTAGGATTAGAATGAAGGCTGTTAGAACAATAATGTGTTTGGTTTTTTTAATGGGATTCTCACTGTATTTTGGGGTCAGTTTTTCTGATAGTTCTTAGTACTGGAAAGCATATTAAGCAGTTAAAGCAGTAGAAGAATTGGTTTTCTGCTGTGAAGGATGGCTTTCAGTAATTAACTGACATGGAAAACCTGTGGGTTATTGTGGGCTACAGAATTGGTTTAAGATTTAATAAGATTGATAGAACGAAGTTTGTTTCAGAATGTTTATGCTAGGCTAAAATTTTGATTTAGAAGTAAACAAGCTATGCATATTTTCACTTATCTATTTGATTTATAATTTACTTAGGTATATTGTAAGGTATATTGGAAATGATTTTTTAGCTGCATAGACAGTTTTATTGACCAAAGAGTCAATCAAATTCACTGCAGGCTTTCAGTAACTATTTGACAGTGCCATTGTAAATGTTTTGCAAGCTAATTAATTGTTTCCTGCTCTGTTGCAACTGACAGAGTGTAAGGAGAGGTGAAAATGTTGTAACAATGTATGTTCATTGTGTTGTCCACTTATTTTTGACTTAAAGAATAATCAGAAGTTTTATAGCTCTACAAGATTGTTCTGCTGAGACGTAGCGTATATAGCCAAAGATGTGTATGCTGATGTGTTTGCACATTTATTAGTACAGTAGACTAAGGACATAGTTTCAGGAATTAATTTCATCTGAAAACCTGAGTGTGTCCATCTTCAGCAACATCTCTTGAACAAAAAAGATTCCATAGGCACTGGGTGTGGAAGTGTTAAGAAGAAATCTGTGTCACACATTTTTGGCAGGATTTCCAATGTGTGTGGGTTTTGTACCTATATCCTGTGGTTATCAGAGGAAAAAAAACAACAACAAAGAAACCAACAACAAGGCAGGTCATCTTGTGGCTCTGTACTAGTGACCTTGAAATAAAGGGTTCCTGAATAAATGAATGCATGGAGATTCATGACAGACACCTGATATAAGTTCCTAACATAGCTTACCTTTTTTAAGGTGTTTAGAGCTGTTGAAAGCAATGAGAATACACACATGTGGAGATAATATTGTATTGAAGGCTGAGTGTCAGGTTTTTGGTTGTTTTTTTTTTTTGGTTTTTTTTTTTTTTGTAGATTGAAATATTGAGATAAGACTGGATTGTTGCACTGAAAAAGCTTAGAACTGCATATATATGCAGTCTTTATGGTAAGCTTGGATATATGTCTTAAGGGCTTTCAGTTCCCCTTGTGCTCTCCTAAGTCAAGCTGGTTTTTGTTCCTTCTTGGTTAGTGAAATGGAAAGTTTGTTAAGCCAGAAACTGTTTTGTGAGGACAAAAACAATCACAAAAGAATCACAGGTGACAGAAATATAACAGCTCAGACACTAACAGTTCAACCAATGCAACTTAATGTATTCCTGTTGTTGAAAGTCATATGTGTTGCAGACAACTAGAAATTGCTAAATTATTAGCAATAGCTAATTTATTTCTAGTTTTTCATAGGTATACTTTTGCAACTTACAGGGAGTTTTTCCTTGTCAGAATTTGGCTCATCAGTCAGAATATCACAGAATCATTGAATATCTGGAGTTGGAAGGGAACCACAAGGACCACAGAGTTC
Organism: Coturnix japonica; assembly: GCF_054131305.1. Taxonomy (NCBI): domain Eukaryota; kingdom Metazoa; phylum Chordata; class Aves; order Galliformes; family Phasianidae; genus Coturnix; species Coturnix japonica. The sequence continues at coordinate 123,400,705 of NC_140663.1, forward strand.
AACTCCTATCCCCACGCAGGACTACCCAGCAAACTGTAGAGCTCTGTTCAGTGGAGGCTATCTGAAAACGAGATGAATTCTTTCCAAAATGCCTTCTTTTGCAGACATGCTTAAGTTCATAAGTGATTCAGTAGTTCATGAGACTTGCAGAGTTTAGGAACATTTCCAAAATTTTGGTGATTTTCTGCACAATATCAAATGATATAGAGAGATAATAAAGGGAATAGTAAATAAAGTAAATAATCTGTTCACAGTACATGTATTTTTACCTGCTAGAGCTTAGAGGACTTTGTTATGTAGCTCGCTAAGCTGCATTCCTTTAAAAAGCTCTTAAAACTGGTTCTGCAAATCTTCTTTTCACAGCAATGGAAAACGAAATTTCACAATTCAGAAGTGGACCTTGAATGTACTTGAAAGAAATAAAAGCAGCTGCTTCAATCAAAATCATTTAACAACTGAAATTCAAAATGCTGGAACTGGTTATTCATTGAAATGCAGTGATCTGTCTGTCAATGAAAATGACAGCATAACATGGTATAAGGTAATGAAGAAAATCAAAGCATTGGCTAGAGATAGAATATCTACAGAGAGAATATCTAATTGCAGGAAAAGTGAATTACTATCAAAAGCCCAATAGTGCTTTAATTTTTCAAACTATTGGGGGGAAAAAAAGCCTTTAGAGAGATACTCAGAATAAAGTTTCTCTCTTCTCTCAAGTTCATTAGAAAAAATATCTATAATCAGAAATTACTGGTAGTTTGGAATGGTGGAAGATCAGATGTGCATGTCTGTTAGCCTGTTTATCGGCTTTGCCAGTATAGGTGTCATCCTGACACTAAATGAATTGCCAAGGTATTTGTTTAACAGTTGACATGAAGTGTCAATAACTTGTGAAGTTATTGAGAAACTTTAAAATTTTACTGTTTCTGAACATGTTTTACAGAATGTCTAACAGACCTAGTTCTGTTCACTTTAGGCAAATCTGATCTTTGGAGCAGTTTTGCTGGTGCACAGACAACAGATGAAGCACTTGTAAACTGTTGAGTGTTGGTATAATCAGCCATTACATTTAGCACCCTGACTAGGTTTCATCCACCCTACCCTTGCTCGCCACTTCAACCATTCATAATGTAAGGTAGCTCAGGCGGTGCTCTCAACTTCTAATGGGTTTGATGTTCAGGTGTTTCCTTCAAATAACTGTAATTGGAAATTGGGGTCCCACCTCCTTTGAATCAGGTAAAAGTTGTTGAGATAGTAAAAGAGTGATGCTGTTTTTGTTTTTTTTAAGGTTTTGTTTTATACAGTATAATATTTTCTTGCTGTGTTGATGTAGGACTGTAAGAACTATGAAAATGAAAGCGGACGGGAACTGGACTTTAAAACCTTATCAGTTCAGCACTCTGGAATATATACCTGCAAAATTTCCATCAGTCATCAAGGAAAGATATACCACAGCACGAATACAATTAGGCTGATTGTAGAAGAAGGTAAGAATACCTTCTGAAACTGAAGCATGCCTTCTGTTCACCTCACTGTGGAAAATGTTCTCTACTAAATCTATTTGTGATTGGATGTTGTTCAACATCTCTTGATAAGTATTTTGACAAGATTAGATCTGGAAGTCTGATCTATCTTGCAATATTTCACAAATAAAAAGCAGAAATTCAGATATTACCAAATTTGGAAAATTTATTTAGTAAGTTTTCCCTGCAGTTTTAGGTGGTTTATTTATTTATTTATTTATCACAGAATCACAGAATCACAGAATTGTAGGGGTTGGAAGGGACCTCTAGAGATCATCGAGTCCAACCCCCCTGCCAAAGCAGGCTCCCTACACCATGTCACACAGGAAGGCATCCAGGCGGGTCTTAAATATCTCCAGAGAAGGAGACTCCACCACCTCCCTGGGCAGCCTGTTCCAGTGCTCCGTCACCCTCACTGTAAAGAAGTTCTTCCGCACATTTGTACGGAACTTCCTATGCTGTACTTTCATCCCATTACCCCTAGTCCTATCCCCATGCACTACTGAAAAGAGACCAGCCTCGCCACTATGGCTCCCACACCTCAGGTATTTATAAATCTGGATCAAGTCCCCTCTCAGCCTTCTTTTCTCAAGGCTAAACAGACCCAGTTCCCTAAGTCTCTCCTCATAGGGGAGATGCCCTTCACCATCTTAGTGGCCCTCCGCTGGACTCTTTCCAAGAGATCCCTGTCTTTTTTGTACTGGGGAGCCCAGAACTGGACACAATATTCCAGATGAGGCCTCACCAGGGCAGAGTAGAGGGGGAGGATCACCTCCTTCGACCTGCTGGACACGCTCTTTTTAATACACCCCAGTATGCCATTGGCTTTTTTGGCTACAAAGGCACACTGCTGGCTCATGGTTAATCTGTCGTCCACCAGGACGCCCAGGTCCCTCTCAGCAGAGCTCCTCTCCAGCAGGTCTTCCCCCAGCCTGTACTGGTGCATGCAATTATTTCTACCCAGGTGCAAGACTCTACACTTGCTTTTGTTAAACCTCATCCGGTTTCTTACTGCCCAGTTCTCCAGCCTGTCCAGGTCTCGCTGAATGGCAGCACAGCCTTCAGGCGTGTCAGCCAATCCTCCCAACTTCGTATCATCAGCAAACTTGCTGAGGGTGGTCACTATACCTTCATCAAGGTCGTTGATGAAGATGTTGAACAATTTATTGTTGCTGTATGTTATACAAATTTGGGGGGAAGAGCCCTTCCAACCACTGTAAACCATCTGCCCTATATGTAATGAAATGCAGAAAATACATCAGGACATACTCCTTTTTTAACTGCTTGATAATGATGGGTTGAGATATTTTTCTTTGAATTAAATGGAATCTACGTGATTAGTTTCAGAAATGTGTCATTTTTTACTGTTGTAAGAAACTGTTATTTCAACAGAAAAACTTTGTATTTTTATATATATTTTTAGATGCACCAGAGACTGTAACTTTGGAGATAGTTGGACGCAATGAAGAAATTCAAACTGAAATAGGTAACAAATTAATAAGAGTATTTTTATGCTAGCAACTTTGTATACATGTTTTAGTCCTGATCTCTGGCTGATGGTCTGGTTAAGCATAAATGAAATAGTTGCCTACACACCTGCTGGATCTAATATGTCTTCACATATGGTTATGTTTTCACTAGTGGATTCCATGACCTATCTAAAAGTACAATTCACCCTTGCAGAGGCAGAAGAGGAGGTTGTTGTTATGACCATCAAGAGAAAGTGGTGCTAATGATTTAACAGCCCTCCATGGCTTTATTTTCAGATGGCAAACAACACAGAACAATATGTGAAATATGTCTGTTTTTTTGTTTCAGTGATCAACAGTAATAAGTAATCCTTTTCACGTCTGCTACAGTCAAAGATGTTATTCTGAAGTGCAGTGTGAAATTTGAGGGATGACAGTCCTGGCAATAAAAGGATGCAGATCCCTTACTGCTGCAAAGAATTTGTTGTACTGTCAAAAGCCTAATCCTTGACTATGTTCCTAGCTGGGGGTTAGATAACATGGTCTATAGGAATCGCACAGTATTGGAAACAGTCCAAGATTTTCTTATTGAGACTGTATATGATTCTTAAGAATGTAAATTTTCCTGTCTTTTTCCTGCCTTGTGTCTGAGGACTTCTCCCATTCCATTACCCAGTGCTCTCTTACACCATTTTGCAAATTCTTCTTTAGCACCTCTGTTGTTCATATATGAATCTCATTTGCTCAGCCAAGGCACCAGATGTTGGTTTACCTTCAGAATGATTACATGGTGGAGAATGAAGGGAACTTTGGATGAATTTGGTCCGTGGACTTTTGAACTTGTGTTGTTTAGATGGTGTTCTATAACATTTCCCTGAAAATAGTATTTGTGCACAGTAAGGGTCAAGTTGCAAAGTAGTTGATAATAAACGTTTAAGTCTGTGTTTCAGACTGTGCAACTGTGATCTGAATTCATGTAGTCTAAACCTAAAGCTGACGTATTTTCAGCTAGACTTGCTTTAGAGATTCTTGACCTGTTCCACTGGAAGAGAAGACAGCTTCTTCTGTGAGAGGTCAGCACAAGCCATAGCAGGCTTTGTTATTTCTTTTTGTTGTTGTATACAGTTTAGTTATCCCCATCAGCTGGCTTAATTTCCCTTACCTGGGGCGCTGGTGAGTTGTCTTCTTTACTTTTCCTGCAGCACACATTTTAGTTCACTATAGTTTTTGGCCTATTTAACCTTTTCTGATTGTGACAGAGTTAATCTGTCGTAAGATCCTCACTCTGCAATGGAGTGCAACAGTGCTTTGTACATGGCTGCCAAAGCAACTCTTGTGCAAATGGAGCATGTATAGAACTTTGTGCAAAGGCTACTAAGTTCAGAAAGGAGGACAGCACCTGGGATACCTGACCTGTAAAGCTCATATTTTGCTGCACTGTAAATGTGAATGTTGCTTTTGATTAAATCTTCTTATGTTATGCTCTGTTTAGGTAAAGAAGAGACACTCAACTGCACAGTTTTCTTGGGTTATTACATGCAAGAAGATGTCAACCTCTACTGGTGTTTTAATGATACGTTTCCAAAGAAATGTTCAGGTATTCCCGAGGCTGACCCTCCAATATGTGAAGAAGATTTAACAAAATCACGGTAAGTTTCCAGGAAATACTGATCTTCAGTTGTATGTTGTGGACCTTAATGAAAATGCCTGAGATTCTTCCACAACCTTTTCCTCAAAATCTGCTTCTCAATTTACTGTAGACTTTTATGCAGGTAGTATTGCTAACATCATTCCTTATTGCAGTTTGGGAGACAAGTTTTATATCACAAGGTTTCTACGGATTAAAAAAGTAAGAGAGGAGGACTTCCATCACAATTTCACCTGTAGATTGCAAGCTGATGAAATAACGCACATGAAAGTAGTGAAACTGAAAAAAGGTACAGTATAAGCTATGGATCATTCTTCTAATTTTTTTATTATTATTCATGCCAGGTTGGAGATTCCTGGCATATGGGCATTCCCCTCTTTTTTTTTCCATCTCAGGCCTTTCCTTTCTTTATTTAGAGGAAATATTTGATGTTAAGTGTGCAACCGACTAGTTGATGTTAAAATATGCAGCAGATAATAGAGCAAATGAAATACAGACTACAATGAGCATGACATGACAGTGCTTTCACAAAGGGCTTTGCAAACATTTAATCCATATTTGGAATTTAAATTGAGAGGATAACAGAATAAATAAGCAAAAAAAGCTTAAAAGAGAGTAGAGACAGAACAAAAAAAAAAAAAAAAAAAGATTAAGAAGGACATTAAGTGCTGTTATTGATGATCTGAGAAAGGGGTAGCAAAAAAGAGGAAACAATAAAGATTCCAAAGAGAACTTATCATGGAAGCAGTTGACCTAGAGTATCTCTCCAATTTGGGATGTTGTATGTCTTTGAGGAGTTTTATCTCAGTATTGATCCCATGTGAAACTCATTTGTGTGTATCCAGGGTATATGAGCATATATAATGTAATTTTAATCATTTAATTTAATTATTTAATTAATAGTTTTAATAGTAATCTATGTTCTGTAGTTCTTTTCCATCTCAGTATGAATGGCATATACGTGTGCCTGAAGTATTAGCAGGAAAGGATTCACATCAACATTTCAATTTTAGTGATTTTAAAATGTCATGAGTATTTACTATCATAATTTTATCATATAATACTCTCTGTTAAGGCTAAAATTTTCTGGGTTTTTCTTTACAGGAAACACCCAAGATCTGCCTGAGCATGTATTTACAACTGGAATGATACTTGCTGTACTCTTTCCATGTGTTGCTCTGGCTGTGGTAGCTGTCTGTGTGATGTTCAGAGTAGACTTAGTTCTATTCTACAGGAACATAAGCCAAAGAGATGACACTGCTGGAGGTATGACTTGGCTAATACTGACATTGAAGTGGTGCACTGATTAAAAAATAGCTTATGATAGGTTCTATAAAACAACCATGTTTGAGGACGTGGCAAAATAAATGATCTTAATATATGATTGAGAGAGGATATATTATTAAAAAAAAAAAAAAGAAAAAAAAAAAAAAAAAGAGCATAATCTTCTCTGCAGCTGAGACATTAATTCTGTAAACCAGAATCCTGGATCAGTTTATTTCTAATCATTGCCAACAAGACAAAAATTGGTGATTTCTTTACAGATGGAAAAGAATATGATGCTTTTGTATCTTACCTGAAAGACTGTGTTTCTACTAGTAAAGAAGAGAGAGAATTTGCTTTGAAGACATTACCAATGATACTAGAAGAAAACTTTGGGTATAAGTTATGTATATTTGAGAGAGATGTATCTCCTGGAGGAGGTAAGTGTATTGAATATTCTTGTAATTAAATAAACACATCATTTTCATGCAAAGCTAAAGGATTTTGTTTCATTCTGTTTACAGGAGCCTTCTATTTTTGTTACCCTTGCCAGTCTTACTTCTGCTGTTTACTTTCTTTTTCCCTACGAAGCACATTTTCTGCTTCTGTATTCTCTGTAGACCTTGTTATCTCATGGTTGTCAAGATAATGCTGAAACTTGTTCTGTCATCTCATGATAGTCTTCTCAGCCTTGGATTACTGGCAGTAGATTTGGGATTTCAGTGGCACAAAAGGAGGAGTGAGCTGGTGTTCACTGAATAATCAGAGAGAGGTGGCTGTTGATGACTTCATGTGGAATCACTGTAATGGCATCTACGGATGAAGAGTAAATTTTACTCTCACCTTCTGTACATATGATTACAGATAGATAACCGAAGACTATATGTGTATTTCTATCTGCTGCAGAGATTAAGCTTTGACCATGGGAGAGCTTATTTTCACAAACTCATTAACTGTAATGCATATTAATCTATACTTAAGGACAGGATATTTCCATGCTGTCAATTCACAAGGAGAATATTTTTGTACATGTACCACTGTTAAAGGAAAAGTCAGTTCAATGCCTGCCCTTTCAATCTGTTTTAATAACATATTTATTTTTAATTTGCAGCTGTTGTTGATGATATCCATTCATTAATTGACAAAAGTCGAAGATTAATCATTATACTGAGCCAGAACTACATTTCTGACAGAGCCATATATGAACTTGAAAGTGGACTGCATAAAGCTCTAGTAGAAAGGAAAATGAAGATTATATTAATTGAATATATGCCTATACGTGACTACGACTTCTTGCCAGAATCACTGTCTCTTTTGCCATCAAAGAGGGTTGTTCAGTGGAAAAAAGATAAATCTCTCCCAGTGAATTCCAGATTTTGGAAGACCCTTCGATACCTAATGCCTGCAAAACCTACCAAGTCAAACTCCAAAGGACACTGTATGAGTCTAGATCTAGGCTCAGAAGGGACTCAACCATGGACTGGAGGCTGTGACTATAATACAGTCATATAGGAATTCTAGAGGTGGAAGATGCTGCAGAAAGCTGCCAGCTTCAATAAATTCGAATAGAAAAGATAAACTGAAATTACTTTTGAGAGACAGTGCTCATAACAGTCTGAGATTTGGGAATAATGTTAGAATCATCACATTTGTTAGAACCATGTTAACTCCAGTACTAAATTATATTCCAAAGGATGTTTACTCAGCAGTCTGTACAAAGAGCTGAACACTTATTCCACAACAACTTAATTGTGTAACCTTTTGGTACTGCATTTTCCTACCTGTAGAATGACATTAGTTAGGGATACATATTACTGATATTTAGGTGCTTTGGGTTTTGTGTATGGTTATTTTCTAAGGATCACGCTTGCAAGCAAGACTGAATGGCTCCTTCTCTAGAAAGCTTGGCAGACAGGCTTTGAGCAGCACTGAGCAGAGAAGTGAAAACAGAGAAAGGCAGTAACAGAGGAGTCAGATTTAATCAGGCTGACTGTATTCACTGCTGAGTAGTGCACCATGTTAAAAGGAGACAAGGGAAAATAGGGCTATGCATATATAAATTAACAGCAATTCTTATTGCTCTTAGGTCCCAAACTGCTGACTTTAACCAAGGTTTAAACTGCCTGCTTTCAGTTTGCCAGTCTCTAGAGAAATGAGGTTATTAGTAAGGCTCTTATAGACTGTGGTTCTATTGGTTTTCCTGATGATGTCTGTGTCAATTAATATGTGAACTGACATGATTGTTGCTTTGAGTTCATTTCAGTAATTCCTTTAGCATTTTTGTACCATTCTTTTCACTTAATAAAAATTTATTTCCCTCTATGTACAACAGTGGCTTCTGTTTTTGCTGCAGTTACTCAGCAGTGAGTAGTAAAAATCAAATTTTGAGAAAGGAAAAAAAATAATAATGTAAGAATAAGCAGGAGTGTTGTTAGACCCACTCTCCACAAGCAGTAAGTCTCTCTTTTTTGCTGTAAAATAAATAAATAAATAAACCCAGCTGAATTCAAACAAGCTTCTGGAATAAATAATTTTCTAGAGGAGAATGCAAATGGGATCAGTGAGGAGACAGCTGTTGTAAGATAGCAGCCTTCAAGATTCTTGTCTCCTCATTAGTGACTGTGAAAGCTCTCCAGCCTGTCCAGGTCTCACTAAATGGCAGCACATTCTTCAGGTTTGTCAGCCAATCCTCCCAAATTCGTATCATCAGCAAACTTGCTGAGGGTGGCCACTATCCCCTTGTCAAAGTCACTGATGAAAATATTGAACAAGAAGTTAAACTGGAATTTTGCAGTCAGCCCGAAATTGAGATCTCCTGCATGGGAATGCTTGGGCATGTGCCGACTGTGTGTGCAGAACAAGGTTATTTTATGCTGGTCTTGTTAAACCTAGAATCAATATGCAGCTGATTTGTGCATTATGGTCCACTATTCTGAGTATCACATCCAGAAAACAGTAGATTTGTGCCTCATGTACTTAACTGGAGGAAAAGTAGAGACTGATGGATATGAAGATAGATCATAGAATCATTAAGGTTGGAGAAGACCTCAAAGACCAGCTAGTCCAACCACAAACCCATCACTACCGTGCCCACTAATCTATGTCCCTCAGTGCCACACATGCACATTTCATGAAAACCTTCATGTCTAGCCTAAAAGGTTACTTTAGAACAAATACACACTTAAATTTTCATTTTCTATCATGTTCTCTCAGAGAATTTGAAAAAAAAAAAAAGACTTCTTAAAAATGACTGTGTTCTATCTTGCATGGAAGGTGCAAAGCTTACCCTCATTAAATCTTTTGTATGTTTAATAAAATGTTTCAAGTGTTGCTCTTCTAGTGAGGTGCTCATGGTATAGTTGAAGAGCATTCAGTGTTTTGACAAAGAAAATGTTTTTGCGATTTTTCTGTGATGGTTTTCTGATTTAGTAGCTGTATTTAGATAAGATGCCTGTGCGAAAAAGTATTTACCAGGCTTTCTGCAACTGCCACAAACTACATTAGATACAATATCGAATAACACTCCACAAGAATCTGTTCCAGTTTTGATCAACTCGTGAAGGTTTCCTGTGGTTCAATATTCCAAATTTCCTGAACTTCAGAGAAATCAGGTGCAGAGAGATCTCAGTAGTTTCATTTTTGAGTTTTGCTGTATATGTAATCAGCTCATCAGGGGGATTTGTCTCTTACATTGCACTGTTTCGTCTTCCTTTTGGCCTCTGTAAACGTAATATAGTATGTACAACAAGTGAGGTACACTGCAGTCCAGTGTAATATATTTACTTTGTATTATTTATCAAATTCAAAGTAAAGTTCAGTGCTTTGATGGCCTAAGTTATTTATGGCACAGATTTACAGTTCATTGCTCAATTATTTTGGCAAACACTATAGTTAAATCAGTTCCAGTTGTGTGTTGGAGGTGTTTTAATATGTGGTTACAAAATAATGACCGTACAGTGCAGGGAAATTGTAGCTGCTTTAGGTTTTCTGACTATGGTAAAGGAATGCTGTTCTACAAGTGTATCCAAAACTATCTGTAAAGCTGTACAAATCTGATTTAAAAGATGAGGAAAGAAGGAGAGGAGAGGAGAGGAGAGGAGAGGAGAGGAGAGGAGAGGAGAGGAGAGGAGAGGAGAGGAGAGGAGAGGAGAGGAGAGGAGAGGAGAGGAGAGGAGAGGAGAGGAGAGGAGAGGAGAGGAGAGGAGAGGAGAGGAGAGGAGAGGAGAGGAGAGGAGAGGAGAGAAAAGTCAAATATTATGGAGTACTCCTCATTTCTGTAGCCTGATACTCACTTGGAGACTAAAGCGTAAATATTCAGTTCAGCTGTGGAAAAAACGTCTGTCTGTGTGCTGTGGCTTATAATGTCGTATATAAAGAATATTCACATTTATAGTAGTTAAGGAAGATACTGCAAAAATCAATTACAAGGAAGAACTCATAGTTTGGAAATGAAAACTTGGGAGAACTGCAGTGCATTTGCTGATCATTGACAGCTGCCAACATGATGAAGTCAAATGATATAGTGCAAATACTGAGGAAGTGCTGTCACCAAAGTAAGACATTGAGAGATGCAAGACAGAGCCATAAGAATCACTGGGAAAACATGTGAAAGGGCTCAGGAAGCATTTAAATTGTTCAGGCTGACTGGATGAAAGGGAAAAGGAATACGAGTAAAGAAATAAATCCAGGAAGAGAAAAAAAAAACAAACACTAAAAGAAAAAAAAAATCAGTGCTAAAGCACAATGAGTTTCTGCATGAAAACTCTTAATACAGTGGTGGACATCTGTGCCAGGTTTACATTTCTTGGCTTCCAATATGTGGGATACACTGTCAAGAAAGATGTTGCTACCAAAAAATGTTTACCATCAAATTTGAGGTACTAAGCAATCCTTTCTGACTAACAGTGTGAAAGTTTATGAGAAAAAAAGATTTTAAAGGCCTGATTCGTAAGTATATCCTTTGCATTTTTCTTTGCTTTCAGGTGATCTGTTCAATTACCATTGCATCCATGTGACACTAGTCTTACTGCACACTATTGATTAAGGCAGACTGTACTGTAGTGCAATAGATCTATAGTAGCTAACAAGACTTTCCCTTACTTCACAAGGGAGAAACTGGTGAGTTACCCCACTGCCCCATGAGCCACTCTTGACTGTATGCTATTCCACTGGCCATATAATCCAGTACAAGGTGAACTGAAGTTCAAGTTCAGATGTTGTTCAGACACCTCTGACTGCAGAACCAACACCACTGACACAGGGTAGAAAATAACTGGAGTGGAAAATTTCTTACCCAGTCAGTGTTAACCATAGCTAGGGAGGCGAGGCCGTGGTACATTAACGTGTCAAGCCAGAATAGTACAAGAATAGAAAAGAGACTTAATTCTTCCTACTAGCATAAGATTACATGCCTAGATGGTGAGATGATGATGAGAGGTGCATTTTCCCCTCTGCTTCTTTGCTGACAGAATGCTCAAGCAGAAGTGAGATGAACAAGGTAGGATGTGGACTCCTGCCTTGATGTTCCACAGGGACAGGAATGTATGATCGAGTGTGGAGCCTGAAGTTTCCTCTGGCCGTAGCCTAAAATATGCTGAATGAGTGAATGAGTGGAGAGGAGGCAGAGAGGGAATTCCGGATTGGTTCCTTTGTAAACATGCTCTATCAGCAAAGGAAAAAAAAAAAAAAAAAAGGAGACTGATAATTATAGTGTGTGAGGCTGATTTTTAGAATATATGTTACTTCTACAGAAGAGGGTGGGTGAGTTTGGGCAGAGGCTAAGCCAGAATGATGGTATTATTTGACAAGATTTTTATCCAACTGGCAACATTCAAAACTCTGGGTGACTGGTGTTTTATCAAGTGATTGGACTGCTCTACTTTATTTTTATTATTATTTATTTTAATAAGCCTGTTAGTACTTGAAGAGTTTGACATATATTGTATGTCTGGAAGATCTGTATTTGGAAAACAGTCCTCTTCCTGATTATCTGAGCAATGGCTTTATGGACATAGTGAGCATAGTGGTGATGGATCTGCAATTGCACTAGAATGTCTTAGATGTCCAGTCTTAATGATGCTATGATTCTGTGATTCTATGAAGGTAGCATGGGCTTTACTTCATCTGTATTGCATTCCTTAAAGGGGAAAGTAAACTGCTTTCCCCCCCATGCCATCAGAAAGGGCACCTTCATAAGGCTCTTCTCCTTAGATTGAAACCTATAACCATTGGAGCCTCTTGTAACTAATAAATCAGACATGTTTTGTACTGGGGCAGAACACTGAAGATACTGAAGAAGACAACCACCAAGCTTAATCACCAGCTGTGGAATCTGAGAATACCTGTCTTATACTTCCACATGCTCAGGACCTAACTTAACCAAACATTAGTACTGGCTATTGCCTAAAAGAATGTGACTATTTTTAGGCTGGATGGGGCTCTGAGCAACCTGAATTGAGCTGTGTATGTTCATTGCCGGGGAGCAGGGCTATACTGCCTTTGAAGTTTCCTTCTAATTGCCATGATTCCATACTCTCTGAGCAGTGGCAACATTGTATTTACTTGGTGTACCACAGCAGAAAGCCTTTCTTACCTTCTTGTGGAACCCAAATGCAATAGAGTAAATATCCCAAACTGCAGTAAAGAGTGAGTCTCACACAGGGGAAGAGCAAACAAGTCCTGCTGCTCTTGAAATGTCTGGTGCAAGCAGAGACCTCTATATCCCAATGACATCTATTGAAATGATTTTATGCTTTTATGTAGCCCAAGTCAGTATGCAGCCTGTCTTTTAAGGATTTCACAACCTAAAAGGAACCTTGGAAGAGGTGCTGGACTATGTGGGGCTGTATATGCTGAAGTGCTCTGCCTGCCCTGGTAGGTCCAGTGGGGATGTCACACAGCTCGTATTCATCAGGGCTACATTTTTCTTGTTCTGCAAAGCCCCGCTAGGGCTGCCAACAGGGGAGAAATGTGAGGGCACAGGAAGATATTGATAATGTGTCACAGCCCTCATGCATGCAGAAAGCAAATAAGGGCTTGGTGATCTTGAAGGTCTTATCCAACCTGAGCAATTCTATGTTTCTATGATTGTAAGGTCAGTAAGAACTTGCCTGGTATATTGAATATTATTCTGTACTGTGCAGATATATGGCTGGCTTGAAGATTTTGGAAATTATGTACTATTTTCACCCAGTAGCAGCATTTAGGTAAAAAAAGAAATTAAAAAAAAAAAAAAGAAAGAAAAAAAGAAAGGAAAAAAGGTACAATTTCTCCTCTTAAATGAAACAAACTAAAAAATCCAATGTGTTTTTGAACACAGTGCAAGTAAATGATTTAAAGCTCAGAAACCTTTGATTTTTTTTTTAGTAGAGGCAACTCTTTTTTCCCCTGTCTTTTTACAAGAAAATTACCCGGAAACTTTGAACCTAAAGCAATTAAACCGAAAAAGGAAGGGATGATGACACTGAAGTAGAGGAAATTCCTGTAAAGGAAACAGAGACTCAACAGCATTCAGCTAAACCTTACCACAATTCGTACCACGTAGCGTAAGATGTGCAGGTAAGATTTTCAGATAGTCTCTTTTTTTATTCTAGATTTTAGTCCATTCCTCTCTTCTGCCCCCTCCCCTCACTTACAGTTGAGTTTGTTTTATTGCCTTTTGATATAAGTTTTTAATTGTTTTAAGTGTTTTTAATTACTTGAGCAAAATAAAAAAATAGATACGTAAATAAAACAAAACTTAAAATAAGAAGCATTAGTAAGCAGCTTTACTAGACTATATTTTACTTTATAAGCTCTGTAAAGTTTTTCCTTCTCCTCTGTGACGATTTGTAATCTTACATTTAGAATCAAATTATCTTTGCCTTTCTCATGTAAATCTGAAATAGATATTGATAACTCTAAGGCTGAAGTGACTTTCATCAGTTCTTTTTTTTTTTTTTTTTTTTTTTTTTTCTTTTTTTTTTTTTTTTTTTCTGAGAGTCTTATAGGAGTTAAAACATAGGAAAAAGTATACAGCTCTTATTCTTCTCTTTCACATTGTTTTACCACAGGAAATTACTTTAAAACCACATTAGCCTTTTTTTGCATATATGTTGATTTCCAGTGAAATGGCATCCTACATTGCTGAACTAAGTATATGATAACAGGGACGAACACATGGCTGGAGAAGACAGAGAGGCAGATAATGTTATCCAGGGAAAAACTGCTTTGATTTTCCTGGCAAATACTGACAAGATAAAAGCAAGTCACTGAATATTTTAAGTCTCTAAATCACCTTTAGTCCACCCACAGTGTAAACAAATGTAGATAGTCATTTAAAATTATCCTTTTTCAAGAACCCTCTTCTTTAGGCAATCATTATTTGCTTCAGCTGTGAATTTCCTTCTTCCTATCCAGCACGTATACAAGATCACACTTCTTAACCTCACATGCTGTCACGATGGCTCTGCAGTTCTCTAATAAGTGCTAAGTTAGCTCATACGCTTGTTAGTGATGTTCCTTAGTGTGGCTAGCAGAATACAGTAGGGTGCTATGGAAATTGCTGACCAAAGCTATTAAATTCATTAGTTAACCCTCCCTTTCCCACCTCTTCCCACTCATGATAACCTTTTGAACATGACAAGTGGGTTTGTAGCATGGAATCAAACTGGAGAGCACAGACATTATATGTCATTAGCATTATTAAATGCTTAGTGAACAGTCACTTCATATGGTTTTGCTACATATAGACTGCTTATCCCTGATTATGGGCAAATGAGCAGCTGGAAAATCAGCAGTCCCACAGCTTAACTTATAATGGCTTAGTAAATGGGCTGAGGCATGAAAGAGAACTGCAGCTGTCACCAGAGAGGGGCTGAACCATTTTTTTAGGGTGAGGAGAGAAGGGTGTGGTAGGACAGAGTGACAGATGAGTCCACCTCCCTTTGGCAACAGTGACCCATTGCACCCTTGCTCAAGGGAGTTCAGCACTGAATCACAAACAAGGCTCTTGGGTTCTCCGAGCGACTGGCAGCAGTATGCTTTTGTCACATGGACTGGTGGGTGACATAACTGAGAACATCACCTTTGCTTTATACAGAGATACAGCAGTAGTGGATGCTTTGAGAGAGACTCTTATGACTGCCTTAAAACCAGATCCAAGAGAGTCGGGATCAATTCATCTTTATGAAGTGGATAAGACAGTCTTTCTAAAGTTTAGGAGCACTTTCACCCAGTGAAACTCTATCTCTTTATTCAGATTCACTTACTGACTTGGAGTTTCAGTATGTTTTTAAGATGTATACAGGGTAATGACATTTGATAGCTGACAGTTTGTAAGAATGAACCAGGATGGGTTAAAGCAAACAAGTGAACCTACCCTTTATGACCACTGAGTGTAAAAATAGATTGTTCCACTCACTTGTAAGGAATAGAGATGTGTTGAACAGAACAGTGACTAAAGTGCTCCTCTCTATGTGGGGTAGCTTCCTGAAAAAAATGCAGTGTGAGTTCTCCTCATCAAGGCTGCCAACTCATGGTGCCCTCGATAATCCCTTGATGCCTGCCTGTTTGAGTTGTATCTGATTTGCATGAGATGCTCACAGATTAGGGACTAGCCCTTGCCTGACATTTTTTTCCCTCAGGATGACTCAGTGTCTTTCTAGCTACTGTGTAAATGCAGTCACTTTACAGCCCAAAGAGCAAAGAAAAATCCTTGAGGTCTCAATTGCACAACATGAGCATCAGCAAAGGGTGCATCTTTATTTGCTGGGATCCTGTATAAGACACATCAGTCACAGGCGTTTGAGATGTTCCAACTAAATACCCAGATTCAGCCAGGGCTGTTGAAGACAAACAATGGACGGTGTGTTTTCTCTCTATCTCCACAGCTGGTAAGGCTGCGGGACACAGCTCAAGCCTTTGTGCAGTAGAGGCAGAATAATTTCTACAACAGGATCTGGGGTTTCACTTTGATTTGGAGGTTATAAGGTAAGACCTTTGTGGACCTGCTCCCAGATCCTCTGGATTTTAGAAGCTCCCCACTCTCTGCTTGCAAATGGAACAGAACAGAGATGGTACCTAATGATGGTGTGGATGTTGTCCTGTTCTGCAGCTCTCTAAGGTCATTCAAGCACTGTGATGCAGAAGATATTTGTATGCATATCTGTATTATATGTAAGATATATGATGAATATGTCATTGCAAGATATTTTAAAGAGGTTTTGTGTATTCTCACTTACTATTTATCTTGCATTTGTGTGAAATGATATGAGCAGGAGGAGCACTGCAAACCTCACTTTTAAAACAAGCTGTATCTACGCTGTATTGTCTGCTAATGTTCACAGAGCTACACAATGAGACACATATTTAACATCCTGACTTACAATATTATTAATAGCAAAAAAGTCTGTTTTTCTCTTTTACAGAGAGCAAGATGATTCTTAAAGAATCTCGAAACATCTCAGAATACCAACCAAAATTTATAAAGAAGATGATGCTTACTTTTTACTGGATTCTAGCATTGTTTATCATTGGAACGGAAGTTAGAGGGATTAATTTTCCAGGTAAGAAATCTGCTTTGGTGAGTTTTGGTGGTCATAATGCTTGCTGAAAGCATAGAGAAGCAAATCAACTTCTTGTCATGACTTCATGAGATTTTCCTGCACCAGTTTGTGCCTGTATCAGGCATATGGATGTTTCTAACTTTTCTGAAGGCTTTTTAGGTATTGGTAGTACAGTTGGCTCTGTGCTGGGTGCTAAATTCAGTTCCCCACTGAAAAGGAAAGGACAAAAATAAAGGAGAATTTCTGGTAATGGAACACATTAATTTTATTATTATTATTATTATTATTATTATTATTATTATTATTATTATTATTATTATTATTATTATTATTATTATGTTACTCCTGAAGTCTTCAGCAGCTGGTACAGCCATGGGGGAAGTGGAAAGCAAAGACAGGATGAGATCAATATATCAGAGCCTTCCACCCATACAGTCTATCTATCTGGAAGAGCTTAGTCAATTCCACACTCAGAGAGAAATAAAAACTGCAAAGGATTTCCCATGGGGGCACGGGAGGAACCAAAGTGTTCATGTTTTTCCTTCTACTGATATGAAATTCCACCACCCATCACTGAGGGGCTACTATATCCTGTCTGCCAGGAGGTTGGTCAGCCTTTGGAGAACTTAGGGTTAGGATGTGTGACCACAGCATTCAGAATCTGAAAATCCATCTGATTTAGACATAGTGACTGAAATGTATGAGGGAAAGATTTGAAAGCAGTGAGATAATAATGAAATGTTTGTCAGTCTTAACTTAACTAGGGAGTGGGGCAGGTAGGCTCTACTTCTTCAGGTTTATCTCACTCCCTTCTCCACTAATCCGAGGGAAGCTGGGATAGATGCACTGTTGTTTTTTTTTCTAATAGAGTTGAGGTTTTACAGATTAGCATCCACATGAAAAACTTTGGTTCACTAAAAATCTTAAGCTATTTTCATATTAAGCTTTTGAAAAAGGTCTAACAAACATTTGGCAGCTTTTGGACAAACTTTTGAGAACTTTGGACAATTGGCCACATGAAAAAAATTATTAGCATGAAGAAAGGGAAAACTGTATTTTTTTTAAATATTCTTTTTAAAATTATTTTATTTTATTTTATTTTATTTTATTTTATTTTATTTTATTTTATTTTATTTTTTTAGACCTGACGGATATGTGTTCTTTTCAGGTGGTACTGATATTAAATTTTCCTACTTTTCAGGTTGTTTCCATGCAGAGCCTCAAGTACGTTATCGTGCAATTAGTGATGAAGAGTTTGTTTTACAATGTGCTTTGCCAGATAATGATACTACCAACATTTATAACAACTCAGTTCTAAAGCAACATGAGGTGAAATGGTTCTGGCATCAGAAAGACAAAGGATATATTAAAGCTGTCGAGGAAAACTCTAATGTTACTCTGAAAGGGGATGCACTTTGGTTTAAACCAGTAAGGGAGAATGCTTCTGGAATCTACATCTGTATGATACGGTATGTAATGGGGCAAAGACATAATATTTCTAGGTAAGAATTGATGTATTTATTTTGCTTTTATATTAAAAGTTTAACTTTTTTTATGTATCACTCAGCAAAAAAATCCCATGTCTCAAAATCCTTCTGGAGGTTCATACAAAGGCAGAGGCAAAATGTTCGGGCTATGGTACAAATACACTGTATCTTCTTGCTGACAATGGGAATTCAATAGCTTGTCAAGGGACAAAATGCTACAACCATATAAAGAAAGCGGATGTAAGGTGGTACAAGGTAAGTGTCAGTCTTTTAAGTATTCAGAAGTGCAGTGGAGGTATAGAATTTGGCATAGTTTCCTTTCAACTAATTGTAGTAACTGAGAATCAAAATTGGTTATTTACAAAATTGACTCTGCTGAAATATAAAATGTTAAAGTTTTGTTTTGATTTTAAATTCTGAAAATATCAAATGTATGAAAGAAAAATAATTGGCTTTTTTAGAAACAAATTTATTTTAATATTAATATAGCAAATTGTTCTTTCAGACACCTGTTTCTAATGAAAGACCATCCCACAGAGAAATTACTGACTTAGTCTTTTTCAAATGACTTCTAAATTACCTGCAAGCTAAAAATTATCCCTACTTTGTCTGTAAGAATTGTAAAATGCTATAGAATTATAGAGTCATAAATCACCAAGGTTGGAAAAGACCTACAAGATCATCCAGTCCAACCATCCACCTGTCATCAATAGTTCTCACTAAAGTGAGATAATACTATAGTCACTAGTAATCATATACTATATTCACAAATAGTTCTATCTAAACTCATACTATATAAGCAAACAAAAAAGACTGAAAATTCAATTGTTCATTCTACTACCTGGTACTATTTACAGTACTTATGCATCAAACAAAATGAAGCGACTCTTCATTTACTTACAAGCTTTATATGAGGTATGTCTTTGCTTCATTTGTCCTAAGGAAATTTCCTTATACCCATAGAGATTTTACCTAAACTAAACTGTGATAACGAGGGGCACTTTTCAAAAAACAGCATTCTTCCGTTTGAAAATAGTGACAATTGATACAATCCCATACAATCCAAAACCATATTTTTTTTTCCTATAACAGGTCATGGAACTGGTTTCAAAGCCATTTATTTACAAAAATAAAAACACCTATTCTATAAATGTACAAAACAGTGATCCTTTTCTTTGACCTTTGGTAATGTGAATTTAATTTATACTTAGATTCACTGTTTTGCATTTTTCTCAGCAGCCACAAATGTAAGGGCTTTCTTTGTTTGTTTGTTGTTTTGTTTTATAGGTGCTGATATTCACATATTACAGCCCACAATTTTTTAAAATGTAAATAGCAAAAGTTTTTGTTTTCGATGAAAAGAGTATGACTTAACCCTACTGTCATGGCAATTCCATCCAAATACCTTATAATATAGTTGGACAGCAACAGTGACAACAACAATAAAAAATCATTGAATTCTTTGATATTATTTTATTGTTGTTAGGATGGCCGTCAGTTAGAATACAGGAAAACCAGGAAAAGCCTAAAGCTTGTGGATAGTGAAATCTATTTGAAAACAACATATGTTCTAGATGCTGGAATATACGTATGTGATTATACCATGTTTGACAACACTACTCAGTGGATAATGAGAACAGTAGTTACAGTAGAAGTCATTGGTGAGTAGTTGTAACTATGTATAAAATACTTCAAAAGTATGTTTTCTCTTTTCTTTATATTTTGTTCAGGATCTTGTTCTGACAAATTACAAACTAGACTAGCTTCACTTCCATTAGAATTCACTTCCAAGTCTTCTGAGGACATTTCTGGACAGAGTAGGACCTTCGGTATTTAGTAAAAAAATTACTAATGCTATAGGTGTCAAGATCTCATTCTGCCTTGATTCCTAACAGCGGTAATCAAATCTACACAAGGATTTAAATCACTTAATCAGAGAGTAGAATTCATGGAACCTCTACTGGAGCCAGTGTATTCCACTCACTGTATGTGCAATGTCAGAAAGATATTTGAGTACCTGTCATGGGCACAGGTAAATCTAGAGGGAAGAATGCTAATTTTGCTTGTCAGCTGTGGAGTATAACACTATATTTCAGTCCTACACGTGTTCCTGAAGTGGTGGCTTGACTTAAAGTATGAGTTAGAGAATCCTCTATTGGGTTGACATGGTGATTACTTCTGCAGTGCATGAGATCTTCATTTTTTATTTTTTTTTCACTCAAAAACGGTGATATGGCATTTAGTGTCTGAGGAAATATGGGACCTGAGAGCAATCTAACTAACAACAAAGACAACAATGCTCTTTGTTTTTGCATGCTCTCTGGGAACAGCATCACTGTCACTATGATCTGTTCTTTCAGGCCTTGTCTTTTAGTCTGGAACATTACTGTCCAGCAATGTGGCATAGCTGCATCTATTTTGTATCCAGAAGTAGATGGGTTGCAGCTTTCTCTGCTTCAGTGTAGTTAAAAAAAAAAAAAAAAAAAAAAAAAAAAGGGTTTATGTGGCAACATTTCAACATTTCCTGTAGTATGGGACTTCCCTAGAATATCAGAGCTGTGACTTTTAGGCCCTTCATACCACTTTCTCACAGCCTGGGTAATTGTTTATCACACTGCACAAACTGGGTGTCGTTATCCATGCTCTTTGTCAACTCTTAGAAAAAAGACCTGACAACATAGTATTTTAATGCAAGTATCTGTGCTGTGTAAAGTGTAAATAAGGAGTTAGTGTGCAATATGCATGCTTAGTGGATGTGGAATGGAACTCGACAGGGAACTCATGTGGGGATTGGGTCCCACAGGGGGGGGTTTGCAAAAGGGATCCTTGTTTCTGAATCCTAAATAACCTCAGGTGCAGTGCAATGCTGAGCTCCCCAGTTCAACTACTGACATAGCAGTTTAAGTAGCTATGTAAGTCTTGTAGACAAAGCTTTCATACTGTGAGCTCTCAGACAGCTTACCAACCATAAATCATACTCTTGGACTGTGATGTCAGATTTCTACCTAACATCGGAAAAAGATAAACCTTTGAAATGTTTTCTCTGGTCTTTGCCATTGACAGTAGCACTAGTTACTAATAGCAGTCCTGTTAATTGCAGCAAAAAACACTATCCATCCACCAAACATCTTGTATCCCAGTGGTGTGGCGATCCTTGAAGCAGAGCTTGGTAAGTTTATTCTTTTTCTGACAGTGAAAGAAAATGTTCAAATGAGTTAATTGTGGATGGTGATAGACCTTGATAAACAAAATAGCTTTGCTCTCTTGAGTATGAGAACTTTCTATGACTTTTATATATTTTACATATCCCAGATTATTAAAGAGAAAAACATTCCAGTGACCTGCATGCATGCTTTTCCTATATTAACTTGTCTCAGGAAAGCCCCTTGAACTGGAATGCCGTGTACAGTTTGGGTTCGAAAGAGATCCTCATCAGAAAGTAATATGGAAAAGAGACAACAAAGAAAATATGAATGAGAAACTGAACCAGGAAACAGGGTAAGAAAGAAACACAGTAGTAGTGTTACGCTGTTGGCAACTGTAAAAATCTTTCTACAAGAGCTTTACTGAATATGTAATTTTACTGAAGGGTGCTCAGAACTATCCTTTGACATGTTACTGTGTCTGTCCATGAGCACATTTACATATAGAAGCACACATTCAAATTATGATATGGCCATAAATTGAAGAACTCAATGTTTTCTGTGTAGTATTAACTCTTTTTCCTAAAGCTTTATCTCACAGGGAATTTCAGCATGAATCCTCCCCTGTGCCTGCATCAGCTGTGTGCTCCCTCTGTTGCGCCTTGCTTACAATTCATTCTGTCTCTCTGAAAGCTGTCTCCAAGCGGAAAATAAACCAGATCCAGTGAAACAGAGCTGTAGACTAGTTCTCTATGACATAGAAATGAGTTTGTGTACCTCAAAAGTTGGGCTGTGTTTATTGAGCTATGTGCATTAGGTCAGCCTGAGGGTGTGCAGAAATACATTTCAGGGCTCTGCAAGTCTTGCTTGGCAAGAATTAACCAGACTCCATAGAGAGGTGATATACAGGGGAAAGGTTTCCTATGACCTTAAGGAATGCAATGGAATGGAATAGAATAGAATAGAATAGAATAGAATAGAATAGAATAGAATAGAATAGAATAGAATAGAATAGAATAGAATAGAATAGAATAGAATAGAATAGAATAGAATAGTTAATTAGAAGGAACTTTCGAAGACCAGTAAATCCAATTGCCTGACCACATCAGGATTAACCAAAAATGAAAGGATGTTATTGAGGGCATTATCCAAATGCCTCTTGAACACAAACAGCCATGAGGCATGAACCATTTCTCTAGGAAGTCTGTTCCAGTGTTTGAGCTCTCTTAAAGTAAAGAAATTGTTCCTAATGACTAGCTTGACAACCCCTGGTGAAGCTTTGTGCCATTTCCCTTCTTCCATCAGTTGTCAGGAGCAGAGCCCAGCATCTCTGTCTCCTTCCTTTGGTGTAGGGAACCTGCTTTGGCAGGGGGGTTGGATTCGATGATCTCTAGAGGTCTCTTCCAACCCCTATAAGTCTGTGATTCTGTGATTGCTCTCCTCAGGGTGCTGCAGAGAGCAGTGAGGTCACCTCTTGGCCTCCTTTTCTCCAAACTGCACAGCCTAGTGCACTTAGCCTCTCCTCACAGGACATACCTTCAGCCCTGCTTTGGTGTCCTCTTCTGGGCACTTTCAAAGATGTTAACAATAATGGCATACAATACACAAGATAAGTCTGCACCAACCCTAATATGTAACAGGAGAGACACTTATTACTGGCTGGCTATACTGTATCTAATATATGCTAAAATACTGTTACCCTCTTGGCTACTGTTAAGCCTACTGTCAATTGGGACAACTCAAATTGTCTCCGTGCCTCCCTTTCCTTCCTGTATTTTCCTGTCTCATTCAGTTATACAGTGTCCAACTTGGGCAAGAAATCTAGTGGAGGCAATACAAGCATATCTTTTTACTAGTCAGTTCTGAGTCATAGAATCAAAGAATCACAGAAAAAAACATTCTCAACAGATCTTTAGTACATGTTGAATCCTCAAATTAAGTGTCCATAATCATGCCCATGACTCTTGGGTTAGTGGAGGTAGTTCATATTGTCATATTGGCACACTGGCCAGCAGTGGTATGACATGAGGCCTACATGAGATGACCCATAGACACCTGTACTGTGGTTTCCAAAGAGAAACACTCAGACTCAGAAACACTGGGTGTTCTAAGAGTGCCCCAAAGGCACTCTTTTGTTCCTTTTTCATTTTCTGTTCTCCAATTCCTCATTTTTGTTTTATTCTATTTGTCCGTCCTGTCCTTGTGACTTTTATCCCTTGGAAAGAGATGGTGCTTTTCCATCTTTTTGCTCAGCTTGTAGTCTCTTAGGGCTCTTTTTTGAAGCTTAATTTCTCTACATTTATCCTGGGGGAATATTCAAAATCTTAGGAAATTTCAAATTCTTATGGAAGTCAAAAAGACCTACATATTTAAAACTAAGCAAGATATTAATTATTGTGCTGAGCTGATGAAATAAGAATAAACTTTTCAGTCTGTAGACCTCTGATGTCATTATCTTCTTATGATGCAAGTAAAACACAAATGGGAGCTCCAAACCAGAGATTTGCATCTCTGTTAAAACTTCAAGTAAAATGTTCAGACGTTTCTAAGATCTTCTTTCTCTGTATTTGAGATGTTTAGTGATTGTATGAATGAACTGCAAAGGTGTCATGCAAATATATGCTTTTTCTCTTCGATGTTTGTCCAAGATGTTTAAAGGGACATGCACTTCGTCATGTTGTTAAACTGGAAGAAGTTACTGAGTGGGACCTAAGAAGCAACTTCATCTGCTTTGCTCAAAATTCTGTGGGGAATGCTACTGCTGTGATCCAACTGAAAAAAAAACAGAGAGGTAAGAGCAAATGGAGGACTGCTTGCCCTTACAGATTTTCATAGGATGTTTCTGTTTTCCCAATCCTTAGCATGCATTTTTATTCTGTACCTGATATGAATACAGTAGCTTTTCAAGCAAAGGCCAAAAAGTGAAGCAGTGTGGAAATGAAGCCACTCTCTCATTTGAACCATAGCTCACAGTGGACATTCGTCAGTAAGGTGGCATAGGAAGTCTCCAGCAGGATTCTGCATGCAGCTATGTGTATAGTTTCCATCTTAAGCAATTATTATTTTCTGCCCTGATTATAATAATAATGAGAGTATAGTAGACCATTTTCTCTGTACCTTTCATCTCATACTAACAGGGAGATGCAGTTCAAGCACGATCCCTAGCAGTAGACTGAAACACTGTACTAAAATTTGCAGCTAAATGCATTCTTGACTTCTGTAAAGTTTGCTAGAAGGGAAGGAATGAAGACTGTGAGCTAGTTTGTCTCCTTTTGTGAACTGAGCTTTTTATCTAAGTTGGAAAGTCTGACTTATGATAAACCCTTTTCTTTCTACAGTGTTTTTCTTGTATGTACTGTGCAGCGCCATTTCTATTCTCTTTGCATTCCTTTTGAGCACTGCCTTTATTTACCAGCACTGGATTGAAATAGTGCTAATTTACAGAAGCTATATGGTCCACAATGAAACTACAGAAGGTAAGAAACAGTAAGAAACAGTATAACATTACTATTCTCCAATTTTCCTATTGCCTTTTGTTCTTTGAGTTAATCTGGTGTGTACTAATTCCTTAATTCAGTTCTCTTAATGACCCTGTTCTGAAGCTCTGCGGAAAAGGACCTGAGGGTCCTGGTGGATACCAGGTTGAACACAAGTCAACTACGTGCTGTAGATGTTAAGAATGCTAACAATGCTAACAGTATTCTTGGCTGCATTCAGCAAATTATTCTAGCTTGTCAAGAGTTGATCTTTCTGCTTCACTCAGCTTTGGTGAAGCCTTACCTGGAGCACCGTGTCCAGTTCTGGCCCAGTATAAGAGAGACATGGATGTACTGGAGAGAGTCCAATGGAGGGTCACAAAGATGATCAAAGGAGTAGGTTATCCTATGAGGAGAGGCTGAGAGATCTGGACCTGTTCAGTCTGGAGAAGAGGCAACTCAGGGAGATCTCATCAATGTGTGCAAATACTTGAGAGTAGGGTGCACAGAGGTTGAAGGTAATCTCTTTTCAGTGGTGACCAGTGCCAGGACAAGAGGCCATGGCCAAAAACTGAAGCACAGGAAATTCCCTATGAATACAGGGCGGCACTTCTGTGCTGTGCGGATAACAGAGCACTGGCACAGGCTGCCCAGGGGATCTGCTTCTTGGAGACCGAGCCAGAAGTTGCCTAGCCGTGGTCCTGGGGACTCTGCTATGAATGGCTCTGCTGGAGAGGAGTTGGGCCAGAGGAACACAGGGGGCCCTGCCAACCTCAGTCATCCTGTGGTTCCGTGAAATAAGATAATGAGGAACACAAACTTAGTGCACTTTGGGGCAGTTTTTCCTTTCTGAAAGATAGGTTGTCTATCATGATTTTACATCAGTGATCAATTTTTCCAAATTTCAAGTTTCTGTAGTGGCATTGCCACGTCATCTCAGCTAAAATGAGCCTCCAACATATTACGCAGTAAATAATGTATCAGAAATCACAGTGCCTACTTCAATGAATTCAGCATTTGATTTTTTTTAAGTGGATTTAAATATATCTGATAGAAATTACCCAAGGAAATTTTTTTAAAAATCCTTTAGTCTTGATGCATGTTGAGATATACAATATGCGAGTTTACTTTTGTGTTTCCATAGATGTATTTCAATTATGTATGAAATATTTATCTATGTATCTATAAATACATACACGATGAAACAATTGACTGCTTTTTCGGAAAGTATTGTTGCAAGCTCTAGGACAACTATCAAAAGTGCTTTGGGAAATCACTTAAAATTTCCCCTCTGCTTGGTAGTTGATTGATTTAAGAACCTCTGGAAAGTCCCCATAGACCTGATGACATTTGTCAGTAGGACAAAGGCAGACCTGTCAAGATTTGTACATTGAAGTTTAAGACACCTCTGGATCTCTTGCACCTTCTGTCCTTCTTACTCCTTAACTCCTGTGTACTGCATGCACACAGTCCCATTTACAGCAAGGGGGGCATAAAGTGTGCAGACTAGCTATGCCTAGCCAGCAAGTTTTACTTCCAAAGATGACTCTCCCCAAAAGTGTTCCCAGCTGTAGGATTATGTCCTTCTCACTTCGTGTGGATGTGTATCGATTTACTTGAGATTTGAAACGGCTTGCTCATGAAGCAACAAAGCAAAAAAATTGATGTCATTTTGCCATTTCTTCCTTTGCATCATTCCTTCTTTCCCACTTAGCACAGCATGAGAAAATTGCAGAACCACATAAGATGGTAGGGGCCCTGGAAGTCATTTGATTACAGATAATGCTGAAAGCAGAAGCAGCCTAGTCTGAATGGCTCAAGACCTTGTTCAACCAAGTTTTGCATACCTCCAAGGGTAGAGAATTCACAACCTTTCAGAACAACCTGCTTCAGTTCTTGACCATTTTTTGCAGTGAAAAGGTTTTTTTTACTAACTTCTAATGAGGATTTTCTTTATTGTAGCTTCTGTCTGTAGCCTTCTCTGCTATCACTGTGCTCCTCAAGGAAATCTCTCCATCATCGCTGTACCCTTTCATTAGCTAGCTAAAAACAGCAGTGAGCTCATCCTTTATCTCACACCTTTCTAACCCTTGGGCTTCCTCCATAGATAATTAAGATAAACTTATTAAAAATCTTGTCTCTCCCACAGGGAGAAAGAAGCAGTGAAGAAGCTTTAATATTTAATATTTAATATATTAATATTTATAGACAAGTTTTACAGTAATTTTGCTTAACTAACATCATTTCCAACATTGTGAGCATCTGAAACATATGTCTCAAAAGATTCTCAGGGTGCAGCTATTCTCCTGTACTGTTCTGGAGGGGAAAAAAAAGCCGAATTGTACTTACTATGTATGCATTTTTAACTTGTTATTACAGCAGTGATGCTAAAAAGAAAAAAAAAGCAAAAACCATGATGTATTTATCATTGGTGGTTGTCTAGTAAGATTGCAGTGACCTCTATGGGTGAAATGAGGAATATCTGGCTTGTTTTGTGAAGGATTTATTGACATTTAAAAGTAGTGTGCAGAGGACCTTCAGATCAGGACACAGCTGAACATTTCAGCTAAACCAGTCTAGCGACACACTGCCCCACCTCCGAGCCATGAGTGTTTGCTGTTGCTGATTCACTCTTTTGGGCCTACATTGGCTCAACATAGCAGTAAAATAGTAGAATTCAGAATGTTAGCATGGAAGGGTAAGATTCAGTACTGTTACCTAGGTGGCTGTGTAGGGGTTAGATGTCTCAGTTCCCATTCTATGGAATGTGATCAATATGGTGAAATCTAGAGAACTTCTCAGCTCACTCTGCAGAAACACCCTATGCTGAACAGCTGAATTACTTTCTGGTTTCTCTTGATTATATTGATATGTAACATGAGTCAATTGATTAAATAAAAAGATATCTGCTGTCATTTGACTCGCCTGAGGATATCCTGTTCCAAAACATTAGGGCCCCCAATAGCGCCCATGTAAAATGTGGCTGACTCATCAACCAATGTTAGGGCATCTCGAATGGCATTAGGAGCATTCTTATTCATGTTGTACTGAGATCAGTGTGCCTTTTGCATCATGAGCAACTTCTTATGTTCTCTTTCATCTTCCTTCAAGTGCAGTACAAATTTCGTTTAGCAAACAGATTTCTTTTGTTTTATTCATAGGAATGCTTAAAATTTGGGTCACCAATTTGGTACCAGAATGTTTTGGAGCTGAGAGTTTGCTATATATTCAGCAGCTGCACTTTGCAAACATCCTTTTAACAAGACTGGAACAAAGTTCAGAAGCTGGATGGTACTCTTTTTCTGAGCTCGTATTTGAATCAGATTTAGTCTTTGCTACTTCCACCTTTCTCTCTGATTAGAAACATAGCAGTGTATGAAAACAGTGTATCTTTCACAACAGCTAATGTCCATGAGCATTGCTCCTCCCAGCTTTTTAAAATAAAATTCACTATGTTTATAAAGTAGGTTGTGCATTTGTGACTATCTTTGTACTCAGCATTTGGATGAATGACGGAAAAGGTTGGGAAAAATTCCCTGGAGCATGGAATTTGTCTGGGAGGTGCCAAATCTTCCACTGGTTAAAACCAGTATATATGTGTAAAAATACAGAAAAATAAGGTGCCTATTTTAAACCTTCTTGCACTGGTCATCTGAAATATCCTCATTTACTTTGGTAGCTATGTCTACAGAGAAGACAGTGGAGAGACAGGCTTGGCTTTGCATAACTGAATTGCTGTGCTTCATGATTGCTTTACAAGTTTCAAGTTGTGTTGGGTCTGCTTGAATAGGAAGCAAGTGTATAGAACAGAAATGGAAATGCTGCATTAAGAGGCATACAAGAGGAATAGTTTGGACACCTGTTAATGTATGCTGCGTTACTTATGTATGTATTTATTTCTTTTAGATGGCAAAGAGTTTGATGCCTTTGTGTCCTATGCAAAAACAGACTCTCCTGAAAGTGACTCTGCTCTTATTAGTGAGGAAAAATTTGCCCTGGAGATCCTTCCAGACATGCTTGAAAACAAATATGGATACAAGTTATGCATTCTTGAAAGAGATATTCTTCCAGGAGGAGGTAAGGTTCCTGTGGTTGGTAGAAAGTCTTCAGTTCCTTATAAATTTTTCTTCTTTCCTAAAAATCTTGTGCACTTGTTCAACAAATGATATGTTTTGGCATCAAAGTTTCTGTTCATATCTTGCCATGTTTGATCTTTTTACCTGGTCCCTGCAACCAAGGAATGTATATATTTGAGTATGGCTGCTGAGGAGGCACAAGGCAGCCTGGTCTGGTGGTTGGCAACCCTGCACATAGCAGGGGGGTTGAAACTAGATAAGCATTATGGTCTTTTTCAACCCATTCCATTCCATTCCATTCCATTCCATTCCATTCCATTCTGAGGTACATGGATGAGACAAAACTTCTCATCCTTCTCATCCTTCACATCCTGCCTTCACAGTCAGGGTCCATTCTGTGAAAAGAAGACCCTGAATTTTTCAGTAGTTACTTTCTGACTCACCTTGATCAGTGCCATTGGCAATAATTGGAAGTCCTCAGTACCTCTCTCTGTGAGAGATAGAGACAAATCCAAGTGTCCTTAGAGAACTTGCTTGAATGTACTGTGGTTGTGACCTCAGCTGTGCCCTCCACCTTTTGAGCATCCAGTTATGTACTCAAGGTTGTGTAAGAATGGCAGAGATACGTTCTGATCATGAATGATTTTAAGGTTGATGTGGTTGCTTAGCACTTTTATTTCCACTTTTCTGTATTTCTGGTGATTATCCATCATTAAATGAACTAATTATGATAAAAAGTCGAATGCACTTTGCAATAACAATTGTAATTTCTTCTCCAGCATACACAGATGAAGTTGTTACAGCTATTAGACAAAGTAGAAGAACAATAATTATTCTGAGCCCAGCCTATGTCAGTGGACCAAACATCTTTGAACTGCAAGCAGCAGTGAACTGTGCATTGGAAGACAAAAAGATCAAGTTGGTTTTAATAAAGTTCCAGGCTTTCCAAGAGCCAGAGACTTTGCCTCCAGTAGTTAAGAAGGCTCTTCGGATTTTACCAGTCATTACTTGGAAGCCTTCTATTTCTACTGCTCCAAACAAGAAGTTCTGGAAATACATGCACTACCACATGCCTGTGAATACCACAAAGGTGTTGGGAAATTGCAGCCTAAAAGGCTTTTTCCAAAGGTTATTCAGCCTGGTACATCGATAGCATAAATTTCACAGAGGAATGACTGCTATCTCAAGAGTTAATGAAGTTAAACACCATGTATTACATCAGCAGAGTACTCTGGACTGTCACTTGAGCCAGCAATGGCTCACTCTAGAACAGTAAGAAGGGCTGCAGAACAAATGTGCACACAGCAAAACTATGTGGCACTTCACACAAGTGTACATGTAAACTATCTTTAGTAAATTATTATTAGGATATTAATTACGTTGTTTTGCTGTGATGTTGAGACGTGAATGTTTTTTTCTTTGCACAGTTTTTCTGTTGATGTGTTTTTATACTTTTTTCAAAAAAAAAAAAAAAAACAACAAAAAAAACCCAACAAAACAAAACAAAACAAACAAACAAACAAAAACAATTAAAAAAAGGAACTCCTGAGAAATCTTGTCGTTTAATTTTTTCTGGAGTTCAAACAGTAGGACAAATCTAAGCCCTATATATGAGTTACCTCTTCCTTGGAGGATACCAAGAATCTTAGAATCATAGAATCATAGTATCACCAAGGTTTTATAAGACCTAAAAGATCATCCAGTCCAACCATTCACCTATTACCAATAGCTCCCACTAAACCATGTCCCTCAACACAACATTCCACTCGTTCCTTGAACACACCCAGGGTCAGTGACTCCACCACCTCCCTGGGCAGTTCATTCCAGTGCCTGACCACCCTTTCTGAGAAGTAATACTTCCTAATGTCCAGCTTGAATCTCCCCTGCCGTAGCTTGAAACCATTCCCTCTGGTCCAATCACTAATGACACAAGAGAAGAAGCCGACCTCCAGGTCACTACAACCTCCCTTCAGGTAGTTATAGAGAGCAATAAGGTCTCCCCTGAGCCTCCTCTTCTCCAGGCTGAACATTCCCAGCTCCTCCAGCCTCTCCTCATACGGCTTGTGTTCCAGACCCCTCACCAGCTTGTTGCCCTCCTTTGAACTCGTTCCAGGGCCTCAATGAAAGCTCTGGGAGGCTCCCACATCTAGGAATGCTGAAGGGGTTGAAATGAGGAGGAGTGCTGTGTCAGGACTGATCCCAGGAACCACCATCCTTCCTGCAGTTGAAGAAGGCATTTCTACTAGCCCTGAAATATTTTCATACTTAGAAACATCTGCGCACTGCTGATCCCACATGGCAAGGGTCACTCAGGTCCCACTGAAACTGTTGAACATCATGGCTAAAAATCCCCTGGTTGCTACAGCTAGTGGGCTCCTGACGGCTCTGAAACGTTTGATTTTTTCTTGCAGACCTCTGCCAGGGTTCATAACGCTTACTCTTAAGGCAGTTCGCAGTCTGTGTGTATGGTGATGCCCAAGCAGAATGTGGTGGTTCCTGTTAAGAAAATGCGGGCAGGAGAGTCATTGATCTAGTTTTGCTGGCTTCTTCTGGACTCTAAGTGATCAAATCCTTTTATAATGCTGAGTAGATGGTCCACCCGTTTCCTTCCTGGAAATACTGCTGTTAACAGAACTACTATGTTGTTAAAATAAAAGAATAACTTAGTGTTAGCTGCCAAATTCCGTGTTGGGTTCAAAGCCTTCTTTGGGACAGCTCCTGGTGCTACTTTGGGGCAGAAGCAGAAGATGGTGGTGCATATGGTGTGGATGAAGGGTCCTCCTCACTGACTGTGCTTACTTCACTGATTTTAATTACTTCTCACAAAGAGCAGTGCTGCAGTGGCACAGGCTGCCCAAGGAGGTGATACAGTCACCATACGTGGAGGTGTTCAAGAGCCGTGTGGATGAGGCACTGAGGGACATGGCCAGTGGGGTAGCAGTAGGACTAGATGATCTGAGAGGTCTTTTCCAGCCTTAATGATCCTATGATGCTATGAATGTCTTGCTGGGAGAGGGTAACGTAGTTGCCAACTAAACATATTGCTAATGTGGTTAAAAAAATTAATGTTAAATGCAAGAGTACTCAGTACCCAGTTTTAAGCAAGTAACTGACTCAGATAATCATCTTTTAAAAATTATTTCATTTATTTATTTATTTATTTATTTATTTATTTATTTTAATGCTAGTAATGTGCCAAGTAAATTACATGCCTTTAAAAGAGATAACGTTTCTGAAGGAGAATGTAATTTGCGTGGCCCTCCACCAGATGTCCCAACTGCAAACCCTGCCGATCACATTTATTTGCACACGGATTGGTTTTTTTACAAGGTGAGACAGAAGCAGGGAGCAGTGCCAAGAGTGGTACCTGCGGTGCAGCTGCTCTGGGGAGGCAGACATGGACTGAAGGAAGGAGAAGAAGGCATGGAGCCCGTCCTGCCCATCTGATACTATCTACTTATGCTGCCCTTACTGCCTCAGTGGTGCACATTGGTGATGTATGTAGTTATTATTGGGAAAAAAATCAGAGTGGCTGGAAAAATATTGTGTCTGGAAAGCTTGTTACTCTTCCACAGAGTGATGCTGGGTCTGCAATTTATCTGGGTCTAAGGAACCTTCAGAACTGGTATCTTCATATAAACTCCAGGTCCATCTGTAATGAAAGGAGCAGTGCAGGTGTGTTAGGGCTTTTATAATGGCCTCTAATAGGCAACTGAAGGAGCAGTGAGGAAAAGGTGACTGTGGCTATGAGCAGTGGGAATCAACAGGTATGAATGTTGCGTTCTTTCTTGCACTGTGCACTCTATCTGTAATAACAGATACAGCCTTAGACATGGGCTCTCCTGCCTTTGAACATATGAGCTGCTTGCTGTCACTGTTGACTCTGGTATGCCCTTCTGCTGCTGCTTATTTGGATGAGCCTAGCCTGGGTAGTAGTTTGTTGCCTCATTATGGACATGACCGCGCTGATGCTGTCGGTTCTTCACAAGATAAGAGACTGCAGGTATTCACGGTGGACTACAACAATGTGCAAATTCCATATGAAGTCACTCTTTGGATACTCCTTGCCTCTCTTGCAAAAATAGGTAAGTGAAAATGGTAGTTTGGATCCTCCTTTATTGGTAAGAATTTAAAAACATATCATGTTACCAAGTATCTTGCATATGCTCTTGTGCCAGCGACTGTTTTCTGTTCTATCCTGGAATGAACAGGTCATTATTATGACAATGACAAACTTTCACCTTGCAATGCTTACAAAGTATTGTAATAAGTATATGACTTCTGACTCTCATTTCTCTTGGGCTGTCTATGCTAATAAGTAACAGTGAATGTCCTCCTCACAATGCTGTCCATCCTTTGTTCTAATATTTAAATATCTTGTAATGAATATTGAATATTACAAGACTATACAATCTGATGCAGCCATAGAAATCAGAACAGCTGACTGAAACTTTAGCTGTGCTTACTTTAGGAAGGAAGAAAATAAGAACTCTTCTGTCACATGAATAATAGGAAACTATTTCCTATAAACTTTTGTTTTAAATGTTTATTGTTTCAAGTTGCTCGAAAAGTAACATCAGAGGAGGGAGATGAAGCCTGAATGAATACTGGTCATAGGAAAAGCAGCATAAATGCCTATAGAATATGCTCCAATACATCTAGCTTATCCTGGGGCTCAGTGTAGATATCTGAAAGAAGAGAGACAGCTCTTGGAGAAATAGGGATTGCAATTAATGCAGAAAAATGGCTTACCTTGTGTCATGCATATTGATGGGCTTGAGTTGATTTTGGCTTTTTGGAACTAATGCAACAATATGAAATAAATGAAGATGACTGCAATAGTAAGAGCTACACATAAGTGATTTCCCTACTCTTTTGAAGTTCAGTGGGATTTTCAGGCACTGGGCTGATAAGCAGGATTGATCATTTCCTGGAGGCAGACTGAAGATGTATATTTTTCATGCTGTAGTTGCACAGTTGTTAAATGTCATTGCCACTGATTGATTTTTTAGTTTCATAGTTGCTACTGATCTCAGTGCAACTCTTACAAATGGATGCCTTCACTGCTAAAACAGTAATAATTCTTTTTTTCACAAATAAATTTGTTGTTATCACATCAGCAGAGTGTGTTAGCAGTGAGTGTGCTGATTTATATCTTCATTTATCCTCCATAAAAACACCAGAAGTGCCACAAGGCACACCTACTCCGTATTTTGTTTTTGAGCAAGAAATAACCCATTTCAGATGAATTGTGTGATGACTCCCAAATAAACATATTTTTGGGAATTTTCCAGCAAAAGTATATAAGCTGAAAAGTGCAGCACTATTGAGTTCAAATCTACGTGGAAGAAATGATTAGTTTGAATGATCTGGCCTTCCAGGGAAGAAGAGTTCCAAGCTGTTACATTTCTTTACTATTACCTTCAATTCTAATATTCTTTTTGGATTTCCCGGTTTCAAAGTAGGAAACATTTTTAGACATTGGAAGGCAAAAGAATCCCTTTGTTTGATAAAACTGATTAAAGTCTTGAACGTGAGTTAAAATGAATTAAATTTATTTTTAATTAAAATAATTAAAATGACATTGTAGTGTTATGATCATAGTGGTAAAAATAGGTACATTTCCCAAATTAATAATATGAAATTTCAGAAAACAATGTTTCTTATCCTTTACTTTTGAACATGAATAATTCACACATCACAAAATTCAATCGTGTCACTGGCTGCTGAAGTTATAGGATGAAATTTGATCTTGCTTTAGGTATGAATACAGACCCATTGGATTGCACACAGAAGCACAGAAGCTGAGGTTGGAAGCTAGAGGCCATCTAGTCCAACCCCGATTCAACAGGGACGCCTAGACACTGATGACCATTTATGACTGACTTTGTCTCATTCTCGTTCTTGTAAACTCTGAACAACTCCTTAATTTTGAGATAAGGCATCTCTCATTCATAACATGACTCATTATACAATCCTTGATACAGCAACTGGATAAGCCATTATTAGAAGCTGTCTCAGTGTTGGCATCAATATTCATGTCAAATGTGAAGAATTACATAAACACACAGAAGCAGGACATCTGAGTAGGTTGAAAGAGATTAATACCGATAACACTTATAGGTTAAATGTAGCCCTTTCTCTCTAAAATGTCCTGGCTGCATCTATATTTTAAAGTAAAGGCACACTGTGGCAGCAGGCTGTATCCAACTATGCGTACTGTGTCAGTGTGGATGAGCTCTTTCTGAACCTCTGCCCATGTCCAACAGACTTCTTCTACAGAGTGTCCAGGCAACCTATGGATCAGGGTCTGTTCTTGCAGGTAGATTGGATATACCTGCTTGTTTTCTGTGGCAGAGCATCTTGCTGCCTGGATGTAAGCTGAACCTTTCTGACTGGAAAACTCTTTGCACTGCTTCATTGCAGGCAAAACAAGTCTGACTTCAGGCTAATTTAAATGTTTTATTAAAGGTTTCCATCTCTATCACCGATTACCAAGACTCATGCCTGAAAGCTGCATCCTGATTGCCATTGGAGCACTAGTTGGAGCGATCATCTTTGGTACTGACCACAAATCCCCACCAGTGATGAACACAAGTATTTACTTCTTGTATCTCCTTCCACCCATTGTGCTGGAAGAGGGTTATTTCATGCCAACTCGTCCATTCTTTGAAAACCTTGGGTCCATCTTGTGGTGGTCTGTACTAGGATCTCTGCTGAACTCATTTGGGATTGGCCTCTCCCTCTATGGCATCTGCCAGATTGAAGCCTTTGGTCTGACTGACCTGAACTTGCTGCAGAACCTGCTCTTCGGCAGCATGATCTCAGCTGTGGATCCTGTGGCAGCTCTGGCAGTTTTTGAAGAAGCTTCTGTTAATGAGCAGCTTCACATGATGATTTTTGGAGAATCATTGCTAAATGATGGCATAACTGTGGTGAGTTTCTTTCCATTCTTCATCTTCTTCTCTTAGGACTCTTATTGCTTGTAGGGTTATTGGATGCAGGGCATGGGCAACTTTGTGGAGATCTTTGATACAATATTTTATGCATATTCTACTGGCAACTCACAATTAATTTTAATGTATATAAAAACTACATCTTGTATTAATTCTTTCAAAAACACTTTGTTTTCAAGCTGCTGGAAGAGATATTGCTTCTAGTTAGACATTAAGACAACACGCCCTACTCTTGTGTTCACTAAAGTGAATGGATAAACAAAAGCAGATTTTGCTGATAGGAACACACTCAGTGTTCTGCAAGCAAAGAAATAGAACATCGTACTCCTTATGGACTGAGAGCAGCAGGGGTAGCAATGCAGGAGACCCTCCTGTGTCTTATGCCTTAGAGAGCACTCAGCAAAAAAAATGGACAGTCTCTGGTAGCCTTCATCCCTTCTAGGATATTCTCCAGAGACCTTAAAAAGGAATTTCAGGATCAATGAATGACTTTGAATAACTCCGTTTTTATTGATAATATAATTGGCATCAAGTAAGCATTCACCTTTCTTGAAAGTCCTGTCCCAAGTACCCAAAACAAGGCTTTGCTTTTCATTTTTAAAGAAGAGAGTTTTTTTCTGTGTTTTTTTTTTTTGTTGTTGTTGTTTTTTGTTTTTTTTTTTTTTTGACAGAGCTCCTTTCTCTATTACTTTCCCCATTTCCCCTGTGCTTTTACTGAAAAGTGGAACAACTTGAAATTCTAGCTGTGGACTGACTAGTAGAGCCTGCATGTTTTTCAAACAAGACATTTCAAGCAGGAAATTCATTAGACAGAAACCAACAGGAGTGTTCATGTGCTGAAAGTTAAGTGCAGGTTAAGGATATTTGCTAGATACGATCTTTACAGAATTTAAATCACAGGAATCTAAAACACATAAAAACTGTTGAGGTACTGTCATACATTAGGTACAGCAGGATGTGGACTTGTAAAAGCTGTACGGAGTTCACTGCTCGAAGGCTTCATGGGAGAAATACAGTTCATGAGTAATGTTTAATGTAAAAGGAATTAAATAATTTATTGCAGCCAATGCCCAGTGATCGTAAATCCTTCATCTTGATGAATCAGAGATATAGGGCAAAAGTAGAATTAAGGGACAAATGCTACTTAATCTTACAGACATACTACTTATGTGTTATAGCTGTAACAAACAATGCACAATTCATCTATCACTTCCACCTGTCTTTTGGTTCCTGCCAGTGTAGACTACAGAAAGTAGTATCTGTTCTTCATTCTGGAATAACTTGTTTGGTCTGTTGTCTGCCTGGCTCTCTACCCTGTCTTCCCTTGTTCTCATCTGTGTTTATGATGTGGATCCAACTCATGATGTGAGTATTTAGGTGAGCTTTCAGTCAGGATCCTGTTACAGTGTAAATCTATAGTGTCAGAAAGTCTTAAAAAAGAGAGATGTTTAGGTATTCTTACACAGTACAAAGTGTGTTGACAGAAAAAAAACAAAAGGGAGACGTCTCTACATGGCTGTGAGATCCCTTTGCCCCATGTACCTCCTCACTTACATTGCAAGGCATGTGTTGACTTCTCTGTTACATCTCTGTAGTCATCTCTCATGACATTTTCTGGGCATTCACATTTCCAAAATCTCTACTAGTCTCTTTACTAGAGAAGTCTAGACTATTTATCATGTTGATGGAGCCCAAGTAGATTGCTTTTTCCTCTTTGATACTTTAAAACTGTTCTTACCTGACTATTTCCTCCTCGTTTCTCTCTTACCAGCTTTCTTTGAGTTAACTCAGTGTGTCTAAAAGGCAGTAGAGCCTAGGTACACTAAATATTCTTTCTTTTTTTTTCTTTCTTTTCAATTATCTAAGTACAAATACCCCTTGGTTCTGTCTAGCCTGCTTATCAGCTATTTTCTCACTGGCAAGATAAGCAGGTATGATTTTTGCTGAACTATTATATCTGAGGCAACAATGGCTCTCCCTTCCCCATATTGAGTTTAATACCTTAGTGCACAAAATTCCTAAACTTCAGAATTAGAACACTGATTGAAGAGACTGGAACAAAAGGCTGCAATGATTGAACCCTTTGAACTCATTTATACCCTTTTTCCTTCTCTTCATTAGAGCTGTATGTCAGTGGAACAACAAGGCACCAGGTCCTGCTAATCATTTCTTTTCCCAGTATTTTCTTGGCAGACTTGTAGTCTCAGAATAGTGTAAGCAGCAACAGAATTTGTCCCAGTGTGGGAGTTTCAAAGCCCTGAATGAAACAGTAATACTGGTAAATACATCTCAAATGTCATCCAAGCTTGAAGTGAAGGACCTTGATTTTGCTAAAAGTAATTTCTCTGTTTGAATGAATTTGAGTTTACCTCTCTGATGTCTCTAGAAAAGCTTTGACCATTAGATGTGTGGATGTTAGGGAGGAGAATGGAGATACATTACCTGTCACTGAAGTTGACACATTGTGTTTAGAATAAAATAAAATTCATGTGATCTTAAAGAGGAAATAAAGTGTTTTCAAGGCAGCCTATGTTAGTAGTTAAGGCAGTCACCTGAAAACGTTTGCTTACAGAGCTCCTGATGTGAGCACTGTGTGCAGTGTTTGAGTCATGTTTGCCACAGAGAGCCCAGCATCAGGAGACATGCATGAAAATGTAATGCTTGCTCTTCTTCTCCCTGACTCTTTAAGTCATCCAGTGGTAGTGCCCCCTGCAAAAACTCAAAGCATGACATTCACAAAGTTGTTAAGTAAGGATAGCTATCAATCCATGCCTTCTTTGTGAGTGAACCAGGGCATCCTGAGATATTCCAGGCTTTCCTGCCATAAAAACAAATACAGTATTTCTTCTGCTAGTAGAAACACCCCAAATTAACTTCGTCAAGCAACTTTTATATGGAGGCTTACTTTTGTGATGCCCAAAGTATGCAGAACAGTTTATTCTCACAAAACACACTGCCAAAAACAAACAAAAAATGCACAAAAAACCCAGTAATAATAATAAAAAATAGAAAATAGAAAGGAAATTAGGTCATATTTCAATAATTTTCATTTTTATGCCAATTCACTTATGCAGATCCATTAGGAGGCGTAAAGGGAGAAACAAAATTACAAAGTCAT
Organism: Coturnix japonica; assembly: GCF_054131305.1. NCBI lineage: Eukaryota > Metazoa > Chordata > Aves > Galliformes > Phasianidae > Coturnix > Coturnix japonica. The sequence continues at coordinate 123,439,408 of NC_140663.1, forward strand.
TTACTGATGATAATTTATGTTATTCAAAAGACTACACAGGTCAGTACCTTGGTATCACTTGTGAAAAATTTCAAGTCATAAGAAGAGATTGAAGTCAGGAAGAAAGAGGGAACAGAAAGAGAATAGACTTTGTAATTAGACACTACACAATAATTACAGGACATTTACTTGTTGTGGGACACAAACCCCTTTTCTTTCCATATCATTGAAGAGCCTACTTTCATAACAGTCATAAGGAAAAGTGAGGCTCTCAGTACTTTATTTGAGATGCTCTCATGAAATATATTTTGAGCTTTATCTGTCTCCTAGAAATATTATTGGTGAGACTCCTGGAGAACAGCCTGTTTGACAGCTCAAGGTCATACATTCCCAGCAGCAATTTAAGACTGGATAGTAGCTGGGGAATAATTATTATCCTAATGAGCTTGATTCTTCTATCTGAAAATATCTGCTTTAATCTTCCTAATAGTCTTCTGAAATTAACTGTATGAAGAAGAAAGGAGAAAGAAGAACAGATATGATCAATGATTTTCCTCTGTTTTGGGTTATGGAACTAATGCTCTGGTATAACAGAGAACTGGTGTCTTTAGATGTTCCCAAAATTCTCTTGAAAACTGAAAGATGACTCCCATATACTAGACATTCCCTGTAAACAGATCTGACAAGACTTAATGGTAGCCAACTGTCAGCAGCTTCTAAGAACTTTTTATTACCACCCCTTTCTTTCAATTAGTTTTTAAAAGATGGATGAAAGCAGATAATGGAGATTTTTCATCATGAATTCTTGTAGGAGAGAATTATTAATAATATGAGCATGGTAAACTTATCTGATCTAAACTACGTAAATGGAATTATCTTTTACTTCCTACTTTGAGGTTGTGAAGGAGGTTAAGTGACATTAAATACAAAACACCTGAGAGTAGAGAGACTGTGAACTTCCCCTCCCCAGACCAATGCTACCTGAACACAAAATGTGTAGGTAGGGATTGGTGTGGGTGGGGCAACTGAGTCTTGCTCTGAAAGAGAATATTAAATGTTAAGAGGTTTGGTGTCTGACCAGTGTCTGTTTCAGTCAGGCTGGGAAAGTGTCTTTTGGATATTTCTATGTGTAGATGTACTTGTGACAGCCATTTACTCTGGATAATTCATGGTCAAACAGCATGAGCTATAATTATTGTATTAAGAAGGCAATTCATTAAAACTTTGATTAACTAAGTGTTCTACTTTAACGCCAGTAACAGAACTGTAATAACTGTATCTGTCTAGCTAGAGGCAATCCGAATCTGAGGTTGCTATTTCCTTTCCTTCCGCTTCCCCTTCCCCTTCCTTCTGTTTCCTTTCCCATTGGAGATGTGATATTAAATGATTTTTGTGCATCAAGTACTACTGAAGGACATTTGATATTTCAGAGTCCACCCAACAAACTGTGTTCAATTTACAGATCATACAGACCAGCTGAACAGGATTTATGTAAGAAGTACATTTTGCAGTTTCTGCCCTGCCCCATCATGAGTCAGAAAGAGAATTTGAGAGTGTATGTGAGCTTGTTAAGGTACCCAGCTGGGCTTTGAACCTGCTACAAAAACCAAAAAAGCAGAAGTATTTTTTGGCTATATTAATTACATTTGATCCCTGAGAGTTCTACTTTTTTTTTTTTTACATAACCATTGACCTACTCTTCACTTATTATTATTATTTTGCCATTTTCAGAACACTTGGAAAACACCTAATTTGGGATCTGTTATGAGACATCTGAGATTTCAAATATTACTGTGGTGATCTGCCTAAAGCAACATCTGGCACACATATGTACATAGACATATACATGTGTCAAACAAGTAAGTCTACAAGTTTCAGAAAGACGCCTGATGCTATCTCCTCATTTTACACACAGGTGTTATACAACATCTTCATCGCCTTCACCCAGATGCACAAGTATGAAGAGATTGAATCCATTGATGTCCTTGCTGGTTTTGCTCGCTTCTTCGTTGTGGGGCTGGGTGGCATGCTGTTTGGCATTGTCTTTGGATTTGTTTCAGCCCTCATGACTCGATTCACCCACAACATCTCTGCTATTGAACCCCTGCTAGTCTTCATGTTCAGTTACCTGTCATACTTGTGTGCTGAAATCCTTTACATCTCGGGCATCTTGGCGTGAGTATTCCCTATGCCTTTTCAGTTGCTCTCTAGTGGGGGTGGTTTTGAGCTCATGTGCCAGTAGAGTCCTTGTGGATTATGGTGCTCTTGGAGGAGAGGAATCTCCAGAAAGATGTTCCCTTTGTTGGGAATAAACCAGCTGACAAAGATAGTAAATAAAAGTAAGTGGCTGTTGAGACAGTTACATCTGTTCATTTCTACCTGTCAAACTCAGGTTTGGTTAGCTTCAGAGAAAGTCTGGCTTTGTTCTAACTCCGGGAAGCCAGATTAGAATATTATCCATATTAAACAAGTTTTTAGATAGCAAATGAGTTTCTCTGAGCTATTAGGCAAAGGAATTAAGTCTTGGGCTCTGTTTTGTGTCTCCAACATCTTTGCTTTTAAGTATCTGGTGATTTCAGATGAGCGGGATTAGACCTACCACGTAGTGAGCATTAATACCAATGTGGGCTCTTTCCTGTCTGCACTGCCCAAAATACTGTTTCCTTGCCTATTCATTGCACTACACTACATAGCTCTATATTCTCTTATTTCTTATTTTTCATTAAGGCACTGAAATTATTAGTAATAAAAAAATGTTAATATAATTGGGGTTTATTATTCTTACTGCTTCATTAAGGAAATTATTGCTTGTTTTAGGGATGGGAACTTATTGTCACCCTTCTAAATTATTGAGAAATTCATTCATTTTTCACTTGTATCACGAAAGTCGATTATGTCTCTGAAAGTCAACAGTATTAAAATTTAATGCCTAATGGCACTGTCTTAGAATGTCCTTGGACCTGTTCAGTTCTACCAGAATACCCTTGAGATTTCTTCAACAGAAATTAAAAGAACAGAAACTGGATGAAGGCTTATTTAATGAACAGTCAGTGTTCTCTGAATTTACAAGTCTGGAAAAATATTATCACAAGAAGCATCCAGATTCTTAGTAACATCAACAGAAACTCAGTAGATGATGAAATATATAATTAGCCTAGCACTGAATCTATCTAATTATCTACAGCTGTGAAAAATGAAGGAGATGATAGATAAACTGTTCAGTAGATAGGAGTAAACTGTTCAGTAGTCCTGCTTGAAGACTACTGCTCAACATGAATATGACAGTATATCTGTGTTGGGTCATGGCTAATTCCTCTGAAGCTGGCTCTAGCTTTATTAACAAGGACTAAAGAAGTGGAAAAAAATTCCTTTCCTTCCTTAAGAGCATTTCCCACACCCTGGTTAACTAAAAAGAGTGAAGGACATATCTGAAGGGTAATTAAATTTTCCCCTGCTGAGCAGCAGTGGACTTTTATGGGAAGAGAATTTCTGAAGCTTGTCCTGGTCCTGCTGATCTGCCAACCAGATCCTGGCAAGGACCCACTGGAGTCTTTGATCCCTGCATAGAACTACATCCATGTTCTCCCACCAACACCTCAAGGCAAAGATCACTCAGAGGCAGGTTATGTCCCTCTAATTAATACATCCACAGCCTGGTACAAAATTGACTGCCCTTTGTTTGAGACTCAAATATTTGATGCTTGGTGGTTGTGTGTTACGCATTCAGAATAAAAAGGACTTTGAACAGGAATGTGATATCCTCATTTCCCCTCAAGGGAGGCTGACTGATTTGCTTCCTTTTTCCTGTATACAAAATGGATTCATAAAGCTGAATTAAGTTATTCTACTTAACTGAAATAACTAACTTTTGTGAAGTAGTAACTAAGTATGCTACAGTATACTAGGAAGGTTAAAGTTTGCTGCTGAAGAGTATAAATGAAGTCTCAAGCTGTTATTAAAAACAAACAAACAACCAACAACAAAATAAGTTTGTGGCTGATCTCTGATGTTTTACCTCCTGCAGGATGACAGCATGTGCAGTGACTATGAAAAAATATGTGGAAGAGAATGTTTCCCAGAATTCCTACACAACAATAAAATACTTCATGAAGATGTTGAGCAGTGTCAGCGAGACCTTGATCTTTGTTTTCATGGGAGTTTCTACAGTGGGGAAAAATCATGAGTGGAACTGGGCCTTCATTTGCTTCACTCTGATTTTCTGCCTCATTTGGCGGACACTGAGTAAGTCGGCTTTTGCGGACAATCTGGTCTGCATCTCTGAGAGAAAACTTTTGGTTCAAAGGTATGTTAGAAAAGCCCGTACAGACTGGTATAACTGGTTTAATGATGAATTTACTAGGAACGCATTACAGACAACTTCCTTTCAAAAATCTACACATGCAGAAAAAGAAGAAAAAACATCAAACAGATTCTACTGCCAGTTTTCAAGCACAAACTATATGGTTAGGTAAGAGCAGAAAATGTTAAGCAAAACTGAAACACTGCCATGATTCCATCTATATAGAAGCAGACAGCTAAGTTAACTATATTCTCATGGGTAAGTAGGCTTCATAATATTTTCACCACATCTGTAATGAACTTACTAATACAGAATTAGTACAATGTACATCAGCATAATTCTGGTCCTGGGTCCATAACACTAAAGGACCAGAGCCTGTGGAATGCCTGAGGAATTTTAAAAGACAAAAGGTGAAAGCAAGCATTGATAAACGACTGGAATATCTGTAATTCCTTTCTTATGCTAGATAGAGGCCACCTGAGCACACGGCTGGCTTGTGTTCAGCCAGATGCCAACCATCACCCCCAGGTCCTTTTCTGCACTTTACTAGCAAGTGTGTAACCAGTAGGTTCAAGGAAGAGTTTCTAGGTCTCTATTCAGCAGTGTAAGAGTATCTGATGTGTCTGGGGTGCTGTGCTCAGTTTTGGACACCCTGGTAAAGAGGTCATGGAGCAAGTGCAGTGGAGGTTGCCAAAATCGTGAGCAATGGACATACAAGATGAATCTGAGTTCTGCTCAGCCTGAAAAAGAGGTAGCTTGGGATAGACCCTATTGATATCTGCAAGTATTTGGTCAGAGGACAGAGAGACAATGAAGGCAGACTTCATAGAGGTGCACCCCCATAGGATAAGAGGCAGCAGGCAAGAGCTGGAACACAGAAAATTCTAAATGGATTGTAGGAACTCATTTCCTAAAGTAAGAGTGCTCCACTGTTATAAATGCAGTGCAGCTCTCAGTCATTGAGTGCATTCAAGACTTGATTGGAGCTCTAACAGCTTGATCTGATTAGATGTGCTTTGAGCAGGAGTTCAAACAAGATGACCTTCAAAGTTCCTTTTCAACCTATGTTACACCAAGTCTGGGACCAACTAAGTGTTGGCATTGAGAAACTGATGTTCGTACAGCATTCTGTATAACTCTGAAGTGGATCATTCCTAAGTCAAACAGAATAACAAAGCAAGAAGAAATATTGGTTTGACCCTCAAAGTTGATAGAATTCAAGGTCTTTGAAATTCAAGACCTGGATGAAAGCATTTAACTAGAGGAAAAAGAGGTAGACCTATGACGATTCAAAAATATGCATGAGAACAGCTCTGTTATATAGTGATGACATAAGTACTCAACAACAGAGGTGATATGACAGCAAGAAGGCAGTAACTATTAGATATTTTCTTGCTAATTTTGGACAAAGCATAGTCTTTAAGTTTTTAAAGGCTTAATTTTGGAGTCAGTATAGGAATAGCCTTCAGATAAAGACAGAAAAATTGCTTTTGTAACACAAAAGTCACTTTTCTGCCACATGTTTGTTTATCTCACCCAGGTGAGTGCTAGAGTTTTCCTGAGGAAGGCCAAAACACTTATCTTGAACTTGCTTGCTAAAATGATTGCATCATTTTCTCTGTACCTTGAATAAGGTAAAAAGAATTGGCCCAAAGGTGACATCCCTAACACAGTTTCAGTCTGAGTAGTTGATGTCTAGCATAGTGTTTATCTGCCCAGCATTCATTTCTGCAGTGTAACAGTTTACACAGAATCGTAAGATACATGTGCCTTCTGATAAAGAAGATTAAGAGAAATTCAAGCAATTGACTAACTCTATGAAGAAAAAACTGCAGTTCTTACACAGCCACAGACTGATTAAGTTTAGCTTCCTACTAACAGGGAAATGAAAGCTAAGAAATAAATGGAATTACAGAGGCAATAAACTGGAAGATTCAGAATTAAAATGCTATTACTTTCTGCATTTCAGTAAACCTGTCCACAGAACATGTTAATAAACAACTGTTCAAACACTTTGGGCAGATCATGTGCAGAAAGCAGGGAACACTGCAAAGGAAAGCACAGGAAAAAGTGTTTTCTAGTGATTTACCTCTTTTCTGGAGCATTTCATAGAACTATGCATCATAAATATAGGGAATAAATCTTTTCCCCTAATCTCACGTCAAAGCCCATACATATATTTAAAACTTGAAGCAGGTAGCAAATATACTCCTTTTCTAAATTAGTTTTTTTCACATAAGGCAGATTCAGCAGTTGGTCAAAGAGAACTTACAAGAACCAAAAATCAAAAGAAATATCTGTCAACAGCTGCCCGGAACAAGATGCAGTTTTGCTTTAAACACTGTCTTTTCCTGCTTGTCTAATAATAACGTTTTTGTTTGTTTGTTTGTTTTTGTTGTTGTTTGTTTTTTGGCCTTTTTAGGTGTATTTGCCCTCTTCTATGTTAGTAACAAGTTGCGAACGTACCCCATCACCTTCAAAGACCAACTCATTATTTCCTACAGTGGTCTTCGAGGAGCCAGCAGCTTTTCTCTTGCGTTCTTGCTTCCAGTGAAACTCTTCCCAAGAAAAAAATTGTTCATTACTGCTACGCTTGTAGTTATATATTTTACTGTGTTCATCCAGGTAACTATATTTCTTAATAATTTGCTTTCACATAATCGAGGTGACTGGGTTATTCCACTTGGCTTACAGTGCCCTGCAAGGAGGAACTGGATCATCTGAATGTCCCATGCTCTTTATTTCCCCCTACAAAGATCTGGTACATTAGGGTGTTCATGAGACTCTGCATGCTTGTGGTTAGGCAATTAGATCCCATCAGAATTTCAGTAAACCAGTTTTGCTTCTGTATCCCCATTTTGAAATGCCAGATTCTCTAGTAGTGCAATAGGGAATTGGGAGCAATGGAAAATGGTTTCAACATTAATATGTATATATATAATTTTGAAAATACTGAAGTAAAAAGTTTCAGGATTGTAGGGACCTTACAAGGTTTTCATTCCAGTGAAGTGTTTTTTGTGAAATTTGACAAAGGGCCAAATCTTTAACAACCTTGAGTAGTTAAAATGCCTTGATAAATATGAACTTGATTTTTAAAAATAGCCATATATATATATATAAAGTTTATGAGTTTTAATCCTCTTCTGCCTTAAACCCTAATTACTCTAAGAGGCAAATTGTCTGACTGATTAATATGAAATCCATTTGCTTGTTTTCACTCTCTTTTTAAATTATTATTATTATTATTATTTTTAAGTTTATTAACGTTTTAACATTAACATTTCAACTCATTTTTCCCAAATGCAGGGAATCACAATTGGACCATTGGTCAGATATCTGGATGTTAAAAAGACCAACAAAAAGGAGTCCATCAATGAAGAAATTCACATGCGTGTAAGTTTTTTACATCAGTAACTGGTACCCTAAAAAGAAGAAGAAAAAGGGTGTTGTAACATTGGATGCATTTTGGAACATTTGGAGGAAATCCTAGGCATAATATTTAAAACATAATTGTTCATTTGAACCCATAGTAACTGTTAAATTTTTACCATAACAGTCACAGCATAACAGGTCTCTCACACCCGGATACTTGCGACTGTGGTAGGAAAGACACACGAAAGTAGAGTTTATAAAATTCCCTTATCCTTTTCAGCTAGATTTATCAAATACTTTTGTTGTCATCTTTTGATTGATTATAAACATGTTGACACCTTAAAAGTCTTTAATAAAGTTTTACTGAACTGAAATGTCTTGAACCATTGGTCTGCAAATTTCACTGAGTTATTATGAATAACAGTCATTTTCCCTTTTAAACATTTGCTTTAACTCTCAATTTATACAAAATAACAAAATGCTACTCAAACTGACAAAAGCACTAAATAAAATATAAGCGCATGTTTTCCTTTTCACAGTAGGGAACATATAAAAAAATTAACAAAACTGTGCCTTAAATGCATTAAAGGACGCTGGCAAAATGAAATTCTCAACTGACTAGAGCTTGAGATGAACTTGATTCTTGCTATTTCAGCCTTTACACTTAGCTTTGAACAAAACCAATGCTTAAAAGCAAAATGTTTGGCTATTTGTATGCAAGAATTGGTCATTTTCTGTCCATTTCTGTAATGCTGGCAACTCACACACACACACACACAAAAAAAAAAAAAAAAAAAAAGATTGTCAAAAATTCTGAAATTCTGACTGTAGTGATGCTATTCTTGTGACAAAATGCAAAATCATCAGAGGATTTGCAGTCACAGGGTAAAAGTTATGGTGTGCAGTATCTTTCCCCATGCATGTGGAAGGATGTCACACATGCTGAGAGACTTGAGTGACAAACCTAATAATTTAGGTTTTGGTCATAGTAGACAAAGAAGAGAATGCTGCTTAGATGCTCAGTATTGTTTGCTGCTGGGAACAGTCCTTTACATGGGTCTGTGTTTTGCTAGGTGATGGTGAGATGATGGCATACTGACAAAATTGCCACTTTAATCAAAGTATTGACTCAGCAACCAAGCACAGCACCTGTCACAGTGGCATAATGGGATATTGGCCTTGATTTTTAGGTGTTTTCAGAATTAACTCACCCTCCCCATTTAAAAATCTCAGCATCTTGTCAACAGTTGCATATTTGTGGTGCCATTATTTTCTCATAATGGCCACATTATTTATTTATTTATTTGTTTGTTTGTTTATTTATTTATTTATTTTCTTTAGTTGATGGATCACTTGAAGGCTGGTATTGAAGACATATGTGGACATTGGAGTCATTACCAGCTCAGAGATAAGTAAGCATATCTTACTCAGACTGTTACAATAAAATAGCTTATCATCTGTGTTGTAAAATAAAAACGGTAAGTAGAACAGGAAATCTATATTATGGCCCATGAGGCTAAAATAGCATGAAAATATTTGAGACATGCAATATCTCTTTTTAAAGGTGAACTCCTGCATAACCACTATCTCTTGGGAATGCAGTACCTATATGCTGTGTGCTAAACTGCTTCTTCACAAATAGGAAGAAAATACACACTTCTTAAAGAAAAACACAGTAGATAAACTCATGCTGAAGGCATCAGCCTGTGTATGTGGCTTTGGCATAAGTCTTTGATCAATGGCACTGCTTCTTTAGGATTTAGATTGGATTTAGAATAGGGAGTGGTGTTTCACTGCCTCTCTCTTTAAGCCTCTTTGGCAAATATTATCCCTTGTAGGTGAGGACAGATTCAATAATAAGTACCCATTTGGTCTTACAGGTCTTTGTACTCAGTCATGTTTACACACATAACATATAACATATGTAACACTGAAGGAAATAGTGGAATACAAGTATCTATTAGCACAAGTAGATTGTTTCAAGCTATTCTTTACTCAGAAACCACAGAACCTGTGTTAGATCTTCTATTACACACTTAATGTCAGATACTTGTATTCACTATATTTCTATCTGAAGCTTTAAAGATGCCTATCATATGTGTATCAGAATTAATTTCCTAAGAGATGACACTCCAGGTAGCTCTCTGGTAAACACAAAAACATAAAGAGCTCCATTTCCAGTGGAAACCTTTATACACCTCTCTTTTCGATTAAAGTATAAAGACCAGATTTTAAGAAAAGAAAACATGCAAACTCTATTGCTTTTTCATAGCACTGTGGAATGCATTATTTTGCTGTGGTAATCTGTTCCTTTGAGAGAAAGCTGTAAGAGAATCCACTACTGTGCTGATAAGCATCTGCCTGAAAGGACATACCTGTTCCAAACCACACACATGCATTTACATTTAAATTCTGCCATACATTGGAGATATTTTACAGTCTGCAGCATGAGTGCACATAGCACTTTGTGGTCCATTCAGGTCCTCTGACCTTCAAAATACAAAGAAATATATTTTCTCCACTCTAATTGTCAGGATTCAAAATTATCAGCAACATAATGGGCCCAAAATACTGTAACTACAGAAGCATTTGGAGGATTATTGGTGGCTGGCTGAATAGGCCAAGATTACTGTAAGACCAGCTGCTGCTGCTATACTCTATTAGAGTACAACGTTTATATCAAAGCATGGAAACTGGCTACATTCTTTTCTCACAAATGTGGCAGAGTTATATGCAAATCCATTTCCCCTCGCAACCCCCCCCTCCCCACCCCCCACCCCCTCCCCTCCTTTTTCTTTCTTTTACTTTGTTTGCAGCTTTATTCTTCCATTTGTCCAGCGGGTTTCAGAGTCTCTGTGGACCAGCAAACCATGTCAAATGTCCCTCTAAAGGTCTCTGTTCACTTGTCTTTCAGGAGCCCACAGGTGCCTCCAATTTTGATTCAGTTTCTACTGCTGATCTATGTATGTGCACATTTGAATGAGCATCAGCTTATTTCCACAGAAAAAAAAACAACAACAACAAAATCATTTTCCTACCCTTTATTTTAGCATCTCTTTTACAGATTTAAGAAGTTTGATAATAAGTATTTGAAGAAAATCTTAATTCGGGAACACCAACCCAAATCCAGTATTGTCACATTGTATAAAAAGATGGAGATAAAACTGGCCATCGAGATGGCTGAAAATGCCATGAAAATTTCAGAATCATCCACAGCTTCTTTACAGTGAGTATGGGATTCTTTATCCTTTACAGAGTATGGACAGGAAGGAAGGAGAAAAAAATGAGGAACCACACAAGCAATAATATGACTTTAACAGAGAAGTAAGATAAAGATAGTAGTGAGGCGTTTTGGGCCAGCACTCATCTTATTTCCACATTGATTCTTTGTTCACAGAGTGAAAATTAATAATAATGACCATTATTATTATTATTATTATTATTATTCCCTACATTTTTCTTCAGCGATGGGTAATTCGGAAGAGACATCATGAGTCAGGTATGGAAGGGTTTTGCTCATCACTGCCAGCTACTGAGAGAAGTGAAGGATAGAGGAAAGGTCTTGATTCCAATATCTCAAGCAGAAGAGAACAAATTTCCTTCTAGTATTTGCAGGGTTTTTTAACTTCAGATTTCAGTCCATCAGATTTTCTTATATTTTGGTACTTCTGCACCCAGCTTTAGCCAGAACACGGTTGCAGCAAAGACAAGAAAATGAAAAAAAAATAAGACAGGAGGGGATACAGAGAACACTTTCTGAATCATACTCTGGATTTTCAATGGGGAAAATAAGAAATTTACATCAGTAAGGTTTCCCAGTTTTCTCAGTACACTACATGAATGCTAGTTCTCCCAAGGCATATGTTCTGTAACTTTGCAGCAGCCTCTGGCATGGCCCAGTGTATCTTCTTTACTGAATGCTCTTCTCACATCACCCTCAAAAAGTTCAAGTAACAACTGGAATTTAAACTAAAATCTCTCTTGAAACTGACATAATCGTGCCAAGATTCATCTACTTTCTTGAAACCAAAGTCAGCCTGCATTGTAAGACCTAGCTCTTTTCTTTCTAAGTCATTCTTTGCCAAATGTATCATATTAAAAGAGATTGTGTGTCTGTCAGGCTCCTTTCTGTCTGCTGTATTCCCTTAACTGCTCAGAGTCTAGAGTAAATGTGCAAGGTTGGTAGACTGTCTATGGCAAACAAACCATTTTCCTTTCTTTTCTTGACAGAAAGAGAAAATAAGACAAATTGATTCAGATTAGTTCAGGAGTTCTCTCCTGGGATAAGCATCTAGATTGAAAAATATTCTACAATAAACAGCTGATACTATAGACTAAGATTTGCCAGCTCTATTTAGCTGCAATTGAATTTTAATGCACGTCAACCTGTGATGTACAGTTTTTCCTACTGAGATAGTCTTTTTAAAAATAAAATGTTACCTTTTAAAAAGGTGCAGCTTTCCTGTAGCTTGGAAATCATACATTTATTTGTGGGGATTTCTTGAAGCTGAAATAAGATTTATGGTCAAATTCAGAAAAAGAGTACTTTTCTCTCCCTCTGTCTTTTTATAGTTCAAAATGTGGTAATATTGATAAACTAGGTGTCATTGCAGAATTTATATATATATATATATATATATTTCAAACAATTACAACATATTCTTAATTAAGTTTCAATCTACCTTCCTTTGCTGTTAAAATTTATTATAGAGTGAGTGAAAATCAGGTACACAAAACTCTGGTAACTGTACATTGATAATAATCCATTCTTTACTTGCACAGTTTGCAGGCAGAACTTTAAGGACATCACTTAGTTGAGAGCAAAGACTAATGATAAAAGTTATAATAAGAAAAAAGAAGGAAAATGGAGAATGGAAAAAAAAACCAAAAACCAAAAAACAAAACACAACAGAAACAAAAAGATGAACTTGACTGATTCATCCTGGATAATGACTTTCTTCTTTTTCCTTTCTTTTCTTAGGAATTGAACCAAACACTATCTCTTGCACAGATTGACTGATTTAGCAAATCTAGTTAACGTTTCACAGCAGCTTTCATCTATTGTTTTGCTAGTGAAAAGGCCAGGCAGTTACAAATGACTATGCACTTCTTGTCCCAGTTTGCTAAAAGTGCAAAGATTACTATCTTTTAGGTAGTTCTTTCATTTTAAATTGAGAAATGGGCACAACACCAAGGAAACCCTACATGTTCTCCTAGTCACAGAGCAGATCTCTCAGACTTTTTAGTTGAGATGTGCTTTATTTCTTAAGGATGTGCTGAAGAGTAGTTAAGGCCAGCAGGACAGCAAGGCCCAGACTGTGAGATCCTAATGAAGAACAGATTCAAACAGAGGAGGGAACTGGAATATCTTCCTGTTGGTTGATCAGTCCAAGATATGGAGAGTTTCTGCTGTCAAGGCTTTGGTCCATCTCTGACCACCCCTGTCTATTGATAAAGCTCAAGAAGGGAGTCAAGCCTGTTGTAATTCCTTCATCTTCAAATGATTTTGTGGCAGCACTGCTCACTGACAGGCTCTTCACAGTCTTCTTTCTTAATGCTGAAAGCAGATCACATTCCATTTGATGAAAAGAGAATTTAATCAGCTTTATATTGAATTTAAACTTTTTTATTTACAGGCGCTGTAGAAAGCGGCGTAATCACAAGCTCTCCCCTGCAGAGGTAGAGTCCATGAGGGATGTCCTGGCCCATAACCTGTACCAAGTGAGACAAAGGGTGCGTGAGCAACCTGCTTTCATGCAGTATTTGCTGACTGAAGGCTTTTGTTTGCCCTCCCCACCTCATGGCAAGGGTGTTGGTAGTGGTGGGACCAGCAGCAGCTGTGTGGGAAAGGCAAGGAGTCATGCCTGGGTGGACAAATGGAAAGCAGGGTTTTCCACCAGCTTTTCACTCTGACAGCAGTGGGAAAATCCAAGAACATCCAGGAGTGAGCTGTAGAGGTCAGGCTTCCCTCACTGTACCTGCAGCTCAGAAACAGCATTTCAGGCTGACCTTCCAACCCTGTCCTTACAGGCACCCATGGCCTGTAGCCTGCTCCAGCTGAAGTCCACCAATCCCTACAGCCACGTGGGCCACCTGCCTCACCCTGTAATTGAGCCTGTGTATTTGCAGCAACAGGCACAAGTGTGTTTTATGTGTCACACCAAAAAGGCATAGCACAGCCCCTCAGGGACCCAGCATGCTACTCAGGTCTGGGAAGCTGGGCAGGTGCCTTGCATGTCAGGACAGTGGATGGTGGCAGGTGGGGCTGGCAGCTGCTGAGGAACCCTGTTCTTTTTTGAGGACAACAGGATGGTGGGTCGCCAGCAGCCATGAAACTGCAGCGCGGAGTTGGTAAACATCGCGTAACTCAAAGTCAGTTAGGAGGCTGCATCCTCCCTCTGTGTGGGAGATACAGTTTCCCCTTGACAAAGGAGGAAAAAAGAAAAATTCCACATCCTCTGGAGCTTTGTCTCACAGGCTTTTGTTGTTCCCCCCAAAAATAATACCTTAGTGGGGATTTGTTTTACAGAAATTTGTACAGATTCTGATGCAGCCCAAGACATCCTATCTACTTAATTCAATCTGGAGCCCAGAATATACAACTGAACAACTGAGTGATCTCATGCAGCAATGAGTTGGAGAGGATATATTACAGTAACCTTGAAATTATGCAGATAAACTAAGCTAACTCACATAACACACATTAGCTAGAAAATGCTAGGCCCTGCTCATTTAAATATGTCACTATTAGTATTATATTCATTCTCAATTTTGTTTGATTTGCCACGGTCAATTATTCTTATAATATTAATTTCTTATCTTACCAGTAACAATTTGCATATATGGCTGCCTCCATTTAGATAGCTGAAATGAACTCTCTCTTCAAAATCAATTACAATAATGACCATTAGTGCCAGTCACTTCCTATGTGGCATTGAAAACTCTGTGCTTTGGAAATGAAAGACTGGAAGTAAAGTAATACTGCTTCTAATAAAACTTTGAAGGCATGGGCACACTTTGCCCTACCAGACCAATTTCAGAAGGAACTACTCAGGTGAGATTTAGACTAGATTCTGCACTTAAGTTTTTCTTAACTTGAACTCCTTCTGTTAAACATTTTTTCTTTTTCTTAAAGGCAGGGAATTATTCTCTTCTCCTCTGTTTCCCAAGATGTTAACAATATATTAAGAAGCTTATCCTAAAACAAGTTCAGTGTTAAGGTAATACTGAGGTATAATACTAAGGGATTAAGTTCCAAATATGGAAAGCAAACTGAGCTGTGCTTTGCCTTCGGGGGATACACTCTTAGCATTATATTTACCTCTCAACATATCTGCAACTTGCTCTGGCTCAGTAATATTAGCACCAAAGTTCAGAGATGGATTAGTGAACTATCTGCCTCCTGGGATCTGCTTTCTGTCTGTAACTCCCAATTCCATGACCAGAACAGGGCTGAGAAAAGGAGGCATGGACAGAGGTGCTGAGAGGCTTATGCAGGTAGATATGTCTACCAAAACGGGCACTGATATCATAGAATCATTAAGGTTGGGGAAAAAACAAACAACCAACTAAGATCACCTCATCCAACCACCAATCTACCCCCACCATGCCCACTCAACTATGTTCCACAGTGCCACATCCACATGTTCCTAAAGACTCCCAATGATGGTGACTCTACCAGCTCCCTGGGCAGCTTGTGTCACTGCCTCACTGCTCTTTCTGAGAAGGAATTGTTCCTGATATCCAACCTGAAATGCTGAGCAGGAGCAAGGTTAGTGTGAGGCTGCTTTTTTTGCACAAGGTACAGAAGAGACTCTTATCAAGTTGGTAGTGTGTCCTTGGCCATGCTATCTATTGGTCTCTGCAGCTTCGCCTTATTAACATTACAATTGCAAAGGGAACTAACAGAGCGTGCTTTCTGTTACAGGCACTGTCATACAACCGCCACAACCTGCCTTCCAACACCAGCGAGAAACAGGCCCAGGAAATCCTCATCCGTCGGCAACACAGCCTGAGGCAGAGTTGCAGGAAGGGGAATAGTTTACCTTGGGGAAGACCGGTACCTGTTATGCAAACTGCTATTCCTGTAATCAAAACTCAGAAAAATGCCTCTGCTTCTCTGTAAACAGGGAAAGAGACGCCCATCTGTATATGCCTCTCTATACCTTGATCAGAAATCACCTTTTGTGTCTGTAAGGAGTAATGTAAAGTGCATTGCTTTCACGTGTACAAAATAAGAGTAAGATCTTTCTGACCAAATGTGGACATTGGATAGCATAGACATTTACAGCTGAGATAATCACAGTTAGTTAAAGAAGAAAAGTAAGTTCTTGCTGGACAAAGTCCTGTTTAATTCTTAGTTGTTACCTGAAATAGGATAGGTAAATCTCAGAAGTGCATGTGCCTATCCTTTGACTTAACACTGACTTTCGCTGGAGGTGAAGTTGAGTTGAACTCATTTTTCTTTGTACACAGGTTAATACCACAAGTGTGCGCTACCTCTCCTTGCCACAGGACCATAGTGGCCAGCCCACTAGGCGGAAAGCCAGGCATGTTACTTTTACAGGTAATGGAAATGTTTGATGCTGTATTCTGCTCTGGCAGTGAGATAAGTGGCCAGTTGTTTGATGGATTTAACAGTACTCAATGAATACTCGCAAGGAAGTCACTGGTCTCTTTAAATGAGCTACACCCTTCTCTCCTATCTTTTTATCTCCACTGTTTATATGGTTATGACTGTTGCAGTTTCTGTCTTGTTCCAGCACCGCCTACTTTTCTCTAATTTCCTCTTGCACAAATACTTCTTTGATCCCTGCAATTTAACATGTGCATGATGACTTCCGTGTAAGCCCAAGAAAGGAAACTGTTTCCTGTGGCCCCATAGACAAAACTGTAAGTGGAAATGTTACGAGATGCTTATGTCACTAGCCTCATAGGGTTGAGGATGACACACTTTTGTACCCACATCTCTATGTCCCAGGACAGTGAGGCTGAGAAGGAGTTCCCAGTAGCACACCCACATGCCATAATTCAGCATAAACACACACACACAGCCAGCTACCCCAAGTAGCACAGCACTCACACAATCACACAGCACCAACAGCCTCTTCCTGTTTCCTTCTCTGGCTGAACATGATGAAAGGCTGGTAGTGGAAAACTGTATACACATGCACACATGTGCACACACACTCTCCCAACACAGACATGCACAGTAGATCCCTCTATAACTGGAACTGGACACTCAGTCTTGCCCCTAGCTGGCTCCTGGGTTCCCTAGTCTCCCCTTGCTTTGCATTCAGGGATACATGCATACAAATCAGTCTTGCTGATACCTTGTCCAGGCTATGGCCCTACCAGTATCCAGCCACAGACTCCGTGCTCTCTCTAATCACTGATCTGGACCTCCTAGTCCACCCAGTAGCTATCTTACAGTCCCAATCTCTTCAGTGTCTGCTATGGTTGCTCCAACACTTACTTCCCAAGCCTCTTATCTTACAGCCTTGTTGATAGCTAGCAATTTTGCACTGACATGCATCTACACAGTATGTATGAACCCCAGTTTTTCTGACTGCTGTACTTGGACTTTCATACACACATGCACACAGTTCAGGGAGCTGCTCAGGAAAATAGAAATAGAGTTTAACAAGAATACTGGTCAGACAGTCTTATTCAGGCATATGGCATAGCTGCACACACATACTGACCAGCCTATGTTTACATGCAACCATCTCCTTTGTATCCTATTTTTCCTCCATTTGTTTTCTGCACTTGTTCCTCCCCAAACCACCCTGATCCTTTCTATTACCCACTTATGGTTCCTTCCTTAAACATCCTATTCTAAGTAGTGTATGATCCTGAAATACTCTCCCATGGTATTCCAGCAATTACCTGGTATCTTCTTCCCTTTTTCCCAGCTTGCTCTCTGTGAACATTTCTGTAGTAATTATTGGACAAACTAACCAGCTAGTCATATTATTTTTGAGGTGTTCAGGGGTGGAGAAACACTGAATTGCCCAATGAAATACAACAGTAGTGTCAGAGAAAATATGGAATTTAGGACACTTAAATAGTCATCAGTATCTCCTTATGTAATGTCTCTGACTCCTTTCTGAGCTTTCATCGTGATTCTGAAATTCAATCACCTACCACTGAAAATGACTCTTCATTTCTGGACAAATTATCTGGAAGTTATTAGAACCATATTTTTAATCACCATCTTTATATCAAAAATTGGATGACAAAGATATTCCATGCAGATGCAGAATTATTTTCTTCCTTTTCTTTTTGTTTTGCTCTGAAATAAATTAAATCAGAAGATATTCCTGTAGGTAAACCATCCCCCTGGTGCTACGCACCTAGATGTGTGGTGGAGGCAGAACAGAAACCCATCTATTTAGAAATGAAGATCAAAGTTATTCTAGGGGGGAAGTTAATTTTAATTTTAATTTTTGTTTTTCTTGAAGAACAAATTCTTTCCTGTTTGGTTTGTCAGGACATCATGGTGGGGAATGTGTGTCTTTTTGTGTCTTTCTAAAAGACTCAAATTATTCTATCAGCCTCAGATCTAGAAGCCTTTCAGACACTTTCAAAGGTCCAAGTCTTGCTAGCACAGATAGGTACATTATTTTAGTAGAGTGATTAGTAAATTCTGAAGCATTTAACATAGATATGTTTTACTAGTATCCAGGCCTAAATTTGAGATCTGTCTTGTGATGTATTTCAATAGTTAGACTTCTTGATATGGTTTCTGACTTCATAAAACTCTATGAAATATTCTGTAATGCTCTTATGAAAATCAGTTACATATGAAATTCAAGGCTGAACACATTATGTTATAGTCTCTGTCCAACAAATAATTCAAAATGAACTCATCTCAATACAGTCCTATTACTTCTTGTTTCTACTAGAACATAAAGGTTTTCCTGCAGTTAAAGGGGGCTTTTTTAGAATTATCATACGGAAGGGAAAACAGGGTGGGGAGTAATGAAGGTATAGAAATCAAATAGTTCAAATAGCTTAGAGTCATATTTACTTTGAAATGAATGTTCAGTTAACGTTCTTCATTCTCTGATCTAGTATAGAACGGCTTGGCTTGCAAGGGACTTTAGTATTCATACCGCTTGAAATGTCTACAGCAGGAGAGAGAATTAGAGGTCTTTCTGCTGTAAGCACCCTCCAGCAAGCTTACTTGAACTCATACATAGCACAAGCAAAAATTTTAGTAAATGGGAGGACAGAATTGACTGCAAATATATAGATCCTTAGATTAACAGCGCTTCCTGTCATTCATTAAAGAAATAATTTATTTGGCGGTATATATCCACTGATTTCCTCAAAGAACAAAACAGAAACCCTTCAAATCTGAAAATATCTATCCTGTCTTATTTCTTGTGGGTGTTTGTGGTACGCCCACATGGTCTAACAGAAGAGGGCTCTGCTGTTAAAGATTTGTGCTCTTACTCAGCAGAATTAAGTGCAGGTGTGTGTCCTCTTATTTTATGGCAACAATCTAGCCAATATTAAATGTAAATAACTTAATAGTTATTAAATTGTAATACATTTGTAAGTTCTGACTATGTGACTATACCTAATGCCTGCAAGCTTTACAGGATATGATCTAGTTTTATCCTTCATGTAGCTATATCTTTATCTCCCAAAACTTCCTGAATTTTTAGGAGTTGTTTCTTAAGTTAACTAATTTGCTAGTGATTTGTCAGACTACACATGGCCTTAAAAAGGGTAAAAGAAATACATTTTGTAAACTCTTCAGGATAAAAGAGACAGTTGGGGCCTATTGCAGTCACATTTTTATTGTGTACTTGCAGCATGGCAAGCTGGTAGGAGTAGGTCTGACACGCCCAAAGTAATCAAAGCACCATAAAGTCAAACTCCCAGTTTCAAGTGAAACTGTTTTCTTCCCAGTTGTTAATAACAGGTGACTGGTTATCTTGATTTTCAGTGGTTCTAGGGTCTTTGTAGTCACTGTTTGATTTCTACTGTGATTTTTACAACATTTTTCAACCACTGCACTAGATATATTCATTAAATCAGTAGTTGAAAAGTTGAAAGATACATGAAGGAATACTCTTGTCTGAGAAAGTATGAGTTGCTTCAGTGCATATGGAAAGATATCTGAATGTGTTTTCTCAGTAGGGTTTCAGAGTAGCAGTACGATCAATAAGATCTTTTAAATGTCAGCATTGGGATGAAAGTAAAGATCTAGGGTTATTTTTAGATCTTGCCTGTTCCCTTATTCTGTAGCAATTACTTAAAATCTTTCCATTTCAAGATTTAAAACCATAATGCTGTACAATACTGAATACCATTTAACCGTCCTTGTCAACACCATGGTGTTTGTCTCATATTTTTTCCCTTCATCATAAGAATTCTGTATCTTCTTTCAGATCACCCCAGAAGTAGTTCTGAGTCTGGAATCCCAGTAAAGTTCAAACCCCAGCCCCGACTATGGCCACTAGAAACAAAACACTACCCAGAGGAGCTGGTTCCAATGGCACACTTGGATAGATGTGACCGTTCATCCCATTTCTCAGGTCGAAGAGGAAGTACGATCAATCGTCGTCATTTCACCAGAGCACACAGTCGAGCTGCAATGCCAAAGCCTCGAGGCACTGTGAGAAAACTACAGGGGTATGAGTCAGAAGAAGAGACAGAAATCATGGCACCAGCTAAGCCATTAGATATATGAGGAGCAGAGAAGAGCAATATTTGCATCTCTAGGGCCCTTTGTGCACTGTTACAGAGAAAATAACAAAGCTCTTATATGAACCAAACCACAATTTTTCCTTTGGGACCAGTGCAGTCGTTCTCATATCACTTTTAAGTACTGTATCAAGGTACTTAGTGGTACTCAGACTCAAATTCTTATATGTTTATATTAAGCTGCCTTTTGGTAAAACAGTGCAGGAAAGAGAGGAACATGATCTTTGTAGGGATTTGGGCATGGGTTTAGATAACAACAGTTGGGCATTCTAGTTGGGAGCTGATATTTCCATCTTTTGTTCTAAACTGTGGATTAAATCCAAGAGAACGAATCACAGGTGATAAGGATGTGGTTAAGACATGGGTGCCCAGATTGGTAACTTTAAAGGTCTAAGCAAGTTGAACCTTAGAGTAGCTGAAATGTTCCACGTAAGAATGGGGATAAAGGCATTTTTAGGACACCTAAATACCACTGAAAATGCCTGGAAGGGTACACAAATGAAAATAATTATTTAGTGGTCATTCTAAGCTCTTGGATATCCACCAGCATCTCAGGTTTTGGCTTTGGAAAAGTGCCTGAAGTGAGTTATAGGATGGTCTGGGATTCTTGAAACTTCAGTGTGGATGCATAACCCATGTACAGTTTTTTTAGATAAAGAAAGGAGATATTCTAGTTCTAACAAATCCAGAGATTACTCTTCTGGAAGGGATGCTGTTTGGAGACTAACATGAAGCTCATATTTTTCAAATATGAGACAGCAAGGATGTGCAAAATAGACATGTGATTATAGCTCTAGTCTAGTGAGGCAGAGGTGTTTGTCATGGAGAAGCTAACCGCCATCTCTCGCTCCCACCTTGCTGGGGGTGCCCAAATCACTAGGCTATTCTTGTCACTGAAGCTGGATTGGCACCCTAGGTGGGAAACAAGAGTTGGACAAAAAAGAAAAGAGAGTCTAGTCTGACTTTATATCCTTCTGGCTAGCAGGAAATAAAGGCTCTGTATTGTGCTGCCAGATTTTTAGGACTGTAGACGCATAGAATCCTCAGAATTGAAATATGACTGTAAAATCATCTAGTCCAACTCTCCTGCAATGAACAAGGATATATCCACAAGTAGATAACGTTGCTCGAAGCCTAATCTGTCCTGGCCTTGAATGTCTCAATGGATGGGGCATCCACCACCTCTCTGGGCAACCTGTTCCAGTGCCTTACCACCCTCACTGTAAGAGACTTTTCCTTATATCCAACCTAAATCTCCTCTCCTGCTGAGCATTCTTTTCAGCTGACTCCATGTACTCATGCACAAATTTCAAAAGTAAATCTCCCTAATGCTAAGAACAAAGGAAGCAAGAAGCTGTGGGCCTGGGACATATTTGTTGAAGTCTAAACTTCCAATCAGAAACACTGGTCATCTAAGTGCCTCTGACTGAGCTTCTTTCTGCAAAATGGAAGAGGCATTACCAGTGTTGTTAAACTGTAGGTAAGCAGATTTTAAAACAAAGGAATAATTTGAGTCCAGAAGTCCATAAACTCGCCCTTACAGCTCTACTAAAATTTGCAGCTGAGAAATTCATCAAGTTTGGTCACTTTCTTCCAGTTTCTCTCTTCTAGTCAAAGCTTGCTTAGCTATCCAACATGAGATCTGTAAATGTACTGCAGGAAGCAGAAAGATAAGAGATAAACAGTGACGCCTTTCTGATTCTGGGGGAAGATTTTACTGTTAAGCACTTGCCCAAAAGATCTTTGAAGAGTAAGTTATGACTTCATCACATTTCTTACAATGGATTTCTGATTCAGCAGAGGTAGTATCTAAACTAACAAACTGGAAGGCATTACTGGAGAAAGAGAAAATAAAAGCTTTCTTTTTTTTCCTCATATTTGAAGGTGTTTTTTGTTAATATTTAAAGATCATAATGAATCATCAGTACTGAAACTTTACTGAGCTTTCTGAATCTTAGGTTCTGTTTGCATTTCCTCATTGTACCAGATAGATAAATTATCTAACTTCCTTTTATGAAAGGGTAAGCTTTGTCTTTTGTTCTGACAATGAGCAAACAAACACCATTCTGTATCTGAAAATCAACAAATAAATCCTGCTCACTAAATTTGTGTTCCATGTAGTCCTTAAACAAAAACTTTATGCCAGATCTCAATCCTACTGCAAATTATACTGACATATAATGAATGTCAGTGAATCAATGAAAACATTATTTTAAGGAAGAAAAAGTGTAATCGTAGTGCAATTTAAGACTTGATTTTCTGTGGGATACCCAGTTGCAATATGAAATTTAACTGAGGGAAAAATCAGATGAGTGGTTGCACAGCTGATGTAGGTGCATGGAAGGGGGAATGAAAAGATGGGATCTGCTCCTGCATCATGAGGTCTGAAGGAGGTGGAATCTCCAAAACCAGCAGTGAGTGATGTGGATCAGAGGCAAACACTGAGAATAGTAATGGACAGAAAGTGGCACTCTGAGAGAACAGTGAAGAGAGGATTCAATCCTGTCTTCAAAGGAAAAGGAGAGTTCAAGGCTCAGGAGAGAGATTAAACAGGAATTACTGTGTGCTGCAAATTCAGCATTTCCTCTTAAGAAGATATAATGAAGAGTTTGTCTGGGGAAACTGGAGAGGTACAAAGTCTATGTGAAATGAGGAAGGTGAATGGGACCGTATCATTGAATAGGACTAGACATGGATCGTGAGAAAATATGTGCAATTTTGTCAGGATATTTTTGGAAGACATGCTTAAAACTGACTCCTAGATTTTTTATTGAATGTAATAAAAGTTGTGGAACATTTTTATAGTTACCTATTATAAGTAGGGAGCAAAGTGTTTAATTTCTAGTGACCATTTATACCAGAACTGGAGAAAAATAATCAAGTCTTTCTAAAATATAAATAAAGCTAGTACATAGCAGGAGCCACATCTCCCACTTCTGGTTCATTTCCTAATCTTTTCTCATAGGAAATCCGTGAGCCAGATCTTCAGAGAGTGTAAAGCCTTAGAGAACCCAGCAGTTAACAGAGCTCTCCCAGCTTTTGCTGTCTGGTCCCCAGACATGTAAAGTCTATTTTTAATTTGCTTTCCTAGCAATGAGAAAGTAGTTCTGGAAGAAAATTTTTTTATGCACCATTAGTTGCAGATAATGGGCCTGCTGGTCATTAGCCAAGAAACCATGCTGCAGATACCTATACAAAATATGTTCCAATGTATAAAGTTGCACTGTTTATTTGTTTTCATGGTTATTTCATATTTGTGGAAAAGGAATTCTCCTTGAAGAGTCATATTGCTTATGTTTTAAATGGCAATAGCTACAGTAATATTTCATTACAGGTAACGCATACTGTGTCTGTAGACTCTCAGGCCTGGTCTGTAGAGAAAACTGAAGTCTTTAAGGGCAGGAGTTTAGACCCTCAGCTGGTTTGTAAGTCCTCATGTATGGGGGCATTCCTAAACACCAGCCTGAGCTACGTCCTGGAAATGTGTAAGTCACTTCAAGGTCTCCATTTCAGACTGGTACAGAGCTACTGTTTACCCAGGAATTTAAATTGCACTGTGATTTAAGGTGAATTGGCACAGGGAACTCATGCCCAGAAGGTGAAGAATTGGTATTAAAAATCCACAGAAGAAAGAAACTCAGGACTTAAGACTGTTTCCTTGGGGCAGAAGGATAATACTGAAGGAGTGAGCTTCAGGAAGGAATAACAATAATGAATACCTCACACCTTTAACACAAGAGGGAAAACATAAGATGCACTGGAATAGAAGTTGCTAACCAGCAACAACAACAAAAGATAGTGGGAAAATATTTTAATCATGAAAGCAACAACAGTCCAACAGAATACTAGAGAAGGAGAGAGTGAGAGAGTGAGTTTCCAAGGTCACTAGTATGTTATGAAGAATCATAGAAACACAGAATGACCTGGGTTGAAAAAGGACCACAGTCATCATCTGGTTTCAACCCCCTTGCTATGAACCGGATTGCCAACCACCAGACCAGGCTGCCGAGATCCACATCCAGCCTGGACTTGAATGTCTCCAGGGATGCAGCATCCACAACCTCCAGGAACTGGCAATACTTTCATATTTACTACATGGCATGATTACTGTTGGATGCTCTTATTCCTCCTGTAGCTCTTACTCCTCCACTAATATCTTAGGCAAGTAGGAATTTGCAGTAAAAGAGAATATTTCCTTTAGAGAGCCTACAACTAAAGAAACAACAGCAAGGGGAGCATGGGTAATCAAGGTATGACAGCAGGTAGTGTAAGGACCTCTCAGTTTTCAGTTATTGTTTGATAGAGTGCACTACAAGAAGACATCTCTATGGTCTCTCTTCCATGGAAAGCAGTGCCCACTGGAAATTTCTGCACTCGTGAAATCCAGGCTGCCATTGTCTGTACAGTAACCATGGAAGCAAAGCGCTGTCTGAATAGTAATGTCAACCAGCAGGAGCGAGAAGGATACTATGAAAGGACTCACACAAGATTCAGGCTTCACACTAGGGGAAGACATCAGTGGAGGAACACAGAAGGAGGTGGAACAGTTCACCTCACAGCATGGCTTGAAGCTGAAGTACGTGAAGTAGGAATGTTTCCATCAAGGACAGAGAAGGAAAACAGTAATAGATGGTAAATAACAAGTGCCTAGACAAGAGCAAGAGCTTTGCATGCAGCAATTTGTCAGACAGGCAGAAAAGTGCCGTGCATATCAACCTAATGAGGCAAATTGAAAGACAAACTAAGTTAGGATGTAGTAAGAGCAATCAAGATTTGATAGGATTCAGAAAAGTTGACCAAGGCTTCAGGCTGGATACTTGTAGAGAAGCAGCAGCTGTGATCATTTTCAGCAAGCAAATGATAGCTTAATCCATATTTAAGAGTGAGGTAGTTTAGAGGACAAGTGAAATCTAATTTTAAATCATAATATTGCTATTGATAAATTTATTGACTTTTAAGTAACAGATGATGAAAATAATTGTGATATTTATTTTCTTGCTGGTATGTGAGTTTTTAATGTCAACACTGTCAGGGGTTTTCCTGTAACCTTTAAAACCTTTTAATTGTCATATCTGAATAGAAACTGCTATTTAAATGCCTATGTGAGACTCTGGAAAGTCAGTTCAATGTTTCTAAGCTTCCTTTCTTCATAGCCTCCTTTTCTAATTTTCTGTCTACGTATATGAATCAAACTCAAACATTAAGAGTGGAAAAACAGATTACCCTATCTTTATATTTTGTTTGCTTTTTAGGTAGGACAATTACGTTTATTGTTTTATCAAACTCACCTCAAAATTTAAGGTGTCACAGTAACATGAGTAATACTCTGAAATAGTTAGGACAACTGGAAATATACTGGACTAAGTTACCTAATTTATTTCCTTTTAATAATCTCTCTTAATGTTACCCACAAGTGAAACTCTTTTTTTTCTTTCCTGCTTTGGTTTCATGAGTGAACTTGCATGATTAACAATAGTTCTTGTTAATTTCTATTCCGTCCTTCCTCTTGGAACAATGGGATTTTCTGCTACCTTTCAATCATAAGAAATGAGACTTAGGCTGAATACAATAGCACCAAGCTCAGATTTTCAGGCTACCCTTTCTTTGACAAACAGCAGTTGTGCCACTAGATGACAGCTGTTCAGTAGTAGATATTCAAACTGAACGTCAGCCATGACTTCTTTCACACTGTCTTTGTGGGAGCAAAAGAGCTGAAAAGAAGTGAGCCACACTGAGCTGGTGGCGCTAGGTACTAGTCATCCACATCTGCAAACATGGCTGGGTTACTAGACATTCTGCTAACTACAATACTGTCAAGAATTGTAGAATCACAGAATAGTTTGGGTTGAAAGGCATCTCACAGCCCACCCAGCCCCAACCCCTGCCATGGGCAGGGCTGCCCCCACCAGCTCAGGCTGCCCAGGGCTCCATCCAACCTGGCCTTGAACACCTCCAGGAATGGGCACCACAGCTTCTCTGGGCCGCTGTGCCAGCACCTCAAGAAGCCTGAAATCAAACTGTTGGGTTTTCTTTGCTAGCACGTAGCTTAAGTACTATTTTTGACTTACTAGTAGATACTGGGTTGAACACCGTTTGTTCCTTACTTTGCTGTATTATCAGCAGTGATAAGCAGTGAAAATAACACGTTTTATGCAAATATCAAAATAAAAGAGCTCTTTCTTTCTTTCTTTCTTTCTTTCTTTCTTTCTTTCTTTCTTTCTTTCTTTCTTTCTTTCTTTCTTTCTTTCTTTCTTTCTTTCTTTCTTTCTTTCTTTCTTTCTTTCTTTCTTTCTTTCTTTCTTTCTTTCTTTCTTTCTTTCTTTCTTTCTTTCTTTCTTTCTTTCTTTCTTTCTTTCTTTCTTTCTTTCTTTCTTTCTTTCTTTCTTTCTTTCTTTCTTTCTTTCTTTCTTTCTTTCTTTCTTTCTTTCTTTCTTTCTTTCTTTCTTTCTTTCTTTCTTTCTTTCTTTCTTTCTTTCTTTCTTTCTTTCTTTCTTTCTTTCTTTCTTTCTTTCTTTCTTTCTTTCTTTCTTTCTTTCTTTCTTTCTTTCTTTCTTTCTTTCTTTCTTTCTTTCTTTCTTTCTTTCTTCCTTTCTTTCTTTTTTTTAAGGGTCTTGGAAAAGAACTTCTAGTCCTTTAGCTAGCTTTAACCATGCCTTTCTTAAGGATATTTTTTTCATAACAGAAACTTGCACTGAGTGAGGAAAAATGTACAAACAGAAACCAGCTGCCCAAATATATTCAGCCTCAATTTTATTCACTGAATACTGAGAATACTTGCACAGTGTCTTCCAGGTCTGCGTGCGCAGAAACCACAGATAGCTCAGAGGGACAGCATCCTGAGAATTGTGGCAGTGTTAAAAGCCCATGCGAAAGGTGGAGAAAGAGAAACTTGCACAAAACAAATGAGCTGTGGGTGTATCTCATACAGGAACAGTGCCAGGAACCAAACATGAGACTCTGCTCCCTTGACCCCATGTCTGCCTTTACTTCCCTTAGGCTTCAGGTGACTGAAATTGACAAAAAGGAACAGAACAAAAGAACAAGCTGAAACTGTTCCTTCATCTCTTTCCACACACACACACACACAAAATAGAAACAACCTGCACAGAAGTAACTGTGCACCGCCTGAAGACAGGTGTCAAGATCTGCTGTTTAAAAACATCTGTCCTAAAAAACAAACAAACAAACAAACAAAAAACCATAAAATTTTGTCATATTTAAAATATATATAATGTAAAGAAAATAAAATTCTTCACATATTTTTTTTTCCATGGTTCGTCTTTTCCAAAAATTAAGCATGTTTTCCGGAGCAACAAAAAAACACTGAAGGGACATGTAAGAGGTAACTATATTATGGGAAATACTCTTTTTCCTTTGAAACTGAATCAGAAACTCTGGGAATTTGTTTCAGCTTTTGTATTTTTGTTGAATAAGTGACTGAAGCTGTAGGTATTTGGTTTGTGTTAGAACTGGGACAAATCTTTCCAGCTTTCTATGTGTCAGTTTTCTCACATAAAATGGAGATAAAGGCACTCAGGGCTATGTCATATAGATGTGATTCAAGCTATGAGAGATGCTAGATTTGGCATGGGAACTCCAGGAGCCTTCTGCTCATTGGATCAGCAGCTGGAGGACAGAGGTTGACTTGGGGCAGCCTTATGGCAGATGGAATGCACCCATGGGGCTGGAGTCCATGGGCATCAGGTTGAGGCAGCCAGTGGCTCACATCCCTTGAACAAACGTGAATGGCTCCTTTGCAATGGTCTGGCAAGCAATTTAGACTTGATCAGCTCCGACTGGAGCTCAGACACCTACCTCACTGGTAGACATCTTCATGGTGAACATCTAAATACATCCATTAGAAGTGGAAATCCACTGTTCTGATCCTTTAAGCAGTTCTGACAACCATGAATGAAAATCAGCTTTTCAAAAGTAGACATAATGACTGCTTTGGTTCTGAGATGAGTTTTATTTTCCTGTTCAGTAAACGAAGGTATTTCTCCTTGTAGGCATAAAAAGGTAATGTATATTTTTAACAGTGTCTCGCTGTGCACAATTCCTATATTCTCTTTAGTTCTGAAGGAGCTTTGTCTGCAGGCATTTTTGGCTTAATCTACTGCAGTGGATTTTGCAATAGAAAACTGCAAGGCTCACATTACTGCTAGCTCAAATGGACCCTTTGGCTTGAATTCCTCTTAATGATAGATATTGCCAAATGTTTCTTCATCATTTTCTTAATTATGCAAAAGTGGATTTAGATGAAAGTGATGACTGCTGACAAATTTGTTAACCAAACCTTTGCAATTTGAAGGTACTCTTTCATAAATTTTTCTCTTATTTTTCCCTGGTGAAAAAAGTTTGATCCTGAATTACCAAGAGCTGCAGAGCAGATATGACTGCTGGTGCCAAGACCAGATTTGCAGATCTTACTTGTAGGAAATGAAAAGAAAAAGAAATGTAGCGACAAAGCTCCAAATATCACTGTAATAAAAACTGCATAAATCATGTTAAGTTCTGAGGATCAAAAGAGACTCTTTTCAAGATTTTCCTGTCAATTCTTATTATCGTTGCTTTTATTTTGTTTTCAACATTAGAAAATTATGTATGAATTTTCTCAAACCAGTCTCAAAAGGGTAAACCAAAACTCTGCTAGAAGAGGGCATTAGTTGTTCTGTTTTATCTCTGGAAAAGACGTGCTTTCACCAAAGAGGAAAAGAGCGGCAGTGACCTCTGTTGATGGAATTAAGCAACGAATGTAAAGAGCCAAAAAGGGAAGGCAACACATTTAAATCCTTTCCTAGGACTGAAGAAGGCCAAAAACAAACTGTGCAAAGAGAAGTGGCTTTCAGGTCGCACATGAAAAAGAGAAAAAACCATTCTCTGAAGACAGACTCTTCAAGAGGATGGATGCTTCTTTTTTTTGTTTGTTTTAGATAATTAATTCACTTTGGTGTGGAATTCTCACTATTGGCGTAAAGAGAGGATGTAGCACACTAGCAGAGATGTTTCTTCAAGTGTTGTATTACATTACAGTAGTTTTCATAGCCAAAAGGAAAACAACATTTTTGTATGTATTACGTGATCTGAATTTAGTGACCGGTTCATTGTGCCAGCCTGACACACTGGATCCTTGAAGTTTTGAGGCAACTAAGCCTTCCACTTGGCAGGCTGCCTGGTTTGGAGACAAGTGTCTAGGAACTGTCATGCCCTTATGGCCAAGAATTTGGAACAGGTCTTTATCTGCTAGTTCTGATGTGGGAAAATAATTAAACACGTAGATACCCACAAGAATCTCAACCTTAATGCTTAACTTAAGGTTGGGAGTAGTCTCAATAAAGCAAAGCACATAAGGATTGATTCCATACAGCTCAAGTTATTGAAATCAATAAGAGAACTTCAATCAAAGGTTACGTAGATCGTGGAAATCAGGGTATTGTATCTTTTTTCTTTTTTCAGTCTTTTGCTTTTTCTAAGAGCAGAGAAAAACAGAAACTTAAATGAGAAGGATCAGGGCTCCAAACTGTTAAATTTATTTTGTGGTTTTATGCTGTCCAGTAAATAACTGGTACCCACGCTTTTTGCTTTTCCAGGAGTCACAGCAATACAGACTGTTGTATTTTTCCTTCTATATCTAGTGTTAGGGATGGAAGGTCTAACCATGATCATAAAGCTGGGGGTTTCCTGAATTCAGGTATTTAGTTTCTTAATGCCTCCACCTGGGCTTCACAAGCTTTAATTTTAGTCTACTTTTCAGAACTAGTGCTATCAGGATCCCAATCCTGAAATTTCCTTCTCATGCAAAACAAATGCGCATTGATAATGACACATTATTAGTAAGATGATCCATTATCATATCTTCATTCAAGCTTCATAAAGAATTACTTCTACAAATGTAAGGAGGAATAAAAATCTCAGTTTATTTTGTTTTTATTATAGATAAAATCAGAAAATGAAATAATATATCAGTGCGACTTGATATCATTAACTGGATCTTAGAGGCATACTTGCTATGCTAGTGTGAGAAAATTGATTCTAGTCTACATATTTTATAGATATTGAGCATATAGCACTTTATGAAAATTTAAAATAAGACTAAATATTGTAGCTACTTATTTGAGGATTCTGTGCTGTCAAGCATCAAGCATGTGTTGATGTATCTTCCATATATAACTAACCATACTGAAAAACACCTGTGGAGACTCATGGGGAACTAGGTCTGTATTATTTGCTCTGCATAAGTCTGACAAAATTTTGTGGTCAGTGGTCAGGATGACAAATACAGCTGAATGGACCATAGATCAGTGATTTCTTTCACTCAATACACTGAGCATCCTATGAAGACCTCTGCATGTTAAGGCCTCCAGTTACTCAGTCACTCCTTTCAGGATGCCCCAGGACTCTATTTGTGGGAGAATTAATATATTAAATAAAGAAAATTATTTAACAGTAAATGAGTAAATTAATTCTTTATTCAGAACAATTCTATATAAAGAATAATTACTTTCTTCCAAGGATAATTCAAATATATTTTTAAGATAATTGATACAATTTCAAGATGAACATTTGTGATATTGAATATAGCCAAAATTTTTGCACTGGAAGTTGAAATAACCCATGTTCTGATACCTGTGTGGTGTCCCAGTTCCATATGTACTATCTTTACAGTTGCAGGTATGGTTTAGGCAGAAGGTTGAGAATCAAAAAGAATTTAAATATCTCGTTGCCATTTTTCTATAATTCATTCTTATTAACCCAACATTCAGGCTTAATAATTTAAGCCTTTTTTTCCCCACTTTACTTTTCCAGTCCATTTATGAACAAGTTTCTGAGTGGTTACTTATATACTGTTCTTCAGAGGTCAGTTCTCATGGCTTATCTTGTAGAAAAGAAATAAAAAAGTCAGCAGTCATCTTTTTCTTACATCTGGCAAGTATCTTTTTTCATACAATTATAACTCAAACTGTTTGACAGGAATTTGTCCAAAGCTAAAGAATATATTTGGATGGAGATTAAAATGGAAAATTACATCTTCAGAGATGTACTTTTCTTTAAATTACTAGTATGTGAAAACTGTTTTGGAACTTTAATTGCTGCTACAGACTTACTACAAAATAAACTTTGTTATAAACCCTGGCCGATCCTTATCTATAACCAAAAATCTCCACAATGGCAAGAGTGTAATATAGGGTGAAATCATGCTTGAATTTGGAATTTTTTACCACCAAATTTAATGAGACAAAATTTCCTCTTTTCAACAGAACTTCTCCCATTGTGTGCATGTGGAGATTATGCAGATCCTGTAATAATTGCTTGATTTTTTTACAGTGAGGAGACTTACATACTTTCTGGTTTTGGCACCACACAGAAACATTTGGGCATGATTTCTCAGAGAAAACTGGACAATCCAAACCCAGAGTTTGAGTGACCTCCTGAGTTGGAAGCCAGCTCCTCTGTTAAGCACCAGCTCTGAACCCTAACAATTATGCCTGTTTCCATAAACTGCAGCTGAACCTGCCATTTTTTTTGACCATTGGGATTTTGGCAACTTGCATCTCTCTTCTCGTGCTGTTTCAACATGTTCCAGGTGGGACAAACCTGGAGAGAAGGCTTCCTCAAAAGCCACCAGAGTAAGAACCACAGCAAAGGGGATAGATAAAATCTCTTCTAATCACAGAAATGTGGAATGGTTGAGGTTGAAACAGACCTCTGTATGTCATCTAGTCCAGCTCCTAAATGATGTCTTTTTTCCCCTTTCTGTGAGTTGTCACTTGGAGAGGACCTGGTCAATGTACACTGCCACATCTCTTCTTAGCAACAGTCAAAACTCAAATTTCTTGCCAGCACTGTAAGAAAAAGTTATGAACGGTTATAAAGTGGTATGTGCAGTGAATTATGAGGCATGAGACACCTTATTCATCGGGGCCTGTAGCTGTAATAACAACAGCAGGAGAAAATAAGGGTTTAAAATCCACTACATCTGGCTTTGAACATGTCAGCACTGAGCTCCTTTCATGATCAGCTGTAAGAGTCAGTACTGGGCGCAGCTTTTCCAAGGAAGACTGTTGCACAAGAAAGCAAAGAACCAGGGACAAATACAAGGAAATGGATACAATCTCCTCAATAAAGCAACATGTCTTGACATTGAGTACATTCATTTGTTCTAAATGTTGAGACGCAGTCTACCATTCCTCCCAACTCCCTTATTTTACTTTCTGTAAGGATGACTAGAACTGAGATTTCTATGAAAACACAAGAGATTCCACCACACCCTTGCCATTACCTTTAGGACAGCCAGGAAACCTGAAAGAAATCAATATTTTTCTTTACCTAATGACCTATCCAAACATATTTTAAGAGCTATATATAAAACAAATAATTATTCCAAAGTACAGTCATTCATGTTGAAGTCTAATATTATCAAGTACATAGGTGGCAAAGTGCTTCTCCTTTTTTGGTCAAGTACAACCTATCAGAATGGGGCCACTCTTGCCTGTGGTTAGAATTTGTTTTTCTTTTGCTGTACAGTTTTTTCTCTGATTAAAAGTATACTCACATTTTGATCTCCATATATAATTGTGGGATCAAATTCTGCTTTTTTTATTTTTTATTTTTTAATACATCTTGCAAATGCATGAGATTAAGTCAGTCAGGAACTTTGACATTTCAGTTTCAATGCTGAGCTGAATGGTTTAAGAATACGGGAGCAGGTTCCAATTGCTATATCAGCGTTCATGAAGAAAGGGAGGAATCCTTTAAATTGTAGGTATGTCAATCAAAGCTAATTACATGGAGATTATGTAAGACATAAATAAAATTTTACATGCACATATATGCATGGAAATTTATAGTATTTATATAAAGTACCTACATATAAAAAGAGGCTGAGCGTTAGGCCATGCAGAAACAATGAACTTGTTCTCTACCTGACTATAGCCAACACACCACTATATACAAATGCAGAGTGTAGGTCGGTACAGGGGGTATGAGAGCTGAGTGATACTCATGATGAACGAAGGACCTTGACCTCTGAAGGCACAATGAAAACTTGTTCTAAGAAAAGGCTGATCTATCTTTCCAGTGATATGCTACAAATATTGCATTTCACAGGCTTATCAAGTGCCATTGAGATTAACTGAAGTCGTTTCACTGATATAAAGAAAATTTGCCATCTTCCTCATGGTGTGA
This sequence comes from Coturnix japonica, assembly GCF_054131305.1. Lineage (NCBI taxonomy): Eukaryota > Metazoa > Chordata > Aves > Galliformes > Phasianidae > Coturnix > Coturnix japonica. The sequence goes on from NC_140663.1 coordinate 123,472,964, forward strand.
GTATGCAGTGTTCCTTTCCACAATATCCAGCAGCCATTAGTTAACTAAATTTTCACTCATCTGAAAGATTTCCAATCAAGTTCCCATGTTTTATATTCCTGTTGGTTTTCATGTGCCTCTTCCCTCCTAAAACATCATCAAATTTATTTGAAAAGTTTCTTCTTATTGCTAAACTGCCCTGTAACTATTGATTTTTTTATTTGGAAAACTCTAATAATGGCAATATTTTTCATTTTCTCTGCACTCTTTTGAAAAGCTACAAGGCATTGTGTCCAGCCTTATCATCTTTGAGTCCAAGCAAAAGGTCTTTCTATTAAAAAAGATTTTGCTGCTTGATCGCAACTGCAATTGAGTATTTTAGGTAGAGGCTCTGTTTAAAATCATTTAACATATGTTTATGGTAACTACAGTGAAACTCAAACCTCCTGTTCTTCTTTGGGTGATCGTCAACATTAAGCCAACATTCTAATGCAAAGAAATGAATTTTCATTCATTTCTGACCTGATTGTTGTGTGCTAACTTCCCCAAGGACAAAGCTGTGTGAGGAGGTGAAGAAGGTTTTAGTTTTACACATGACCTAAGAGCAACACTAAACTGCACTAATTTCTTTTGAAAACAAGGCATCTATAACATTCTGTGTAAAATTTAAGGCCAGACTTCTACCAAGTCATGTGGAAAATCTATGTTAACAACAGCTGTCTGCTGCTCATAAAACCAATCAGCTGAGATCAACAGTGAAATATCCTGCAAGGATTTATTAACTCTCTACAATGAAAACAGTGACATAAAAGTTGCCAGCAATGACCATCAAACTTCAGCGACAGAAAATGAAGGGGCATAAACTTAAATCGCAGAAAAGAAGTAAGTTTCATCAACTCTTGAAATGTGTATTTCTGAACCCAGAAAATTGTAGATTACATAAGCAAAATATCACCTCTTTCTGCTTGTCCTGGATAATGTACACTCACTTCCTACCTCTGTAAATACAGTATTGTATACAGACAGTTAATTCTTTGAAGGCTGTGGAGGATCTAAGCAATTTTATGTGTGTGTGTGTATGTATTCTTGCTAAAGCGTGATTCCCCCAGTTCCCAGTGATGACTCACCGTGAACCAGCACAGGGTGAGTGTATGCATGTTTCACATGTAGGCTCTTGGCAAAAAGAGGTGAAACAAGAGGGTGGGAGAAACAAGGGGCAGGTGAGAAATGAGCTTGGTTATAGAGTAACCAGCAACACTGACTACAGGGTGATGTTCTGGTAGCTTCTAAACTCTTCCTGGAGATCTCAGTCCTTTAATAAAAGCACTTATCAAGGGCCTACATCTAACCTACCATGCCCATATGGAAGAGCTCATGTCAGTAGGGGTGGAGGCCAACCTCAGGCTGTGCTGATGAGTTGTGCACAAGCACACAGAAGAAAGCTTCTGGGGCAGAACAACTGGTCATTATGGGTGAGCCTAGGAATAAGGCGGCAGTTGGTTTCATTCAAGACAGACCACACCTTGGACATAATTTTACTTGCTCCATAACTGCGTAATAAACAAGGTAACATTTATTATTACTATTATTATTATTTTCAGGTAAAAAAAAAACAACAACACACAATATCTAAAACCCACAGCATTTTGGAAGGAAGTGTTTGTCCTACATGCCTGTGCCATTCATCTACTAACAATAAGCAAGCATGAAACATAGCTTAGCAGCCTCCTCAGACTCCAGGGCAGGGGCAGCCCTTTGCTTTGCCAAGTCACCAAATCCAATGCTTGAACTCACAGGAAAGTGTTTAAAATTATGTTTCCCAAGAAGTTAAACATTTAAACTGGTACTTCTGTATTCATGGCAGTGACAATTCCAGGCTAGAGAGCAGTGACTATTTCTGACACCTGATGTGGGGACACAGCCTCAGAAATCATTCAACAACCAAGTGTCCCAGTGCAGAATGAGCTAAAGAGGGACTTTACCATTTAAACATTAAACCTGTCGCTTAGCTATTAAACAATGAGGTTGTTCTAAACCCTAAGGGATGGAGACCAGCCTGTCATCTCTGGTTTTGGGTTTCCAGCAAATATACTCAACAATGTAGTTTTCCAGCGATATCAAGATCACATAAAGCACAAGTAATGACAGAAAGGAAAAACTGCACAAAAAACCCCTCACTTTTGCCTGTGTTATGAGGAGAATGAACACACTTTTCTTACAAGGAACCAGCAAAAAACTAACTTCACAGATTACTGTCCCTCTTGGGTTATAACATCCCCCTAGAAAGCCACTAATCTGTCCTGCAGTAGCTGATGGAGGGTGACGTGTATGTTCTTTCAGATGAGGTTTAATTCTGATGCCCTGCAGCACCACAAAACCCTCTCCATTATTCATCACAAAGCAAGAAGTGCCCTCCCAGGGCTGAACCTGCCAGAGGTGCTTACTCACAGGGACCAGAAACCACGAGCAGGCCTGGGAAGGACTATTTAGAAGAGCACTTGCATGCAATGCAATTGCCCTGACACTAGCTTAGCTCTGTCCTGAACCCACAAACAGAGCAGCTCTACAGGCTGCTCCTGCTGGCACTCCCCAACCTCTGGCAAATGAGGTACCCATGACCTTTCTCAGTCTCTTCCAATCTAAATTCAAGGTCATGGAGACACTACCATTAATGTCGTAAAGGCATTAAATCGGCTTACCAAAGTTCAGGCCTGCACTACTAAATTGCTGCCATTAAAGTGACTATCTGTGGAAGGCACAGCACCTTGGTAGAACTGATTTATGGTGACAGTTGTCAAGCAGCTCCGGAAAGGGCTATGGAAAAAAAACACAACCTCAATGATCTATTGATTTCATAAAATAAATCACTTAATAGCGGAGATACACATCTGCTAATTAATGCATTTAGAGGCAGAGTTATGTGGTCAAGGTCTTGATGGCACAGCCCTAGGAAAAAGAACCTCACCTCTACTGAAAGAAAGATTTCAAGAAATGTTTGCTAAAATAATTCCGAGGGTGCATTGCTGGTCCCCCTCCCCAAATAAAACAACTCTCAGTCAAGCATGTTTGTGTTTTATAATCCTCAGATTTCCCCTGAAGCTATTTCTCTTATAAGTAAAAAAGACTCTCTCACCCTTTGGTGTTTGTTTTCCCACAACTTGGAGCATCTTGGTTACATGTGTCACAGGTACCTCTCTTCCAAGAGTGGCCTGTCAGTGTCTAAAGGGGGACGGAAAGAAAGAAGGGGACAGACTCTAGTAGGGTCTGCTGTGACAGGACATAGGGAAATGGTGTTCAGTTAAAAGAGATTTAGACTGGACATAAGAAATAAGTCTTTTCCATTAAGGGTGGTGAGGCACAGGCACAGGTTGCCCAGGGAGGTGGTGGATGGAGTCCTTGGAGACATCCAAGGTCAGGCTGGATGGAATTCTGAACAACATGATCAATCTGCAGGTATCCCTGTTCATTGCAGGGGATTGGACTAGATGGCCTTTAAGCATCCCTTTCAACTCAAACTCTTCTGTGATCATTATATATATATTTTCATGATGAAAGCAGTTTTGACGATCACAATGAAGACAGTTTTGTGGTTTTTTTTTTTTCCTACCACATAACTAAAGCAGGATTAATATTAACATTTGATGTACAACCATATAACTCAAAGCCATATCCACAGTTAGAAAGCCCCAGTAAAAGGAAAACCAAATTGCCATGACTCATAATGGTTCAAAGCACACCTGACTACTGCAAACCTGTGTGGTAGTGGTGAGTCTCGCCAGCACACTGCGGGTACCAGAGCTGTTCCTTGCTCTAGCAGTAACTGACAGCAGTAATCAATAGATGGATTAAATGGTAAATAAAGTAAATTATGTGGGTTACTATCTTGATGTATAAAACAGCATGTACTCTGTCACGTGAAGCACTGTTAGCACTGTCTCTGATAGAACAGGCAATGCAGAGTAGAACAAGGGATGAAAGTACACAGGGGTGCAGATGGCAGGGCGCAGTGGGGGCAATGAGGCATCGGTAGGTGTATGGTGGAAAGGGTGGCTGAGCTGCAATCAGGCGTGCTCCTGTTTGTGCTGTCCATGAAACAGTGCAGAGCGACCCAACACCAAATTGTTCTGAGGCAGGAGCAGATGCATTGAGCTGTCAGGGGCAGAGCCATGACGAGGCGCCGCGGCGCCAGGGACACACCTGCACATTTCCTTGGCCGGGGGAACCCCTCCCTCCCTGATGGGCTGCTTTGTGCCTTGGGTACATACTTCTCCATATGGCGATGACCCCAGGAGCACAGTTCCCAACATCTCTGGGATCAGTGAGGATACAGAGCTTCAGCTGCACAAGACTGGTGGAGATGGAAAGCAGCTCGAGCTGCAAACACTGACCCTCAGCATCTCATATCATGCTTGGCTACACGGCACCTATGTCAACAAGCTTGAAAGCCAAATATTCCCTTCTGTCTGGTGTGTCATGCAGCAGGGGGTAATTCCCATCTCAGTGCTAGATAAACTCAGCCATACAGTCTACCTATAAAATAGATAATTTATTTTGGCATAACAATAAATGGTGTCAGCTCTAGTAACTGTTTGCCACCCGCATTCTCTTAACTCTCACTGTCTTTCAAGGTCTGTGTCAATGTACTTAATAATTCCGTTTTTATCACTGCAATGCAAATCACCAGTATCAGGATTAATTATGTTTTTCACTCATTTTGTTTTTATTTTTTTTCACATTTACCAGCTTCTCATTTTTCATATCAAGAAAAGGGAAGGGAAGAGAAGGGAAGGGAAGGGAAGGGAAGGGAAGGGAAGGGAAGGGAAGGGAAGGGAAGGGAAGGGAAGGGAAGGGAAGGGAAGGGAAGGGAAGGGAAGGGAAGGGAAGGGAAGGGAAGGGAAGGGAAGGGAAGGGGAGGGAAGGGAAGGGAAGGGAAGGGAAGGGAAGGGAAGGGAAGGGAAGGGAAGGGAAGGGAAAGACCTCTCTGATTACTTAGTCCATCAGTCCATCCCCACCATGCCCACTAAACACGTCCCTCAGTGCCACATCCACACAGTTCTTAAATGCCTCCAGAAACAATGACTTCCCTGGGCAGCCTGTGCAGGTAGTTTTGGTTTCTTTGAGGTCAAGGAAGACTGATACACTTTGCCATAAAGTCACGCACGGTGGTGTGCACCAATAAAGATTTTATTAGTTTGAACTTTGGAATATCACATTACTCATAAGTGATGATGTTGTGTGTAAATCCCAACTGTCACCATCACCACTGCTAAAGGCACCAACCAATGCCTTACTGTGCTCGCATCCACTGTTTGGTCTCTATAAACCAGCTTTGTTCAGAGGAGGGCTACAAAGCTGGTGAGGGTCTGGAGCACAGGCCTTATGAGGAGAGGCTAAGGGAGCTAGGATTGTTCATCCTGGAGAAGAGGAGGCTCAGGGGAGACCTTATTATAGCTCTCTATAACTTCCTGAAGGGAGGTTGTAGTGAGCTGGGGGTTGGCCTCTTCTCTTGTGTAATCGGTGATAGAACTAGAGGGAATGGTTTTAAGCTGTGCCAGGGGAGATTCAGGCTGGACATTAGGAAGTATTACTTCTCAGAAAGGGTAGTCAAGCATTGGAATGCACTGCCCAGGGAGGTGGTGGAGTCACTGACCATGGGTGTGTTCAAGAAACATTTGGATGTGGTGTTGATGAATATGATTTAGCTGGGAAATATTGGCAATGGTTGGACTAGATGATCTTCCAGGTCTTTTCCAACCATGATAATTCTGTGATTCTGTGATAAATGTCTAGTACGTGTTGATGAATGTTAACGAGTGCCATTTTTGCACGTGGAGAAATGCGATGACGCACCTTTGCTCCATCCATGCACATCTGTGTCAGACACTGCTGTGTCAGACCCTCTGCTGCCATCTGCCACACAGCAACAACATGTAATGGGATGTTGGTGGGAAGGTTCGACCCCTACTGCCATCCCATTGACGTCATGGCCAACATCAGAACACAGGAGGCACAACTTCTGGAGCAGCCCTTGCAGAAACACTTAAGTATATATATGTGTTCTCATATTTTGGCATTGTATGAACAACAGACGTGATATTCAACAGTTAGTTAATATATACGGTTATATGTATTTTAGATACATAGCACGCATATAGATATATATGCACGTATACATCCGTCGATGTTTGTAGCGTGCTAACTCCCTCCTGCCGTACGTATGCACACATGCACACACGACACTCCTTTGGACTAACTTACACTTCACATCTCACTCCGCCGCCCGGCCCCAGCAGCACCGCGCCGTCTGACAGCGGCTGGGCGGCGGCCGGGGGCAGCGGGGGCGGCCCCGGGGCTCACGGGGCGCCGGGCGGGGGCTCGCCCAGTCACCGGCGAGAGGCGGAGCCGGCGGGGCCGCGGCGGCGGCAGGTGTCCGCGGCGCTGGCGGCGGGATGGTGGCGGCGACCGGCTCGGGGCCGTAGGGCGGCGGCGGAGCCGGCAGCGGGGCGGCGGCGGGGGTGCCATGGGTGGCGGTGGCGGCCCCCCGCGCCGTGGCTCGCCGAGGGGGCTGCTGACGGTGCTGGCGGTGCTGGTAGCAGCGGCGACGGAGGTGCGGGGCACCGCGGGGAGCCAGGCACCCGGAGCGGCGGCGATGGGCACCGGCACCCCGCCGAGCCCCAGCGGCACCGCCTTCGAGGAGACGCGGCTGCACGTCTTCACCTTGGACTATCCCCACGTGCAGATCCCCTTCGAGATCACCCTCTGGATCCTGCTCGCCTCCCTCGCAAAGATCGGTGAGCGCGGCCCACGGGGATTCCCGTGCCCCGCAGACCGGGACCGCAGCGGGAGCCCGGTGCGGGGAGCGAAGCGCCGGGAGGGGAGAGCGGGGCGGGGCTCCCGGGGTCGGCGATGCCCCTTCTTAGCGTCATGCCCCGGGACGGGCTCGTTCGGAGGGTTTGGGGTGGGAAGGTGCAGGTGAGCAGCGGTTACCTGCCGCCCGCTAAATCACGGGCTGGTAGGATTGGAAAGCAGAGTTCAGCCGGGCACGGCAGGGTGTTCCTTGATGGCTCTGCTGCCGTCGGAGCGCTGTTTTCTTCCTCTTATAGTAACGCCGGCTCTAATGACAGCTTCATAACAGAACAACAGATCGATGAAGAGCAAATATTTATGAGGAAGACTCCTTGTTGTACTTTCCCCACCATTCACTCGTGTCCCGAGAAAGACAGAAAGTGCAGATCTGAATGAGTGAGAAAGGCCGCTTATTCCCTCATGTGGAAATTATTTGTATTGCATAGTTTCACTGTTTTGTGTGGTTTACAGGCCGTGTGCCCGATGAGCTTTCTGTACCCCAGACCAAATAAACGAGTACAGCAGACTCATCTAAAGATATCAGGAAAATGCATACTAGAGACCTACTTTAGAGTCAGTAAAGCTATATATGATGGACTCAACTGTCTCAACTAAAAGATAATGGCAGGGATAGACCTGTGGAAACCAAAAAAAAAATGTCTGTACATCCTTTGTTTAACTGGGAAATTTGACTTTGTGGTGCAGATTTGGGTGGTCCTGTGTGCAGCCAGGAGTTGAACTCAATGCTCTTTGTTGGACCCTAAGAACTATGGTTATCCTATGATTCTGTGATTTCAGACAGAGCTGTGATCGTACTTTGATGGAAGAGCTCGATAAAATTTTGACGTGGCTTCTTCTGACATTTAAATGGGGTCACATTATTTACACATTACATGTCAGGTAATTGAGTTTCTGCAAAAATAAACACTGCTGCTCACCTCCAGCTACAGTCAGCACTGAGCTGGGAGCCTGATCTTCCACCCCACTACCTCACTGTAGCTTCATCACTTTCTGCAGAAGTACCTTTATCATGCAGCCAGCTATTCAGGTTGCACATCTAAATGTGTTAAAGGTGCATATTTAGCCTTGAGGATGAACGTAGGCGTTTGCAGAATCAGGATATAGTTTTAGAGTGATGCACTCAGATAAATCATGAACCGTCATAGCCAGAACATAAGGGATTTGGGAAAGAACTCAGCCAGTCGAGTGCTGCAGATTTGCTCTGGCTTCTGAGCCTAGATACAGCAAGAACTGTTCAATGAACTAACGCTCCTTTTGCTTCATTAACCACTATAGGTAATCCATCTGAAACATGTCAGCACATACATACACAGTAATAGATTCTGCAGGACTCTATGCATTATAACTGTCATGGCATTTTGCTAGTGCACAGGCATCTAAAAAATTAAGAAAATGAGAGTTGCCTACTTTTATTTCCCAAGCTGACTGCAGAGCAATGAATAAGCTAAGAGTGTAAATGAGGAGAAATGCCTGTAATTGTCAAAGCCCTTCAGCTACATCAAAGAATGGTTGATGTGGCAGATGTAGGGCACTGTCCCTGCTGTTAGCAGCATGCTGCAAGCAGGCAGGGCCAGGTACCAGGTGTGGCTGCACCAGCTCTACCACGCCTACCTTCAGGGCCCCGGCTGTGGGGCTGGAATTAGGAACATCCAGTTCTGGCTCCTAGACTCCTGCTGGGCTCCTTATCCAGCGACTGCATCGCTTGCACCTGCCCAGCATGGGATCTCATCACTCCCAAGCCTAAGTCTGTAGGACAGGATGGTTTCCCTTAGTTCAAAGGGATGGAGAGGAGTGTTGAGCCCCTTCTGCGAGGCAGCTCTCTGGGGCATCCTTCTTCCTACATTTCTTCCAGGCAGTGCAGGCATCCTGCTCATGTTGTGCCACCTCGAGGCACACGCACTGCCCAGGAAACTTGGGTGCTTAATCTGGCATCGTGCATTCCTTTCTGGGGCTGGGCAGAGGGTGCTTACATAGAGCACTGCTGAGCAGCAAGCCTTTATGAACAGAGCCCTAAATTCTGCTCAGCTGCAGGGAACGTGGAAGATAAGGTTGTGCTAATAACAGCTCTCATCACATCCTTAGGATCCCAGCTGTATCCCAGCACCTGCTAACTGCCTTTTTGAATGAGCATGTTTTTGCAGAAGTGCAGTTCGATTGAAGTGGAAGCATTCAAAGATCTGCTCGTTGGCGATGGGGGATATCTAAATGAAAGGCTTCTCAGACCCTTTACTGTAGACTGGAATTATCAAAAGTGCAAGGGACAGCCTAAGAAAGGGTGAGAACCTAAGCATTTTCGTGAAGTACATAGAAAATAGAAAACTTAGCATTTATATTCCAACAGAGAGCTAGAGCACCTTTTGAAATCTAAGAAATTGCCTTGAGCAGAATTGCTAATTTCTATCTACCTCTAGTTACTTATCTTGTGTGGTGATACCATACATGAGGTATGTCGCTAACATGCTGATGAGCTCACCAGTGCATTAAGTGGAATCCAGTGCACCCCAAACACGCTGTAATCTTTAGGCAGTGAGACTGGTCTGCTTACTGCCCTGTCTTGCTGAACTCCTATGCCCCTAAACTTAGAAAACGTTGTCTAACTCACCCAGATTGTCATTACTCATATGCTTAATCACAAGCACAATTAGAAGTGCTGCTTCTCAGAACTGACATGATGCCCCATCCCTGGAGGTGCTCAAGGCCAGGTTGGATGGGGCCCTGGGCAGCCTGAGCTGGTGGAGGGGCAGCCCTGCGCACAGCAGGGGTTGGGGCTGGGACAGTTTTATGGTCCCTTGCACCCAAACCATTCTATGATATCCTTCCAGCACTTCTCTCCCAAATAAAAAGTTTCCCTGAGTAAAACTGTTCAGTACCTGAACCCCGAGAATTGGACCACTCACACATAATCGAAAGTCTCAGTGGCACTGTCAGCATCAGAAAGCATTAGACTTCACCCAAGAATAGGAAACCAGGACTCTAAGGTCCTTTCAGCTTGAAGAATAATGAACTTGCACATAAGGCAGTGCCCAGTGGCCTGAGGGTAAACATCTTCCATGCTTCTACTGCATAGTCAAGAGTCCAAGAACAGGGTCAGAAGAGGAGAAAGTAGGTACGGTCTTGGGTTCAGCCAAAGGTCATTCATGTGCTGCTTAGTGGGAACCCTTCAAGGATGAGGTAGAGTACCAAGTGCTCTGGGAAGGTATGAACTTTCTAAAGAGTGACTCGTAAAGGAAAAAAACAAGAAAAAGATTTTTATTTTATGTCCATAATAGACGTTTCATTGCTTTTGCGATAGACCTGCTTGGAAGGTTTTGTTTTGTTTTGTTTCTTTTTTTTTCTTTCCCCTCATTAAAATCTGCATTTGTATAAATTCCCTTGTTTTCAATTTTTATTGAGAAAATGTTTCAAGATACTTTTCAAGGGCTTTTAGATCTTCTAGCAAAAACTACTTACTCAGGAGAATCTTCTTAATTACTCTGTCAGAAATTTTGGCTTCCTGCCACTGCAGAAATGAAGACAGACCATAATATGTTCAAGTGGAAGTGTCTGAAAGGTGAAGAGACAAGTGTACGAGAGGCAATTCTTATCTTCCCGGGGTCATTACCTGCTCTGCTCATACAGCAGACTGGATCCTAGTGATTCCTGTTTCAAAGAACGATAGTGAATTTAGCAATCCTAATGCGTCACAAGACATATATTAAAAAGCACTCTGTTCATCCGGAAGAGAGAAAGAAAGGAGTCTTGAGCTGTTTATTGTTAAGAACAGCTTTGTTAAGAATAGTCATTGAATACATAAGTAAAATTCTGTAGGTCAGAACAACTTCCCCCTTAGTCTTGTTTAACCATTTGTTTTCCATAATGATAAAATCAAGCTTTCTTTTACCTGGAAAAAAAAAATCAGTGATGAAAAGAGAACTAACAGAGTAAGTGCTACAACATACAGAAGCCTCAGACTGGGAACCTGGATGTGAACCTTTCCAAGTTTGCAGAAGTTTAACTGTTTCGACTACAGGTGTGAATTTTACTGAAATAGTTTTACTGAAATAGACGCCCGTTATTACCACACCCAGTGTTTCCACGCAGCTCTCATTTAAAATAATTTAAATGCTTTTTACTTAGGCGGGAATTGTAGGATCTTGTGGGTGTGGATAGTTTTCTATATAATTATATGGGCCAAATATAGATAAGGAGGAGCCTGGAAAAGATTGGTATCGCCACGACCTGGAATGTGACCTTTGTGCATAGGGTTGACCATTCCATTAGATTGGCCAAAGTAAGTTCCTTTCAAACATCTGCCATTCATTACTGAAAGTCACCCCTACACAGTAATCAACTTCTAAAAGTAATTGGAATCTTTAAGTCAAAACTACGTGGCTTTGAGAATTTTTGTAGGCAATGGAACCACTCAACTCTTAAGTCTTCTTCCAAAGCCTTTTTTAATTCTTTATTTTTTTAGCACTCTGCAGAGATTTTTGTGACAGACTCTTGACACTACTATAATTCATGTGATAGAGAAGGATTCATATAATAATACAAGCTGCAGTTTATTGTCCCTTCATGGAAAACGTATTTTTGTTGTTGTGAAACCAATTTGGAGGCTCCGCTATAGAGTAATGTGGCTGATGATGCCTCCTCATGGTCACTGAGAAAGTGCCTTGGTTGAGTGGATGCAGGTCATGTGGTAGTGACCCTGGTTTTCAGACTCCAAAATAAGCCTGAAAATAAAATGAATGTGTTTGTTTCTTAAGTTCCTTTGTGAAGCTGGGCATGGAGGAAGGGTGGTTATCCTGATTTTTTTTTTTTCTCTACCTTGGTGTCACTTTCCCTTTAGAAGAAGCATTTTGAATGTGTTCCTGTAGGATTCTAAGTTACTGGATTAGCTATTAGATTGTGCCTCCATCAAATTAACTGAATTAACTATGCTAGATGACAAGTTTACATTGACCTGTGATGGTGGTCCATTTCAGTCTTGTCAATGAAAATGAAACTGCCCTGCAGTTGCTGTTTGTTCACTACAGAGACTAAGATAACAGAATGTGGAGTAGTTGGTTGGATTCTTTGCAAATAACCTTTTCATTTTCTTGTGTTTGAATTTCCTTTGAAGGCTTCCATCTCTATCACAAGTTGCCCTCAATAGTACCTGAAAGCTGTCTCCTTATTCTGGTTGGATTGCTTCTTGGTGGGATTATTTTTGGAGCAGAGGAGAAGTCCCCACCTGTAATGAACAGTGATGTGTTTTTCTTGTATCTTCTACCGCCAATTGTACTCGACGCTGGATATTTCATGCCAACTCGTCTTTTCTTTGAGAACTTTGGTACTATATTCTGGTATGCCGTGGTGGGCACACTCTGGAATGCTATTGGCATTGGGATTTCACTTTTTGGAATTTGCCAGATCAGTGCATTTGGTTTGACTGATATCACCTTGCTGCAGAATTTGCTCTTTGGCAGCCTCATTTCAGCTGTGGATCCTGTGGCAGTGCTGGCTGTGTTTGAAAATATCCATGTCAATGAGCAGCTCTACATTCTGGTATTTGGGGAATCATTGCTGAATGATGCTATAACTGTGGTAAGTTACCAGATAAATGATTAGTTGATTAAAATGATAAATGACTGCTTGCATGCCACTGTGTTGTCTGTTTGAATGTATGTGGTTATTGCAGTTTGCTAAAAGGGGAAAGTCAGTAAGTGCTAATGCATTTATGTAATTCTCTGAACTTCAGGTTTAGGAACTACAATAGCTACAGCAGAGGAACGGGCAATGGTAGCATATTTGCTCAAGTGATTTTACTACCTGACCTCTTTAGTTGCTGTACCTTTGAATTCTATCACTTCCGTAATCTTAAACTGGAGGCTTGCCTCATGTGCACAACTGTAGTTGGATGGGACAGGCAAAAGCGACAATGTGAGGTGTTCTCAGGGAGAATGGATGTGTCATTCAGCTACCATGGGCATGGGATCCAGGTGATGCCAGGTGTTTGCATGTGCCTGTCTGGTTCAGACTACACAGAGCCCATACATACATTCTCCCAGGCCACAGATGATCCAGGACAGCCACCTGGAGTTAGCAGTTTCTAATCATTAACTAGCTGCACCAGGTTTGTGGTGCTGACCTGAGGACAGAAATCTGTAAATTCCATTAATACTCCCAGTGCCCCTTGTTTGTACCTGATGACACTGTGGCTGGAACATGACTCCCATTTATCTACACCTTACTTGCAATCCTGCCCATGTTAACTATGTCGTGGCATGCTTTCTGTTTTATGAGCCATGGAAACACACTGTTTTTCATATGACAGAAGGATCAGGAAGATTGATGAATTAGGTCCTCACCTTCCCTGTCTCTGTCACTGGCTTCTTATTGACTGTCCCACTCCATACAGAATTATCCTTCAGTTTTCCACCTTTCTGGGACATTCCCTCACCTGCTTAACACCTGTGTATCTCAAGCTTTTAATCTGAGCCTTGGTACTGATGATTTCTTGTGTGCCCTGAGGCGTACTGCTGTACACACGTACACTTTGTGCATTACCAGACTCTATGTTGCATCCCTTTGTATGGCTTTGCCTTAAAGCCTAGCTGTTCTCTTCAGTTTACAGCTGCATCTGCCTGTTACTACTGAACTGGCATGTAAGACAGTTGGGGAAAACAGTGGGTGCATATTCTGAGTTCCAGACAATTCAGCCATGGCTGTGTCTGTCTCTATTCACTCTTAATGAGCATATATACGAGGCAATCCTTTTTGTATTATTTTTCAAGACGGAAAAAGGGCTACTTTAATGTTAATGTAAGTATTTTATTTTTATTTTTTTCCTTCTAAAATTGTTTTTTTTTTTGAATCACAAAATCAATTGCCTTTCTACTGGACCAGCAGTCAATCTTTCAGGTTTTGCTAGCAAAACACTTCATCTTGATGGTGGAAGTGTGTGTGCACACCAGTGCCCAATGGTGGGTTACTTCAAGGCACCTTTTTCTTAGGCGCTGGCATGGCAGTGATTTGTGGCTTTCCTGTGGGCATCATTGTTGCCTTCCTCAGAGTCCATTCTCATGAAGTGCCTGCCCCACTGCCCCACCATGGAGAGACGTACTCTCAGGAGCCTGTAGGGCCAACCCAGCAGGTGCAGTGGCCATTCGTGTATTCGTGGGGAGTGAAAGGGATCTAGAGTCTGTTTGGTCTTACCTCCCAGCTATTGCTTAGGGGTGGTTCCTGGCAGGAGATCAAGTGGTTTCCACTAAGCTAAGCACTGGTCTGCTAATGGCTCCTTGTTATGATTTTGCACACCTGCAATCGTGCTTAAACTGAAAATGTGACTCAGGCAATCTCATGAGGCTGTTCTTGAGTGCCCTGGGTGGACCTTGCTCCCACATCATGGCGGTGCTGCTGGAGCAGTGCTTGCTTCAGATGCCTGTGGTGGGATGCAGGATGGGGCAGGAGAGGTGCTGAGGTCAGGCTGGCCATGGGCAGTGTTTCACAGCATGACTCCAGTAAACATGCTTCCTAAATACTTTAAGCCATTCTTTCTTTTAACCTGCTTGCACTGCTGGGCTGCTGCTAATATAAGCTTTCCTTAGGAAAGCAGTGTCGTCTGTGCTTTCCCTTTTCAGGAAACTTGTTACCCCACCTTCGTTTTAGCTATAAAGCAGAGTGTGCATTCTCAGGAATCTCAGCTCTGCTGTGCTTTTCATATGGCTTTCATGCCTAACTGGTTTCACAATTTGGATGATCCCACCAGTGGAATTCTGAAACCTGAATTTATTTGAGTACAATATTTGCCAGTCAGTTGTATTGCTTCTCATTTGGTTGGTGCCTTACCAATCACCCAGTTTAGTGACAGCTACTGTGAGGAAATTAAATGGCAAAATCACAGTTGTAGCTGAGTTTTAGAGGTTCAAATTCCTATTCTGGGCTTAAAATCTCACAGAAGGAGCCAGTTTCATTACAATAATATTATTCCTGTATTAAAAACATTGCAGCAGCACTCTGCATTCTACCTCTACCAAAACCATTACTTTAGAGTGCTTTCGAGTAATTTCAGAATTAAAAACTAATAACTGAAAAGAGATGAAAATAAGTAATTAGTGTCTAGGAAAAGCATGTATACTCTGAGACACGATTAGAAACATTAGTGACTGATGACTCTTGGTGTAACCTTCAGCAAGTTCAGCTAAAGGATGTTGAGTAAATCTTGAACTTGAATAAAAACAGTTTGCATGCCAAGTGCATTGCAAAATGTGGCTGTTGTTGCTGTTGTTTAACTCACCTGAAAGCTTAATGAGAGCTGTAAATCTGAACTACCTGTGCAGTAAAATGGAATAGAACCTGATTGCAATCTCTTGTACAGTAGTGCAAACAGAGAACAATAAGAAGGAGATTAAAATAATTTTCATGACATTCCATAGTCTTAGCTACTGCTTACAGCATGACATGGTTTTCAACAATGAACATTGCATTTCTTCTCTCAAATCAGTTGCAGCAGTAGACTCTATATTAACATCTATGCTGGAAATAGACTCTATTCTGTTTGCAGGTTGAGTACTTTGCGGTGGAGATGAGGTGATCCTGTGGGAAGGCTGTTGCTTGAGTAGGTCAAAATTATATGCTTTACAAGCAGGTGTCAGTGACCTTTCTTCAGTTACTTGCCAAACATGTGTATAAATATATATATATACTTATATAGTTACTTTTGAAAATGTAAAACAAGGCTGTTTGACTCAACGAAAATGATCATGTTCCACAATCCATACTGAGGTAGATGAGAAGGTATCTTGAAGAATAGTGCAACACAGGGGCAATTGCAAGTGCCAAGAGGTGACTCAGGGAGATCATAGAATCATGGAATTACTCAGGTTGGAAAAGACCTCAAAGATCATAAAGTCCAACCACAGCCTAACCATAGTACCCTATCTCTAACAACCCTCTGCTAAATGATATCCCTGAGCACCACATCCAAATGGTTCTTAAACACATCCAGGGATGGTAACTCAACCACCTCCCTGGGGATCCTATTCCAGTGTTTAACTACTCTTTCTGTAAAGAAGTGTTTCCTAAGATTTCTCTCCTTTGTTGACACAAAACAGCACTATTTTTTTTTTTTTTTTTCAGCTTGTGATTCAGGGAGCCCTGTGAGTCTGTGGAATGAAGGGTCTTTGTAAAATGACTAACAAAGGCACACCTTGTCAGGAGGCTTAATTCTGGTATGCTTCTCTCCATGCAAATTCATCAGGTCTAGAAATAAAAGCAGAGTGAAAACCAGTGAAGCATATGACATTACTTTCCTGTCCTGCACAGGGCATAATATCGAGGAACAGGGCAAAAAAAGCTGTGAGTCTGCCTCGCAGCAGCAAGTTGAATGGGTTTGTCCAGGTGAAAAATGACACTTCTCCCAGGTGGACTCATCCTGAGGATTTTGCGCTTTAGAAGCAAGCAGCTCATGTTCTTGCTCTTCCCCTGCTTGTTGGTCTGATATGGAAATCAGAAATAACTGGTGACCCTGCTATGATTGATTTAACCTTGTGTGTTTTTTTTTCTTCATGCTTGTGCTGGAATATGCTTTTTTTCTTTTTCAGTTCTTTCCTTTCACTTAGCTCAAAGGACCCTTAATAGCCTGTATCTTCAATTACTCTTTAGCGAGGGCTTTTGCCTATGTAAGACTTCTCAAATTTTGGCTAAGAAGAGCTGTAAAGCTAACTTTCTGTCGTGTGAGAGAACAAGGCTGCAAAGGTGGCAAATCCTTCCCAGCATTCAAATACCTACAATGTTGGCACAATGCAAGTGCTGATAAAAGATTGTTCTTTCAAGTAGCATTTCTGATAGAAAAGCCTGTTTGATTTGCTAAGAAGTCCATAAAGAAAGCACAGATTAAACTCCTGTAAGCTGCCCAAGCTGGTATTTGTTATGAGCATGGTGGCTAAGTCTATGACCCCAGTTTCTACTTCTGGCTTAGGTGTGCTCTGTTCTAGGAATAGGACCAAACTTTGGCCTGTACATGGGGATCATGTAGCCACCGTGATATCACAAGGCTGGAAGCACACATGTAACATTGGGCAATGCTTGAATCTTCCAAATAAATCTGCAACTGTGAAAACCATTTAAGATTTTTTTTTAAGAGTGATTGATTCTGTTATTGACTTTTTAGTAGTAACTACTGATTTGAGGAACTTGGGCTTTATATTATTGTTTTATATATAGAGAGAAAAGGAGATCTGGCCTAGAAAATGTTATAATCCCATTCATCTCATTTGTTTAAGGAGGGCAGTTGTAAGAATTTTGGAAATGGAACTGGGCAAATACACAGGTCTTCTATGGGAATTGAATCGAAATCTCTAGAAACAATCTAAGGTTTGGAAGTCCTTAAACTATTGCATTCAGAATGGTTAAGTAAATCAGAGAAAGGCCGCTGCATGGAAGCCATGTTTCTTGTAATCTCTGGGGTGGCTGCAGTCCAATGTTTCTCAAAAGTAGGTTCAATGTAGGCAGAGAAATACAGAGTCCAACCATGAAGCAGAGAAACGCAATGACACAAAGGGAAATTAAGAAGAATTCAGAAACATAATGTGCTTTCTTTTTCTCATAGGTCCTGTACAATTTGTTCAAGTCTTTCTGCCAGATGCGCACAATTCAGGTTATTGACATATTCGCTGGGATTGCTAACTTCTTTATAGTGGGGATCGGTGGAGTATTGATTGGAATCCTTTTGGGATTTGTAGCAGCCTTTACCACCCGTTTCACCCATAAAATCCGAGTGATTGAGCCACTCTTTGTCTTCCTGTACAGTTACTTGTCATACATAACAGCTGAAATGTTTCATCTCTCGGGCATCATGGCGTAAGTACCCCAAACTTCAGTAATAATAGCACCCAAATAAGAATGGGAACTGCAGAGAGGACCAGATTTTGCAAACCCTGCCATATGGTCTCACTCCACTGTGCATGGCAGTGGAGCTGCCTTGAGGATTTGTGGCTTCTCCCATTCTGCTCCCAGCCCATTGTCTCAGCTTGCCACCACGCCAGCTGTGTCGCTAAAACTGCCTGTGGCATCACACCATAAACCATATCTTTGAAACCTTCCAAATTAAAAATAATCCCTAGTATTTTTGGTGGGGTTATTTTTACCTCAGATCAGCTGGGTGACCTGTGTCCTCATGAGACCCCGCCACTGGTCACAGGCATTGCCTGGGGATGGTACACAATGATGTGGGGGCAGCCATGGCAGGCAGGGAGTGGCAGTGGTAGCTGCAAACCTCATGAGCTGGCTTTGCTGCCGATGCCAAGGTATTGTGAAACTGCATCTTCATGTAGTCATGTGAGCAGCCAGCAAATGCCATTCAGTGGAGACAATGCTTGTCCTCCTGCTTCATTACAAATACAGTAAGATTTGCAGAATCTAGTCCTACGATGATATAAACCTTCAGTTTAATAACTTGATACATGTGCCTGTGTGTTACAATGCTCTCTGAATACATTGCTATGTACAAAATAATATTATTCTTCCCACTGCTAACAGATAAAAATATTTTTCCTCTGCAGGCTTTCCCTCCTGGGCTTCAATAAAGAGAAAGCACAGCCTCTCTCTTGATGCTGTTTGTACTATAACAGCTTCATCATTAGAAAGAGCCTTTAGGACACTTGATATGCTTAAATGGTTTTCTCAGGTTCCAAGTAATATTTTTAAAAGGCTGACCTTCTTTAATGACTTTGTGTTGTTCTGGTGGCAAAAGTGAGTCATTCAGGCATACGAAACATAGATATTTGAAAGCCTATATGTTACTATTGAGTGTCACTAAAGCTTGAAAATTCTTCATTTGATAGTTATCCTGTAAGAGTGTGAAGATAGGCTTGATATCATAGTTCTGATAGTATAAGGTTTTCTGGGTTTGGGAAACAATTTACGTGGAAACTTACAGCTGATAAAAAAAGAAACGTGCCATGAAACCACAGGGGTCAGTACTGTAATGTAAGTAAAGATCTAAAGCTTGCATAGGTCTCCTTCTCTGATATGAGTCTAAATAAAGCAATGTATGCATCCACTTTGACCGAGTTCATAAATGAGCCATCTCTTTCCCCACCTTCTATTCATAGCATTTGTGTGGTTTCTAGTTTCCTCCACTTCTTAAGTCAAATGTTTTTGACATCCTATGATCAAATACTCAAAGAGCTTCAAAGCCAAAGATGTGTGGCTAAACTGTGCATGGAAAAAGTTGTATCAGCATGCAGGAAAATACTGAACTGGACAGTCTGCATCCGGGATAAAATGGAAAGGGCACAGTGGGAACCAGCACACCATTACTTCATGTGGCACCAGTGAGCTATTCATTTCTGTTTGTAATGGCAGCCCTTGAATGGGTGCAGAACAGTATAGAAAGACTCCAGGATTTTTATTCTTTTTATTTTATTTTTATTTTTATTTTTATTTTTATTTTTATTTTTATTTTTATTTTTATTTTTATTTTTTTGTGTGTGTGTGCTGTTTTTTATTCATCCAGCAGTACAACAGAAAATCAATTGTCTTTAAAATATCCTATGCATGTTTTGACTGCAAGTGGGCTTCAAAATAGCTAAGGGAGCTGAATAACTTGGGACCTCTGCAGAGGTCTGCTACTGTGGCACACACAACATATCCCCCTCCCTGCTGTGCTGCTAAACACCTGCAGCTCCTGTAACCCCCACATCACCTTGGAGGGAACTGGAATTGTTCAGTCTGGAGAAGAGGAGGCTCAGGGAAAACCTTACCACTCCCTACAGCTACCTGAAAGGTGGTTGTGGTGAGGTGGGGGTTGGCCTCTTCTATCCGGTAACAATGATAGGTCAAGAAATGATGGCTTCATGTTGAGCCAGGGGAGGCTCAGGCTGGATATTAGGAAAAATTACTTCTCTGAAAGAGTGGTGAGGCTCTAGAACAGGCTGTCCAGGGAGGTGATGGAGTCACTGTCCCTGGAGATGTTGAAGAACCTGCCGTGTGGATGTGGCTCCGAGGTACATGGTTAGTGGGCATGGTGGGGAATGGATGACAGCTGGACTAAAATAATCTTAGTGGTCTTCTCTAGCCTTAATGATTCTGTGATTCTGTACCCTGTGCCCTTTGCATTTAGTTAGGCTTTGAGCTGTAGAGAATACTCTGCCTTGTGTGGGAGTGCAGCATGGGGCTGAGCCCTGTGCTATGCTCTGCAGTGAGTGCCCTGGTCCCAGCCACTCAGTTCTGGTCTCAGAGTCAGCCTGGGCCATATGACCTTGAGGTGCCCCTTGCAACCTGGCTTGTTCCAGTATTCTGGAGTCATTTGTAGCTCAGCCTGTAGGGAAGAAATGCACAGTTTCCTTTCTTTCACCTGTATCCTATGTACTGAACTACTGATACTCTCTTCCTGCATACCCAGATTATTAAGGATTCACTGCAAGGCCTTGCACATACACACTGTGCTGCACTTCAGGCAGAAAACACGGGCAGGAGCATGTAGTGTTCTATAGCATATAAAAGACACATGCACAGAGTGCCTCTTTTCTGTGCAAGCAGGAATTCCCTGGCAAAAAGGAAATGAGAGGTGCTCTCTTGTTCCTCTGATAGGTCTGTGTACTCACTCTGGGAACAGATGATTCCTGAAGTACCCGTGTGTAGCCCATGCACAGGGTCACTCAGCCAAAATATCTCCAGCCCTGACTCAGTCCTCGCCAGCTGCCGTGAGAAAGTGCTCTACAGCAGAGGAAGGAGGTCCTCCTGTAATTAGAGCCGAGCTGGCATCAGGATCAGAGTGTGAAAACTACAGATGTAAATCTGAACTTTATCTGCCTGGTTCCCATTTCTAATTATAATGCTGTATTCGTCGCTTAGTAATTTGTTATGAAGGCAGTGAAGAGGCAGGACTATTAATATGTTTTGGGTTTTTACTTGCAGCAGTGATTTAGCAGGCTGAAAGGAAAAACATTGAAACTACTGTGAAGTTAGTAGGTCAAGGAAACTTGAGGATTGAACGCAGGGGCCTAGTTTCTTGCACTCCTGACAGAAACTCTACTGTTTGTACAGGAGAGCTCTTCAAAGACACAGAAGGCTGCAAGTTAATTGCAATTACTGTTTTCTCCTCCGTTTCTTGATAAGGGCAACCGCCACAGGTCACATAAATCAAGGCTAGAAGTGAACAGTGATTAGCTGTAGAATAGTACTTATTAGTACTTGATAGTACTTAATAGTACAAAGAATGTACAACACAATTTGTAACATTAGTGAATCATCTCAGCTGTCAGTACTAATTGGATAAATGCAAAATGTGACTGAAAAGGATATTCTATACATAAGAGCATAGTCCCTTTAAATTCTTGTAGTTAAATGTGGTGGGTGTTTTAGGTTACAGGTTGTAAAGATCCAGATTAATCTGGTGACAGATTCTTATCAGACATCTATTTCAGTGTCTCCATTACCTCAGAATCCAAAAACAAACTGTGTTCGGAGCTTCCCTCCACACTCCCCAAGCTGCAGGGCTTTTCTAAATGGATGTAATCATGTAAACTATTTATTTTAAGAGGGTAATAAATAGTATTGAGTATCGTGCTTTGTCTTTGATGCAGACCCAACAGCTCTAATGCTTTGGACAGTGAGCTGCAGCTTTGAGACCCTGAAATGACTGTGTGTCTGGAAGGGGCTGTTTTGCAGCCTGCCCATTACTTTCTTGCTAGATTGCTTTTGCTGTCCCTGCACTTGCCCCAGTGCCATCTGTGCTATGTGCGAGTTGACTGAAGGTTAGTTGTTACACCTGTGCAGTTAAGCTTCACAAGAGGGCTATCAGGGGACATGACATAACCGGACATATTTGTAGCTCTATCACTGCAGTCTCTGGCTTGACAAGGACTGATTTGCCAATGAAGACAAGAGTTCTGGAGGGTTAAAACGATAAAGATAGCTGATATACTTTAGAAGTTGCTGAACTGAGGAACCCAGGAATATTCCCCAGCTCCCAGGCTTGGGTATACGTCCTGGCTGGATCATCACTACATGTCAGGACAAAATCCATGCATAGTCAAGATCTTCTCCTACTTTCTTCCTGAGATGTATAGGCATATATATATTTGGGATCTATTCTGGAATCTATTCTGAGATCCTTTTGGAGCTACTGCTCATTCTGAGATTTCTCTTTCCACTTTGTAAAAAGTTTTTTCATAGAATCATTGGAAGTTGGAATGGACCTCTAAAGTTCACCTAATCCATCTCTCTTGCAATGGGCAGGGACACCAACAGCTCAGTCAGGTCACTCAGAGACCCATCCAGTCTGATCTTGACTGTCTCCAGGGATGGGGCATCCACCACCTCTCTGGGCAACTTGTGCCAGTGCCTCACCACCCTCACTTTAAAATCCTTTTTTTTTTCTTATATACAGTCTAAATCTCCCCACATTTAATTAGAAACCATTTTCCCTTGTCCTGTCACCACAGACCCTGCTAAAGAGTTTGTCCCTTTCTTGTACCCCCCCTTTAGATACTGAAATGCTTCTACCAGGTCATTTTTAATCCCTTCTTTTAGAAGAAAAAGCCTTTATGTTTATTCCAGTCAGTAGGCTTATTCTCAGGTCTCTTCAGCCTTCCTTTCCATTTGCACTCACAGGAACATCAGAGTTGTTCAAAGGTGGGTCTCTTGGCTTGGAGATAGGACACACTCAACAGAAAATTTTCTGTGCCTGTGATTGCCTGTGAGACATGAGAAAACCTCCCTTAGCTTCTTTCATGAATGGATCTGAAATACCTTTAATTTTTCTCCTTTGTGACTAAGAGTAATTTGGAGATTTTCATAGGAGATATTCCCCGTGTTGGCAAATCATTGTGGACCAAAATATTCATTGCACTGAGATAAATAACCACGGCATAAATCCTTACGGGCTATAGTCAGAAAATAAACATAAATGCACTTCTCTGTCTAGATTTAGTCTATATATTTTGGCTCAGAATCCATTCATGGATGCGTATAATACTGTGATTAACTAGAACAGCAGAAAAGACATGGCTGTGGTGAGAGAAGACATGCTTTGCCTTAAGTGTGAAGAGTGACAGCAGTTTCACAACCAATTCTGTATTAGTTGCCCACACTGGCAACTGCTTGGAAATTCAGACTATACTTCTCTTCGCTGAGGCTGCACCTTGAGGTTAACCTCTAGCCAGCACCACTGGCCACCTCTGAGCCTGCAAACTTTGCATGAGTGGTCTCAGCCATCCATGTGCCATGGAGTACATCTCTGATGTACCACTAATGTCATCCTTCACTTTGCTCTTCCTCCTCATTAGAGAAACTATGCTTATTAACGGCAGCCTAGAGAAGGGACATATAGGCATGGTAAGCCCTATCTGTTCTTGCACTTACCAGCTGAGATAAGTAATTTCATTCATTTTTGGGTGCTTTAAATGCTCAACAGCAGTCTGTGTTTTTCTCCTCTGAGGCCTTGCTCAGCTCTATGCATATGGAAAGCAAGCAGTAGCCTAGGATGGAGAAGTTTTCTGTGGCCTTGTTGCTTATGTTGCCTGGAAAAAGGAGCTGGCTGTTGTCATTGCCATCAAGGCAGGAATGGTTTGGTTGGCCAGCTAATAATGGGAAGGGAGTGAAGTCCTGCCCCAGAGCTTACAGTTGCCATCCCGTCTGTTAGTATCTGAATAGTGTTTTTTGATGTCCTTCAGCAGCAATAGGAGCAGCAGTCCCTGCTCTCCAGAGCTGCCCTGGCTCTCCTCAGCTCTGCCTTTCTCAAAGTGCGTAGTTTAAGTGACCCCTGAATGTCATGTGTGGGTTTAGAAGGTGACAAAACTCTCCATGCACTTATGTGTTCTCAGAAAACTTCCTACTACAGAAAAAAAACAACAACAACAAAAAACAGGGTGTTCACTAAGTCTATAACTTGGAGGTTTGTTGGTGATGGAATAAGTCATAGTTTCTATCTTAAAGAGAACTATGAAAAAGTGAAAAGTCAAAGAAACAGAAGATTGTGTTTCCCTTTCAGGATTACAGCTTGTGCCATGACTATGAATAAATATGTGGAGGAAAATGTTTCTCAAAAATCCTATACAACAATAAAGTATTTCATGAAGATGTTGAGCAGCGTCAGTGAGACCCTGATCTTCATTTTCATGGGAGTGTCTACAGTTGGAAAGAACCATGAGTGGAATTGGGCCTTCGTTAGCTTCACTCTCCTGTTCTGTTTAATCTGGAGGGCACTGGGTAAGCAATTTTCAGACCATTTGTCGTGTTACAAGTGATACTTCCTACCTTGCTTCCTACAGAAAATGATGATATTTAGAGAGCTCCATTATTTTATATGTAACATATCCCGAATCTCATAGTTAGCTTCCACTTTACCCCAAAACAAAATCCAGAAATCATTTTGGCCTCGATCCTACCCATCAGAAGGCAGTGGCAGCGAAGTTTGTTAATCTGAGTGAATGTATCTGATTAGTCATTTATGAACATTTTATTCATAAAAGAATATTCTATTCTGCAAACCTTATACCGAAGGTATATACTGCCCTTCCTTATATCCTTATACTGCCCCTCAACTCCTGGCCCCTAGGCTTGCTCCCTTAAGGTCTGCCCTTATGCCTTTCTCCAGCCTGATGCATCTCTGTAACCTGTGCCTTTGGTACACCACCATGCATTGATGTCTTCTTGCTCCATCCCCAGTTCCCCATCTTTCTTGTCTATGGAAATAAAATTAAGTGGCTGAGTAGGATTTTGCAGAGTTCAAAGCACAGATTTGCTGGCAAACCAAACTGTTCCAATGTACCTTAAGTCTCATTTAAAAAACTAGTTTAGGATTGTGGTCCATGCTGAAACAAGAATTACTACAGCATTAGAAGTGGCTATCTTGCAGGTATCAGTTAGATGCTTCAGGTCCTAAATCTAGCTGGCCTGAGGTGACTAGATACGATTAAGAAGAAATTTAGATTTTTCTTCGGTGGTGTTTTCAAGCTGCTATGTAACATTTTATTCCTTCAATAACATGCAAATAAGAAGCAAGTACAGATGTTTTAGAACAAGTACTGGCACTGTGGGGGATATCGATATAATTTTGATTTCCTTTTTTCTCTTTCTTGTATTTCTATTTTTATTCCCTCAGGTGTTTTTGTTCTGACTCAGATCATTAATGTGTTCCGGACAATTCCTCTCACTTTTAAGGACCAATTTATTATTGCCTATGGAGGCCTCCGAGGAGCTATTTGCTTTTCACTTGTGTTTCTGCTCCCTCCTTCTGTGTTCCCCAGGAAGAAATTGTTCATCACCGCTGTTATCGTGGTGATATTTTTTACTGTTTTTATTCAGGTAATGCCTTTCCTCTTTTGGACCGTTTCTTTCTCAGGCAAGATGTGAATAAGCTGTGGGTAGAAAAACAGATATCCTAAATTACTGGGAGGAACATACTTGAAGTGACATATTTCTGTATTACTCCATGGTCATACTTCAAAAGAAAAAAAAAAAAAGAAAAAAAATGCTATGCAGTCAGTAGACAGATAGCAGAACTATGTCAGATATTAAGTACTTAGGTGAATATTTAAGAAGCATTAAGCATTTAGGACCCAATGAGGTTGCAGTAGAGATTAAAGATAATATGGGTAAAGCCCTGGTACTAATTCGTTGTTAGAATATTTAAGTTGTATGTTTACTAAGGAGTTGGGTGTTGGGTGCAGAGAAGAGTGGAAAGAGGAATGGAAAGCACTTAAGGGTGCTGCAAAGTGAACTGCAGCATTTTAATCTGGGTGTTAAGCAGAAATATTGAATACCTGCTGAACATCCATTCAAAAGCACCACTGACGTGAAAGAATATGAAGAACAGATCTCTGGTATCACAGTGGTCATGGAGAATTGGTCTGAATGAATAGGAGGAATGAGAATAAGGAAGAGAACACTGACTTCAAAAGATAGAATACTTTAAAATGTGGATATGTTGGGAATATGTTATGAAATGCACTGTGGTTTACCAAAGAGAAACCAGATACCATTATTTGATAGAGAAATCTGAGAGTAATCTCATCAAACTAGATTATTGTAAAAGCTTCCCTTTCATTTATTTGGTTAGGGATGGGGTGAAAGACAGGGGAGCCATACAGGAGGTTATTAACTTAACTGTTAGTAACACATAGGTTTAGATTGGCTTTCAGGTGATTACAAAGTGAATGAGGAAGTGAGGAAGGAGTTAGCAGTTTCTCCTATAAAGGGAAATAGACTAATAGAGTATTTGGGGTCTGAGGGTGTCTAGTGCAACCTCATGCCCAGAAGTGCACCTGCAAAACTAGATCTACTTACTCAGGGTGATGGCCAGTTTTATTAAGTATCTCCATGAACGGAGATTCCTCAGCCTTTCTCAGCAGCTGCCTCAGTGTTCAACCACCCTGATGAAATAATAGGCTGATGAGTTGTTGTGGACAAAATTCCTCAAAAGGTGATTCCAGGGGATGGTTTTGTTGAATATTAATGTTACTGAGTTTTTGTATGCTGATGTTTCTTAATGACAGACCTTGGAAGGTGACAACGTAAGCCTATTGCACCAATGCATAAGAAATGTGTATTGAAACAGGTGTTTCCAGCAGAGAACAGCGTTGTGTTCTAGAGTAATCACTTGGGACTAGTAAACCTGTTGTGTGAAAGAAGACCAGAATGTCTTGGTCTTGGCAAAATGAAGAAGAGGGAATGTAATTACTGTTTATATCAGGGAGTGAACATCAGGGAAGGAGGAGCACTGTTTAAGCTAAAAACACACTGTTGGCAGAAGAACAAAGTGGTACAAAGTGACCATGGTGTAATTAAGGAGCAGCTTTCTAATTATCAGAACAATGAGGTTCAGGAGGAGTGTTCCATGTGAGCAATGGGGCAAAGAAACCTAACTATTTCTGAGATAAAGCTTAATTCGCTTATGAAAACAAGTACGTGGCATGGTTGTCTTGGATAGTGGGGACTGATGTCAACACCATGAGATTTCTCTCCTCTGTCAGTATGCCTGTACAAATAAACAGTGATGTCAGTTTTTCCACAAATAATTGTTCAAAAATCATTATATCATTCTGGGGCAGCCAAAACTTTTGTTCTTTCTCTCAGAACTGTATAGTATTTACACATATTTGCCAAAAGTCTTTGTGTCCTGGTTCTGGTCTCTGCTACTCTTGAGCCTACCCAAAGGTTACACAAGACAGATCCCATTAGCAATACATCATTTACCCATCTTGGCCCTCTCTGCTCTAGACAGTGGGGCTTTCTTTGCTTCTGTTGTATCAGTGAAGTCTGTGTGTTGACAAGGCCTTTGCAACTGCGTGCAACACCTGCATATTACAAGAGTTAATTTGCTATTAGGATTGTCAGACTGGATTTTTGGGAGCTAAAAAGAACATTTTAGGAGCTAAAATGTTATTTGCTGCCATTTTTACTGCTCTGACAGAGATAGAGAAGATTGAAGGGCTTTGTTCTTCCTTCATATTTATGGAAAAACACAGAAACATTTGCTTTTTTCTTTGCAGGGAATAACAATTCGTCCTCTGGTGGAGTTTCTTGATGTCAAAAGGTCAAATAAAAAGCAGCCTGCTGTCAGTGAAGAAATATATAACAGGGTATGTTGTAGCTTCATTGTCACCGATGAAACCTTCATAGAGATGAAAATCCTGATGGCTTTCAGTATGACAAGGATTTAACACATGGCATTACAGAGAAACACTCATTCTTTAAGATTTATTTACTATAGCTGTTTTAAGAAAAATAACTGCAAAGTTTATACTTTATATTATACTTATCATAATTATTGAGTATTTTTGATTTGAGGTCTTCACTTGGTTTTGCTCACTTGTTGAACTAACTTATGTTTTTTGTAATTTGTTTCACATAGGAGATATGTGTTATTTTAGAACTCAACTACATTAAGAAACCTTTGGCAATTTAATTACACTGTAGATGAGTTAGTCTAATTAAACACATGTAAAATCATCCTAAAGACACATTTAAACTTCATAAACTCTCACATCATCAGTGTCTTAATAGATTTGTGTTTTGAATGCTTATGTCTCTAATGATGGTGGTTCATTCACTGTGTGTTTTCTTGAATGTAATTATGCTTGCAGCAAATCTGCTGATAAAGCCTGATTTTAAATTCCAAAAATTAGGAATAATAAAGGTCACATTCAGTAGGAAACTGAATCTAGGCACCCAAAAAGTCAATTTTTGAGCTTACCCTTTGGATTTTCCCCTGAAATTTAGAGACCCCTACTGTGTTCCTTGAATCAAGAGCATAGTTGGCTGTGAGCTGCTGTGGGTATCCAGTGAGATCTTAGCTGAATTGATTTAGCCTTTTGTAACTGGTAAAAGACTGAGGAAGAATGTGGTTCTAATAATGGTTGCTCATGGCGCTTCAAGGTGAGGTAGGACCACAGAACTCTGAAACAGGAGCTCAGGGTGTTGTCTATGGCAGATCTGTTCTGTGCATCCAGAAGGGGCAGTGCTGGCTGCCCACTTGGGCTGTCTCTTCCTCAAAGTCACACCTGGCTCATGGTCAAGCCTGGGGAAGTCCCTGGAGAAGTTCCAGGCATAGCTCCAAGAGATTAGGGAACTTGAAAGAGATGAAAATATGGCAAAAATAACTCCAGATTTAGGCAGGAGCTCAACAGTGATGTTGTGGAGACTGGCTTCTGTCCTTGGCTTTGAGCTCCAAGGGAGAACAGGATCCAGAAGCCCACTGGGCATGTGAGTGAGAGCAAAGCTGACCCCTTTCAATATCTGTAAGCCAGGCCCATGCCTGTTTGCTTAGACTGCATTTAGTTAAGCATCATCCTGAATTTTGCCTTGGGTTTTCTGTTTTGAAGTAAGTTGAAAATTAATGAAATCTAATGGTAGGCCAAATGATATCCATGCATTTATGTGATGAATCAACATTTCTTATTTAGTTCTTCGATCACGTGAAGACAGGAATTGAAGATGTGTGTGGACACTGGGGTCACAACTTCTGGAGAGATAAGTAAGAAGGGCACTTAAAACTTTCTTTGTTATACAGGGTACAATGAACTGGCTCTGCAGCAACAAATGAAAGCTGCTGGGCATCAGATTTCATTTTCAGCATTTTATTCTTGAACGCAGATGGTTGTTTTTAGAACGCGTGGGTTACAAAGAGAGAGTGGTAAAACAATGTCTTTTTAACTAAACCACAAGCAAGTAGTACAAAATTTCCAGCTGGGAAAAAGCACAGCCCTCTGATCCCAGGGTAGATTATTTTACCTACTGAGGGTGTGGGTAATCTCACTTTTTCTGACAGTTTCAGAGCGTTTCCTGCATGTCTGCTGAGCTTTTGATCCTGAGCTGGCTTTCCTACTGCAAACTATCTCTCTCCATGGTGTTAAGTGAGGGGATGGTTTCCTAGATGATGTGAAACAAGCAAAAGCTCTGGGACTTCCGCTAGGAAGATCAAGGCTCTGGCTGGCATGAGGTGCATGAGGGATCCTAATGGCAGGCAGCTCCACAGTTCCTGATGGGATTATTTAAAACTCAGTTAAGAGGATTACCAGTAGCTATACCTGAATTATTTATGTGTGCAGTTTAGCTGCTGAATCATCATCAATGTTTGTGTGGACCTAAGTCCCTTTTCTCAGAAGCATATTCTTTTCCATCCAAATCCTTCAGAAACAAAGAAAGGGCACTGCTCACCCACCTTCTGGTCATTGCTCCAGACAGAATTTAAGCATTTTACCCAAAGAGGAACAGCATCAGCAGCAGAGGTTGAGGATCCCTCTCCAAATGACTTGAGGGCATGGCTGAAGATGCTGTCCTGACAGATGGATGACATGGCTACAGCTTTTCTTAGCCTGGTTCTTCTGCAGTTTGCGTGAGATCTGTAACCAACAGATTACAAACCAAAGGAGAGTCCCATCTCTTCATGACCTTCAGAAACATTTTTTGACTGAACTTCAAGAATCATTTCAGAATGACTGGAGTACAGGATATTTTCTGACAAACAAAGTCACTCTGCTCCAATATTTTTTCACTAAGCATCCAAGAGGGCTGAAGTTGCTCTAAAGAAAAGGAGAACTTCCAAAATTTTACAAGGGCAGGCTAAAGTTTCAAAGAAAAAGCAGTGGGTGCAAACGCAGACCTTTTATTTGTTATTACAGTAAATATTTAATGTTCTCTTTGTCTCTGTGAAAATGGGGAATTAGAAATAATATTGTGCAATAACACAGAGTACATAGAAGCTAAAAGTTGCTGCTAGGGACAATGTGCTTTAACAGATCAACCAAAACATAGGTTAAAACTGTCTGAAGCAAGGATGAATTTGACCTTTTATTATGATACCCAGCAGTAAGTTACTAATACGAACAGACACATTCCCGAGGAATAAGCTCTTTCACGATTGCTTTAGCAACAGTATAGTAGCTCTCAGCTCTGCCCAGTAAAAATTAACTGGTTGGGTTGGTTTGCCTCATGCACAGGTTTAAAAAGTTTGACAATAAATACCTGCGAAGACTTCTCATCCGGGAGAACCAGCCCAAATCCAGCATTGTTTCTTTGTACAAGAAGCTGGAAATAAAGCATGCCATTGAGATGGCAGAGAGTGGCATGATAAGCAAGGTGCCTTCGTCAGTGTCTCTCAGGTAAGGCAGCGAGGCCTACGCAACTGAGCGTTACAGCGGGGTCACGTTGTGTACTTCACAGTCTGGTCTGTAGGCAGGATAATTGCTTTGACTTAGGACATTCTGTGTCTTAATATCAAATGAACTGTAAGCAGACATGGAACCGGATCATTTCACAGCAGCTCACATACAAAGCATGAGTGAGCCTTCCTCTTCCGGAGCGTGTAATTTTACAGGGGCAGCTGCACCCAGCTTCCAGGGAACATTGCTGTGCTGTGTTGGGCTGAGCTGGGTTTGATCCAGTGCCTGCACATCTGCTGCCAGGAGCTACAGGGGAGGCCTGAGGGATGTTGTGAAAAGTGCCTTCGTTGAATTTACAGCTCTGTGCAATCGATACAGATTTCAGAGAGTAGGTTTTGAGCCTTACCATTTGACTCAAATAAGATCAAGATTTTGTTCTCACCTTTTCACCTTTTCCTCAGTTGTTTTAGAACGCTGTTTCCAATACAAAGGAAACAGTTCAAATGTAATTTCTAATCATAGAAACAAAAATATTCTCTCTTTCTGATTCTTTTATGTATCTTCCTGGGTTTTATTCTTCCACAGTGAGTATCATGAAGGGAAAATAAAGCCACTCTCCCCTACTGAGATGGAAAACATGCGGGAAATATTAACAAAGAATCTCTACCAAATACGCCATCGAGTAAGAATAAAGTTTTGCATACGTAAATATCCCTCTTTGACCATGCTTCTTACCTCCATAAGATATCTTTGGGCAAGTGTAGTATCTGCTGTACATTAGTATATCAGTTAACACTGTTATTTACTTTACACTATTGCCTATGAATAAATTCCCATTACTATAATATTTTCAGCATCATATGCATACTCCTTTATGTAAACAGCTTATTTCATTTTATACTGTTGATAAAGCTTAATGTTTTTGGCATATTACCTGAAATATACTTCCATTACTTAAAAAAGATCACATGTGCAAATTCAGCCCAACCTTGTCCCACTTCTATTACATTTTCTTCACTTTACAATATGCGATTAGATTTCCCATTTGCCTCCAGTTGTGAAGTTGCCTGTGTTAAGAGCAGAGGTGATGAGCTGGAAAAACAGTGAAATAAAAGCAAAATGACGTTTCACATTTACCATCCTGTGGCTAAGTAGTATGAATGTCTATGCCCTTGGAAGATGTTCAAAAGTTGAGCTTGCTTCAGCTTGCTGGAGGTAAAAATGACTTCCCCCTAGGTGACTCACCCTATCACTTTCAAATGTGCATCTTCCATTGACATTCTGACTGAGCAAGTGCAACATGGGGGTAAGCACTGTATTAAGCCAGCTTTTTCCAACTGATCTTTCATTATAAATATCAGCAAGCTTAAAAAGCAAACAAATGCTCGTGAAGCCTCTGACTAAAAAAAAGTCTGGCATAATTATTGCCCTTGTTCTTAATTGTCTTTAATACGACTTTATTTGCAAAAATTTATGGTGATTATTAAAATATCAAAGCAAGAAAGCCCGTTTTGTAATGTGCATAGTGCTCAACACATTTGACATTGCGCTTTTCAGAAAGTAACCACAGCTTTTCTATTTCAGACCATGTCATATAACCGACATAGCCTGGCTGCAGATGCAAATGAGAAGCAGGCCAAAGAAATTCTGATCCGCCGCCGACACAGCCTTAGGGAGAGCCTACGGAAAACTAACAGCCTGTCAAGAGAAAGACCGGTACTTGCATTTTAGTTTACTTATAGAAAAGAGTTCTCTGTAGCTATATGCCAAGCAGAAGAAATCTTCTGAGATGCAGAAAAAATAAATCCCAGTCTTGAAAGACGTATAATGTCACACTTACACCTGGAGTTGCACACCCTTAGTTTGCGTTGAACCCTTCTGAAAAACTTCCCTATTGTAGAATGTAATATGGAAGTGGCATCTGCTGCCATGATTTTATCTCAGAGGAAGTGAGCAGACTCCATACCCAATGTACCTCTATGACATGGTGAGAATTCTCTATCAGTATTTTCATGAAGAGTAGACGTTTGAGGTAGAGTATGACTATGAGAAAGACAATCTTCTTGCAGTATGCTCCAAGATGTGGGAAGGAGGAGAGTGGTATTAGTTGTAACGATAAGTCTGTTTCTGAATGATTTTTTTCTTTCCCTGCCACAGTTACTTATATTGATTCTTTAGGGGGAGAAACAATTAAGGCATTTTTGGGTCAGAGAAAGAGGTGGTGTATGTCAGCTTTTTCAAACTCACAGATTGTGATTTTAAAAATGCTTGTCCTTGAGTAAATCCATCACACAAAGAAGTACAGTAATAGTGAGAAACACAAAAAATATCAAAAGAGGAAGAATGCCTCACGGAACATAGATTTGCTTTTCGCATTCACTTTGAGCGTGCATTGCTGAGTGGGACAGGCAGGGGAGAGTGGGTAGATTATCAAGGTTTTAAGCAGGTCTTTGTAACAAATGAAAGGAAGGATACCCTTGAGAAATTTCTGAATTTTTAAGAGTGGCCTTGCCCTGGAAAGAACCTCATATGCTCCAGGAAGTGTGAGGTGCACTCTGTACCTAGAGACTGCAGGGTTTAAACTTGGGAAAACAAGGCTTCTGTGCTAGTAAGCAGTCACACTGGTGCCCAGCTTCCCCATCAGCCTGAGCGTGACTAATCAACTGTGTAAAGTCATTTATATGTATAAAACATTTGCGGGGGCAGAATACAGATTAGCTTTTGTGCACAAGCTTAAGTCTCAGCCTAATTTTTACAGCTGACTAATAAAGTTCCAAAACAGAGTTGCATAAAATGGAATCATGTTTGCTTTCCACTGAAAAACCTGTACAGGTAAGGCTAGAGTCTGAGAGCATATATTTATTAACTCTGATCTCAGAGGGCATAGCACCAGGCTTTGCTTTGATTGAACTGCTTGAGATTAACTCAGTCCTTAC
The DNA here is from genome assembly GCF_054131305.1 of Coturnix japonica. Classification (NCBI taxonomy): domain Eukaryota; kingdom Metazoa; phylum Chordata; class Aves; order Galliformes; family Phasianidae; genus Coturnix; species Coturnix japonica. Next base: position 123,506,316 of record NC_140663.1, read on the forward strand.
CTTAGTTAGCGAAGACTTCAACCAGCAGTAAGTGTTAACTTGGATGTGTAATAAAAGATCACATATTAGTTAATCCCAAACTACCTGCGAGCCCTTGAGCTACCTAAGCCTATTCAAGCCTCAGCTGTGTGTCACAGCATGCATTATGCAAGTACTTCAGTCTGCCGCGTCTTAATGTTTCTCTTTTTCTTTGCACAGGCTGCTGCAAATACAAAACGATTTCTTTCACTTCCTAAAAACACTAAACTCCCAGAGAAACTACGTGTCAGAAACAAAACATCTTCCAGAGGTAATGGAAAGTTTTCTGCCCCCTTGTGTGCTGCACTCATTTTGCCTGAATAGAAATAAGGTTTTTCCAGGGATGATGTACAGAAATTAGCATATTGATTTTCAAAAACACATGAACTATTTCATCTGCAAAGGCTAGAATATTTCTATTACTTTTAATAAAATGGGTATTTTATTGTGAAGAAATGCCCCAACAAACAGTCTTGTGGAGTTTTCAGCCTGAAACATTTGCACCAGATACTGTCATGGCTGATTCTTTGTGTCTTTATTGGATACTATCCAGATCTACTATGCGGTTTCTTTTCTCACTGAGGTCAGAGTAGGCAGCACCCTGAGAACCAAATCAGTGAGGAAAATGAGGATGTGATGACTGATACATAGATCTCATTTAGAACATTATAAAATTCTGTGCTTAACAACCTAAATGTCTATTTTAAAAAAAAAATATATGTATTTTTTTTAATGCCTAAACTCACAAATGTTTCATTTTGGAGTTCTTGAATTATAAAATGATAAATAAATTAAAAACAAATAAATAATCCAGATGAATGCAACTAACCGATGTGAAAAGTTTGGTTAGCTTTGTACATTACCTTTGTTTGTTACCATTTGCATGGCCACGCTTATGCCATGAACAGGAACGATCTCTTGTTGGTGAGATTAAATCTCTGTACACTCTCTAAAATTCCCTGACCACACCCTGGACCAATTAGTTTCCCACTCTTCCAAGTTAATTTAGCAATAGACCATGTATTTGTCTGTTGCTAATTACATCTTTGCTCTCCTGAGTACAGGATGTCTTTTATTCTGTAGTTATGTCTACAGAGGTCACCTACTGTCACCTACCATTAAATATTAAAGAGGAAATGTGCCTCCAGATTCAATTTCAGTTGTCAAAACATAAACAGTTTGACATACTTAGGAGGGAAAAAGCCTGCAAACATATCTGATGAAGACCTTCCTTGATATAAAATTATCTGGGTGAATGGATAACTTTGTGATGATATGTTTTGTTGACCTCTTTCTCACCTTTTAAAAAGAAATAATGTGTAGGCTACTAATGGAAGCTGTGCTGATGGCAGTTGCATAGTATGCTATTCTTTGCTTTGATTTACTTGAAATACTGTATCTGACTTAAATCTAAGAACAAATTTGAGTCATTCATAAATAATTTTTAACACGATTATTGAGTGACTGAAACGTGCCAGTTTTGTTGAAGATATTAGTCAGTTAAAAAGAAGGAAAAGGTTCTTCACTGGGTGGGTAGTTGGGCACTGGAACAGGGCAGAGGTCACAGCCCTGAGCTGCCAGAGTTCAAAAAGCATTTGGACACTGCTCTCAGACGTAGGATTTGAATTTTGGGTGGTCCTGTGTGGAACCAGGATTTGGACTCCATGATCCTCGTGGGCTCCTTCCAACTTAGGATATTCTGTGCTTCTAAGTTTGCTGGGGAAAACATATTGCACATCTACACAGCCTGATTATTGCCAGTTTAGTTTACCTTATAGTGATTACTGCATTCCTTAAGTGGTTATGCCAGCTTTCCCTTGGTTATTTTCTACTCTGTTGCAAGTGGGTGAAGAAGCCTATGGCAAGCTGAGATTTGCACTGTGGTTGTCCTTTGATATTGCACATTCAGGCATCTTAAGGATGGGATGTTTCCTTTCATCCGGTCATTACCTTCCTTTGTTTGGTGAAGCATTGATGCTTCTTTTCCAAAGCCCAGTTTCCAGAGTCCCTGTAGGTGCAGTGCCGTGGAAATGCCTCAGATCCGGCTTGTTATATGAGGATAAGAAAATCTCATTTCTCTGTCTTGCTTGGACACCACTAGGGACTAGACTCCAAGTAGCTCAGAGAGGGTCAGGTGTATTCCATTTATTCCATGTCCTGTCAGATCTGAAGAGCTTGGGGAAATGTCAGTTTAAAAGCGTAGCACTCTTTGACAGTGGGAGATTTCTAAATGTCACTGTTTTGAAAAGAGGGATGTTTGTAAGTCACATCTTAAAGGGTTTGGTGCTTGGCCTAATCTCAAAGCAGTGACGTTAAGAAACACAGTTAACCTTTTTAATATGGCTGTTGCTGTTCAGTGAGCTGTTGTATGAATATTCCTGAAACAGAGACATTTCACCGCTAAAATCTTTATTTTGTTTTCAATTAACAGTGGGTGACAGCAGTGACTCTGAAATGGATGCCACTACCACAGTGCTCAATTTAAGACCCAGAGCAGGAAAAATCTTGAGAGAACAGAGACTGAGACAGCAGCGACCACCCTCTGAGTTTAGCATGGAGTGGAAGAATGAAGTTGATGGGAACCAGAATGGACGAGGAGAGCAGCAGGAGCCGGGCAGCCTGCCTCAGCCATCCATTGGGTTCAGGCAGCCACTGCTGACAAGACCAAGATTTGGCACTTTGAGCAGGGAAGACTTGACTGCAGACCATGGGTTGGCGAGACCTGTGCCACCACCACGATTAGTTAGGCAGGCATCTCAAGGGGAAAGGCCGAGAAGTAAGCCTGAGAACCAGCCATACTGAACATAGCAAAGAAAGACTGAACTGTTGGTATAAAACCACGGATGTACCAAATCCAGATTCTAAACTAACTGATCAGACAATGGGATCCATTAAAGAGAAAACAAACTTCAATGTGAATTTAAGCATTTCCATTTGGGTAAAGCCAATGCCATTAACTAAGTGGAAGGAATACTGCAGATATTGCAAAACTGAAGACATTAAGAAAAAAATAACCTGTTTTATAGATAACTTATGGCAATGCTTTGATTACATTATTTCCACTATTAAATAGGATGGAAATGTGCCTTATCATCTCGTGGAACCAAATCATGCAGGCTCAACCCAGCTATCCAGTGAAGATCACCATTGAAAGTCCAGTGATGAAGGGGTTCTTTACAGAAACCTGTATCATTTCAGATTTTATTTATGATCAAATGATACTTGTTTTGACCAGAGCATTAATATGAGTAACACTGAAAATTGCACAATGCACCTAACATATAGACTTTGTAAGAAATATAAACATATTCCTGAAGCCCTATTAGGTTGAAGAGCCATGATGTGGAAAAGAGGAAGAAGAGAAGGAACAAGCCGTAGGAGGAGAATTGCACATGGAGTTCACAGAAGTTGCAACAAAGACGAGACCTAAATAGCTTGAATTATCAGTTTCTGAATTTTTGCCAATATGTAGCTTTTAAAACGGTACTGAGAATCACTATGTGAAATCTAAATGACCTTGGTTGTCACTAACATCAATAAGAGCTGAGAGTACTTAAAGGAATACCAGTAGCCCTAACAATAGAAAACATCAAGTAGGTAACTAGTGCTCCTGTTCAAGATTGCTTTTTGCACCTTAGCATCTTCTTTGCAGTGCAGACACAACAGTAGAAAAGTTGTGAAGCACTGCACATAGAAAACTGAGCAGCATCCTGTTCGAGTCAGGGACCACTGAGACTCAAGAAAGCTCCTTCCCTTGTGCTTGTGACCCTGGTGAAATTATTTTCTTTTTATTTCTTCATCTATAAAAGGGGAAGGATTGTCTTTTCTTTCTCTCCCACTGGTTTGTTTGTATGGAAAAATAGCACTTCAGGAGCTCTGGAATCAGTTATAGTCACTGTGCACCTTAATAATGCCCATAAGAAATGCAGGCTTTCTTCATCCCAGCATAAGTGGCAATCCCTTAAGAACATATGGGTAGGAAGGATGCATTAAAATAAATGATACTTAATAGGTCTCAGGAATCTGCACTTTCTGTCCCACTTTATCCTAAGTTTTGAGCTTGCTTCAGCACAGATACACATTTCAGCACAATGCAAAAAACAAATCGTTTTAATTCTTGTTACGAGATTCATAACTTTCATTTAAGAATGTACACTGTGAAATCACAACTCTTCTTTTTCATTAGCACATTTCTAAATCTGTGGGCAATAAGATTCACTTTTTTTTATTTAAGCTTGTTTTGAAAGAACGATTAAAAATCAGAATTTGCTTTTAAAAATCACAGTGTAGATTTCTTTGAGAAATTTGGGGGCTGGGATGACAAATGAGCTTCAAAAGGGATAATGACTGAACAGCTTTTCCAAGATATTTCATTTCATGTATGTATTTGAAATGCCAAACTTGTCTAACGTCTCTTATTGGCTCATGTCTTTTAATTGTTTTTCTGTGTTTAAAGTATGTAATTTCTGCTGTGTGACAGATGCAACCCTCAAGCTGTGGAGAGATGGGTAGGTCAACCCTAGAAATGTCGGTCAGATGTTCACATCTATTCTCAACAAAACGTTGTGGAAAGCTTTACTTACCTACCCTTGAATGGCCACCTCCTGTTTGGGAATAAAACTGAGCTCAAACAAAGCCAAAGAGCTTTAAAATCAAATTTGATTGTCTTTCTACATGAGAAATATGTTTTCACTGTGAAGTTGTCAGCAAGTACTTTGTCACCGTGTTACTGATAGAATGATAACTAAGAAAGAGGCCTTGAATTTGGATTTTATTATTGAAGTTTCTTTGCAGATTGGACTGTTTAGGTTAGGTGTTTTATAGCAGACCCACCTGAAATCTGACCAAATAAATACAAAATGTTGCACATCAACCTTCAGTTATTTCCCTGCAGAGCTTCTCCTTCATGTGCTGTTAATGACAAATTGGCTTGTGTCTGGGGATAGATGTCTTATTTTGTTGGCTTTGCTGGCATAATTCTAAATAGTGAATGGGGGTTTCAGGAACCTGACAGCTTTGCTTGTTGCCCGTTAGTAAAGCATGTGCTTGGATCATTGGTACTTAAAACTAGGTTCCCCATAGTAAAAGTACAAAGTTGGAGGTTGTTTGATGTAATCGGGTCCTAAGCCTCAAAACACACAAGCATTTTGTTACTTTTACTAAACACTTTGAGATCACAGGAGTTGAGCAGCAAGGCAAATCTCCAGTGTGGTTACACTGTGAAGCAGAATCATGGGGCTCCTGAGACTTGTCTCCTCCTAATACTCTCCCCTTCTCCTCTGCTACTTATCAGACCCTTTTCAGGCTCTTTTCTGCAGCTGCTCGCTCAAAGCTTGTCATCTCCAGCTGCTGCTTCCCTGAGCATTCAAATTTTCAATAGCAAAGAGAACAGCAAGTGATGTAGGCTATGTCCCAGGCAGCCCATCTCATTCAGCTCTTGCTCTCATTTAAGTCTCCTGTTAGAGGTTTGTCTCCTCCTTATATTTTACTTCCTCGCAAAAGGAAAACAAATTAAGTAGCGCTTCTAGCTTTTCCTAAAGTGCCCACCAAGCTTCAGCTTGTGTAGTAGACTTTTCCTTAATATTGTTGCAAAGAAAAGTTTTTCTGCTATAGAGAATGAGACGCCCAATAAATCAGTCCTTGAGCACCATCTGATGGGGAAAATCATGTATTGACTGGGGACATTTTTTGCTTTGGAAAAGCAAGTCTTCAGCAGTGGCTGGGAAATTTGCCAAACCCATACGCTGTGTGTTAGCCTTTTCTAAGAGTTTATTTTCCCCTTCAGCTGCTGAATTTGAAAGTAATTAGGATAAGAAAGTTGGTTAGGCAAAAGCTAGAGTGCAGACAGACACCCAGTTATCTGTTCTAAGCAGATACCTGACAAAGAAAACAAGAATAATTTGATGTAAGAGACAAGATTTTAAGGGCTTTGCTACCTGGTACTAAAGTATAATGCAAGGCCGACTGCAAGCACAGGTATTTTGTTAAACAAGATAACCACGCTGCCTAACAATCTAGCAACTTGAGAATATCCTCTGTTTTAGCCACATATGAATCATATGGGAACAAACTAGATTGAAAATTTGGCCAAAATAACATGCATGCTGTTCTGAATAGTGCCTTAGGAAGTAAACGTACTGCCTCAGCTTTTTCAAGAGATGCCAAGTTCATCAGTTCCAAACACCAGCAACATTTTAAGGCTGACACTGCAAGAAGTTTTTCAGCTGGTCATCATTCTTAGAACTGTTCTGCCAACTTCTCTCAGCTTCTGAAAAGAAGATGAAAGATGTTGAAATCAGCTGGAGGAATGCTTTTTGTACTGCAAGAACTCTGATCCTATAAAACTATGCTTACAGCACAGCTATACCAGCTGTGTTTTACTACTATACGCTATGCCAGTCAGGCCAACAATAGATTGGAGGAATAGCCTGGCAGGAGGTATCAAGTGCAAGCAGTAGAAAGAGGATCTGCTGTTGGACACAATAGACAGGTAAGTCATAGGCTAACTCCAAGTGAGCAAGGGAAAAAAATCTCATTCTGCAGTTACTTCAAGGTGGAATCTTTCCCCCTAAAAACACACACCTTTAGTCCATAATTAGATCTCTGTTTTGGAATCTTCAGATACCAGAACCAGATTCAAGAAACCACTGAGTAATTCAGCATGGCCCAAAATAGCTGCAGGTTGTTCTCCCCCAGCTTCAAGGGAGGAGTTGCATCTTCTCTCCAGGGACGTCACTTGCTGAACATGATCATGGCAACCAAGAGACAACACAAGGGATTTAAATATGGTCTCCACACACTAGGAATGGCAGCTTTCAGCATCCCATCTCAAAACTGGTGAGTTCATTCTTTGCCTTTCTTCTTTTCCACTCACTGTCGGGTGAATTCTTGGTTGAATCCTAGGGCTCCTTCACCTCTTATGTGGAGTTTATTATTTTCAGTAACGATTAGATCATAAAAAGAATCATACCTCTTTGAATTGTCCATCTGTATTTCATGCCACTTTCAGCAGAGAAAGAGTGAAAAAAAAGAACAGTGACAGAATGATAAAGGTAGATTGTAATTTCATTTTATTACTTTCCCTTAAAAAAGGAAAAAGAAAAACAACTTTTCTGTAACTGAGGCTTTCCAAAGAAATGTTTGCACAGTGCTTTCATTTTGGCCTACAATTAAAAACCTTTCCTTCTGTAGCTTTACTTGTCATGTCCCTGAGATCACAAGCTCCTAAAGGTTTCTCGTGTAATTCTGGTATTTTTATAGTAAAGTTGAATTTTATGGTGTTTAAAGGACTTAGTTTTAAACAGTGCAGCAACTCTAAAATGTGATCTGGTACATAATATAACCAACAAGCATAATAAACATTCCTAAGTATCTCCAATATGTTCATTTTTGAGGAACTCTCCACCTTCCCTTTTAACTTTTGCTACAGTTGCGAAACAGAAAAGCCTGATTTACAGGATAGTTTTAGTTACCCATTTGAAAACATGGATGGAAAGAGGACAGGCAACGTTGGGTGAGAATGTTTTGAAGCATCTGCCAAGCAAAACAAGGAGATAACATACTTGAAAATGTCTCAGGTTCCTCAAGTAAATTCAACACAGATCATTACAGTAATTATCTCTGATGACAGCTACTGAAATCACAGCAGTAATAAAACATTATGTCAATGTATAACATTAACTCAGAGTTCTCTCTGTTCTCATGGTGGCATTGCTGAAATGACTGAGGTTGCAACAAGGACTTACACAATCTCAGGCACTGGAAAAAGAAGGAAATAAGTGCAAAACGATACCTGTGAGTCTCTTGAAGTAGCAACATCATTTGCACGGATGTGTTCAGGCAAACAGCTAAATGGTTATTAATAACAAATTTGACACAGTGGGCTGCATTTTCAAGTAGTTTTAGAAGAAATGCATGGAACATTATCAGTGCAAAGTATGTTTCAAAGCAAATTCAAACAGTGACTAATAAGCAATATGTGCTCGAACAATAGCAAAGCTGCAAAATACTACAACTCTCACTACAGCTCTGAGGGTAAAGTAAAGCAGTTCAGACAAAGACCAAAACACAAATAAAGGAGCATTTTTCATCTTGTCCCTAAAGCATCACCTGTGCCTCCAAGAGTTGAGAAAGAATGCGTTAACTCAATGTCACCTTTGAACTCATGCTAGTTTCTCCAGCACAACTTTAAGTCAATCAAAAGCCTTGAGAAGCAAATTTATTCTTAAAATAAAGGCACAAAAACTGCACAGGAAACATTACGAAATAATTTGTGACAAAGTTGATCAGTAGAAGTTATCACTAAACATGAACTACCAACTCAAGTTTCAATAAAGCTTAGGTTCAGTCTCAGTTTCAGTCTGAATGACTCTGTGTTATTCCAAAATTGTCCAGTTAAAGCTTGTTAACACACAAAATTAGCATATATCCAAATCTGTTGCCTGGGAAAGACTGGTAATCAGGGCCAGATGGCTACCATAAGTCTTAAAGACGATGTATGCTTAACAAAATCATATAAACAAACATCATCTATTGTCACAGCAGAAAATGGCACAGAAATTAAGCTTAGTAAGTTATGTTTCAGATTCTCCTGATCAAATAATAAAAGCTCATTTCTAATTAAATAACACAAATTAACTTCTGTCTGCACCTTTGACAAGATATCAGTCTGTTTCAAGTATCAGCTCAAACAGGATCTGTGTACTTAAGTCATTCTTCTATTCCCTCCAGGAAGGTTAAAAGTTCATTAAAAATACCAGCCAATACTGCACATTAACACCTGTCCCTCTCATAAGAATTCCAGTGGTCCCAGTTCAGAAAGACAACTGTCCTGCAGCATATATTTATATGTATGTATATATACACTTGTCTATGCATGAACATAATTTGCCCTCATAAATGATCCTGTTACTACTGCACAGGACTAGCAGGTGTATGTGCTACACCCAGGCTGATTCACTGTGCCTCTTCTGTAAAACGTATCCATGCAATCCACATTTGCAGCTATTGATTTTTTAACTTAACATTTCCACTGCTACAATACTTTTGCTTGTTTATGTTCATTATCAGAATAGCTATTAAGGCTAAACCAACCCCCAGACTTGGTGGGCCGCAGGGACTGAATTCCTGAGCAATTCCAGAAAGGAGTGGAGCAATTATACGTCCCACTGATGTCACAGACTGTCCAACACCCAGGAGCGTACCACTGGCCTCATTCCCACCAATGGTCAATTCGAGGTCAATGATGCAAGTACGACCTATAGTAGTTGAAAAGGCTAAGAACGTGGAAGACAAAATGACCATCCACATGCCAAGTGCTGATGCATACAGAAGAATCAACACGCAGGTAAAAGTGCTAGAGTGCAACAGAAGTCTGTAAGTGTTGTGCTGATACAGTCTTGTTATTGGTCCAAGAAGACAACCAGCCAGAACTCCAAGTGCACTGCTATAGCTCATTAGGTATCCAGAGAACAGGGGTTTCACCCCAAATCTCTCATCCAAAGCCAGAGTAAAATTACTGTAGTACAGAAGTATAGCAACAGACATCAGTAACCGTATTAAAAATATATCCCATAGATCAGAGGATGCAATTTCTTTAATCCTCTTCAGCACTGTTGCGATTTGGACCCATGGAGACTGGAAAGGACTATCATTTGCCATAGCTCCATTAGTTACTGGTTTCATGTGTGAGTCACGATCTCTTATTGGTGAGGAATTGTCTGTCCTTTTCTTGCTATGTTCATGTTTCATATTGACAATGTTTTCTTCATTCCAGGGTAACATCCAGACAAGACCTACACAGATCAAAATATCAGTTGTTTGCATTTAATTGCATACTTTTTACAAGGCTTCCCATTAGTCCGATGGTAACAGTTTACATAGTGTAAAAAGCAATTGAGCTACTTTATAAAAATCACTATAAAAAATGGCAAGGATTACATATGTTGTTATTCATAATCCAATTTTAAATGCAATGAAAGCAAAAAAGGAAAGCACTAAGACAATACACAACACATAAACCTAAGAGCTGAAGACAAAATTCTGACTTTTAGTTGTCACCTTTGGGCACTAAAGTTCCTATTCCCATGCTGTAACCTGAGGTTAACTGCTTCAAAATTCCTAACCTTCTCCACAGCCCTGTATTCATAATACAAACCACATATGCCAAATATGGTAAGAAACACTACAAACTGACTCGATGATCTCTAAGGTCCCTTCCAACTCGCACGAGACTGTGATACTGTGTAAATTCTAAGTATTAAAAACAGAATAAATACACAAGAGCGGAGCAAAAAAAGGACATAAAACTTACCAGCATTCAGAAGGAAGATAGAGGCACAGATGAAAGATGTTCGATAAAATCCATCTTCCAACTCTGTAAGGTAGCCACCAACAACAGGCCCCAGAATGAAGCCCACACCAGAGGCTGCATTGAAACGTCCCATTACTAAGGGGCGGTCTCTCTCAGAAACCAAGTCAGAAAGCAGGGCTTTAGAGATGGAAAGTGTGTGTTTGAAAATACCTGCAACATAAATACAAACCCAAATGTTTATTGCTTAATTCAAAAGATTAAAAATCATGTAAGTTATCTGATGTATCAATGTTAAAATTGTACAATTCCTATAATTAATATTACAGACCAAAAATTCTTCATGTTAGAGTCGCACAGTGTGTTGAGCCACAATCATTGTCCTGGCTGTTCAAGGATTTGGACATAAGTATCTAAATTACTCAGGCATTTCTTTTAAGGGAACGCTTCTCCAACCCTACTGGAAGGATAAGTAAAGCTCGTGCTGGAAGCACTCTAGGAATAACACAGACTCTAAAATAAGATCCTGTGGGTAAAGGTGGAGTAGAAATGGCTTGTTTGTTTATAAACGTAGCTCTGTAACAACTTTGCTGGGCATGGAGATTTCCAGGATTACAAGGCATGTGGGAGACTGGTGAAGCAAACAAGTGTGCTGCAGGAATAGTAATAATGCAAACATTTCTATTTCTTCACTCTGACCAGAGCAATGCTATCCATCACAAGCACAGTACTGGTAGAATTAAAAAGTATTACTTGTATTGTGTAATTAAATACCAACCAACTTATTCATTAGCAATTTTTCTTTAAGAAACAGTCTGAAGAGTCCCTAGACCAGGACCATAGGCCACAAAAGTAGCCTTTTGTAGATGTGTTCCAAATAAAAGCAATGCTTATTATATCAGAATATGTAAGTGGTATATCAGAATATATGATAAATGTTCAGCTACTGTAAGAATTGATACAAACCTTGCCACAAATTTAGTTTCAGTGCTGCAAACAGACCCGCTTTGGTATATATTCAATTGAAGTGCTGACCTAATCTTTCAGCCAGATTTTGCAGTTATTGCTTTGAAATACATCATCAACATAAGAGAAAATCAATAATGAACGTAACATTCCATTCTGCCCTGTGATTGCAGGTCACGATTTCCAGCAGATATACTGGGTACTCCTAATGACTAACAGTACAACAACTACTTCCAAGGAACTGCTGCACTCTGATCTTACAAAGTTCAACCACTTAAAGTGGTATAAAAGTTTTGTCAGTCTGAGTTTATATTTCAAGTTTCAGAAAAATCATAAGAATGTTTAACCTGTAGAGATGCCCCTATTAGCAGGGTTCAGTAGCTGCTGCTGGATGATGTTATATGGGTACCTACATACCACCACTTCTCTAGTGGTAATTCACAAGCTGCGACTACATGAAATTCTAGCTGCAAAACGCCAAGTGTTTACTCACCTACAGGGACTCTAGAAAGGGCAAACAGGAACACGGAGGTGGATGCTCCAAGCAGGAAGTAACCCAGTGCACTGAGAAGAATACAAGCAAGCAGGGAGTAGCGTCTTCCTACTATATCACTCCAGCAGCCCTTTACAAAGCAGGAAATGAAGAACATTTCAGAACACTTAACATACAGAAAACAATCAGTTTATCTAAGTTAAATTGAGAAAGAAATTCAAAGGACAATTAGCAAAAGCTTCATAAGCTTACTACACAATTTCACTAAGTGCATGAAGACTGGAAGTGATGAGCAGAGTTCTGCCCTGCTGGCAATGCACCAGCTGAGACTGTATTCTATTTCACGTCAGGTACATGTTTGTTCTTTTACACTTTCTCCCTTTAAAAAACACAATCCTGCAGTAAACACCCTTACATACTACTATTACTGGCACTGTGAACATGCTAGCACAACCAACCACAAATATTTGGTGGCTATGCTCAAGACACTTGCTGAGCATCCTAAAAGGAACAGTCTTAGCTAGGAGGCATTTGCCATCCCAGAGCAGATAAGCAGTAAGTAATGAAGGGAGAACATCAAACTTGCTGTAGTATGTTTATAAAACAGCTTGATTACAAGCAGCCAGTAGATTTTTAATGAAGTAGGTAATGGTCTTGCAGTTCAAAGAAAACGCCACATCAGAAATGCAAATTATCCCAGGTGTCCTGTAGAACACACTGAAACACTTTTGCACGAGATGCTCAAAATCTGCTCTCCTGAGAGACAGAAGAGAGCAGGGTAAAATTAAAGGTTTTCCTGGTTAAATACATGGATCTATGGTACTGAACGGTAAAGCATCCTTTCAGGATGCTTGGCCTTGACAAAGCACTGCATGAGAGCTTAGGCCATATGGCAGATTACAAGACACTGCTTATTAAGCAGGGAAAGTAAGCTCTATATAACAGGCTTACAAAGAGCTGACTCATGAGATGGCTTTCTGGACAGACTACCTGAACTAAGAGAACTGTTTTACTAGTGCCTACATTGGGGACAACCTTGTTTGACTGGGGGTTAGTTTAGCATTGGTTGTCTGATCCCAAATCTGCATCTTACAGTGTAGGGAACCTGCTTTGGCAGGGGGGTTGGACTCGATGATCTCTAGAGGTCCCTTCCAACCCCTACAATTCTGTGATTCTGTGATCTTAGTTTTAATCTGAATTCTGCACTCTATTTAGTAATGTTATGAAGGATCTGAAAATTCTGTGTAAGTGAAACAAAAAGGCAAACTAAAAACAGGATCCTCCAAACAAAAACACTTATATGAACACCACGAACCTCTTCAAATTTTCAAGAAATGCTATTAAAATCTTCCTTTCCCACTCCCATCCCCCCATAAAATCCATAGAAATGACAATGTACTTAAAAACACAGTGTTAGAACTCACCACAAACGTGCTGGAAAATAGTTGCATTATACCATAGAGAGATCCTAAAACAAGCAAGTAAAATACCAACAGTAAAAATTATTCTTTTCTTTTGTGAAAACTGCTTGAAATTTTAACTGAGAAAACATGAAAGTAATTCTAGGAATAATTCACTAAAAGAAAAGGAAAGGATGAAGCTTAGAAAACAAGGGAAACAGTATAAGGAACGGTAGAAGAATCATTATAAAGCAACTGCTAATCAACCTTATACAACTACATAACCTAGAAGGACGTTGCTTTGGATGGTGTATTAAGCAAAAGAGATCTCAGCATTTGTGATTCCTTTCTCAGAATCAGAAGAGAATTTCATTACTGGGAGGCCATAATTACTTTCCATTCAGCTCTTCAACTTATTACAAGGCACCACAGAAACCCTAAAGTAACCACACACACCCTACTCTTTCATTTGGGAGGCTGAGTTTAGCAGCAGTCAGTGACAGAAGAGAAGCAGAAAAGAGAAGCACAGAGAAACATCTACCAACCCCTTTCATTTATAAGAATACACAACAAAACCTAGTTGTTGTTTTTTTTCCCCAAGTTTAAATCAAAGCAGATGAAAATGTATTTTTGATGAATCAATGCTTAAAATACTACAGTTATCTCAGAGCAGGACCAGAGTTATTTCACAAACTGCTCCCACCCAAAATAAAAATAAATCAATAAAAAAGAATAACAAAGCCCAAACCAACCACATGTAGGTAAGAAGAATATCATACTTCTATCACAGCAAACCCACAAACAGCAATACAATATATAAATAAGAACCTTAGAATCATGGGACTTCATCTTAATCATAGAATCATAGAATTACCCAGGTTGGAAAAGACCTTGAAGATCATCAAGTCCAACCGCAGCCTAACCAGAACCCTAACTCTAAAAACCCTACACTAAATCATATCCCTGAGCACCACATCCAAACGGCTCTGAAAAATGTATGGCGATTCAACCACCTCCCTGGGGAGCCTATTCCAGTACCTAACTACCCTTTCTGTAAAGAAGTTCTTCCTAATATCCAAACTAAACTTGCCCTGGTGCAACTTGAGGCCATTTCCCCTCATCCTGTCACTTGTCACTAGTGAGAAGAGAACTGTAAGAACTTTTCAGGTATTGGAAGAAGGTGATAAGGTCTCCTCTCAGCCTCAGCCTCAGGTCTCCTTTTCCCCAGAATGCTTCCTTTTAAGACAGAATTCCAAACCTTCAGAATTTACCGATAAATATTCTTTAAGGATGACAACATATCTTTGCTATAAAGTAGCTGCAAGGAATTTAATTGAATTGGGAACAATTGATTATTGCAACTCACCTATTATTCCAACAACTGTATGACTTGCTCCTAGAGATTTGATGTGAAGACTCATTAAAGGAACTACCATACTCACACCAAATAAATCCTGAAAAGAAGGGAAGAAAATGTTTAATAAGTGATGACTTCTACAAAGATGACAGCAAACTGAGAACAGTCCACGCTTCAAAAGTTTTACATGACTTCTGTATCTGTATAAGAGTCAAAGAAAATTTTTCATGCCTAATGTGGTATGTCATAACCTCTACAGTGTACCCTGTATGGACAGGAAGATAAATCACAGAATCACAGAATTGTAGGGGTTGGAAGGGACCTCTAGAGATCACAGAGTCCAACCCCCCTGCCAAAGCAGGCTCCCTACACCACGTCACACAGGTAGGCGTCCAGGCGGGTCTTGAATATCTCCAGAGAAGGAGACTCCACCACCTCCCTGGGCAGCCTGTTCCAGTGCTCCGTCACCCTCACTGTAAAGAAGTTCTTGCGCACATTCGTGCGGAACTTCCTATGCTGTACTTTCATCCCATTACCCCTAGTCCTGTCCCCACGCACTACTGCAAAGAGACCAGCCTCACCACTATGGCTCTCACACCTCAGGTATTTGCAGACCTGGATCAAGTCCTCTCTCAGCCTTCTTTTCTCAAGGCTGAAGAAAAGGTCTGCTTCACGAAGGAGTGAAAATTCCAATGCCAATATTCCACCTTCTTACACATACAGACATTTTGAAGATATACAGCTAAATAATAATTTTTTATTTCAGTCACCTAAAACACTCTGTACTCGGGTAGAAGGAAAATCTACACTATTTTCACTATTGACCAGGATGAGGAAGAAGATCTGAACCTATTCAAAGCTGGTCTTTCTGTATAGCTTCAGAAATGCCAGGACAGAAACATTAAAAAAATATATTGTGAAGTGTAAGTAGAAAACTTTTTGTATAAGGGCAAAGGACACTACCCATCCTGAAAGGTACAAGAATCTTCTACTCGGTTCTTTTGATACTTTACCTTTTGTTGAGCTAGCCACATTAACCCAATAGTTCCTTCACTATATGCTCCCGGCATGAGTCCGTTATCAGAGCTGAGCCTTACAGAAGAGAGCTATTGAAGCAAGATCACCTTTTATCACTGACTGCTGTAGCTTCAGCAGACTAGCTGGCTGTTCATAGCACACCCACAGTCAGAGTAATTTTCACAATGCACTCTACTGAGTAATAGTCTATCACTAAGTATCTTATGATGGAAACAAGAAATTAGGACATTGAATATATCAGCGTGAGTAAAAATCCCACACAACTTACTAACATTGTTAGTAAAACAGCAATAGGGCTCAGAAAGCTATTCCAAGCATTAGTGTATCGAATCATGGAACAACAATAATTCACACTGAAGTGATCTCAGGTTTCTAGTCATGCTCCCAGCAGGGCAAGCTTTGAATACAAACTCACAAGGTTTTATCCGGTCTTGTACTGAAAATCTTCTAGGACAGAGACCACACAGCTCTGGCAACCTTTCCCACTTCTTGGCTGTCCTCATGTGAAAAGATGCATCTGTGCTCAGTACAGGAGAGACATAGACTTGTTGGAGCGCGTCCAGAGGAGGGCCACAAAAATTATCCAAGGATTAGATCACCTCCCTACAAGGACAGGCTTAAAGCTAGAACTGTTCACCCTGGAAAAGGCTCCACAGTGCCACTGACTGCCTTTCAATCAAGTCATCCCTCTGTGTCCTCTTGCTGCCTGCAGGACTTAGTAGTTGTCTATATTGAGTTTCATAAGGCTATTACCAGCCCATCTATTCAGCCTGCCTAGAATCACAGAATCATTAAGGTTGGAAAAGACCTCTCAGATTGTCTTGCCCAACCATCAATCGATCCCACCATGCCCACTAGACAATGTCTTTCTTTGCCACAGGTGCCCCTTGGATGGCACCCATGTCCTCAATTGCACCCTATGACTGAAATGTCATCTGAAAACCTGGTCTGCCACTTTGCCCAGGTCATGGATAAAGGTATTAAAATGTTCAGGTCTCAGAATACACACCAGTAGAACTCGACATGTCACAGGCACTCAGGTTGTGCAAGACCCACTAACCATTCTTCTATAATAGGTTATTTGTTATCTCACTTAACATTTCTTATGTCAAATGGTAACGACACTGCATTTGCTTGGCTACAGGAAGATTGTGTAACAAGTAACATGTTCTTCCTTACATTTCATCACACACTACACCTTTAAAATTGCACGAAATTCTTGCCGGCTTTCAGGGTGTATTACATGCTCCATGTCAAAGTATCACATAGGAGGTATGAAGACACAAAAGTTGTTATTATGTAACTTGTCCTTTACATTATTTCCTAGGATAGAATTGTAGAATTCTTAGAGTAGGAAGGGACACCTGAAGGCCACCCTGTGAAGGGACACCACAGCTAGATCAGGTTGCCCAGGGTCTGATCCAGCCTCATCTTGAAAGTTTCCAGGGATGGGGCATCGACCACAACACTTGGTAACCCATTACAGTGCCTTCCCACCCTCATTTAAAAGAGCTTTTCCTCACATCCAACTTAAATCTAGCCTCCCTGAGCCTGAAAACATTTTCCTTTGCTCAGTCACCACAGATGCTGCTAAAGAGTCTGTCCCTTTCGCATAGCTCCCCTTTAGATACTGAAAAACCACTAACAAGTCACCTCTGAGCCTTCTCTAAACTAAACAGCCCCAGCTCTCTCAGTCTGCCCTCATAGAAGAAGTTATCTATCCCCTGGATCATTTTTGTGGCCCTTCTCTGCACACGCTCCAACAGGTCTATGTCTCTGCTGCACTGAGGACTACACACTTGGACGCAGTACTCCAGGGTATTAGTTCAAGGACTGAAAACAAGCCCAACCTAAAGGTCACAGGGCAAATCCAACTGCTACAGTACACTGTCACAAGCATTCAAGCCCCAGAAAGAAGTCACAGAATCACAGAATGACCCGGGTTGGAAGGGACCTCAAGGATCATGTAGTTCCAACCCCCCTGCCTGGCAGGGCCACCAAACATACATCTTTACTAGATCAGGTTGCCCAGGGCCCCGTCCAACCTGGTCTTGAACACCTCCAAGGACGGGGCATCCACAACCTCCCTGGGCAGCCTGTTCCAGGGCCTAACCACTCTCCTACCCCCCCCTCCCCGCCGCCGCCGCCGCCACCTCGAACCCGGCCCCTCCACCGGCCGCTTGTAGCCCCGGCAGAGGGCCCCAGAGCTACAGGGCCGCAGCATCCGGCTCATGAGAGGCGGGGAAGGATTTCCCCCTCACCGTCACGACCGCCCACTGTACGCTACCAGCTCGCCGCTTACCAGGAAGCCCACAACGTACAAGCAGCGCACGAAGCGCCGTGCCGCCGTCGGGCTGGTCGCGGCTCCCCGGCCTCCATCCTCCGCCATCCGGACGGCGGCTGCCCCGGACCCGCGCCCCGCAGCGGCAATGCTGGGCATGCGCAGTGCCAGGGAACGGCAGAAACATGGCGGCGGGGATGGGCGGGGGGTGCTGGAGGGTGCTCTCATAACAGTCACAGAATTATCAAGGTTGGAAAAGACCTAGAAGATCATCCAGTCCAACCATTACCAATACTTCCCAGCTAAATCATATTCATCAACACAACATCCAGACGTTTCTTGAACACTCCCATGGTCGGTGACTCCACCACCTCCCTGGGCAGTGCATCCCAATGCCTGACTACCCTTTCCGAGAAGTAATACTTCCTAATGTATAACCTGGGCGTTTTGTTTGTGTCAGCCTCTAAATGTGTATTTGTTCTCCTTCAGGTGGGAGTTTCAGGTTTCAGTTGCTGGAGACTTTCAGAATCCTTGCCTTCCTCTGCTCACCTGTAGGAATTTTGCCCTTCCTGCTGCTTTTTGTGTGTTTGTGTGGAGCTTCTCATTATGCCTCTCACCACAGGGCCCGAGGCCCTGAGGAAAACAGAAACGGAGCAACTTTGGAAGCAGAAATAAGCCCTAGCAGAATGGTGATGGCCCTCCTCACAGTCCTCCTGGCTGCTGTAGAAAGATGGGTGTTAAACCTGTATGCTTCTAGTTCTGCCCCCCTCTTTGGGAAGTGGCTCTGGGTGTCTGACACAGCACCTGAAGTGTTTCTGGTGGCAAAGCACTTTCTAGCAGTGTTATGTGCAAACTGGCTGATGGTTGCTACGCATCCTTGGAAGACAGGCATTCCGGTTTCTTCTTGGAATGTACATAGAATCATAGAATAGAATCATTAAGGCGAGAAAGACCTCTCAGATCATCCAGTCCACCCCCACCATGCCCACTGACCACATTCCTCAGTGCCACATCCACACACCCTCCAGGGACAATGACTGCACCACTTTCCTGGGCAGCCTGTGCCACTGCAGCACTGCTCTTGCTGAGATGTTTCCTAATATCCAACCTGAACCTCCCCTGACACAACTTGAGGCCATTCTCTCTCACCACTGGTTACATGGGAGGTCAACCCCGGTCTTGCCACAACTTCCTTTCAGGTCACTGTAGAGGCTCCACTGAGCCTCCTCCAGACTGAACAATCCCAGTTCCTTCAGCTGCTCTCCATAAGACTTGTGCTCCTGATTCTTCACTTCTTTGTTGGCCTTCTCTGGACATGCTAATATTCCTAGATATATGCCTTATGTATAAGATACCAAAAAGGATAGCCTAATGTATACATAGGGACAAAGATGCTATCAATCTTCTAGATAATTGAGCTGTTTAATATCCAAGTGCTTGTAATATGTTGGAGTTCACCCCATTTAGCTCTCTAAGGCCATCCCTTCACTTTGAATAACATTCTCTCAGAATAATGACTTTTTTTTTTTTTTTTTTTTTTTTAAATTTTGGATGTAGCATTACTGAGAATTACAATTACACACACTTATCTGAAATGCAACAAAATGCACTGAAGTATTGGAGTATCATGAGAATTGACACTACATTATCAGTCTGCTCACTGTTACGCTAATTTGGTCACTTCAACTCTGATGGAATAAATGGAAATGGTCTGAAGGCTGTCAACTATTAAAGAAGTGGATGATTAAAAGATGTTGTGAAGGTGTAGGTAGTGTTCCTGTGTCATAAGACAGACTGACTCTTGTGGCCAACTGAGACCAACAGAAAAAGTTGAGATTCTTTGTAAATATCAGTCTCTGCGATAAGTCTAGAAAACAATTATAATTCTACATTCTCTTCTGACTGTGAAGATCCAAAAGATCTAATATAATGGGGACAAAATACTGTAGGCTGCTTCAAAGTTCTTGTTAATAAGAACTGATTTTTAGTTTTGTCTGCTATTTCCATCTACCCCATTGCAGAATGGCTTGTAAAGCAGACGAACTCAGATTTCAACTCCTCCAATAACACTTTCAGTGCCAACTGTTACGAATAAAAAAAAAAAAATTAAAAAAAAAACCACATGAAAAAGCAACTCAAAAACCAACCCACTCATACAGGTGTCTGTTCTTTTAACAGATTTCGTACTGCTTTTGTATTGGCAAACTTGATTACATTATTTAAAAAGCTGTAAGTCTGTCTGTTTTTGCATAATGTGTAAGGAAAAGTCAATAATATATAATAACATAGTAAAGATCTCTGTTGCCTTTGAACTGAAGGCAGATGGTTCCTGCTACCTCGGAACATCCCACTCTTTTTCTGTCATTGCAATTAACAAAAAGAAAAAATAGGATAAAGCTTCCAAATAAAAATGATATGTCTGATAAGAGACTTAACTAACAAAGAATTAAATGAATGAAATATGATGAAGGCTATTTTGATACTGCAAATATTATATACTTGTCTTACTGTAAGGTACTTGACTTTCTACTGGATGGTTTTTTAAGTAAATTGGTAAAGCAATACATACTCAGAAATGGCAAACAGCATATGGATTCAGTATTTTGGGATACGTCTTCAGATTGAAATTGTGAATGGAGACTCTTCACTCAAGAAGTGGTACATCTAGATGGTCCTCTTGTTTCTTACCTTTTTAGCAAGTGCTAATATGTCTTCTGCTAAGAAAGAGGTTGAGGTAGTCTGTACCTATCCTTCCTCAGCCAACTTGGAGCTATGTATACTTCAAACCAAGATAAAGTGAAAGCTCTGATGGAAGTTATCTGAAATCTAACTAAGTTGCCTAAAAAGATCCTTTCATTAGAGGGAGAAAATTTAAACCTTATAAATTGTCAGATGAAATTCTTAAAATTATTTTGTAAGGCAGATCTACGACAACTGCAGAAATTCTTTGTAGTAAAAGGAATGCATTCATGAATTCCTTCCTGCATTACAAATAGGAAAATTCAAGACCCCAAATGCACCATCTGTCATCAAATTTAGCAAATCTTACAGTGACTTATTTCATTCTGGTTTACAGCTTCAGTTCATTACAGTAACATTTATCAGTCCTTTCAATTTCTTGTATACAAAGTGAGTCCAGCAGAAAAAATTACCATCTCGTAGTCCAGAACATTTTGAGAGGTACTGTAAAGGAACTTGAGTTTGGAAGCTTCTGAAAATATTTAAGACATTTAAAGTGTAATCTTTCTGAAAAGATCTGCAGATTTAAGGGACATAGAAAGAAACCTTTTAACTGATTTTCTACCACAAAACTATAAAACTATAAATACTTGTGGACAAGACAGAATGATCTAGAAAGCATTTCTAAACCTTTTTTTTCTTAAGGAAGAAATTGCTTCAGTCACTGGGCCTAGTTCTCTCATTCTGGAATCTTCTGTGGCAACATAACTGAGACTGCTTAGCTTTCCATGGTTCTTTCAATTAATGCTTAACAGATAAAAGATCTGGAACAATTTAGATATGACTGATGGTGCTTTAGAACAGGGAATGGCCTTGATAAGTCCTTTACAGCCTAGTGCATTTCCTTTCATACTGCCATTTTCTTATTATCTTATTCCCCTACCTATGCATTCCTTTTTGTTTGTTTTGTTTTTTAAAGCCTCAGGAGCCACAGAGAAGATGGAAATATACAGAACAGACTGGAGGCTGTTTCTTCAGTTTTTCTGAGTAAAATCCTAAAATATATAACAAAAAATGTCTGTGTAGTAGATGGTAGGAGTTACCACCACAAGGTGAGTTTCATAACAGCGAGACCCATGTAAGATAAAAGTGGACATGGTGAAGAAAGGGGAAGCTCTTCATGTCTGACCATTTCTGGAGTGCAGGCACATGACTGTTTCCATGGGAGACCTGGAACACCTAAAATTAAGTAACTCATTCACATCTGAGAAAAATATATGCAGGGGTGTGTCATTTCCTTACAGCACTGCAGGAACTAGAAATGGTATTGTCCCTGCTTTCCTTTATTTTAAGATTAGATCACTCATCAAAGATGTGGGTAAACATAATGCACCCTCATATACCTTTGATGATTCTACTTATTTGTCCAAATTAGAGGAACATTGATTCATCAGAACATGAATCAGTACTATTGTTAGTTGAAATTGTTCTACCTTCCCGTGTTGTTTACCTGTATTATCCACTGTAGATTTAATGCACAATATATTGCAGAGTACAATATATGAAACAGAGTGATCCACTTGTATTGACATTGACATTTTATTTTCTTTCCTCTGGATGAATAAATCTGTGCGAGTACACAGACTATGAATGTTCCAAGCATTCAAAGGTTATGTGGAAGGGTCCAAAGGTGTTATAAACTCTGCAGTTCATCTGGATGGCTGCAAGCCTGGCACGTGCTCCTGCAGATTCAAGTTGCAGAAACTGTGCAAATAGAAATGGCAGGGAGAAGCTGGAATTTTCCTTAACTCCCACACAGTAAATAAGTATAATAGATAATAGAATCACAGAATCACAAGGTTGGGAAGGACCTACAAGTTCATCTAATCCAACCATCCTATCACCATTATTACCCACTAAGCTACTAAACCATATCTTGTAGCTCCTCATCCAGATGCCTCTTGAGCACTGCCAGGGATGGCGACTCCACCACTTCCCTGGGCAGCCATTCCAGTGCCTGACCACTCTCAGAGAGAAAAAGTTTTTCTTTATGTAAAATCTAAACCTCTTCTGGTACAATTTGTGACCATTTCCTGGGGTCCTGTTTGTTGCCTGGGAGAAGGCCAAACCCCTCCTCATCACAACCTCCCTTCAGGAAGTTGTATATAATATATGTGCTGGCTCATAAATAAGGTTGTTCTTGTTAGTGTAACAGTGTTCCTATTAAAGCTGTAACTGGCTTAGGTCAGAAGTGTAATTTCTATATGTATAGTTAATATCATCCTTTCATGATTTATGCATTTCAGCATAGCAGTACTGCATAATGAATGACTTAGTGAGATCTGTGTTCAGAATGACTTGATTTCATAGAATCATAAAATCATAGAATCATAAAATCATAGAATCATAGAGTGGCCTGAGCTGATAAGGGACCACAGTGATCATGTAGTTTCAACCCCCCTGGTATGTGCAGAGTCAACAACCGCTAGACCAGGATGCCCAGAGCCACATCCAGCCTCGCCTTGAATGCCTCCAGGGATGGGGCATTTCATTCATGTGTAAATAACTTCTGCTCTACAATCTCTGCTCAGGATTTATGTGACCCAACAATGTGACCTTGCCACAAAGAAGGCTAATGTTATCTTGGTCTGCATTAGGAGGAATGTTGCTAGCATGTCTGGGGAGGTGATTCTTTCCCTGAACACTGGTGAGGTCACATATGAAGAACTGTGTCCAGATCTAGGAACCACAGTACAAGAGAGTCATGAGGATACTGGAGAGAGTCCAACAAAGGGCCACAAAAAGAAAAATAAATAAGACAGTGCAGAACCTCTCCTGTGCAGAAAGGTTGAGAGAGTTGTGTCTGTTCAGCCTAGAGAAAGCTCAGGGGGATTTTGTCTGTGCTACAGGCACGTCAGTCAGACCTTGGTGCCAAGGAAGGTCATGTAACAGATCATCTTGAGTGCCATCACATGGTACATAGTGGAAGATCAGGTGATCAGACCCAGTTGACATTGGTTTATGGTAGGCAGTTCCTCAGTATGTTTGCAGATGACACCAAGTTGGGAGGAAACGTTGATCTGTTAGAGAGTAGGAAAGTTCTGCAGGGGGATCTGGGTAGTCTGTATCGATGAGCTATATACATACAAAGTTAAATGCTGGTTCCTAAGCCTGTGTCATAACAACCTCTTGCAATGGTATAGCAGTGAGGAGTGGCTGAAAATCTGACCAGCAGAAATGAACCTGGGGATGCTCATCAACAGATGGCTGAATGAACCAACATTGTCCGGGTGACTGAGGAGGCCAATGGCAACTGGGCCTGCATCAAAGATAGTGTGGCCAGCAGGACAAGGGAAGTATTCAACACTGTTTAGATTGCTCTTCAAATACTGTGTTCAGTTTTAGATTGTTCAGTATTAGAATTATATTGAGTTAGTTGAGCATGTGCAGGGAAGAGCAATGAAGCTTATGAAGGGACAAGAAAACAAGAGCTATGAGGAGTGGCTGAGGGAACTGAAGTTGTTTTTTCTGTACGGTAGGCTTAGGGTAGAACACCTGAAAGGAGGCTGCTGCAAGGACTGTGTTGGTCTCTTTTCTCAGGTGACAAGTGACAGGATGTGAGGAAACATCTTCAAGTTGAGCCAAGGGAGTTTTAGATAAGATATTAGGAAGAATTTTGTCATGGAAAGAGTGGTAAGGCATCAGACCTGGCGGAGTCCTCATTCCTGGAAATATTTAAGAGAGGTATGGACATAGCTCTTAGGGCTGTGGTTTAGCAGTGGACTTAGTAGTTAGGTGTTGTTGAACTTTAAGATCTTAAATGTCTTTTCTAACCTACAAGGTTTTATGATTTATATAAATACTGAGAGGGAGGGTACGAAGAGGACAGAGCCAGGCT
This sequence comes from Coturnix japonica, assembly GCF_054131305.1. Taxonomy (NCBI): domain Eukaryota; kingdom Metazoa; phylum Chordata; class Aves; order Galliformes; family Phasianidae; genus Coturnix; species Coturnix japonica. The sequence goes on from NC_140663.1 coordinate 123,530,755, forward strand.
CTTTTCAGTGATGCCTGGTGACAGGACAGTAGACCATGGGCATCCTTTCTTACTGTGAGAATGAGAAGGCATTGTCATAGGTTTATCAGAAAGGTTGTGGAGTTTTCCACCTTGGAGATCTTCATATAGCACCTGGACATTGTCCTGGGCAAGCATCTCTAGATGGTCTTGCTTGAGTAGGTGGTTGGATCAAGTGACCTGCAGAGGTCCTTTTCAACATCAGCCATTCCATGATTCTGAGATTAGTGACCTGATTTAGTACAGTACTAATTTTGAAGTGGTGAGATCTCAAACTAATAATTCCAGGCCCCCTTTTAGTCAGTGAAGAAAAACATCATTAAAAAAAAAAAAAACAAAAAAAAAAACCCACAAAAAAGAATAGAAAAGAAATGCACTTCTAGGGTGTGATTCATGGCACATTGAAGTAGTCATCCAAAGATAGATCAGGTGCACTGTGTCCTAGAAGTGCCAGTATAACTGTAAAGGAATATTGAGGTGATAAGTTTAATTGAAGGCAGCTACACTGCAGCTGTTTAGTGTTAGGTGAGATGAATCCCACTCAAGGACTTAATTGACAAGGTGTACTAGGTACTCTGTATGTCTGCCCAGCAGATCTCATAGGTGCAATGTCTAATGTGCTACCCAGCTGGGAAGGATGGACTGAATGAGGATCAGAATCAGTGGATGAGATATGCTGTAGATGTTCAAAATGTTTTTCTTCAGCTGTAAATGGGCAATATGGTTTTAGAAGGACTCAGTTCTGAGGCAGCTGCAGAAATTGTTTCTTGATATGTAGTGAGACGTGCAGACAGTTCTAAAAGTCTGTTTTTAGATCATGGACATATCTGCCAGCACAGATAAGAAGCTGCTTGCCAATTCCAAATGTACACATGACATTTACTCAATCACACATAAACATAAACAAGCAAATAAACAGCCCCCTCCTCCCATAAACTAATAAAGCTTTTTCTCCTTTGGATAGAAAATAAGGAAAGAAATAGCCTGCTATTGTCTTTTTGTTGTTGTTGCTTTGTTTTGTTTTTAATTCTTTTCTATTTTTCAATATGAGGAGGGGCTCAGATAAGTATATTGATGCTGGAACCACTTAGATAAGTAAGTAAACAAAAATATGCAGATTTAGGAATTAGTTTAGCCTTATCTGCAAAAGAAAATTAAACAGAAATAAAATCATAAAACTTTTGCCAGCATTGTTCAACGAGATTGGAATATATCCATTATGGAGAGCCTTCAGTCTTCACGCCAAGAATCAACAAAATCAATGGGTGTTGGGCGTAATTGGCCAAATTGATTGTATGTTAAAGCTGATTTAATTATATCATTGTCATTATAGTAGGGATAAATTTGGCTTTGATTTTAAAGTGTTGGTCTTTCTGTAGAAATTCTGTAGGAGTGTTGGAAGGAATTGGGGAATTAACTTGTTTAAGAATCATATTAATGATTGTTTTTATTTGATAAGCTTAGCCCAGTTTTCATGCCCTGAACTGCCTTTTTCTATTCTGTAGAGGGACATTCAGAATTTAATTTAATTTGAGAAAATGCACACTGGGACTTTCTGTGAGCATTTAAGTAGTGCAAAAAGTGAATTTTTATGATGATGTAACAGATATGAATATGTCTCCTGATTTATTCTTACCATATTCAGGCATAGTACTGGAGTTGTTAGACTATTTGGAAGGTAGTGCTGCCAGAAAATGTGCCATAAACATAAAAGAGAATAATTAAAGTAGATCCTCTCAGGAAGAACATTCTATGCTGAGACCAGAATGCATGTATATTAAAAATAAATACTTCTACTACATAGCCAGAGCTTCAGCTATCATTTTGTACACACCGAAACTCCTCATACAGACTGATTTCTGTGAAGCTACTCATGAAAATATCTTACTCCCATGCAGAAACGAGTTCACAGAGTCACTGATGTATTTTCTTTTGTCTGACCTGAAGTCACCTGGAGGCAGGTGGGTGTAGTAAGAATGAAACCAACCATTTTCTTTCTTTCATTATTTGTGTTCAGTGGCTGTCAGGAGACTGGAGTTCTCTTTTCACTTCAGATGTAACATTGAAAAAGGCACTTTGTCATTGTGTGCCACAGTTTCCTTGTTGCTTCCTGTGGACAGCAGCACATAACAATTCTGCAAAGAACTTTGAGATTTGCAGATTATAGCACGAGAGTGAATAGCATTTGTATTATTTTCATTGAATTCTGCTGTGCCTTTTGCAGTGCTTATACCACACCTTGTCCAATTGGTACTTTGTATTAAATTCCTGTAGTATCAAATTTGAATAGAATTTGAATTGTGACTTGCAAATATGGCATTAGGCAGATAACATAGTGTTATGAAAACATTGAAGAAAAATCTCTGGTTCATTTGTCCAGATATTAGAGAGGGTAGAATCAGTTTCTTCTGTCAGTTTCCTTCAGTATGCTGCTATACTGCCCAAGCAGATATTAGCAGTTGGAATACCAGTCTGCAGCTGATCTGCTTGTTATGCTTGGCATAACAAGAAATTGTTGGAAAAGCTTTTTGCTTGTGCAGTGAGTCCTTAGAATTTATATATGTTACCTGATCACCTTCCAAAATGGCCAAAAACATACATGTGGAAAAGTATCTTCTTTCTGAAAACAAGATAAATGATCCTGTACCAAATGTGGAGAGCTGTGGTACAGGTAAAACATTCTAAAACTAAGTTCACTTATAACACAGATAGGACTTCTCAAAGGAAACTCTGTGATTTGGCTACCATGTTTTCGAAGTTCCATTAAAAATTCTCAGCCTTTAGTAAAGTGGCTGCTAGTAACTTCCAAAGTGATGTGTGTGTTTTGTTCCCTACTAGTAGCCAGGGAAACTTTCACTATCAGTACTAGATCTTAGAAGCCCTTATTGCTTCTCTGCACTCTGTATCGTGTTTTGCATGGACTGATAAGGGTATTGCAGCTCTAGCTCCACTGCAGTTGATGTACCAGCTGCAATAATATTTCAAGTCAATCCCTGATTAGTTAGGGGAAGGTCAGCTATTTCTGACTGGCCTCGCCCAGACAGAGAAACAGAATGAAGCTCTGCCATCAGTGTCCTAAAATAGATGGCCCTTTTCATCTGTCAGGCTTGAGCCAGCCACACGAAACACAAATTAGGAGGCACAAATCAATTCACAGGGCATTGGGAAACACAGCAGAAAGTCAAGCAAAGAGAAACTTCTTTAGATATGAGCTGTACTCTTCAAACAACTTTCTAACCTGTTGCCTAATAATATTTTTTTCTTCTTAAGTAACAAGGAAAAAAAAATTGTTTGTTTTTTTGTTTGTTTGTTTTTCCTAAGTTAACTTCAATAATGAAACTGAGTGTGGGGATATTTTTTGGAGGTTTATTCGCAGCTCTAGGAGTTTTGCTCTTTTTGGTGGCGTTTGGAACCGATTATTGGCTTCTTGCTACAGAAATAGGACAGTGTTCGAAAGTACCTGAGGATGTTGGGGTTAGTATGGATTTTGATTTATAATTTCTTGGACGTATTTATTTCGTAGGAACTCTATTTTGTATTAATATTTGAACATACTCATTTTGACCTTCTGGAGGCTTACAAGCCTATTTCAAAACCTCCTGTAAAGAGCTATAATCTAGTCTAAAATTCATTCATCTTTTATGATACTACTTTTGCAATATGACATTCTTTCAAAGGAACTATAACTGTATAGACAGGCTATAGCTAACCTATGTTCAGACAAGCTTTTTGTCATTGTGATGGCGTTATTTTTTACCTAAATATCTTAATTTAACTTGAACTCCATTCTTTCAGCTGCTTGAAAAATAATATGATAAAGGCTTTTATTTTTATTTTTATTTTTATTTTTATTTGTATTTGTATTTTTATTTTTATTTGTATTTTTATTTTTCATAGACAGAGAAGGCCACTTTTCATCATGAAGGTTTCTTCTGGAGGTGCTGGTTTAGTGGAAATGTAAGAGAGCATAACACCAGCATGTGGAAGTTCTGGTACAGTAAGTAATACCTTTCTTTTTATGTTATCAACAATAGATGGATCTCAAAGCTGTGGAGCTTTTTTTAGTGCTTATGAATCACTGAGTCTCATTTGGTCTCTTCAGTGATGAGTTTCTTAACCTATCTTCAAATAGATTCAAAAGCGACGAACACCTTTAAAATCTGTACTAAAGGATATCCCAGGACAAAATCATCCACATTCAACTATCAGCTTACTCTTTCATTAGTAGCCTGTCATCTTAACTGAGAGTCCATTTTTATCAAGAACTGTCTTCCTGTGTTGTTAATGGACTGTTCATTTCCATAAAGCAGGGGAAAAAGAGCCTTGTGGTTAGGATAGTCCATGAGTTTTTGCTTGCAGTTTCCCTAGTTAGTTCTATGAGTAGATGAGAATGGTGTGGGTGACCTTTTTTCTTTTAATACATGCCAGGATTCTGGAAGATAGTATTTGCCACCAAAATTTCAAATGAAGAGAAGGTCACAAAATTTACTTTGTTGTGTTTGACCCAACCTGTGAGATATAGTTATCCCTCACCTTCTTGCTAAGTTTCAACAAACCTAGCGAAAAACAGGTGCTTTCATTCAATTTTAACTTCAATAACCCGTATTTTGCTAAATACATTGCTTGGACTTAGGCAGCAAAAGTAATGTTCACTGTAGTTAATTTCCCCTTCTTTTTTATCTGGAGAGCTCTGAAGTCCGGAATTTGAAATTTGAATGTGATTTAAACTGTTGTCAGGCTTCATTCATTGTAAGGAAGAAGATATTTTTATAAGCATACTGATTCCATAGATTGAACTCATATTTGTTGAGACTGTAAACTTTCAGAAGATAATTTTTTCATTATTGTTTTTGCAAGATAATTTTATTTATTTATTTATTTATTTATTTTTGTGGGATATGCTGTAACGAGCAAGAAATAATAAACCCTCACAATTGAAAAATGCATATGCATGTGAAAATATATGTAAGTGTTGCAGTATATCAGATCCTCCCCTTCAACCAGTCTGCTTTACTGTTCCCGTAGTACAAATCTGAGCTGCCCTTTAAGGAATATCCCTGGCTGGATATCAAGGCTGGTGTCTCTTATGAAAGCAAAATCCACTGCAAAGCTACTAGGAGTGAACATTGAATCTTGACCTATGAAACTCTGTTTATCTATTTGAAGAACAGTCTTAGGATATTAAATTCTCAAGGCAGTGAAATATTAATAATTATCACTCTTTTTCTTTTAGCCAATCAGTCACCTTCTAAGAATTGCACACATGCTTACCTCTCACCATTTCCTCACATCCGAGATGAACACAACTCAACCTCTTACGACTCTGCAGTCAGTAAGTATTTGGTTTTGGTTGCAAATGGATACAGTGCCCACAATTTCAAGAAAACAGTTCAGATGCTTCAGTGCATTATCTCTCCACACAGTTTAATTAATATAGTTTGGTGTTTCATACTTCTCAGGCTTTTACAACATGCATATTTAAGACACCATTTAGCAAGGCACTTAAATGAATGCGTAGCTTTAAGTATGACGGCAGAATGGAAATCACTTATATGAAACATTTCATGCTTTTTTTCCTAAATAAAAAGTATCTTCCCTAGGATGAATACTTTAAACAATTACTTCTTCTCATGTATTCCAATTAAACTGTTTCTTGTTAAATAAACAACCTCATGTGGAAGTGTATTGCATTTTTACCTCACAAGAATTGAAGAGAGGGGCCTTGTTACAGTCTAATTTTATTCAACTAGCTCGGATGTACTGCACTGAATGCTGGAGGTGTCTGCTTCTCTCCACTGACACTGACATTGAATATCGTATACCATACATGAATAATATAAATTAACACTACAGTAGTGTGAAGTATTGTTCTATGAATTAAGTTCTAATTTTAGAAAATATTTACTATGTTAAGCTGAGATATTAACGCCAAGTAATTCTGATGCAGTAACAGAGATACATACGTGTCTATATATGTAAGATATAGAGCACTGAAAACCTTGTGTTTGAATACATAAGGAAAGCTCTGGAAACATCCATATTTTCTAAACTCAAAAAATTGGTCACATTTCATCAGATCAAGGGCTTTATGCAAATGTATTTTTACGACAATCTCTTCTGATGCTCATTTCACATAATTTTTAAAATGACCTGTGATGTATGAATGCTGCTTGTATCTGAGCCTACTGACTCAGTGACTGAAGTGATCCCTGAAGCTGTAATTATACCTTTGCTAACTTTGAAGTGTCTTCCTAATCCATTTTTAATGCTGCAAAAAATGAGAGGGAAAAGAATTTGTATTGGTAACAGTTCTGTTAATCTTTAGAAATTATGAACTGTTTGTCCAGGAAGAATTCATACCTTACCATTCAGAGTCAGAGATCTAATCTGTAATGTTGAAGCACATCTAGAACAGTTTATCTTTTCATTTGACAATGACAGAGCCATCTGCTCCTAATAATCTAGACGGAGTTGGTATTCAACCATGCACTCATACATTCACAAAGGATCTTCAAATCATATTGCATGATTACATAGAAGTGGACAAACAAAGAAGAAGAAAGGAGAAGGAATATCATCAAAAGTTTAATTAATTTTAGTTAATATTTGCCAAAAGAACCACTGCTCAAATATAATTTTCCTATCTATATTTCATATTAGGAGATTAAAAATAGACAGAACTGTACTATAGATGCTGGCACAGGTAGAGAATATTCAGAGCCATTCCCGCTGTATAAATAGATACAGTTGGATTGCTTTAGATCTCATTAAAATTGGAGAGGTTTTTTTTGTGCCTCCAGTTCATTTTCAGCATCCAAACGGAGTTATTTACTAGAGCAGGTATACTTGTTTAAGAATGTTTCACAACTTTTTATTAAGAAAGTTCTATCACCATCTTTTCTGTTAGTTCAAACACTCAGTTTTCTTTTAGTGTACTTTGTCAGGCCTGCCCATGATATTTGGCTTTCTAAAATGTCTCAGAATCTACAGTTACTAAATTAAGAAATACTGAGAGTTATTGCCTTCTTGATTCACAGTGGAGGAAATGCTTTTCTGTAAAAGATAGTGGTAAAATCCTCCATTTGACTTCATGCAGAAAAATAAGTTTGTCAACTACTTGTACATCCACATGGCTACATCTAATATTCTCAATCGAAAAACAAACAAACAAACAAAAAAGCACAGAATGAAATGGCACTACCAAGAAATTGGTAAATTGGTTATTCTCTCTCTCTCTTTTTTTTTTTTTTTTTGGTTCTCCTAACGTATCTTGGTAGAATATTTCCACATTCACTTTTGGGGATAAAATAAAAGTAGTCTACCACACTTAGTCCTTCAGAATGATTTTTCACTTTGCTTTGAGAGAGACCCTCAAGTCTTATTTTAATTCGGAGTGTATAAGAATAAATATGCTGTCATCTGAAAAATATTCAATTTGATTCGTGAATTCTTTTATGGACAGTTTGGCTCAAGAGGCAGTGGGGCCTTAGAGTAAAGTGGCTTTAATTGAAGCCCCTTAATCACTTAACTGTGATTTGTAACCAAAATGCTATGTTACCTTCCAGTTAGAATAGTTCAGGTAAACGTAAGTTTCCTGAGGAACTATGAAATCTTGGATGACTTTTGAGTGGAGTGACTGGACCAAGTTCTCTATTGCAATAACTCCCTTGCTTTAGTATCAGTTACAGTTTGGCTCAGATTTTTTTTTCAGAATTAAAAAGCTCAATCTATCCTCTGTTAATTTATTTACATCCTTTCGTACGTTGATTTTAAGGTGTGTGACAGTTCCCAAAATTCTCAAACACTGAAGACTTCAAATTCTAAACCATCACTATGCTTTACTCAAATTACTGCTCAACCTGGTGAGGAGAGCTAGACTATGAGCTCTTGGTGTCAAGAGTTATAGTCTTATTCAAATGCACATTTTAATGTCTCATGTTTCCTTTCATCATTACTGTCAGATGCATGATCCGCTTGGGAGGGTTAGATAGTACTGCTTTGAAATTGCAGTTTACTGTACCTTAATCTCAATTATTATGGCTTTATTCATGCTCTGGTTTTGTTAAGTATCATGGTGGAGAGAGGAGGACTTTACCTACCTGCAGTGTACGCTTCAATATATAGCTGGCCTAACCATCATATACAGTTAATGGACTTAAAGAAATTTGCAGGCAGTGTCATTTGTCTTAACCTGAAATAGGAATCTAAGTCAGGGGAATCCTGTCTCTAGTGGCTTTCTGTGATGTTACAATGGTTTATGGTGACAACCATGCCAGCGTGTAGCTATTAAGCAGACAGACAGCACTTCATTGTGTCACCAGCAGATTCATTTCTGTGACGATTAACAAACATAAGTGAAACAGACTGAAAGACAGAAATAAGAAAAACGTTAGACCATACAGTGAAAGTACCAGAGTAGTGACCTTTTATTTGTTTGAAATATATTATTCTAAAATATACATATATGCACATATGTATAATCATAATTAGCTCAGTTATCCCACCATGCTATTTTGAAAACAAAATAGTATAGTACTTAAATAAAAATTAATTGCAAGCTAAGTTAATTAATGGTATCACATCACTAGTTTATTTAACAGTGACATTCAAGGCTCTCACACTTTTATAAAAAATCTCTTGTACTGCCAGTCAATAATAGAACTGTTTTGAAAAATGTTTGAAGTCCTTATTCATACAAACAGTCCTGTTTGTCTATAGTGTGATAATTTCTAAGAAAAAGAGGTGCAAGATCTAGCACTTCTTGAGGTCTTTAATTTTATTTTCAAGGGGTATTTTTTTTCTCAAAGTTTATTTGGAAATAAACGTTGTTTTCTTAACTTTGTGAATTGCCTCAGTGCCTCCTGAACCTACATTTGGAGCCATTAATGGAGTGCTCTGGCACTTTAGTTTAGTACTCTGATCTGTAGCTCCTAGTACATTTTTCCTTACCTTTATGTCTTATTTCGTCCAGTCTTGGGCACACTGCCAGTGTTTGAAGTAGCGCCTAATATGATGAGCAATACAGAATGCATATAGAACTGAAGAGAAATTCTGATACAGTAACTATTGCATCTATAAAAGTGTTATCAAATTTATTGTTACTGGGCTAAAGCTAACCTAAATTAATCTAGGAAGTATCAGCAATTAAATCTGAAAATAATAATTGTCTTGTGCAATGTTAGAAGTAGCCTGTTTTTAGGGGAAAAAATGCTGTTATATAAGATGGTCATATAATTGTTCATGAGGAATTATAACACAGTACATTTACTAAGGGAGAACTCCCTTGCCACCAAGCTGTAATAGAGCAGGAAGTGTTTAAAAAAGCAATATATTCATACTGCAAATATTATATTTGTTTTGCTGTTAAGGTTATTTGGAAAAAAAAAAAAAAAAAGATTATTACTACTAAGGCATAGTAAAGGGTCCTTAGTGAAAATGGAACTGTTTGCAAGGTTTGCTGTGTTGCATCTCACACTTCTGGTGAGAGCTGTGATCTTGTTTACAGTGGTTTATCTGCAGAGAAGATACTACAGATTTAGAGCAGCTCAGGCCCTTTACCTTTCATTGTCCTTTATATTGTGGGTGGCATTTTGATGCCTGTTGTCAAAAGTATTTTGATATCTCTAACATTAAATAGTAGACATCTCTTACAAATATATTCCAAAATACCCTGTATAGTCAAATCACAGGAAAGGTTCACTTTAGGATTTAAATTTATTGGTGAAAATTTACAGCACATTCTCCAAGTCATTTTAACTATTATTAGCAATGAGACACTGTACTCACACACAAACATGCTTCAAAAAGATTTTCAGCTTTATATGGCTTAATAATATGTGTTCAATATTTTTGTTTTGATTTAGTTCTTGGCCATAGAAGATGTATTGGCCAAGTCTTCTGTTGAGATTTTGAAACACCTGAAGCCAGCAAGGGCAATAAAATATGTGATATGTTTCCGTGAGGTTGGTGTCAGTGTCTCTAGTAGTAGATGGGTGCAACATGGTGTCATTTACTAAGCTTGTTCCTGAATAGCTGACTATGTAACTTCTGATGTGTGCATGGCAACCACATAAAAGCTGTGCCTTTTAGGTGGCATGACTATAATTTTTCATATGCATTATTGCTTCTTTTCCACATCATGCACCAGTAACATCTTAAGATTTGAAACTGTTGCTTGAGTTTATAATCAAATCTGGGATCCACTGTATAAGAAAAGGAGCCTTTTCATAACTCAACTGTTTCTCCATAACCCACTCCCTTACTCAAAACCCAATACTATGGCTACTTTTCACATCATGCAGAAGTCTCCAGAGGAATCTGACTTAGGATGTTTTTGGAGAAGAGCCATAGCAAGGCAAAATTATAGGTCATGCAATTTTGAAGGAATATACTGCAGCTGTACTATTCGCACTGTGTATAGGTTGAAGGTGCAGAGCTCAAAGACAAGTATACCAGCTGTACTCCTGTTGTCGTCTAAGTACTATTTTATTTTTAGGCCTGCCTGTCACTACCAAGACAAATGTTGTACCCTGATGAAGGGACAGCTTACCAAGACAAGTTACACATCTCTCTGTTTAGCACTCTTGCAACATAGAGCAATGATACCTAAGGTTAACACTGCAAATATGTTTATTTCAGACTGTGTGGTAATGCTTATACTTCATTTCTTCCACTGCAGGAAATACTTGGAATAATATACCTACTTGAGGTAGATAATTCTGACATACCTGTGAAGTAAATTTACTTAGTGCCTACTATCTTTTGCAGAGGCAAATTCCTTGTTGTCTGGCCAGAAAATGGGCAGTCTCATGCACTACCTCAGTGATACTTGAAATAGTACAAACTTCTCTTAACATCTTGTATAGGTGCACTGAACAGCTATTTATTGAAGCAGACTGCTTGGATCACAGTGCAATTCCTTTTCAGGGGTTATAAAGAACCATAATTCAAAGCAGCATTTTCTGTTTCTTTTTAGCTGTCATGGTTCACCTCAGTATCAGAGCAATGAATTCTTTAACTTAGAAAGTTCGTTATTAGGTAGGCTTATTTCAACTAGCTCTTTTTATTCATCTGTTTATGCCAGGTAAGCTAATGACAACAATAGGGCTAAACTGCAATTCTGAATTATTAGAGAAAGTAAGAAACTGGTCTAAGCAAAAATTATCTCCATATGAAGAAAATGAAGTCATCTTTGCAAAAAAAATGGTTGCCTTTTAACTATGGTAAATCATCGAATCATTACATTTGGAAAAGACCACTCAGATCATCTAGTCCAACCCAACAGGCCATTATCTCTTGTGCTATCTCTGTTACCTTGGAGAAAAGGCCAACCCCCACCTCACCACAGCCTCCTTTCAGGCAGCTGCAGAGAGAGATAAAGTCTCTCCTGAGCCTCCTCTTCTCCAGACTGAACAATCCCAGTTCTCTCAGTTGTTTCCTGTAAGATTTGTGCTCCAGACCCGTCAGAGCTTCATTGCCCTTCTCTGGACACACTCCAGGGCCTCTTAAGGTGCTTCTTTGGACTTGTGCCACCAAGGTCCTTAATGTCTTGTAGACTGTAGGGGTAGGATTTTGCATAAAAAGATAGATTAGGGAACTCTGCAGACATTTTTTACCTACCTTCTTTATTTTTTAATGAGTTTAATGATGGAGTTGCTGGATAAACAACTGTTTGGACTGTCAGAATATCCTCACAATTCTCTAGAGAAAACAATTATTTATAGAGGAATACAATGGGTGGTTATGCCAGATGATAGCTAGGTCAAATCAGTATTTCAATTATAATGCATAAAATAGTTATTCTGTCAGAGCAGAGAAACTGCTTATCTCTTGTACAGTCACACAGAGGTTTAAACAATTTTTCATCACTTATGTTTGTACTCCTTTTGTGTTTATTTTTCAGGAATATTTGAGCAAATCACGTTTTTCTGGTAAAATTTCACTAAAAGCAAATGTCAAAGATTCCTGTTTAAAGAATAGATAACAAAACTGCACACTAATTTTGTAGCGCTGTATAAGCTTATGTTCTCTTCCAACTCAGAAAATAGAAACAGTGCTGTATGGCTTCAGTGAGTGACCATAATGATATTGAAGTAAGCCTTTTCAAGGTTCATTTTGGCCAATGTGCCCTGTTATGTAGCATGACTTTGAAGTACCTTGGGCCATCCATGTGAAAGAGTTGGGTGGTTATAGGCTGATTTAGCAGTATTAGGTTTTAAATGAGGAAGTAATGTCCCATGGACTTGGGGACAGCAATGAAGCTTAACAAAGTAGCCCCATGAGTAAAATTATATGAAATTGCTTCAAAGACCCAAGACTAAAGGACTTCAGAGATTTACTTTCTCTAGCCTCCATTCACTGTCCATTTGCATCAAGTGAATCATTAAACTATGTGTTTAACTTTAAGCAGGTTCCTAAATCCCTTAAGAATCTGAGTACTTAAAGCATAACGCACACTTAACTGCTTTGCTGAACCAGAGCCTTATTTCTCACCTACTATTTCTTTATTTATTTGTTTACATAGAAGGAAGCTTTGTATTGGATATGAACCAAAACACAGTTTTATCCCTTCTGCCAGCTAATTTCAGACACATTCATCTTCCCTGTGCCCAAGTCTGCTGATCAGTGTGGCAGAAAATTATGTCTTTGAATCTTTGCCTGGATTAAAAAGGATGTTGTTTTAAAAGTGAGGCTAATGTGATGTGGTGAACGTGATCTAGTTGACACATATACATGGCTGAGATAAGCAAGATGATGTATATTTTAACATGAGTTAATCTGGTCAAGTTGAAAACTGTAGATTTTTTTAAACATTCTGATGGGAAGCACAAGCTGATAACTTGTAGTTCACCTTCAGCTTTCAGATGAGAGCAAACCTGAATTATTCCAGAATAGCTGGCTTTAGCAGGCAGGATGGATTTGAAACTTTCAGGATACAAACCAGTATAATAGTTACTTAGTTGTGTTTTGCTATAACAGTAAGTAGGTGCTGTCAAACGATAAGTGGCAGTTTCTTTTGTGACTCACTTTTTCTGACATGCCAGCTGGCTTATGTGCTTTCCCTCAGTTGGGTGGAAATGTTTTTCACTGACTGAATTGTCAGTGCTTCAAGATTTTCAGAACTGACGATGGAGATCTTTGCAACTCATAATTTTACTAATGGGTTCTGTTAAATGTACCAATTTTTAAATTCATGGAAGAAATTTATGTCACTCTTGTAGCATTTGTAAAATGATGACTTTGTTAAATGGATGTGCAATTAAGCAGCTAAAAAATAGTTGTTAGAAAGACTCTTTTGGCCAGAGTATGTCACAAAACTCTCGGCTCATTTATCGCCAGCTGCATCCATTAATTAAGCACTGCTTGGCACTGTCTAGCAGGGACTTCTGAAACATCAAATTCTAATAAAATAAAAAGAACTTTAGAGTGGATACAGCCTGGTTTAAAAATTGTTTTTCAAGTTACCTTTTTTTTTTTTTTTTTTTTTTTTTTTTTTCTTTTTCTTTCTTTTAAATTTCTCCTTCCTGATTTAGATTTCCTTCTTTTGTATATAAACTGATAAGAATTATGTACTTGAAAATTATAGAGAACTTACAGATTGCTCTTGGCGATAGGTTCAAAGCACTAAGAAAGGCAAAATGTTACAGTTTTCTGATTATCCCAGTCAATTTTGGTAAAACAATTAGATTCAGCCTGTCCAATCATTTACCCCAGTGAATCATTGCTGCAACTTCAGTACACCATTTTCTAAGCAGCATAAACTTTGTCAAGTCACTGTTTTTCAAGTCACTGTCTAAATGTTAAGCAGGTGGACTTCATTTGAGGTAACTTAAACCCTGTTTTCCATGATCACCAGATAGAAACTGTTTTCCAAAGCTCCTTTGAGCCACATGACATAATGTACATGCACAATGGAATGAATGTTTGGTTTGTCAATAAGTGGAAAAGTGGAAAAGAAAAATCTTTATTAGCCAAATATGTAACTTTTTCAAGTTCTAAAAAGTGTGATATGATTTCTTTTTCTGCCCTTTTTATCAGTTTATCGAGGTTTCTGGACAGTTCTTATGCTCCTGGGAGTGATCACTATTGTGATGGCTAGTTTCCTGATCATCTGTGCAGCTCCTTTTGCTAGCCATGTTCTATACAAAGCAGGAGGAGGCTTTTACATCATCGCTGGTGAGTATATTGTTTACTTGATCAATGAAGGCATTAGAATAGAAAGGACGAGGTATCTCTCCCCATTTTCTGTAACAAAAATTATACAATCATGGTTAAAAGAAAAATAAGTTTGCCCCTCTGTCCTTTGGCCAGTGAAGCACCTGCCTTGGGTATAATTCTTTTTACAGTTATCTGAAGCCATTCAGAAAGCTATCTTTTGATTACAATAAAAAAGTGAAACGATCAGATCATTCATGGAATTGCTGCATTTTCAGTCTACTAATTGAGCAGGAAAAGGAATGTATATTTAGGGATGCTGCCTTGTAAGATTGTCAAGGGCTTTTGCTAAGGAGCTTTTTCTAGTCAGTGACACAAAGGCAATGAAGATGGTAATGGAAGATTCTAAAGAAGCTGAAAGACAGAATATTCACATGACAAGTATAGGAGATGTGTTTTGTATGTGATTGGAGTACACAAAGTAGTTGTCAAATATGAGTAAGTGGGAGAGATAAACCTCTGTGAATGAAACACAGTAAATAACTGAATTCTCTCTTTCCTCATAACTCACACATATTTGTAGGATGCATCTTCCCAGGATTGAGCTGATATGGCCAGCTTTCTGGGGCACTGTTTTGTTAACCTTGATGAATCTGGGAAGATGTATAAGACAACAGTTTTTTAGGATATAAGTGACAATATGTGCTCATCACTGTCCTGGTTGGTATACATCTTTGTGCTGTGGAGCAGAACACTCATGTCAAGATCAAAAGGCTTGGACTCTTTTTCTTCTTCCATTATTGACCTACTTACCTGCTTCACCTTACATATCTGCATACACATGCTAATAAGATCATAATTTCCTCTTAAAAGACTTTCAGTGAAATGTGAAGTGTTTTATAATATTGCTACTGAAAAAAACTCTGCAATACTTGCATTTGCTCCTTTGGGAATTACTCCCTCGCACTTTGAAAAGATGTAAAAATATTCACGATCTGTTGGAAATTCTAAGGTATTTCATTACTTTTTGTCACTGATTTGCTAATTAAAAGCTCTTGTAAGTCCTGCTCATTTGCTACGTTTGTGAAAATCTCTGCTGTCCCTAGAAAGTGGCAGAGACTATAAGAGAAGAGATGGTAAGATACCAGTAACTAGCTGGGAGACCTTTCTCCACTCTGTGTCAGTCAGCCTGCCCAAATTTAGTTTAAGTTAGATTCCACAAGTCTAGGCTAGTCACCCTTGGCTTCCCCTAAGAGGCCTGCTGGAGGCAATAACAGTAGTCTTTAAAAGTCAGAACTTTAGCTAGGAAGTTCTCTAGCTGGAAATTAATTTCATCCTGGAGGGGCTAAGCTATTCTGAAGGTGGCTCAGATCAACGTACTGCTGCAATGATTTCCCAAAAGAAAGTGGTGGCAACAGAGTACAGAAGCCATGTGGCTAGTGCAAGATATTTTATCTTGGATGTGGAGATAAAGATCCTGAGAGCTCCTCTGCATCTGCTCCATCATACCAGTAGGACAGAGCTGCTTGGGAAAGATACTTACTGTAAATATCATTATCCTATTCAAAATCTCAGAACATCTACAAAACCAAAGCCAAAAGTTTGATGCTCTCAGGTCTTCTCACAAGTCAGCATAACCAAGGTGTCCGTGCAGTCTTACTACCAAGGTGCAGCTGGCAGTTATACTGGAAGTAGGCTATTGAGAAAGAACTCAGTCACTACAGTTTGTTTTCTGTGAAAGTCTGAAAGCAGAAGATAGGAAGATTGATCACTTTCCTACTTTTACATGTCTTTAAAGAAGAATGCAAGATTAAGCAATTTTAATAGCTACTACTGGACTGAAGTATTTGTATCCTTTTGCAGTCTTAATTGACAAAATAGGTACAGACAGTTCACCTCATATCTGCTAAAGAATAATGATTTGGCTTAACAAGCACTTGACAGAGCCTGTGGAAGAGAGCCTAAGCAGAGATCCCAAATGACATAGAATAAATTTAAGTTGTAAAAACCCTCTTACTGCAATCACATTTCATTTCCCATTCTCAGCAGGGCTGGCTTCAAAAATAAGGCAGCACAAAGCCTTATCTAGTCAAGTTTTGAAAATATCCAATAACTGATAATCCCCAGCACCTTTGAGTACTTGTTCTACTTTGACCAGTTGGTGATTTTTTTTCCATGCGTGCATCTGACATGTTTCCTTGCTTCAACTTAACTTGTGACCACTGTGTCTAATTCTTTCACTGGGCACTTCTCTGAAGTGTTTATCCCCTATCTTCTCTATACCTCCATTTATAAAGTTAAAGACTCTTTTATTCCTTAGACTAAAACTTGCTGAGCTTCTTCTTGTCCTCCATCCCTCATCATTTTGGTGGTCATCAGTTTAACAGTATCACTCTTTCACTGTAGAGTTTCAAACTGGACACAGGGTTCCAGATATGTTGTCAGAAATGCTGAGTAAAGGGCAATAATAGTACTTTCAGAGCTGCTGATGGTGCTTTTTTTAAAGTGCAGTTCTATATGAGCTTGACTTTCGTTTTTGCTGGACCTTGCTTAAAATCTTGCACACTGATAAGGATCATTCTTGTGCTTTAAGGAAATAGCCAGTTCTTTAGGACCCTCTGTCCTTCCAGATAGCTTTTGCCTCTCAAAATAATCTCCCTTTGGATCCTGCCTACCAATTCCCTGAACAGGCTGAAGTCAGTTCCCCTGAAATTCTGGCTCTTAAATCTCCTGCTTACCTGCTGCATTTCTCCTAGGATACTGAACTTAACTATTTTAGGGCCATTACAGTCATAGCTAGTGCCATCTATCATATATCTCTGATCAGCTTTTTCTTATTTGAGTAACTAATGCAGCATGCTACTTCCATTAGTTCGTCTGTTCCAAACATGTCTGAAAAAGTTGATGCAGTTCAGTCCTGCATTGCTTGCACTCTGTAGTGTTGCTCTTATAGCAGATTCTGAGATTGCCAAGTGCCTCATGGGAACTAGTAACTCTTCTTCCAGAACATTTGTTCTTCTCAGCTACATACCCTGTAGCAGATGCCCACCATGATTACCTTGTTTTTGCCACCTGTCTGATCTTAATCCACAAGATCCTGTTCCAACCCCATCTTACTAGCCTTTTGTTCTTTAAGAATCCATATCCAGCCGTTGCAGCACTTCAGTCATACAACCATAGAATCATAGAATCACAAGGTTGGAAGGGACCTGCAAGATCATCTAGTCCAACCGTCCTCCCTTTACCATACCTACAGCAAACCACTAAACCATATCTCCTAGCTCCTTATCCAGATGCCTTTTGAACACTGCCAGGGATGGTGACTCCACCACCTCCCTGGGCAGGCCTGACCATCCAAGGCAGGCCTGACCAACCTGCCTGAGCATCTAGTTATCATCATCCAGTGACTGCAAGGATTTGAATTCCTCCTGTTTTGTTTTTTTAACACTAAGTTCATTTGTGTACAGGCATTTGAGATGGAGTTTGAATTTTGCAGCCTTCTCAGTGGAAGTGAATAAGCCTCCCTCGTTATTCTGTCCCGTGCACATGTTCTCCATTCTCCTCCCACCAGTTATCTGTGAGCTTTGAGCTCCATCTCCCAATGTTCCTTGTTTCTGCCTCTTCTCACAGGGTTACTGAGTCTGTTGCTCTTGCCTTGTCTTATGGATCTCCTCTCACGCCAGTATTCCTCATGTCTCATGGATACAGAAGCCTTAACTCTGATTGCAACACTAGCCATGAAGGCAAGAGCCAATGCATAGTGTGTGACACATTTTGCCCAATTCTTTGAGCAGCAGGTTTGAGACCATCATCACTTGAACACCCATACCCTTACCTCTCACTCTCAGTGCCCTCTACAAATAAACTAGGGATACAGGTTTCGCTGCCAGCATCACTGTTTCCTATGTGGATGAGCTGCAAGGGGTTATACTCCAATGACAAAGCAGCCTCTGCAGTTTTTCTTCCAGTGTCATAGATCTAGGCTTCAGAAAAGGAGAAAAATGACTAACACACAATTAGTATTTGTGGCAGCTTATTGACTAGCAGCTTTCCATGTTAAGCTTTCAAATTTCACCTGAGTTTGCACATGGAACTTGATATGCTATGCCAATGGGGAAAAAAGCACATATTAGTTCAACAGTACCACAGTCAATGACTCGAGCAGTCTCTTTGCAACCTCATCTCCATGTCTTCAACATCAAAGGATGGAGCAAAAGCAGCTACAGTAGTGCAAACTGTAAGAAGCCCTATGGTTTCTTCAACCGTCACAGGAAAAGAAGAAAAAGTTGCCATAACATAATTAGTTAGAGCAGTCTTCAGCAAAATTCAGATTATCCTGGGGCTGTTCCTTCAAGATGTCTGGATGGCAGTTAAAGCTTTCCTGTTGTACTGATATCAGGAAAGCAAGACCTCAGGGTGTGCACAGAACATTAGAGAATCACACCCTTGTGAAGATGCAAGATTAGAAATTTCTGCTTCCTGCCAAAAGAGGAAAAACCTTTAAGATTAGCTCCTAGGTGAGGACAAAATCTGTCTTCAGACATATGTGCCAACTCCCATAACTCTAAAGTGTGATCCTCGGCATGTACTTTGGAGTGGAATGTAAACAGTACTTTTCAAATAAAGGTCACAAGAGGCCAAAGTAGATGGATCTATAATAAGGACAAGGACAAAAAAAATAATTGAAATATGTATACATGCATATAGCTGTGCAAGTTTTCCTCAAGTGAGAGTTCTAAACTTCTAAGCAAAAGTTAGAACTCACATCATTCTTTCCAGCACCTGTTGTCTTCATGTCTGCATAGTAAAAGATTCATGCCATAAACAGCCATTCACCACTGACAAGTGAAAGGCATTTCTATGTGGGAAGAATAAGTAGTAAAGGCCAGCAAACTGCTTCTTGAATTCATAAACATTTCTAAAGGTTCCGTATTCTTTTTCCTCTGCAATATGCAAAAGTACTGGTTTGAAACAAATTCAAAAGAATAAAAGCAGAAGACTGAAATGAGTGACCTCAGAGAAGTCCATGTCTTATCACACTGCGCAGAGCTGTGTATCAAACATATGTGTTCTTAAAAAAAAAAAAAAGCAAAATGGAGAAAAAAGAAAAGAAAAAGGAGGAGGAGGGAAGTATTTACTTGTCTTAATCTCTCTCAGACATACTTCACGTTCTAGGAATAATTTCCCTCATCATTCCTGAGTCATGCAACTGCTGTTTTATTTTACAGTCACGAAAAGCCAAGGGCAAATGGACACCTGCATGCTATGGAAAAGGTCTAAATGCTGAAAGTATAGAAATACACCATAGTACACAATGTTCCTACAAACATCTGCTTTTTGAAATTGAGGTTGTTGGTTGTTTTTTTTTGTTTGTTTGTTTTGTTTTTGTTTTTGTTTTAATTTCAGTAGTTTTGCCTGAGATTAAATTCAGTAGTTTTTGGCTATGAGAGTTCATGGTATTCCTGATAGAAAGTGAAAAAGTATAGAAATAGATTTCCCAGAATAAATATATACTAATTTTAGCATATTCTCCTTCATAATGAGCAAGCATCACTTATTAAAGTTGAAGTGGATGCTTACTCGACTCCTATTGGCATGACTAATATTCTGAAGGAAAGAGACAAGCTGGCGAGGCAAACTTGCGGATACAGAAGAAGGAGGGAATAGCAATAGTTATATAAAATAAAAGGTTTCTCCCTGTTGTCCTCCACAAGCAGCATAAACTTTATGCAAGAAAATACTCTCCAGCAGGAAGGAGTCTAACTCTGATCTCTCCTTAGTTTTGTATAGGCATGGCTGATATTTCTGAGTTACCAGAATTTCAGTGAAATTCAGTCCAAATCTTGTGATTGGGGGTGATGTAAAGAAATAGATTATTTTACAACTTTTAGCAATACATGATTTTTCTTCAAAAATATTGTATTCTCTACAAATATATTGAGGCAGGCAGAAAGAGGAAGCTTAGAGGGATGTCATGATTGTCTATAAATATCTGAAGGGAGGATGCAGTAACTATTGAGACAGTTTCTTCCCAGTGGCGCCCAGTGCCAGGGCAAGAGGCTGTTGACACAAACTGGAACACAAGAGGCTCTCTCTGAACACCAGGCAGCACTTCTGTGCTCTGCAGGTAATGGAACACTGGCACAGGCTGCCCAGAGGTGGTGGGATCCTCTCCTTGGAGACCTCCAGGAACGACCTGGACTCTGGGCACACTGCATTAGGTGGTCCTGCTGGAGCAGGGATTGGGCCAGATGACCTTCAGAGGTGTCTTCAACCTCAGCCATTCTGTGACTATGTGATCTTCCAGTAAGCTAGTATAAAACACTTAGGCCACAGTAGGTGATTTTTCAGTAAGATTTTGCCATTAGTACAATGCCATTGGTTTAAGTACATTCCAATGAATTGTACTTCACCAGCCCAGAAAGCCAACCTTATCCTGGGCTGCATGAAAAGAAGTGCAGCGAGCATGGTGAAGGAGGTGATCCTGCCCCTCTACTCTGCGATGGTGAGACCTCACATGGAGTACTGCATCTGATGTAGAGTTCTCAGTACAGGAGAGACACAGACCTGGGAGTCTGTCCAGAGGAGGGCCACAAAAATGATCCAAGGGATGGAACACCTCTTCTGTGAGGAAAGGATGAGATTGTTGAGGCTGCTCAGCCTGGAGAAGAGAAGGTTCCAAGGATGCCTGATAGCAGTCTTTCATTAACTAAATGGGAACTATAAGAAAGAAGCGGGACAGACTCTTTAGTGGGATTTGTTGTAATAGGATAAGGGGAAACAGTTTCAAAATAGAGTGGATATAAAGAAGCAGCTTTTTATAATAAGGGTAGTGAGGCACTGGAACAGGCTGCCCAGAGAGGTGGTGGATACTCCATCTCTCAAGGTCGCTCAAGGTCAGGCTGGATGGGGATCTGAGCACCCTGATGTAACTATAGGTATTCCTGTTCATTGCAAGGGAGTTGGACTAGATGGCCCGTAAGGGTCCCTTCCAACTCATTCAGTTCTATGAATCTATGATTCTAGTATGCTTAACAGAAGCACAGTGTTGCAGAGGTAGTGTAAATATATATACCAGGTTGCAGGATGGAAAGGCAGAAGAAGGATGTTTATTATTAACTGCTGCATCATGTGTTAAGCAAATCTGCACTGGCTTTGAGAAGCAAATCTCCTTTGAGAGCCAGAACAATACCTGAATATTTAAAACCTCTGATTTTTGCATTTTTGTAAATAGCACATAAAGTAGTGACTGCTAATTGACATGACTATTACAGTTCATTCAGTTCATCACAGAATCACAGTCACAGAATTGTAGTGGTTGGAAGGGACCTCCAGAGATCATCGAGTCTAACCCCCCTGCCAAAGCAGGTTCCCTACACCAGGTCACACAGGTAGGCGTCCATGCAGGTCTTGAATATCTCCAGAGAAGAAGACTCCACAACCCCCTGGGCAGCCTGTTCCAGTGCTCCGTCACCCTCACCATAAAGAAGTTATTGTGCACATCCATACGGAACTTCCTATGCTTCAGTTTCTGGCCGTTTCCCCTTGTCCTGTCTCCACACACTGCTGAAATGTATAGTCCCAGTTAATGTCTCGTGGTCTTCAAAAAAATATCTCATGTTATATGCATATGAATCTTATGTGCTACCCAGTCCACTGAACAAATTATGTTCTGTTTTTGATACTGCTTCTCTTTCAAACTTTTCTTGAATTTAACATCTGTTTTGTTAAAATGAGACAATGCAAACTGACATGAAGTGATATATCTTCTGAAAAGAAACATAAATCTTTTAGAATCGAACAACCAGCTAAATATTCAAACTGTAGCAACTGTTCTTTAAGCTCATAACTTGCCTTTGAATTGGGTGTTTTGATGCAATCAGTGTTGATGCCAGGAGGAAAAGCCCTTCAAGTCAGAGACTTGCACATTTAAGCACAACCTGAAGTGCTTAATGGATAGGAAGGAAGCAATGCCCCTGGCCCTAAATATCAAACGTTTTCAGCAGATGCATTAGTGATAATGGAAGTATATGATCTGCTTTTCTGTTCTTGCCACTCCTTCTAATGTACTCCAACGTCTCAGGAAACAAAACCAAACTGGCAAAACAGAGGGTCTATTTGTGAAAAAATGTTTCTCTGTCTCTTCTGTAAGGGAAAACATTTGTAACATAGAGGAGCCTCAGCAAGCTCCCCTATAAGAGCTTAACTGCCATGAAATCATAAATCTGTGAAAATATGACAAGATGAGCAGTAACAAATGAAATCTATTGGAGCCAATGCAACTTGGCCAGTTTTTACTTAGCTTGATTCCTTTGCTTAAGACATTTCTTGAAAATACTGAACAATATACCTACTAATTAGCTTCCATTAGCAGATACTGAGAGCCCTTAAATACTCTTTCAGTGCTAATTAACTAAGAAGGTTTACACATTCTCCGCTCCTTTTTCTTTTCTTTTAAAGGACATTTATCTCTGCTTGACATACATTTCTTGAGCAAATTTCCATACCCAGCAATTTGCCACAGATGGGTGTTAGCAGCTTGCTGTGAAATCACCTGATGGATTTCAGCTTAGCTGAAGTTGTTTTACCACTGGCAGCACTGGCAGTACTGGCAGCACTGGCTTGCTATTTTGCACCTATGTGGAGTCGGCTCTAGTTTAGCCACTGAGGTGTTGCTTCAGACTGCCTGAAGAATAAGGAGTGCCCTTTTTGAGATTAAAGCACCTCTCAAAGACTCTTGTTTTGATCCTTCTGGCTGCTTATCTTTAATGTCTGCCCAGGGTGCTGGATGTCAAAATTGTTCCAGATGTTCAAGGCCTCGTACTTACCTGATGCCATAGTGAGGCAATATATATCACTGTTTTCTGTTTTTATTGTTCATTTGGATTAAGGTTTCCCCATTGTAGAGGATAAATTGAAGACTAGGGACATTTGAAAAGAAACAGCCATGGCCATCTGAAGAGAGAAATTCCAATGTTTGACTGGGGTTTTCCATCTTATTGATGTATCTTTCTGAATAATTGAGTAGCTTGTGGGGCATTTTTTCTGTTGTTGATACTTTGAAACATTAAACAAACGCCATGCCTTAATAATTCCTTTTATGAAGTTGGCCTGAATCTTTTCAGTTTATGAATCAAAATTAATGAGTTCTGATTTGTTCTGTTTTCCTTCTGTCACCTATGTTATCTGTTATATGTTCTGTTACAAGATTCTTCTGCTCAATTTGACTTTTATTTGCAGTCTTCAATTTAATTTACTTTTTTCTTTCTACATCTGACCCTGAGGTGATCCTTCCTTCTGATTGTTTCAACAATTGTATGTTTAATACAACTGTGGCACTAAATACCAATCAAAATTATGTTTTTCTTGGGTAAAATACTTCCAAAGTTGAATGTATGTCTTTGAGTGTTGAG
Source organism: Coturnix japonica (assembly GCF_054131305.1). Classification (NCBI taxonomy): domain Eukaryota; kingdom Metazoa; phylum Chordata; class Aves; order Galliformes; family Phasianidae; genus Coturnix; species Coturnix japonica. Next base: position 123,554,340 of record NC_140663.1, read on the forward strand.
GGTTGGGTTTTTCCCCTCACTATTTTTTAGACTTTGTTAAGAATTCAAGCCTGTGCAAAAAAACGTAATCCTGGTAATATATTACTGTATTTCATGGACAGGAAATGTGCCTCCCTCCTTCTTATTTTTAGGGTTGTTTTTTTTTTTTTTGTTTTGTTTTCTCTTCTCTTTCACTTCTCTTTCAGTCTCTAAAAATTGCAAATCCTCTGGGATTTTCAGTCATCTTTTGATTATGCCTCAGGTTAACTACTTCAGCTTATTTTTTCATGGGCTTCAAAAGGCAGTGATCATAAACACTGAGCTGTGAGCTTTCACCTGTCAAATGTTCAGGATGTCCAGAGTGTAAACTTATTGTATTTTGACAATAAAGCAACGACAAGAATGTCAACAGATCACCATCATCAGTTGTGGAAGCCTACCTGTCTGATTTTGCCTGAAGCAAATGGGAGATTGATACAGCTCCTACTGCTCCCCATTAAGTGGACAGCAATGGCAGGAAAAGGCAGTGATGAGGGAGCATCTCAGGGTGGGGATAAGGAATGGAAACCATGAAAGAATGCCTGGATGAGTGAATTTGGAGACAAATGCCTCTTTGTGGATACTTACAAAGCGCATTTATGGATTTTGTCACAAGTGTCACATTTGTTCAGGGCTGCACTGTAATAAGTATTTAGCAGGACTGGGAAGAGACCTAAAGTACCTTAGACTTGTACTCTGCAACTCTTCATCCTGTAGATTTAGGTTTGTCAGTAAGTGTTCCCAGAGGTACTGCATTGCCGTATGGTTGTAATGAAGTATATAAGTGTCATAGGAGGAAAAGATAGGTGGTGTGCCCCTAATATTTTAATGTTGGAATAGATGGCCCTGCTGCTATTCCATGTGCTACAACAGCTGAAGCTCATGGAGCAAGTGGGTACAAGCTGGAGCATGCAAAAAATTCGGACATGCCCTCAGCTTTCCAGTGGATCTTCTGCTGGAGCATCTGTGCTTCAGGCTTGCCTTTCTTAAGTGTCCACATTCCTCTAAACTAAAATAAAATATTAGGCATGCAACTGATACTTTGGAAAGCATTTTCTTCTTATATCTCCTTCTGGTTTACGGTAACAAAGAGATTAACAAATTTTGTGAGGACATCTGTGCCTATTGCTATTACGTGTATACAATCCAAAGGCCTTTCAGAGGAGTGGCTGGGAGAAGGCTGTGAATTATGTAGTGGATTAATTCCAGGAAACTCTTGTATCCACTCTGAACTTGACACTAATAGCCTGCCTCATAGTGGTTGCTTTATTTTTATTGGGTTTTATTCCTATACCAGCAACTTCTTTTCTAATGTGGAATAGAAAGGTTTCCTACCCCTTACTGTTTTTCATATGTCATCCAAAAGACAGGGATAGAAACAGTATAAGAGTGTGGGAATCATATGTAGAATTTATTTTCCGGGTTAGCCCATCCTGCCTTCTCTCCTTCCACATTCTCTGGCCTCTGAATCCAAAGCAGTGAATTTTACCCTCAAACATACCTGTGCAACAATCTGCACACCAAAACCAAATGTACCCTTTGCCACAAGACTGTGACTTTTAGTGCAAATCAGAAGCAAGGAAGAAGAATAGAGAAGCTTGTTAGAAGAAACCAAGGGCAAAAAATACCCAGTAGTGGCTGACTGTGCCTTGCAGAGGGGCCGCAATCATGGATTGATTTCTAGGTAATGCTGTCACCAATAAATGCACTCAGCATTTGTCTCAGACTCCATTGTTAAAACTGGATGTTTCTTTTCCAGGTGTCTTGTTTTCACTGGTAGTCGTGATGTATGTCATCTGGGTCCAGGCGATGGCTGATCTTGAAAACTACACAAACATGAAAAAAATGGATTGCCCGGACTTTGCTGTTTATGTACGCTACGGCTGGTCTTTCATGCTGGCTCCAATAGGAGTATTTTTTGCTTTATTAGCAGGAATGCTGTTCTTGTTGGTAGGGCGTGAAATTTATTTAAATTCAGACTAGTCGTACACTGCTAAAGGGAGTATAGGAATCCTAATGAAACTTCTTGACACAATTTTATATATCATTACCATTACGACAATCCTAAGTATGCAGGCACACTTACGGAATATCTTCTGTTACTTGTTTAACAATAAAGGACGCAAAAGTCAATACAGGAAGAAACCACCTTTACTGCCCTCTTGTTGCTTTTAGCTCTATAGAAAGTTCACACATAATTCTCCGTAATGTACTATTTGCACCATTTTTTGCAGTTTTACAAACAGAGGAAGGCAAAAATATTCTGCAGCCAAAAGCCCAACATGAAATGGGCCAAATCAACATTTTACACATATGTCTTTTAGTATTTATCATGTGCTTCTACTTGTGGAGAATGGTACAAGATGGAGGGAAAACAAATTTTCAAACACAGTAATTAAGTCTACCTCCTCTCCTGTTTTCCACTACTTGCCTTAACTTTGATACAAGCAAACATCTGCACCCTATAAAAATAGAGTGCACTTGTTCATGAAGAGTCCATGGGAAGAGGGCAAGAGAGAAGACAATTGCAGTGAACAGCAATTTGGTGCTAGTCTGTATGTGTAAAAGCTTAACTGCTTCTGTTACATTTCTTCTTTCTGTATGCATTTGAAAGCTGTATACTTGTATATTCTGAAATCCATGTTTGTTGCATGATTTTGTAAGCCAAAATACCATATCTGAATCACTAGTTAACATTATGCCAAAAACTGTACTTTGAATTATAGCTTTAATATTTTAATCAGGTTTTAACTCTTTTATTTTTGAATGGAATAATTGGCTCCTCCCAAAAACATTTTCCTGGTGATGTAACATGAAAGATTTATTATGATGGTAACACCCAGAGTATGAAAATGTATGTTTTACGTAGCCTACATTTCCTTAAATATTAAAAATCTGCATTACAAACCAGTTCTGGCCTGGCTGCTGGTCATCACCTGGAAAACAACAAGACAAGCAAAGGCAGCAAGGAAGCAGGATTTGGTTCTGTATTGTAGGAGTAGCTCGTTCTTGGTACATGTGTGTGTAAGATGGAGTGAGGATGGGACTGTATGCATGGTATAGAAAAGACGGGGTGGAGTTTTAACTATGAGGAGACTTGGTTTTTCTGGCATTGGGCCCAAGCTGAAATTAAATCCATCTGAGAGTGTGTTCATTTTCACTTTGTAACTCAATAACTCAATGGGACTGATGGGGAAAAATAAAGACTGCATGTTGGTTTCTTCTTGTTTGTAATGCTTAATTCCACAGCTGTTCTGAATGCTAAAAGCATCACTAAAAGGCAGGAAAGCAGTGCCCATCTAGAAGATGTGGTAAGCTAGATTGGATATTGCTTCAATTTCAGGAGCTTTTGTGATTGGAAGGTTTCTAGCCTCCCCTGCTACTTATTTATTTTTCCCTCACCAAGATTAGCTTGATACAATATAGAACAGGAAGAAACAAGGGCAGGGGTTAGAGAAGCGTGGAACTCTGATGTTTGGAATAATTACCAAACCACAAAAATATTTTTATTGGCTACTAACACGATGTTTTTAATTACTGTGCCCGAGAGTATGATGGGTGAGTTTTAACCAAATATTCATAAACTTATACATGAACTCTACATAAATGATAGCCATCTTGAGAACATTAGGGTTACACTGTAATGCTCTCGGTTAATCAGGAAATGCTGAAATTTACCCTTCCTCTGCTGCATACAGTGTTATACACCTGCCTTTAATTACACAATCACATACTATTTCTCAAATAATACAGTCTGTTGGTATTTACCCCTTTACAGTCAAGGACGCTCACCAGTAATTGGGAAGGTAAATTCAATAATCAGGAGTCATTGGTCTGCACACCCCTCCAGAAGCCTGTCGGTTCTCTGCAGGGGAGAAGCCTTCTACATAAGAGCTTAGAGGGGGCAAAACGCTTGAGCCACTTTCTTGAAAGCTTTAGAAGCTGGAGGAATTGAGAGGTGCCTCAGAGCTGGACTTCTTCCAGGAACTTAACCATGTGTGCAGCAGCAACTAATAAACTCGGCAAGGAATGAGCCAAAGGCTCCCGTGGAGCCCTTAATTCAGCCCATGTGCATCTTCAGAGCTCTCTCCATTAGTCAGCTAAATTAGCTACACTCCTATGGGCAAGACACCATCTCTCTGAGGCAGCCCTTTGGGTCAGGCTGCGGGAGTAATGGCAATTGAACATCCAAGGTGTTTCTGACAGTTCTCTCAGAAACTTCAGGGAGCCTTTCTGGCGTCAGTAGAAATTGCTTAAGTGCTCATAAATTCTTCACTCAGACTTGTACTTTTGGCACTAGTCTGTTGCTCTATCCATTTGCTTTAATTGGGTACCACTTCTAATGGCAGACCTGAGAAGTTCCTTCTGAGAGGTGCAGACAGGTTGCTCACTCAAACCAAGACAAGGGTGTCACTGAGCACATGTGATGTACATGTGAAAAGTAGATGTTGTAGAACAGGGTGTTGGGTGGTAGGGAAGTATTTCCATAGAAATGTTACCTAAATACTCTTGTACTTCTGGTGTCATTAAAATCTATGTGCAGAGGAATGGGTCTGCCAGAACAGACTGTCTTACCTATGGGTCTGTCTGACAGACCAGCTAGGGAGACTCCCTCTGTGGCACTCTTCCAGATATTATTTTTGTCCAGAAAATCCTTGTCAGTGATACATGGATTTTCATGATTAAATCTGGATAAAAGATTGTAAAGGGGATTAGATACTGTAATCAAAATATTCTGTGAAATTGGTTAAAGAACTGTATTCCCTGCAAAACAATCAGGTTTGGGGGTTGTTTTTAATTGCCTGTCTGGCTCAACAGCCCGTGATCAAATCAGCATTTCTTTTTTTTAAGTCACGTGTCCGGAAGAGTGATGGTGAAAGGAATGGGTAAAAAAGATTTTTTGGATTAGTTTCAATCCGATGATCATCTGACTGTCCAGAGCAAATCTGGTAGGGACAGTGCAAAAAAAAGAGTGGATGGGGGCAAGAAGGGAGGGTGGAGAGCACTGCCCTTTGCCAGCCCGCTGTGCAGCTGTTGTGCATTCCCAGGGGGCATGCTGACATGATGTGGCAAAGGCAGCCGCTGACAGAAACAGACGGGAAAGGATGTGCCCCTGGTTTATCCTTGATGCTCATTGGGGTGGCTGCTGGAAATTTCTCTGGAGATGACCTTGATGAAACGGGTGGTCATCAGTTGATGTTTATGTTAGGGAGCTAAAATGATATTTGCCTTTTAGGAAATGCATAATAAAACCTGATCTGTTTCTCTGCAGGATGTCTTTGCAGCTGGGTCTGCATTCTGTGGTGAGCTAGTAAGCTGCTAGTAGGATGCTCGCAAGTAGTGCCTGTGCTGCTGTCTCCATTCACACAAAATCTTAGCTGACTGCCACATTAATTACTAAGAAGTCAGACTGAGCCTCTTAAAAGAGCTATCTATCTTCTGATGGAACAGCTGGGTTTTCCTCTGTCTCTCCTGTTCCTGTCTGTACTTCCAGCAGTGTGACTTCAAGGCAGGGAAGACAAGGTAAAGTATGCTAAAATTCTGCTGTGTTCACCTTTAGAGAAAATGTGTATTCATGCTGCTGTAGTCTATGGTGATGCTAAAGTTGGTTGTGTGTGAACAGTTATTTATGATTTAAAGTTTCAGGAGGGATGAAGAATTCACGAGTATTGACAGCACCACTTTTTGTCCACGTGTCTTACTCAGTTTACTAGTTTGAGCTGGTCTGTCCCCCCAGTCCAAAATGTTGGTCCTCCACCCAGGAAATACATTAACAATAGGGATCAGAAGAGCCTTTTGGCATGAAGGTAAGAAGGAAAGGAGGGCTGGCAGCATCCTCCTGTCTGACACCTCCAAACTCTGCACCTAGAATTTCCCTGCATCAGTAAGATGGGCCTCATGAGGTGCTATCAGGCTCCGTGCTTTGCAGTGAGGAAAAAGGGAATGCCTGGAGCACAAGTCACCCCAGCTTATATGTATATGTATACAGGCAAGGTGCTTTCATGCTGGAATACAGTCACTCTGAATATGGTTTCAGCAGTGGGACAGTCTCAGTGCCATCACAATGCTGATATTTCACTTTTGGCACATCATTGACCCCAGTCTGTGCCTTGGCTGCATAGGGAGACATTCTCTGAAATGACCTCCATGAAATTTAAGTTTTAAACTGGTTGAGGAAAAGACCTCAAATAAATCCTTATCTAAGATGGAAGCACTTTTAAGGAAGAAGGAAACCCAGAAAGATATGAAAAACGTTTCCCCCCCTCCTCTTTATCACATCAGATTGACTTATCCTCTGTTATGTGGGTTTACTTTGAAACAGATCACTCTCATTGCAACATGTTCAGTGCTGCCAGCCACCACATGGTTATTTGGCAGCTATTTAAAGCTCAGATCATATTACTCAGTCGCAGTGCTAAGCACCCATGTTCCAACTGGTATACAACTGATCTGAAGAGAAATCAGCTTTAGGTTTTGTTCTCTGAAATTAAATGTGACAGTATGATCTCTGTGATCCTTTTTCCCCCTTTTCTCTTTTTTATTTAACATTTTTTGTGTGTATGCATTATTACTTTTTTGGAACGGCGTTTTGCTAGCACCACAGGGGAAATTCAGTCAGGCTGTCAGCCTGATGTAGCGTATTATCAGACACCTTAGCTTTTCCTTCTCTTACATTTGCTTAAGAGCTTATAAACCACAGACAATAAAAATTGCTAAATAGAATGAAATGACCTGTCAAGGGTAGATGTAGTATTTGTGAATGACTTAAAAAAATCCCACCAGCTTCAAGCTTCCCGGCCTTACTGACTGACTGTGGTCTCTTGAAATCTGGCCTTTCTTTTTTTCTTTTTTTCTTTTTTCTTTTTTTTTTTTTTTTTTCCCCAGGTAAAATGCTTTGATGTTCATTGGTCTTAGATGACCTGAAAAGCACTAGTTTTGTCTTCCCATCTCCAGCCTAGGATGAGACTGTGTAGCAGGAGAGATTGTGAGATTTAGAAGAGATTTGAATCCTGCTCTTAATATAATGAGCCTAAATCTTGAATTTTGCAAAACACTGAACAAAGTCAAGACGAGTGGCTCCCAGGAAGAATGAGCCAATAAATATTTTATACTGCAGGAAACTTTCATCATTGGAGTATAGGAGAATTTTCCATAGGAGTAAAGTGACTAATCTCAAACCCAGTTATTTGTTGACCCTGATAGACACATATTCATTTGAGGAGCTGGGGTGATCAGCTTGCATTTAACCTATCTCAGGAAGGATAGGGTAGTGCTATACCCAGAAGCACCATTTGGTCAGGAAGTTGGAGTTTTGAGTGTAATCCTTATTTGATTATTTTAGTTTCTGAAGATCTGTCATCTCCTCTCCCTCCCTGTACAATTTCAGGCTTTAAAGCTTTGCCCTGAGCTTCAAATAGCAACTTCTATTGCTAATCAAAGCAACAGAAAAAGTGTATTTATGTATGTTCCCGGACTAGTACAAAGTTTGTTCTGTAACTTGTTTCTTCAGAGTGAACATCGCATAATCCAAGAGTGTCACATTTAGTCTTCTCTAAGGAGCAGGCTTTATGGAGGGAAGCTTTGAGTTTCTCTGAGCACCACAGACAGCAGCCCTGCATGTGCAAGGACCAATACAGGCAATGAGAAATAGGAGGATATGAAGGTAGCTTACAGTGCGTGTGTAAAACTGAAAAAGACACAGTGAGCTGGCATCACATTCTCATACAGAATCACAGAATCACAGAATGACCCGGGTTGGAAGGGACCTCATATACATACATTTAGCTCCATCTTTTTCTACAGTAAACACATTCCAACACTGTGTGTTGGAGTTGTGGAACACACAGCCCGTGTGAGCCTCACCCACATCATAGAATCATAGAATGTCCTGAGTTGGAAGGGACTCAGAAGAATCCAGTCCAACTCTTGGCACCATAGAGAACCACCCAGAAATCGGACTGTACATTTGTGAACTCTGTTCTGACACTTCCTGATCTTTGGTGAGCCTGATGCCATGACTACTAGTGCTCTGGGGAGCTTGTTCCAGTACCCAACCACCTCTGGTGAAGAATCTTTTCCCGATATCCACCCTGACCCTTCCCTGTCAAGAGTCAGCTGTGTCTGTGAAAATGAGCCTGGTGGGCTTCAGAACTGGATGGTATGAGTAGGTTGTGACTCTTCAGCTGGGTTAGTGTGGTATTGTACAAAAGCTGTGCAGAGTTTCATACTTCACTGGAAGACATTTCTAATAAACTTCTGATTCTTTGTGTCTACAGAGAACGCAGTCCATAGGAGGTACCTGCTTCTCATCACTGTCAGGAAGAACGCTCAAGGCTGCTCAGAAACAATCAGCTCCTACAAGCTAATGAGAACCTTAGCAGTACTTTATTGTAGAAACCCTGTAGAAGTCTGTGTCACAGAGCAATGACATACACACTAAAAGACAGGTTGGTGACAGCTGGTTCCAGTACACGAGACCCTCTCATAGCTCTAACCCGTGATTCATCCAATAGAAAAATATCTGGATAACCTTTCTGTAGTAAGAAGCTTTAATTCATAATTCAGACATATTGAAATATTAAGTAATTATCTTCCAATTATTAATTGCTATAAAAAGGCATGTCTGGCATTTATTTATTTATTTTTTCACTGCAGAAAAGAACCCCAACAAATTCTATGCATATTTCAATGACGGTGAAACCCTTCAGTTTGTCCTTGGTAATCTATGTCCATATCTCTGCTTCAGTGCAATGAGCACATCCCACTAAGACTGCACATGAATCAGCAAGGGGCTCCTTAATTTGATAAGGAGTTTCAGAGCTTGGAGAGGGAGGAAATTCATGAACTGGAGAGACCGTAGGAAAAGGCTCAGCTACAAACCAGGGTCCTACATCTTCAGATCTGAGACCTGATTTGTTTGTGAAAGAGCTGCAGCCTGCATTACATTGATAGAGATTTCTGTTCACTGCTTAGCAGGAAGGGAAACCCAGATAAAGTCCATGTGCAAGCCGTAACATGGAAATCCTGCCTGCTTTATGCCCGGAGCCGGGAGGGAATAGACCAGAGCAGGGGCAGGGCAAGGAAGGCACGGCGGGGACTGCAGGGCGGCCGGCGGCCACCGGGGGGCTTCGTTCCGCCTCGCACGGAGGAGCGGCAGCGGCTGTTTGGCTCTCCCCTTCCCTCACGGAGGCTGTGCTTCCAGCTCTGGGTTTATCCCGTTCATTCCAGATTCTTAAATTCTTCCCCCTTAAGACCGTTTAGGTTAAAGTCACTTCAGCATAACTTACCCTTCTCATAAGCGTTGCGTTACCTTAGTAAAAATGAAGACTGCTTTTGGGGCAGGACAGCCCCAAACATTTTGCTAAAAGCACTTACAGCCCTCCAGAATCCTATTTTTGGGGTATTGCTCTACTTTTTACTATCAACGGGCACTTCAACCACTTATTCCTTAAATAATTAGCTATGAGAGTAATCACAGAATCAATGAATTGATTTGAGTTGGAAGGGACCCTTAAAGGCCATATAGTCCAGCTCCCCTGCAAGGAATAGGAGCACCTACAGCTTGATCAGGGTGCTCAGAGTCCTGTCCAGCCTGACTTTTAAGTGTTTTCAGGGACCTCGTCCACCTCCTCTCTGGGCAACCTGTGCCAGCGCCTCACCCCCCTTATTGTAAAAAACTTCCTTACATCTAGCCTAATTCTCCCCCTTTTTTTAGTTAGAAACCATTTCCCCTTCTCTTAACACAACAGATGCTACTAAAGGGTCTGTCCCCTTTTTTCTTGTAGCCCCCCTTAAGATACTGAAAGGCTGCTAATACATATGAATAACAACAATACATCTTTTTGTTATTATTATTACTTAAACAATTGCATTCATTCATAGATCTCAAAGTGCTATTTAAATGAGGTCAGCACAATTAACCCTGCTGAACCACTGCTGTGCAGAGCTTCCAGACTGCTGTCACTGTGCATCAGCCAAGCTCACAGTCCCTTCTCTAACACCTTTAAGCAAAGACTGGAGCCAAAACCAAAGCGGCAGGAAGCCTCCATATTAGATAAGGTTTTTGGACACAGAAGTTCCCACTGCCTGGAAGGGAGGGAGAAAACAGCCTGAATGCATTTGGAAACTGCCCTGCTGTGGTTGGAACAGCTGGGGATCACTGAAGAATTGCAATGAGGGGGAACAGCAGCTGGCAAAAGTTAGGAGAGTTGGGTGCAAGAGGAGAGCAGAACTCCTTGAGTAACACACAGCCCAGGGAGCTGTCACAGGTCTGAGATAGGCTCCTGTTCTTCCTTGAGGAGAAGCGTTCCTCGTGATCTGGAAGAGCGAGGGGACTAAAGCCCAAACAGGAGGCCTCCAATTTTAGAAATGCCTCTTGTCCCCATAATCCCTCCGTTTTCGTAACATTTTTTTAGGTATGACATTATACAAACTACGTAACTGACAAATCCTCCATTTGCATTAAAGTGGCTTCCCTCCCATCACTCCTCACTGTTAAAAATACAGTACAGAAATTACTATCCCGCCTAGGAAAATGTGTGATGACTTTGGTGTCTGTCGTTTATGTCTAAAACATTTTGGCATTTATCCTGCCAGGTTGTCTTTTCCTTTCAGCTTTGAGTGAGAGAAGGGGAAGTGCAGGGTAAGGGGCCAGATTTTTCTGTTTGCCTAGTTGCTGCCTGCGTGTATTGCAGCCCACATTGCAGGCGTGATGGGATCTAAATGCTGAGCAGGAGCAGTGAAATCCTCGGGAGGAAAAGAGAATAGAAAGCAGAGAGAAGACACACTTCAGTCTACCCTAAGAGTGGCTGTATCTAATCAGAGCAAAGATACTGCCCAAGATCTTGTCTTCCTACAACAGTCAATATTTACAGAGAAACTATCAGCAAACAGCAAGCGTGACATGATCTTTCCTCTTGAGTCACCTTTCAGCTTCTGCAAAGGGGACAGACACATTTCTGCCTTCATCTGATTTTCACGTGGACTGAATCTGGCCCTCTACATCTGAACAAGCCCCCAATCTCCTTCACTCCTCTCTCCTGCAGCCCCCAGCTGCTACGTCGGTGCCACTGGGGCTGCTCACATCAGGCATTTCTAAGCACTAATCAAGCACAGAGATCCCTTTTCCCTCTGCTAAGAGCCTGGCTCAATCTGGAAGGAAAGGAGGAGAATCAATCTGCCTGATTGCTGTATCCCTTTCATTTTGCACTTCGCAGCCCCTTGCCAAGCAGAGCAGCGGGAGAATCTCAGCTCAATCGGCTCAGCTGCTCCCGGCAGGTGTCACTATGGAATGGCAAAATGCAACTCGAGGGCTGTGATTGCTGCTGCAGGCAGCATGTCTGCTGAAGTGCCACGTTGGTACCATGGTGCTGCAGCCAGGAAAGTTTCCTAATTAGATCTGAAACAGAAGTGCTGCTGCCCTCTGCTTTCCCCATGTTTGTCTATCCACTTTCACAACCCTAACAGTGGGTTGGAGGAGTTTTCTGTTTTGTTTTGTTTTTTAATGTTTATATATATATACGTATGTATATATAATATTGCATAGCAAAGAATGAAGAGAACCCTTCTTCATGGATCGCTGCCTTGTGTTGTAACACAGCACAATGACGTGTAAAGTTTCCAGAACTGTTGGTAATTACTGATAAGCCCAGTTCAGCTCTCAGTTACATACAAAGCTGGGTAAACAATGGGAGGAAAAAATTAATTACAGCCCATGTTTGCTAAAGCTGGCTAGCGATTCCATCTGATCACGTTTCTGCTCCTTTTATTCCCTTTGCACAAATGTTTGGGTGGTCAGGTTGTGCTGGTGCCTAGGTGCACAAGAGGAGCTTTTGTCTGTGCAAACAGTGCATCTCTCCCAAGGCATGGGCTCTTCTGGTAAGCATTCGCCCATACCCTTGTGTTTGCAGCTGGGAAAGGTATCTGGCCTGGGGAGGCAGAGGTTAAATGGTTGCCTCTCTCAGGCAATACCTGAAATCTCCACACCACCAAAAGCAACAAGGGAAGAAGGAAGACATTACAGGTGGGAATGGGAAACAATGGGAAGGACACATCACATCTAGACACATTACTGACACAAACACTGAGCTTAGATCACATTGCTTCACTTGCTTGGAACGCTGGGACTGGTCAAGTTCTTAGAGACTTATTCCAACCAATTGTAAGTGTTGATGAGTACTACATGGCACCTTGAATGCTGGCACGGGCTACTTGTCTCTGCCTGATTTCTCATCAGGGACTCAGGCAACTTCCAGTGTGACAGGAATCAGGGTGTTGCCAGGGATCTACAAATCACGTTCTTCTCTATGACTGAATCCTCTCACTGTGTCAGGCCTGATTTCCTTGTGTCAAAGCAAGTCCAGTCTTGAGAATGTGATCAGACCAGATGACCTCCCAACATCCCTTCCAAATAAATGGCTCTGTTAAGTCCATGCTTGTGGGGTCATTTCCTGCTATGCTCCTTTCCCTGAGGTGCTCCCTCAGAGCCAGTGCCTCAGTGATTTCTTCAGGTTAAGCCATGATGGGAAAGCTCCAAGGCCAAGCTTACCATGAGAAATCATGGGGAAGATACAAAGCCTACACCATGATTTTTACAGCATGAATGGAATGGGATGCATCCACTAGAAAAATTGGTTACACCACAAAATACATGCATATGTGTATATAGGAGACAATGCAGTTCCTTTGGAAACAGCTTGTAGAGAGCACCAAATTGGACTGATATTTTATCATCAGTGACCCACTTGATGAGTCCTGGCATCTTCAGAGTCTTCTGATGTCTTTCTTCTCTTGTGAAGAAATGCTTGGCAGATGAATCCTTAAAATCTTGTCCTTTTGTGCACTCATTTTACAGCATTGTTTGTGCCCTGGTGCACAAAGTTCTGTTTTATGGAGTGCTAGGAAAGGCTCAGATCAAAGCTAATGCGATTTATAAATGATACTTGCAGCAAGAAGAAGAGTTCAAAAGATAGGAAATCACATATGAAGAAAATTAGGCTTTGCATATAATTTCCTGTATTTTATGGAGAGCTGAGACCACAGAAAGAAGGATTCTGGTGAGAGGCCTAATAATGATCCCTTCTTTCTCCCACTAGCACATTGGATAACATATATCCCACCTAATTTAACCTGTGGGGACTCCTCTTGGCCTCCACCCACTGACCTGACAGTGTGCTTCTAACACAAACTCTGTGTGAGTGTCATTAAATTCTCTCACTTCCCTATTTGAGCTACTGCTAGGGGAAAAAAAAAACCCACAACGAAACACACACGTACACACACAAAACATTCCTATGCTCTTATTTTTGTTTATTTCACAACAGTTGCTGGATGTAAGCCATTCTAATTAAACTGCAAAGTTCTTCTCTGGACAGCTCGGATGTTGCTAAAATTGATGTCAAGTGTTACAGAAATCTGTAATGTTTGCAGTGATCTTTGTAAATTCCACTGGCACAGAGAAGGATTAGCCAAAAAAATTATAATTAAAGGGAAAAAAAAAAAAAAAAGCCCCCCTAGATCTATTTACTATTGTTTTCTTTTTTTGAGTGCTCCTAGTGTCTTCATGGAATTTGCAAAGCCGGGAGCACAGCCTGATGCAGGACATCAGCTGACAAACGTGGGTGGTACTTGGGCTTCTGATAAAGATTAATCTACAAATTAATCAGAGGAGAAGAAAATCTCCTTCCATAACAAGTGCAGCCCTTGTAAATCAAGGTTTGAATTTGGTATCATTAAATGAGCAACTGCCCTGCAAATTGCTGATTACACACAGGTGTGTGATACTGCTTTAAGCTACATGGCTGTGCCATGTTTCCAACAGAAGACACTGAGGCACTTCGCTAGTGGCCTGGGAAGGTCTGGAACATCACTCAGCTGAGCTGCATACGCTTGTACATACTCAGTTAGCAAGTTCAGGCTGTGTAGATAACCCTTGCTGCCTATGGTGCCAAGCAGCCAATTGCCCTCAGCAGCTAGTGATAAGAGACTTGCAAAGTACAGTTAATTAATAATTCATTCCATAGTATGTTCCCTACATATAAAATTGCATATAGTTTTTGGCTATTGATGTAGGATACTGCTTTGAGAGTTATCCCTTGTCTTCCTGGTCTCAGGTGTCCATTCCTTCTACTATGTAGTATGTGGGACCTGGGCCTGTTCTTGGGCTTGTGGAGTCATTGAATCATAGAATTCTTAGAGTTGGAAGGGACCTCTGAAGGCCATCTATCTAGTCCAGCTCTCCTGCAGTGAACAGGGACACTGCAGATAAATCAGATTGCCAAGGGCCTGATCCAGCCTCATCTTCATCACTGAGCAACCTGTTCCAGTGCCTTACCACCCTCACTGTGAAAAAGTTTTTCCTTATATCAAAACTAAATCCACCCTCCCTGAACTTGAAAACATTTCCCTTTGTTCTATTGCCACAAATCCTGCTAAAGAGTGTCTGTCCCCTTCTTTCCCATAGCTCCCCTTTAGACACTGAAAGGTCACTATCAGGTCACCTCTCACTCTTCTTCAGGCTGAACCTCAGCTCTCTCCGCTTTTCTTTGTAGGAGAGGTGTTCCATTCCCCGAATCATTTCTGTGGCCGTTTTCTGGATGCCCTCCAACAGGTCTATGTCTCTCATGTACTGAGGTCTCCACAGCTGGATGCAGTACTCCAGATGAGGCCTCAGCAGCACAGAGTAGAGGGGCAGGATCACCTCCCTCACCCTGCTAGCCATGCCTGGTCTGGTGGTTGGTGACCCTGCACGTAGCAGGGGGTTTGAAACTAGATGATCATTGTGGTCCCTTTCAACCCAGGCCATTCTATGTTCATTCATGTTGTTTGAAAGCAGATTCATGACAACTGAATTGCTAGTTATAGGGTGAAGAGGGATAAAATGAATCTTTACATGTACATTAAAGTCAATAAAGAAAACAACTGAAAAATTGCAGAAGTTATTTATGAATAACTGAGAGTACTCTGGATGCTGCTGTTGAATGAAATCTCGCTTTCCACCCCAATCTCTGAGAGACAGTGAAAGATAAAGATTTATTTGAATGATCTGGTAATTATATGTACACCAAGAGGCACTGATTTGTTTATCTATTCTTCCATTGCCAACATTGGCGAGCAGGCAGAAACTAGGCTCTTCCAACCTTCTCTGTCACTTGCTGCTTCTTTCATCTGCCTTCCAGTTTTGAAATCAAATACTTAGTCTCTTCCTCATCTATGGAAATCTGCAAGGATTCTGTTGTGCTTCTTTTCTTGAGCTGGCTTCTGATTCACATGGCTGTAGACAGGATCAATATGAAAGGCTAAATGATTAGTTTGGAAGACTGAATTATTATTTTCAGGAAAAAATAGAAGGCAGCAAATCCTGCATGCTGGGAATATTACTTATAGTGACAAAGATGGCAACTAGGTGTTGGAAGGGCTGATGAATGCATAATGAACACAGCCCTGTTCCATTTATTTACCACAGGTAAAAAGACAATTGCCCTAAACGCACATTTCAGAGACACAGGAAGGAATAGTGTCTGCCCCTAACAGTCCACATTTGGACTTAGAATAAAGCACAATAGCAATTAGAAGGATAAAGTGAGAAGCAGAAGAACAGCAATAAGATCGTACAGCAAATAAGTGCGTACATGCACAATTAGATCCAAGCCATTTTAATGTGGAGTTGTGTGAATAATTGTATCTTTGGTTCAAATGTCAAAGTGGAAAAAATAAAAACAACAAAAACACAAGCATTTTGGGTTGATCTGAAGCATAAAATTGTATTGTTTTTCTTGGCAAAGTGGAAAAAAAAAGTAGAAAATATTTGGGGTTAATAAGTTAATAGTTCATTTAGATGGAGGAATATAAGCACTCATTAATTGATTTATTTAAAGACATTTTAAATACTGTGTACAAAACAAAAGTTTGAAATACTGTGAAAATAGGGAAATAATTTCTCTTTATTAGAATATTTTTTTTTTTCAGTCACAATTATTGGCCAAATGTAACCACTTAGGAACAATTTTCACCTGATCTGAGTGTTGACTGTCAGTCTTCCTTGTCCTTCAACTTGTGGAACAACCTTGTCCTTGTGGTAACAAGGTAGTGTATTTCTTAAAACAACTGTTTTAAAAAGCTTCTGATGTTGACATGATTTCTAAATGAGAAATTTTAACTCACTTCTCTTGGGGAAGAAGGAAAAAACTAAGATTAGTGGCAAAATATTCCAGTGAAGCTATTCTGTAGACCCCAAGACTGAAATCACTCATTTTCACTCATTGGGAAGAAGCTGGTGTGTCTTTGTGGGCTGTGGTTTCTAATAATCTATTCTTCTTGTAATAGTTCAAAGATTAAAGAAGGAACAGAGGTTGTTTTCTTGGATCACAAATGATGACCATTGCATGGGCTCTGCAGGACGTGCTTGGCAAAGGACCAGCTTTTGCCTCAGAATTAGTGACCTTTTCAGTAGTAGCAGGTTCCTGAATTCGAACTCTATATTTTTTTTAACTTATACTGAGAAACATTTTCTTTCTTTTAAAGGCATCTCTCACCTTAAACTAAAAAAGAAAGGTGCTGCTGAGCCAGTTGGAGTCTGAGCCACACGTAGCCAAACTGTTTGTAGTTGGTGAAGGTTACTTCTGACAGTATCCAGGAGGGGAAATGTGGGCTTGCCAAGGCCTCTGTTGACCTCTCCTCATATGGCCCTACACAAGAGCACATGTGGTAATTTATGACTGAGGCCTAAGCAGATATTTGAAAGCAAGATACCTTGATCCAGTCAGGTTACAGAAAATAATGGGCATTGTACATACACTTTGATATATTTGCTCTTCTTTTGACTTTGCTGAAAGCCTCCTACTCTCTCTCTTTCCTCTTTCTGAAGTCATTTCTCCTTTTCTCTTTCCACCTGCATTTCAAATAGAAAAATTACAAATGAAAGCACGACCCCACAACAGCCATCAATGTGAAGAGGAGCAGGCTTCTGCCCATACTTTTCATTGGGTGTTGCTGAAGCAATCAGGCAATTCATTTATTTTACATTAAGTCTTTACTAAACATAGTCAATCTTGTTTTTCCTTATATTTTTCACTATCTTCTCCTCCATAAAATGGAAAGAGTCACATTAATATGTATTCATAGAGCATTTAATAATGATAAAAACAACATCATCATTGTCATTAACAGCTGCACTCTGATACTCTTTTCCTAGACATTATCATGACTTCTGTGGACATGTGCACAAAATAAATAAATAAATAAAGCTTCTGAGGGAGTATAAAGAAATGGAAACCTGTTTATTTACGACTGGGTAAGAATGAGCTGCCTCATTAATGTGGTATAAAATGGGTATCATTCAGCATCCCATACAATCTTCCGTGACGTGTTGACAGGTGCTGTCATGCACTATCACTTTTAGGTTATTGCACTCTAATAGACTACAATTATAGCTCATTTAATATGATATGACAGTATGAATGCACGTGTGAGGTTACAAGCAATTGCATTCACAAAACAAGCTGGTAGTTGGGTGCTGCTACAGGTCAGTATTACAGGGGTCGAATTGCCTTTCCATAATCACAAAGCCCATATGTTTGCAAGTACAGGTGTGGTAATTTCACACTGATGGGCAGCTAAGTATCACCATACTGCTCTCTCATTCTCTCTCCTCAGAAAGGCACAGGGAGAAAATGTAATGAGAAGAAGCTCATGAGCTGAGATATGGACCGAAAGGTCTCAGTCATATCAGTGACAAATTAAGAGAAATAAGAATTAAAAGCAAACTAAAAACACCTTCCCAAATCCATCTTCCTAACTTCCCCCTGCCCTGAGCACCTCAGGAGAAATGGGAATGGGGGCTGCAATCAGCTCTTAATGCTTTATCTCTGCTGCTCCTCCATTGCCGCTCTCTGCCCTTGCTTCATGTTGGTCCCGTCCACAATGCCACACTTCCTGATCTGATTCTGCCTAGGCTTCTGCTCAGCTCTGGCAGTAGTGGGTCCCTCTGGAGCATCTGGATCTGCTCTGATATGACATAGGACAGTGCAGTACCAAAACCTTGCCACATAAAACAAGTACAACAGGTCTTATAAATAAAATTATTTCAGTGTAACATTTTCATTCAGACTTATCCTCACATTTCTTGCTCTTTTCTCTGCAGATGGCAGTATTTTTGCTTTCAGTTCTGCCCCCAGATGTTGCTCCAAGAACTGAAGAGCTCTTGGCCCTCCCTGTGGCCAGCCCTATCATCAAGGCTCTGTTCACCCTCTGGGCAAGGCTGTGCACAGCAGCCACCAATAATGTTTTCCTGTAGAGTGAGAGTTGTTGAAAAGCTGGGCTCCAAACTTTGGTTTTACTCATCAAAGAGGAAAACTGAAACTGGTACTGTGTAGAAATATCTTAAACCAGTTAAACAAAAAAGAAAATGTCTCCTCAGGGGGGTTGAATGTTTCTCAGTGGCAGTAGCAATCCTAGCATTGCAGGATTGCAGTTTTGTCAGAGTGAAATTCACACTGCAGTCATGTAGATGGTATTACAAGCCAAAAAGACATCAACTACTCTATATCTTTGTCTGAACTGTGTACTACAGTGAGTGGCTTTGCTGCTTCCTATCTTAAAATGTATTTCAGCTCTTGTTTCAAGTGCTCAGGTCATAGCTGTGTTTGCATGCTGAGCAACTGTAGGATATGCTCCTTCTGAGAGTCACCACACGCTTAAATTCAAGCTGGAAATATGAGAGCCTTAGAAACGGACTCTGCGTGATGTTTCTTAGGAAGTCACCAAGCCTGTTCAGCTGCGTTACCTTGGTAGCTGGGTTATGTCAGATGGGTTGGGATGTCTCTCTCCTGTTCATGCACCCACTGAGCAGGAACTCAGTTCCTCAGTGATGAAACATCCCCTTTGCATCACAATGGGGATCTCAGCTTCTTTGCTGAAACTCTGTTCTCCATCAGCAGCAATCATGCACTTGGCATGTGTAATGGAACAGCACACATTCTGCCTCCTCTGCTCCTCGCAAACACTGGAAGTTCAGCCTGCTGGGCTGCCACCACCTGCCCTCCCTACATCAGCAGCCTCCTCTCCTGTATCATTCAGGATTCCGTGCCACACCTTTCCAAACCTCCATCTCCCTGATATCTTCTGCATGCCTTAACTGGCTCCTGTCATGGACTCAGTGAAAGGAGAAGGGTAAGTGACTTTGAGATCAGGTCCTTCCCTCTTTATGGCTGGGCTGCTGCTCCTTTGCCAGTGGAAACCAATGTTTTGGCATGCCCTGTGTGACCAAGAAAACAGGGTACTTTGAGCGCAGGCAATTTCTGGGGGAGAGACCTATGCACACTTCTGGTTGGTAGACCCAACTAGTTGCCCAAAAGATGCATACTAGAGTTACATACAAACCCTGCCAAGCCAATTGTAGTTAATTAGGAGATCACACTGCTACAAAAAACATCACAAATGTGTCCCTCTATTAAAAAGTATTGTGTTATTTTGCATCTTTTCATGCTAGTTTATGCCTCCATTCTAATGGAAGAATTGAAATGACACAGAATAACGTGTTCTGGAGAGGAAATACAAAAAGTGGTAACATAATCATGCAATACTTGCCTTTCAAATCTTTTGGGGGAAGGACTTTGAAAAGCTCCCACTTCTGTTTGGGACAGAAATTCTCAAGAGCAATGATGCTCAGAATCCTCAGCCTGATTCCTTCCTAAAATCTTCCATTTAAGGTCACTTGTTCTGAAATTGTCCTACGCTAAGGACAAATTTGTGAATATCAAAGTAAACACGAATACTGTGTTTAATATCTCTTTGGCATTTGGGAGTGAATTAAGCTAAACAATATTCTAAATATTTGGAGTACATTAATTAGGAGTGAAGGATTTCTAGAAAAGTTCTCTCACAGTTATCAGTCTTTTTCTTCATCATTGTGACCAATCTCAAAGCTGGTAACAGTTTTTTCATTTATGAAAGCATTAAAGTTCAAAAGCTTTCTTTAGCATACCATTAATGTCACATGGTCAAGGTCTAATAAGAAGGGGCAAGTACTAATAATGGCACAGGAAAAGTAACTGCAATCCTGCAGCCTGAATGCTACAAACAATAACACCTACATGCATACAGCAATGCTTATGCTACAAAAAAAGCCAGCTAAAATTAAAATGAAGCAAGAATGAGGCTCTGGGTGCACATGTGGGCCGCATGTTTCACAGTCATGAATAACTTGAGCAATAGCGTCCATAGTTAAGTCCATCCCTTGGTCTCTGGCCCACTTATATGTTGCATCCCTTCCTTGATGAAACGAAGTCTCAGTGCCCCCCCTGTCACAGACGCAGGTAGATTTTTGGTTAACCCGTGACAGATTTTGGTGGAGAATGTGGGCAACAGTTTTGCCATTTTCCTCAAATTAGTAAATAATAGTGTGTTAGGTTATGGAGTTTTGTTCTCAAGTTAGGGATCTGTATGAAAATAGATATAAAATTATTAAGAAAATAAGCTGATTGCTCACAACTATACATATCTGTGTGTGTGTATTAAGCATAATGTAATGATGTAGAATAAGGGGTGGAATGTCATGGTTTTGTAATTTTGTAATTTTGCTATCAGTATTCCACATCATAACGTCATATAAAGCATGAATAATTTTACCGAATGTGTAGCTTACAGAAGAAGACTACATACCCCAGAGAACAACACGGTCAGAGATGGGTCACAGGACCAGGACACTATATAATCTCACTCCCAGGCTGGACTGATCTCTTTTTGAATCCTGGCATCCAGGGGAGCGTGTGGGAGCCTTCCAGCCATTTCGCCTGTAGTCACAGTAGGCCTCTCGGTTTTGGGACTCATTCTCTCTCCTATTTTGCTTGATTTGTTAACCTTAATTTCAATTATATTGTATTATATTGTGTTATCCTGTATTTCGAAATAGTATTTAGTAAATAAGTGTGCCTCCTTAGATTGTTGCTGCTGTTTTCTTTGCTAATTAACTTTTTCCTTTTTCTTTTGGGCTAGCGGCCCTGCGGGCCAGTGGCCCCCCTGTGATGGACACAGGTAGATTTTTGGTTAACCCGTGACAGTTTTTTTTCCTGTTTTGCATGAAGATCTCTCTCTTTAAATTCAAGGGCAGATGGATCCAAAGCTTCTGCCCTGCAAGCAGTTGGCAGGAACTGTATTCTCCTTAGTTCTGGTTGTTACTATTTTTTCCCATACCTGAATAAAGACATTTTTTTATTGATGGGGAACTTAGAAAAGGAAATGATGCTTGAAACAATAATAATAATAATGATAATAATAATAATAATAATAATAATAATAATAATAATAATAATAATAATAATAATAATAATAATAATAATAATAATTTCTGTGAGTATCTTCTGGGGCTCCACAGATGGCAAGGTCCTCCTGCCTTGGGCTGCACCCAGCAGACACCTGCAGTTGGGCTGGGGGAGAAAAAGGAGCATCACCAGGGGAGAGTAATAGCTGCAGAGGTTTTCCTTTCCTGCAAGCCAACCAACTGTGAAACGGCTCTGGCAATATAATAAAACCTTCCCTGCTACAACTTTTTTGTGTGATTTTATCACACATCTTTTAACACTTCATGCTTGCAATAATATCTGTTCATCCCCTTTCTCATCCTCACTTCCATAGTCCTGGAAAAACAATTTCTTTAGCTCTTTTTGTTATATATGGAGACTTCAGTTGTGTCTGTTAGAGCCTCAAATCAGGGGATATCTACAAAGGCAGAACCATTCTTATTTAAAACGCAAAATAAAAATAAAAAAAATCAAAACATCGTTTAGATCTCTGCCTCGTAGCTGATTAAAGACAGGACTTTGAACTCTGTACTTGTCATTTACTTTCAGAATGAAGTTTGCAAAATATGTTAGAAATCACTCTATAGTAGCTTGCTGAAACAAACTGTTTCACACCGAAAGCTTGACTATAACAATATAAAAGGGGCAAACATTCTTTCCCTCTTTGATCCTTAAATTTTTAGTTTAGTTTGATCCAGTACATTTTTAGTTATTGAATATTCAGACCGATGTATGTGTGGAATAAGTGAAACAATGTCTGGTACACAAGTTTTTAAGTAGATATTGTGCAGCCTTTCTTCTATTTTGTCCGCCCACAAGGATTACATTGGTGATAACAAAGTAATAAATAGAAGCAATGGATTTTTTTTTTGGAAAGACTTAAATATTATGGAACACTTCTAAAATCAGACTGTCTCTGAAATCAGCGCTAGTATTTTTCTTCCTTCACTCTTATTATAATTTGCCCAATATGACACATTTCTGCTCTTCCTTTCTTTACTTCTTTCTTCCTTCCTTCTCTCCCTCCTTTATTTCCCTTCCCATTTCCTCTTCCTTTTTCCTTTCCTCTTTCTCTCATCTTCTCTTTTTCCCTCTCTTTCAGCTCTTTTCAAGATAAATCCTATCATTGCAAATTCAGAACTGACAGAGCTGACAACTAGAATATTTACCGGGAAAACAAGAATGCACAGCAAGACTTCATGATTCTCTCATATGTATTTCTTTGTAGGGCGCACTCTGCAGTATTTGGTGCATGTGTCAGTAGAGATGAAAAGATACTTTACAGGGAAACTGAAATCTATTTTCAAGGACATTACTATAGCACAAAATGGAATACTACAAATGACAGTCACTCAGATTTCCATAAATACAGTTCCTCTATAGCCAAAACTCTGAAGTGATTTTTATTTCTAATGTCACCTTTGGAGGCTCTGAAATGTCATCCTCATTTTCTTTAGAATAATTACATTTAATTTGAGGGTTTGGTATATCAGTTAACATTACTCATTTGTCAAAAAAAAACCCCAAAAACAACAGGTAAGAAACAACAATTATCTTGTTTCACTTCTATACCACCTGAGCATTCTTCAATTGTTAAAATATTATCTGTGGGGGAGGAAAGGGAACACATCTTTTATGAGTCTTCCCCAGTGAGAACCACAGCCTCATCTTAGTCTGCATACTGTAGTTGGCCATTTGAACCTTGAGTTGAATGAAGACCTGGATACCACCCAGTCCAAATAGAGCAGTTTCCCGAGTGAGAGCACAGTAGTCTTATAATTCATAGAATCACAGAATCACCAAGGCTGGGAAAGATCTATGTGATCACCCAGTCCAACTGTCGCCTGTCACCAACAGTTCTCACTAAGCTCTGTCCCTCAACACATTGCCTAAATGTTCTTTGAACACATCCAGGGTTGGTGACTCCACAACCTCCCTGGGCAACCTGTTCCAGCCTCTGGCCAGTAAACCTAGTTTACATGTGTGGAGAAGACAGATTAAGGGAGCTTTCTTTAGCAGCAAGTTATGTAGAGTTTTAAAATGAAATCAGTGAAGTAAAATCAACCTTCAAAGTCCATTTTGGGCTTTCTTTTTATTATTTTTCCCTTTGGATATAAAACACTTCAAATAAAAGTTCTATTAATAAAGCTCTAACCACAGATTAAATATTTCTACTGACATTATTTGACTGATAATATCAATTTCAAAGTTCAAATTTTAATAAGGTATTACAAAGCATAGGAAGAAACAAGCTAATCAAGCCAAGTTTCATATTTCCCTTCTTTGTATAAAATGATAAGTGAATTTAAAGCTATGCTTTGTCTCTTTAATATCTGCTAAATATGGATGAATTACTGAATATATATTTATTCTTAGACTAATTTGAAAGCAAATATTTACAAGGCTTTTCTCTTGTAATCTGATTTTAATATCTCAACTGAAAATGATTCATAACGTGTGGCTTCAAATACCCTGTAGTTAAAGAGGCCAAAAATTAATTAGCTGATTCTAGCAAAGGTTTCTTGGAACTGACCTTGAAAGGAAAACAACAAAAAAACATTACTGTTTATCAGATCATTGTACATTGTTGTTGCTTATGTAGAGTATTTCAAGAGTAAATAACAGAGACTGGCAAGAACGTGCGCCTGATTCTTGGTGCTGATGTGTGTATTCTTTTCTTTGGGTTTTGGTAGTTCTTCTAGTAGGGCACTGGGGGCCAAGTGCCTTTGGTCCTTTTGGTATTGAATTCATTCAGACAGGAATTGCAATGTGAGCTGGGTTAGTGGATGTTATGCAAGCAGTGGGAAGCACCTCCTTTTAATCTGTGTCCAGATTAAAATGCAAAGAATGCAGAAATACTCACAGGGGTCCTTATTTATTTATTTACTTGCATCTTATAAATATACTCAGGAAGCCATCTGGGAACAGAAATACTCACTAAGTACCGCTGACCTGAAATGCGAGTGTCTTTGTGAAGTCAGATTCTCTCCTTCCTTTGAAAGACAAACTTGCTGATGCTGACTGCTAAAAATAAAGACACAAAATCTTTTCCAGCATCTGGAGTATTCTGTGCTTTAATCTGTTCATTTCCTTACACATTGTTACATAGGTATTTCTGTGCACACTCTGATTAATGTACAAATATGTATTTTACTCAGTAGGATTAGAGTCAAATGGGTCTGATTCTCCACTTCCTTGCATCTTGCATCGTTAGCTATAAGTGTAGGTGCAGTTCTACAAAGAGCTGTCATTTTATAAGGAGATTTAAGGAATTAGTTTAACTCTTGCTTTGCCAGTTTACAAAAATTGCCCATTTAATTTAGTGATTTGGAAACAAATCTTAACCCTCTCGCTATGGGTTTCTTCAGTCCCATTAAGGAGGGTTATTTTCCAAAGGGTACTACGTAGTACAAGACCTCTTTGGTGAAAGAGTATTCTTGTGAGTGTACAGAGATATATGTCCAAATGTGTTTTAAGTCTGTTGAGTAAGTGCCAGCCATAAAAGCCCAGATAAACAGTCTAGTACCCCTTCCACACACTACCTCAAAAACACCCTCTTCAGTTCCTGTCAAGAGCATTGTACTCTGCACTGTGTTTGGAGGACAGTCAGGTTAGGAGGACATGCTGAAAGTTTATGATTTTGTGCATGCGCATGGTAGGCTAATTCAGTTTTTCAGTAAAACACAGATTTGCTTTGTCTGTATTGTTTCTCCTCTCCTCCTTGGAAACTGTGATGTCGTTGTAGGTGTGGTGTCCTTGGCTGCTGCAGCTATGTTATCTCTGAGGTTGTGTCAATGGCAAAAGCTGTGACAGTAGGTGTTCTTGTATAATCCTGCGTTAGGGTTTAAACCTGTATAATCTGCATATTTCTCATATTCCCTCTCACATATTAAATTGGCACTAATCATCCTTAAATTAATCTAAGAGTAAAAAATATTTGACAGCATTTCTTTATGGGTGATGTGCCTTGGTTTGCTGTGAAAAATATCTCCATAATTGTCTGAATCTGAGATAAGTCTTTGGGGATTTCATGGGTTGGTTTTCTTTTCATGGAAAGGGAAATGAAGCAAGATCTGTGTACTTATCTGAACAGGAGTGTAGCCTCAGTTCTAGAGCTTGGGCTTCCTCAGTTTTGTAGCATCTGCTGTGGTTTTGAAAACTGTAATTAATTAAAAATAAGTAAATGGAATAACATGCATGGAATTTATGAAGAGTAAAGCATGAGATCTACACATGTGCATGTGTACTATGAATGCCCAGTCTGAAGACTAGTAAGAACATGGGTCTAGGGATGCAATGTTACTGATAAAGCTGAGATGGTATGCACAGTCCTGGCATTTCTGTCACTGCGTTGTGCACTCTTTTTCTATCATAGAATCATAGAATCATAGATTGGCCTGGGTTGTAAAGGACCATAATGATCATCTAGTTTCAACCTCCCTGCTATGTGCAGGGGTTCCAACTATAAATACCTTGGTTTGTCTATGAGCAGCCTTTCATACAAGGCTTGAAAGTATAGGTTGTCTGTGGGACTCCGCTAGTTCAGTGTCATCCACTGACATTCCCTGAAGTACTTCATTTAAGAGTTTTTCTGGAAATGTTGGAAAAACTGAGCTGCATACTGTTGCCCCTGACTTAATAAAGGTTTTGTATTTCAAGAAACAGGAAAAAGGGATTAAATCAACATGTTTAGCACCTCAGATCAAGTAGCCTCTAACAGAAGTAATTGCTTTTTTATCAACAAATAGGTTCACTTTAAATAGTTGCTCCTTCAACAAAGTTGGTTTTTTGGGGGGGATAACTAACTGTTAACTTTTCTTCTCATCTCTTAATCAAAACAGTTTATGGAAATGCAGCCTACATTTTGTTTGAGAATTAAGTTGAGAAACAGTTTTAGGCAATCTCATGTGATTAGTCAAAGGTGATACAGTCTGTTGTTTAAAAGCTTCTGCTTTATAGTTCCATATATTGCATTTTATCAGTGTTCTGTGATCTAACAGCTACAGGAAAGACAGAATATCCTGAGTAATCAGTGATTGCTACAGGGCAGAGTGATTTGGCAGAACCCTACTTCAAATTCCCAATCCTTAGTTGAAGAAATAAAGATACAGGGAAAATGAAAAAAAGAAAGAAAATGATTGTATTTTTATCTTCTTTCATTTATTTTGTTTGTTTTATTTGTTTTATGTCAGACAGTGCTTGAGAAGTTTGGCCTCCTGATTCTTCTTTTTTGCTGCATTTTCGAAAACAAAGGAAGCAATGTGAGTGACCCATTCTATGTACATATTATCTGTGGTTTTAGTATGGTCTCCTCATTATAGTAGCCACATCCTTCCCTTATAATAGCTCCTTTGCTCTCATCCATAGTGCCACTACTTATTTCCTCCCTTTTCATTATCTCATCCAGTGAGATCTCTTCCTTACCAACTGACCCAGTTGAGTCTCACAATAGAAAGCATGTGCTGCGGGAATACCAGAAAGCTTGCTGTGATCTTTGACCAATGTTTTATTGGTATTTTCTGCTAAGCAGATCTCCTTTCCAAATCACATCCCTTCCTACTACCGTTATGACCATCATAAAAAAAAGAAAGGATCTGAAAACAGTGCTTTGAAAATTAGTTGGGATGCTGAGGATGTAGACACAATGATTTAGCTTTTTCAACCAACACAGCTCCAGGGAGCTATCTAAATACACTCCTAAATTACTATATCAGTTCTGCAAACTTGCATAAAGTCCGTGCTGGTTTATGGTTTTTTGAATGCTCCTAGTCATTGGATATTAGCAAGTTGTGCTACAGAGTTTACAGTAAAACATATACACTCCACAGCGTGTTATAGCCATAATCCATATTTTAATGCTTTATGTCAGGCATCCCTGCTGCCCTCTAACCATTCTTTAATAATAAGACAAAAGTGATATTTTAGGGTAACAGTTAATAAATAACGTGACTTATCCAATCACACCTTTCACTAAAGTATTATTATCTTTTGACAGGTTCATTACTGTAGAGACATCGAGGACTGATGAAACATTGTCTAATTCTACCACTAGTACATTTTCTGTAGTTGTCTTTCTTTTAATTTAATTCTCTTACTCTGAAAGCATACTGTCCATTGCAATTATCGAATGAGCATTTAATCTAGCATAACTAAAGCATTTTAATCTTTTCTTATGGAAAAAATGATTAAATGGTCATAACACTGCTATGATATGCACTCATCTACTCTTGACTTAGGGAATCAAAGTTTTCTTCTTTCTGATAACCAAAACTCAAGTAAGATTTTAGCTTTTGTGAAGCACATTGGCCACCTGAGCAAATAGAGGACTGCTACTTATGTCATGGTATTGCAGAATCAGAAAAACAACTTGTGGTTATTTATTACTACTGGTAGGATACGAACCCAAAATATAAGATTGAGAAAATGCAAATGCAGGTTTGCCAAAAAAACTCTTCCAGCATAATGACATGCCAAGAAATTTTCTTGTCTGATACTGCATGTATAAATCTAATGGAAAGTGAATTTGAAATACGCAAACACAAATCCAGAAAGTAAAATACTGGATTTCAAACTTGCCTGCAAAATTTGGCTAGAAGCACAACCCAGCCCTACCAAAAAAAGGAGTGAAAAGGATCTAAAGAGCACAATCTGGAACAACAAAAAAAGTAGCTTGCGACTTTTTTTCTTACTAAGAACTAGTTTGCATCTCTCTAGGACAGCAGTTTCCCTGGACAATATGGAAAGGAGCATTAAGTTCTTTTCAGAACATGTTGCATTCCCCTGGAGAGAGAGTATCAGAAATCAGATAATTGCAGAGCTGTGCTTCAAATCAATTCATAGACCTTAAAAGAGATTTTAATAATTGGTAAAATTGTCAAAAAGGAGGATACATTTCTGGAATAGATTTATCACTCACTCCAGGCCCCTAGCCATGTGGGTTTTAATGACTCATTATTTTACTCTTAAAGAACGAAATCTGTACATATTACAATCAAAGAAGGCAGGTGGTTCCTAACCTTCTACCTAATAGTAATAAGTCACTATCTTTATACAGAACCATACGTGAAGTCACATTTCTAATTTCAAGGAGAACATGCTGGTACGTACATACACTCCAACATTCTTTAATACATGCTACAAGTATGACTTAAACAAATTGACATTTGGATCATCACCATTCAATAATACTTCATCCCAGGCAATGATGGAAAATGGCTCTCTTTTCCACCCAGGAAAATATATACGTCTATCAAAAAACCCCACAAAAAACAAAAAATGAAAACATAACAAAACAAAAAAAGCCTAATAAAGGGCTATTTGTCTAGTTACTGTAAATTGGACAGAGCAGTAGTGCAATGTAAACTCCCATATCCACAAGGGAATTCTTCTAACCATCTCTTGGCGAATCCCCTTTCTTTCCACTCCACTTTCTTCATACCTCTCGTGGAGCTGAGATGGTGCACTGCAGGATCCTGTGGCTTTAATGAATAATGGTGTAAGATCTCCAAGGTGCTGATTGCCAACATGAGATAAATAACTGGTAGGAGACCTGATGTACATTTAGTGAATGCCACCACTATTGATGGCAAATGATTCCAGCATGAAAGCATCACTAGAGATGCTGTGAAAATCCATCAGAGTTAGGAATGGCTAAACAGCACAAGCACCTACCTCCTGGAAAGTGTCTTTAAATTTCTCCCTTACATTCGTACGTTTGTGTCACGGGTGTGTTTTGGAGCACAAAGGCCTTTTAACAGGTTCTTCATAAGCATATTTCCTACCATGCTGGGGAAAATGATAATAATAATAATAATAATAATAATAATAACAACAACAACAACAACAACAACAACAACAACAACAACAACAACAACAATAATAATAATAATAATAATAATAATAATAATAAAGGTGTCAAATCCAATTTACCACTGAAAGATTCAGCCATCATTTCTCTTCCAAGTGAACTACTGACAAAATGATTCCTGGCTTATTGTGATGGTAGCTACATGGAGAAAATGGCTACAATTTAGCTTTAACAACAGCAGTAGAGGTGTACTTCTTTAAGGGTAAAAATCACACACATTTTCTTCTGTTCTGAGAGTGTAAGTCATGGCAAAACTTTTGCTTGGTTTTGAACCTGCTAAGTTATTAGGGCATTGCAAGTTCAGTTCAGGAGTAAACTGCCTGCAAGCAACTGGAAAAGGATCAAAACAAAGGAATGAACAAAAAACACCTAAGTCATGTCACGGAGGAGAGAAACTCTGTGGTTTTCTCTCAACTCAGGAAAATGCTTTTGAAGAAAATCTACCTCTTGACTTTTCTCAACAGCTTGGTTCACACCATGGGGTAGGTCAGAGTGTGTAAACTGATTCTTTTTGCTGAAACTAAGTGAGGAGATATGCTACAGGAATGCATGTGTTGTGCCATATGTCCTAAAGGGGGCTGGAAATACAGGCTCAGACAGGAACCAGCCTGAAGTAAGCCCTCTGTCCTGTGAGTACTATCAGTGTCAGTATTTTCCACCACATGTTTTGATGGACTTTTTACCCACTCCTATGGACAGACCACAGAGATCTTCGTTCAGATTTCCTGAGGATTTGTGCTTACCTCAGCTGTGATGACTGTTGTCGGTTGTTGACTATTACTGATTTGCCCTTAAAATAGTATTGTGAGCTGACACTATTACTCTTACTAGTCTTGCACACTAATATAATCAATCTAGGTTTTCACAGTGCCTCTAGGCTTCTGTTTTTGTCTAAAACAGTTTCTTTAATGACTTTGTGCTCACTCTGTACATGTGATGTCATTAGCATGTGTCTCATATGGCATATTCAGCTGCAATTTCTACACTGCCAATTACACACATTTCCACAGCATTCATGAGGAAATTTCAAGCTTCCACATCTTCACCTCCACAAACTGAAAAGGAGGAAGGAACCATTCTGACATTAATATTGTCTTTTGACTCTCTTCAGCAGTAATTCTTGACGCGAGTTCAGAATAGGGACAGTTACTTGCTTACATTATAACCACATCAGTGACAAATGAGGACTTCATTTTTCTTCTCTTTTTCAGAATTGAAACCAGAGTCCTTATCAAATTCTGCCAATTTCTTAATCCTTATTTTTTGCTTTGCCCCCTCCCTCCCCGCATTTGCTTTTTTTTTTGCTTTTTTTTTAAAAAAAAAAAAAAACAAACTTTTTTCAGTGTCCAATTCCATGCATGGTTAGAAAACTAACATGTGGACCCTTTACAAACCTAGTTCTGTCTGTTTTCTCTCTCACACATTCACATTTCCCTAACTCACTTCCTTCTTTTCAATATTCTCACTGAATTCTCTTAGAAATTATGCATTTGGAAAGGCTGTATGTATAAAGCAGTACGCATAGGAGAATTAGTGTACTTAACCAAAGATTATTGGCTTTCCTTCAAATCACCAAGTGTTCGTTACGTTTATTTGTAGTTGTCTGGAAAAAAGCTCAACTTAAGTACTATTTGTTAAATATGCTGACTCACTCAAATTCAGACTTTTCAAAATACTTACAAATTATTTTGACACATTCTGTTCTGACCTTCTCTGGATAAAAATCCCCTTTTCCAGCCCAAAATAACTGATGCTTTTGTAATCTAGACTAATAATACTATAAACTTTTGTAAAAGTTTGAGATGTAAAGAAAATATTTTAACTGCTTTGAGACATTTTTCTCCTTATTTTCAATATGGGAAAAATTTCAAACTGCTGACATTTGTCCCAGCTTGAGGATGAAAAAAATAGAAATCTTGAAATACTTTGATTAGCAATAAAACCATATGGTTAAGAGGAACAAAATGCACGTTTGGCAACAAGATCTTTCCCTGTAATTCAGCCTATTAATGTAAGAAATTTGTTCAGACAGGTATGGAGTTGGTTTTCACTTGTGCTACTGTCACCTCATTTTCATCTGTATATGAAAAAGGCCATGTCCGTGAAAAGGTTACAATAACATATGCTCCCAAAGATGTCACGGTGTCTTTATTTCCTTATACCAAAGTAGGCTGTAGCATGTGTATGTTATGAATATGTGTTTGGTAAAAAGCTGAGTCTCCCTTCATCTGAAATGAAACAAATGTGAAAAAGTCACACAAGAATTTCAATATTTTGCACCAAAACAGATTGAAAGTATTCTCAGACTCATTTTTATGTTAATGATTGTCTTCCTTTCTCCTATGAGTTGAGGGTATACTCTAGGAAGCTTTATCTCACTGTCTTCCTTTCTTTCTTGCTGACATAAAGACCACTTTACAAGCCATAGCACTGAGAATCTCCATGAAACAACTATCTAACTCCTATCAGCTTTGAGTACATTTCAGTAGCTTCATCATAATTTCTATGCATATTTATTCTGGTTTACTAAAATGCTGCTGATATTTTACTTGGACAAGCCTGAACACCATGCTAGTTCAACAGCCAGTTAACTGAGTGTAGTCCGTATGGAAGCTGTGTGGCTGAAATGAAAGGAAGAAGCATGTGTCTTGTCTGATGAGGTGTCTCTGGTATGTAGCTACACCTCCTTGTGGTTCAGCTCTTCTTGTGATACTGTCTGCCTCTCTAGAGGCCTTGCAAAGCTTCATAATTTAAGGAAGGGCATTAAGCAGACCAGGTCAGATGTCAACAGCACATTTTACCACAGTACTATTGTTTCCCAAAGTATATTTTCAGACAAAGTTGTACTGGCTGCCGTTTTGATTTACAAGCTGCTTACATCATGAAATATTTATCTCCAGGCAAGATCCCATTGACTGTAGTTTCTAAACACATTCTTCCAACTTCTGCACAGCCAAGTTAAACTGAGATTTTACAGTTACGAGTGTAATAGTATCATGTTTTAGCTACTAACTGTATTGTAGAGAAGCCAATTAGGAGAAGATAGAGCACTTGATAAAATCAGAGAATCATAAATTGTACTAAAAATTGATAGCAGATTTAATATGATGCTTTGAAGCAGCTTGGAGTAGCAACTGTTAGTTCTAGTGACTATTTCTGTGTATTTAGATCTAAGGACTAACCTTGCTTCTGACTTTGTACTCTCTATAATAAACTCCCTGACCGTTCCAAAATTAAAGGCTGAGCCGAAAATAATATGGCTTCCTAAACCCTCACTGAGAAAATTCTGTCTAACCTAGCTATTTTATTTTAAAAAGTAGCTGTGAAAATCAAAACAAAGGCATTTAAATGTGCTGCCAAATCGTTCCATAGATTTATCTTATTTCCTTTTGTTTGTTATTTATTTTCACATTCAATAGCTTGCTATCAGTCAGTCTTTGCCCTCAGGTTTGTTTAGGAAAACGGATTAAGAACACTGTCCCAGGAGTAGATTTTACTGTCTAAAACACCAGGATCTGTGTAAATCCACTGCTTATGTTTTAGGGGACAAATTAACAATACTATCTAAGTCTTTTGATAATGTAATGGCTAGCAGGTATGCATAAAGAAGACTAAAAACAGCGTCTGATATTATTCAGTGGCAGTAAATGGCTGTTCAAACTTACGGAAATGATCCCAAAGTCTGGATTATTTTAAATACTAAAGTCCATAGGACAGTTCAGAGAGTAAATGACATTTTTTCAGCAGACAAGAAGATTTTCAGGTCACAAGGTTTAAATGCCAAAATGCATGTATTTTTGGTGGAGTCAGAAGATTCTTCTAGAAACAGAAGATGTGCATTACTTATAGGTATCTATCTCAGTTTTACCCTTGTGCCGAGTTTTACAACCAGTGGGTTACGATGGGCTTTAAGATGTCAGAAAGTTGCAAAGAATGCTTCCTATCAAAATATTTTCAGATGTATTCACACACAACCTGGCAAGAGAGAGAAAATGACCATAGGAACACTCATTACTTAGCCTAATTTTTACTCTTCTGTGGGCTAAAACCTACAGTAAGTCACCCTGAAAGCATTTACATCATGCAGGTCTCTGACTTGTCTAGCCCCTGAACCATGCCAACTCAATGTTGCTTTGCTTTCTCTTTGTTTTCAGAAAGCATCAGCTGCATTTTGACTTGGTTCCCAGACAAAGTTGTTCCAGAGCAGATATTTTGACCCTCACTAGAGACAAAGAAATATAAACTAAAAACAATAGGGGGAAAAAAAAGAGAAAAAAAAAGAGGTAACAAACAAAACACTGGAACTGTGGGCACATGAGGAAATTCATAGGCAGTTTACATGGTACACCTTATCATTAGTGTGACCTTAATACTTGGATAAGAATTGCACACCTCCAAACTTGTGTTAGCTTTTCATGGCCTGTGCTTACCTTAGGAATTCTGGACTCTTAATACTGAATATTCTTGTGAGACACAAGTCCACACTGGTTTCCCAGGAATGGTTACTTGGGCTGACTGTATAGCAGTAGATCAGAATCTAGGCTAGCTAGACCTACCTTTAATATGAATATGCTTATTTTTTGAAGTGACTACCTTTGGAAAGATATCAGGCACTTAGGGAGCTCTTTAGTCAAGTTGAAATATGCTTGGATTTACTTACCTGGAAACTTAAGCAATGTCAAGAAGACAATGTAGCCTGAGCTGAAAGCTAAGTGCTATCCATGTACAGTTTAAGGCCTAAATTATATAGTCTCCTGCAGGTTTGAATGTGTCTTATTTTACACGAGGAGGCAACAAAGAACAACCAAAACCAATGGAAAATGTCAGCTGAGCTGCCCCTCAAGCAAGAAAGGTCAACATAATTAAGGCGAGGAATAGCCTTCCAGTGACATTTAATGGAAGCCATAGCTGATCCCAGAACTCAAAGCACAGAATGAAGCACTTTGTCCAATTTGCGAAGATACAGTATATATATGTCTCACAGGTCTCTCTTAACTTCCATTTCCATTGAGATAGGTCTGCTGGCACTGCTGTTTTAAAACACACAGACAGAGATCAGATTTCTAGGTCTTTGCCTTTTGTTTGTGTGTCACTAATGTTAATACCAATTGCCTCAAAAAAAAAAAAAAAAAAAAAAAAAGGAGGTCGTGTGGAACAGTACAGAAGATGGGCAATTCACGTAACTCAAGAACACTCTCTGGTTCTTATCACACACATTGGTGAGGCAAGAGTGGAATCAGACCAGGATTTCAGAATTTCTAGTTGCTGGATACCAGTGTGGCTTGGAATGGCAGCACAGCATCCTGTCTTTGTTTCTTCATTAGGGAATAGCCTCTTATTTTGAAACAGATATCAGCAGGAGACTGAATGCTGTGAAATTCTTACTTTTTTTAGGACAGGCAAAGGTCCTTGGTTAAAAGAGGACAAACACAGAGTGGACAATGAGCTGGCTGAAGTGTGTGATGGCCTACAAGGCACAGTGCTGTTGGTTCACCTCTTCACAACTCATGCTGCCGTTCCTTCATTTTCCACCTCTCCCTTCTGGTTCATTCCAGTTATCTAATTTTTTCCTTCCTCAGTGTCTTGAGTCAAGCACATCTGTCCCTTTTAAAGCCTTTTGTGTCTATTGATCAAACTCTGTCATCTCCTTGACTATCCTTATCTGCAATTGAACCTTCCAAACCTGGGCTTCTCCACCCCTCCTGCTCCACAAGCCTCTCTCTACCCCTTACCCTGGGCTGTCAGCATAATGAAGGCTTGATTTCAATACTTCCCCTCATTTCTCTGTTCACTGCTCTGCAGGTTAATGCAGATTCCAAACTTCAACAAGCAGCTGTTAAACATGTCATTAACACTGCTTCGGCTGCAAATGAAACTCTGCTATTGGGATTATTCCGGGAGCTATAGTTTTGTGATGAGCTTTGTCAATCACAGCTGACCTGCTGTGTACAGAATGAAACTCAGATTATCTTCTTTCTTCCTCAGACTCTTGTCATTTTTTCACAAAGAATTACTATTCTACTCCCCGAAAGATTGATTACTTGCACAAATAAGAGAGTCTGAGACATTAATACAAAATTCACAGGCTTTTCTTTATCTCAAACCTGCAACTCCCTCTACATTTCCTCCTGGTAATTATATTAGAATTGTGTACACTAGGAATTGCCATCTGATTATTATGAAACTAGTTTTGTCATGACAAAAATGAGCTTAAGTCTTGTTTTTTTGGAAAATGATCAGTACAGTGCACTGGATGAGAGAGAAGGAGATTAAATCCAACTTGCTTTCATCCATGAATGCTTTCATCTCTTTTTCAAACACAGGAAATGATTACCATTGCTATAAGCTGCAGTTCATATGAGTGAAAAAGGATAAGAAAATATTGAAAATTCTGTAACCAACAGTAGGACATAATACAGGTCCCTGGTACCCACTGAGAGACATGTACTTTATTTTTCTCTACTGGCACAGTCAAGGGTTTCGCATTTTAAGAGTTGCCTTCCACTGAGGTGTCATTAAGTTCCAGAGAATATTTTAATTAATTTGCTGTTTCTCCAAGTTAGGATCTCTATTTCACAATAAGAAAGGAAAATATGCTAAAATATACACAATTATGTCAAAAAGCCTGTCCTCATCAGTCACTTAATGAAGCTCACCCCTGTTTCTTCCAGTAATTCTGGAATATTTGAATTGCCCCAAACTGATCCCCATCCGTTCTTTGTTTGTAGTACTTAGAGTATATTTGGAATAAAGTAGGACACATTTAACATTGTTCTAGCAGGTTGACTTCTGCTTTTTTGCGTCCTATTTTAACTCATTGATCCAACCACTGGTTTGATATGTTTTCAGTTCTGAAGTTGAGGATATTTCTTGACCTCTCACAGAGCACTATTTTTCTTTTACTGAAGGTTCAATTCCAATGAGCTGTTCTTCCCTTGCTATTACACTCAGTATTTGGAATTAGATGAACTTTTGGGCAGGGCATGTATTTAAATTTGATCTCATGTCCTCTAGTTCTGCAATCCAGTAAATAAAATCATTTCAGCAAATAAAACTGTTTCAAGTTTCATTGTCCTCACCCAGCAAATTTTCTGTTTACAAGGCCTGTTGAGCTTGTGTTGAAAAGCAAGTCCTGGCATCATTTCCTCCGAATCACCATTCAAAGCATTTGGGTTTGTTAAATAGCATGCCCAAGCCAGTAAGAAATTAAAACTCTCTTAGGCACCTAAGCCAACAGAGCTGCTAAATGTAAGGTCACGTTCAAAGCCAGATCATTGCCTCGTGAATCATGATCACACTCTGAACAAGCCAAAAGCAAAACCGAGAGGATATGATAGTATGTGTTTGTAGGAGAGGGAAGGAGGAAGCATGCAAGCAGCAAGCATAAGATAGCAGTGCTTCAGTAGGAGAGATCAAGAAGACAAAGAGCAAAGAATTGGGGAAACCTGGGTACTTCTTCACCTTGGAGCTGAGCTGCTAATTGTCTTCTCTTTTAACCCCTCTGTGTAGCAGAGAAAGAAAGGAGAAGGAGCTGAAGTGTGGAGTGAGTGACAAAATGCTCACCAAACAAAACCTCACAATTATTAGTAATTGAATATTTCATATTTTGAGTCATTCAAGCTCTGTGAGCCCCAAATAGCACTTTTAAGTATTCAATTTTTTTCTCCATTGACTTTAATTAAGCTTGCCCCAGGCTGGCAATCCTGATGAACGTGGAAAATATTTGTTATAAAGGAGTAAGCTTTCTACCAGTGTAGATTTTTATTTATTTTTTCTTCCTGAACTCATTCAGCTGTTATTTAGACTCAAATTCTTATTATGTCATCAGGAACAATCTTAGAAATATAAAATACAGATATATTAAACTGCTGCACCATAAATATTTTCCACTTGGTGATTGTGGAAATTACCATATTATTTCCTGATTCAGACATGCCTGATGAAGCCCAGCATTAGTGATAAGTGACGGTACATATAGTAACTTCTGTGTAGGGACTGGCATGAAACACTGTAATGATAGGATTCATATAAATACCTACATTAATGCATGCAATCTTACATTTTCTGCTTCTTACATTTAACCAGTTCTACAGCCTCAACAGCAAAACGCCCTCATGACCACAGTGACTGCTTGGAAGTCACTTCTTCCTTGTATCACAATGATACCCTGTCGCTGGCACAAAATGACTTCACTGTGTCCTCATATTGTCAGGTTCTCTGGCTAAATTGCCCTTGATGTGCTGATGTTACAGAAGCCATACAAACCCTTGTTAACTACAGTTATCCTATTATCTGTCACCAAAACACAATCACTCTGGTGACTATCCTCTTTTCCCCGAGAT
This sequence comes from Coturnix japonica, assembly GCF_054131305.1. Classification (NCBI taxonomy): domain Eukaryota; kingdom Metazoa; phylum Chordata; class Aves; order Galliformes; family Phasianidae; genus Coturnix; species Coturnix japonica. The sequence continues at coordinate 123,591,863 of NC_140663.1, forward strand.
GTCAGATACTCTGATCGTAAGGCATGGCACAGCGGAGTCTTATAGAAGCACCGAAAACATTCAAAAAGCACATGCTTCATGTCAGGAAGTTGGACTTGCTGTCCAGACGCTTATTCTGATGACTGTCCCAAATAGGCTTCTCCAGGTAAACTTCAGCATTCTGCAGCACAAATTGTTAGCTAAAAAAAACCGAATTCCTTCATTAGCCTCCAAAATTCCTTTTTTGCCTTGTTTTATTTTGGGATAGCAATTAGAGCACCACAGTAAATGAAATAGCTGTAGCTTCTTCTTGACATGTTTGAATATTACATTAAAGCTAGCTTGAATAACTCTGCTTCTCTGCTCTTTCCAGACTCAACTTATTTGCTGCAGACTTCCAGCTCTTTACTCTTAAATGGCATAACAAGTCAGCATCTGGGTCTTCTGCAGACTAGCCTCCAACCAAACTCACATAATCTGTTGCCATATTTGAGTAACTTCTTTGTGAGCTTTTTAAACTGTTGCTGTTTTCTTGCTCTATAGTTCCAAAACTGCATCATGTCCTTTGTACCTTTCAACAAGACTCTCATGGCCAGATTGGCCAGCCCATGCACTAAGCCAAGGGGAAAAACATATTTACACATGATCTGCCTATCTGTAATCCTGAATCAACAATTCCTTCAGTAATTACTAAAGATTTTTGTGGTTAAATCTTTTTACAGTGGGACAGACAATAAATATGGCCCTGAGCTTCCAAAATTTGGGATACATAGGTTGACCTAGAAAGAACGGCTTTGTGGACAACCTCACTCAAGTGCTTCTCATAGTCTTACATGAGTAATCAGGATATTGAGACTGTGTGTGGGGCTTCTGCTATAAATAAATGTAGCTGGGTGCAGACGCTGCATTAGTAGGATAAAATATTATTAGTAGTGGAATGCAGAATTAACTTTGAGTAGGTGGCTGTGCAGCTTATCCATACGAACTAAATTTTGGCTCTATATCAATCTCAGCCGATGATTGTATTGTAGTTAATGCGAAGTAGTCACAACAAGCTGATTTTTGGAGCTGCCTTGTTTGTAGCTGTCCATGCAAGTCTATGGATATTTTGCTCAAGGACAGAAAGTCCTTGGCATGAAATGCTAAAGATGACTATGAAAGGTGAGTAGGAAAATCTCACCTGCTACATCTTTCTATATGTTGTTTGGTTTTTTTTTAGTCTTTATTCATATTGTGGGTTGTGGATTTTTTCTCTCCCACAGTCAAAATAAAAGGAATGGGTCATTCCACAACCCTTCTTACTCCTTTTCTTAAGCATTCAGGAGCCTGAACACTCAATTTCTTGTCTTACAAGCCTGTAAACTTTTGAGATAGAGTGGCACAGTCAGCAGCAACACAACTCATCTCCTGTATATTAAAGGGGGGGGGAAGGCCAACATGAGGGTCTGAATTTCTGTTGAGCAAGCAGAATTTAAATGGCCCTGCCCAGGCAGCAGACAAAAATAGATACAAATATATTCAGTGTGAGGAAAGGTGTGGATTTTTTTGTACCTTTTCTTTTCCTCTCTTCCCCCCACCCGTACCTCCCCTCCCCCCTTTTTTCCCTGTTGCCCCTGTGCTAGTTTGGGCTGTATTTGGGGTTACCCACACTTACAGATCTTATCATAGCAAACTTATCAAATACCAAATTATTTGACCATTTTCTGTGTCAAAAGGACAGTGTATTAAAAACAAGTCACAGACAATTCTTTTCCTGTAAAGGTTAGGGATTCTCAATGTACATTCAGAGCCATACACACAAGTGCAAATAAGTCAACTACCACAGCTATTTAATCAGGAGCGTTTGTTGATTTGAGCAGAGCCCCTATGCTGTGAAATGAAAAAAGAAAACCAAATTTTCTTGAGCAATCTTGCTGTTCCTGCTTCAGGTGCTAGGCCATTTCACTAAAGCAGCTCAGACGAGAATGTCATTAGTTCTTAAGCCCCAGGTGAATTTGCCACTGTTCCACATGATTAAGCCAGATAATTGTGTGTTGATAGCGAATGTGGTTGGTGAAATACAATTTCTAGGACCTTCCTAAACAAACACAATGTAGAAGTGAGTCAAAGTGCTGTCATTTCAGTCCTTTGTCACAGGCTTTGCACTTGCAGACATCTCTGGTGAGGACTGGCGAGTAATTCTATGGCATGTCACTGTGCTCTTAAAGGTGACCTGGTTCAGAAAGTGGATCATACATCTTTTGGCATCCAGTTTAAGGGAGAAGGAGGGAAGGGCCCTAGTTAATGTGCCTGTGAACAATGCAGACTTCCATGTTCATCCTGGTTTAGACTATAAATGCTGGAGATTGCTTTGTCTTCAAATAACTTTACAATTCCAGACAATACTTTCAGAAGTGATTAAAATGCCATAAGAAATGTGCAATTATATATCCTGAGAAGCAAGCCAGAGGAAAGTTTTTAAGGGCTTTTTGAAACAGGGTGTATCTATTGAAAAAATGCAGACCCAGCAAGCAGATTCCTGGGACTGCAACCTCTCTCTCTGCTCACTATCCCTGTGACCTTGAGCAGGTGAATAAAGATTTTATTTTTGATCCTAACCCTAGAAGAGTCTGGGTCATAGACTGGGATTATTTTAAAGTGATAAGTAGATATTTAATGGCAGTGATAGCTTCAGCAGCCCTGGTGTTCCCTTATGTTCTTATTTGGTAGATCACAGCTGGAGACTGACTTGGCTGTACTTTTTTCTCCTCTGACCCCAAAGCAGAGATAACTTTTCAGCATACTTATTACTCTGACTAGAGCAAACTATAGAGCTGGGAACAAACATGTTTATGACATGGAAAGTGAGAGGGGGAAAGCAAATGTGTTGCTTTTACTGTCCTTGATGAAAAACAGTTGTGATTTTATTCATAAGAAAAGAGCTGCTAGTACTTAGGCTGGCACTGAAGGAGCCCTATACTGTGGTAACATCCTTTGAGATGTTTTGATGAAAGTTACAGTAGAAATGGAGAGCACTAGCAAACTGATTCGACTTACTGAACACTGGTCATGAGATGTTCAAAGTGATTAATCCTTAATGGAGGAATTCATATTAAAAAAAAAAAAAAAAAGAAAACACAGGAAGAGGCATAATCTGATGAGAACCTAATTTTCTTGATTTACACATGTTATATCTTCTTTATCTGGCAGGGCCAGGTGTATCCTTTAAAATGAATGTTCAGTTCAGATATGTGTGTGTGTGTGTGCTTGTGTGTGTGTTCATTCATGTTTGTATGTTTGTGCACATGTGTATCTGTATATATCTCACCTGTTAAACTCTCTTTGTCAAATAAAAGGAGAATATGGGCAAGCAAATAAAGGGCTGGAAGCACAGGGGGAGAAGGAAATTTCCTTGCATTTTTGAGTACATTAGAAATATTTCTCAGATTATTGTTTTTAATGTACTCATTTCATTCAATGGACAGACATGTATTATGTATAATCTCTGGCCTGTAATATTATCAGGCAATCCATGCAGTGGAAGAAGACAAAAGTTTTCTCTGATGATTTATGATGTCATTAGATGTTTGTTGTTCATCTGTGCAAGCTAAACATTTCCAGTGCATGTTCTTTCTTTCAGTCCTCATTTTCCCCATTGCTTTTCCTGAAGATTCACTTTCTTATATCGCACAGATCATGTATTTCCCAAGATGTTGAAGGAGTTACTGGAAAGACTGTTTCAGTTTTATGTCACGGTGAGACCAGTTCTTTCAGCTACCATTCTAAATTCTGAAGGCATGGGCATTAGCGGGGAAATGATGGAAAAAGAGCAAGAAGAGACTTGGATATTTTCATGGAAAGCTGAAGTATTGCCTAAGAAAAGTGTTCTAATCTGACTTCTGGGTAGTGTATTAATATTCAGAAGCAAGCGAAGAAGTCAGAACGTGCATACCTTTAGCAAGCAGGAATAGTTTTATCTAGAATAAGACAAATTGATTAGGTTGACAGTATAGTGAGCTGGTTCAAATCAAGTGCCTTTAATTAATTTTAACCAGATTGGATTGAGAAGAAATTTTAATTTTGATGGCTGTTGCGGGGTTGAATCACAGAGGATTTATAGCAACCTTGTTCTTTGTGTGTTTAACTGTGTTTCCTGAATCAGGACATGTGAGATTTGGGGGAAAATAATATTATATTGCTTTCTTTTAGTGAAGGTGCTCAGAACTGCCACAGGGACAAGCACTGTTGAGGGATAAGCACTGCAAAACCTAGACAAACTGTGTTATGTAGCAGCTAAGAGTGCATTTAAATTAACTTGTGGGAAAATAAAGAAGTATTTGTTAGTCTTCACCTTGAGCTAATCTTTGTGATCATCCCTCCTGCTGGGGAGAAAAAAAATCTCACTAACACCATATTTTTAAAGACAACTTGTTGGTAAGAGTTTGGCGTGTAAGTATACTTAACGGTGTCTTGAGACAAATAATTGTCTTATCCTTCCAGTTAGTATTAATAATACATGTTTCATAAGGGAACAAGAAAACTGTGGATCCAAATGGCCAGAGTAGGTCCATAAATTAACTCCAAACTATCTCACAAAAAAACCAAAAACAAACAAAAAACAAAAAACCCCAAACAAATAAAGAGAGAGAAAAAAAAAACATTGTCTGCAGTCCTGTCAGAGTTGCCCTACTGGCACCACAATGTACATTTTAGAAAAAGCAGAGGGAATTTTTAATTATTTCAAATAATTGTGTGAAAATATCCCTTGTCTCCCCTTAAACTGCTACATCTTTTTAATTGTTAAAAAAAAAAAAAAAAAAAAAAAAAAAAAAGATTTTAAACTTCTTTGATGAATGTTGAACTTATCTCAATGCTTGTAATATTTTGAGAAATTGTGCTATTAAGCTATTAAGTTGATTTGTTCGGGGACACTAATCATTAGTAAATTGGACCTTTTATGTTAAAAAAGGTTTTAGTCAAAGTTAACTCTTTGGGTGAAAACCATTCTCTAGACAGGCTTCTAAAATATTAACCTTGAGTTCTGTAAAATGAGGCCTTCCTTGATCTTTCTTATCCTTGATACTCAGTGCCATGTCAGGAACTATGTTGGTCACTGACACAACTTGCCTTTTGCTTATGCCTGAAGGCAGTTAGCATCCGTGCACTGAATGGTCCTCTGACACTTCCTGAGGCAGATAGAATTTTTCTGTCTATCACTGACAGCTTTTTCTCCTTACTGGGGATGATTGTATTCCTTGAACTCACAACGGAGCTAACTGTAGGGCTATACACAGCTAAAACACACAGGCCTTGCAAACCTGGTCTGCAGACACAATGCAGTGGAACCAGCTACTCACTCCCCTTTCCGCTTGTCTTTACTTTAGTGAGATGGCTTTAACCTTGGGCACTCAGAAATCTACTTCTCCCCTTCTGTGTCCCTTTTTCAGTTCCTAGAAGACAGGCTATTTCAATGCCTATCCATAGGGAGGGAGTAGAGAATAACACAATCCAAAGCTGCCATGCCATTCTTCGTGTTTAGTTAGTTGCTGGTGTGTTTTGTATTGTTTTGGTTTTCCCTGTTAAGGAAAAAACAATCATTTGGATTTCATAATATTTCAACAGTGTTTCATACTGAAGACTAACGTTACAGTTTCTTGAATATGAACTAAATGAGCTAGAGCCACATTTCTAGTCTGCTACCCTTTTGTCTAGCAGATTCAGACAGATGGTATCAACCAGTTGGAACACTCTTAGTTATAAGCCATTAAGATGAGCAGCGGGTCAGAGCCTTAAAAAATAGGTAAGTATGTATTTGCTTATAAAATGAGTTTCTAACTACTGAACAGTATAATTTAGTAAAATGGAGGCAAACCAATTTCTGTTCTGAAACTGTTGGAATACCAATTTTTGACTCTGCTGATCAGAACTATTCTCATTTTCAGTTAGCTTTATTGTTAGATGATCTGAATTAATAAAGAATGCCTTCCTTTCATTTACAGGAGGATATTCCTCAGGCAACTGTGTAACTGGATTTCAGTTTTTAAGAGAACACTTGAAAACTTCCACTGATTTCAAGAGGTGTTGACTGGGTCTTTAAATGGCCATACTCACTGCAAGTTTTCTTGGGTTTGCATGAACAACAGAAAAAAAGAAGAAAGAAAAAACCAATTTCATTAAAATATGCTTAAGTTATTCTATATAATATATATTCTATATATTCTAAACAAAGCTCTTCTGGACAAAGACTGTCTTTTCTTTGTCTGTAGTGTGCATGCAACAGTGAATTCCTGTGCTTGACTGGGTCTCTGGCTCCTATTAGAAGACAAATAATGAATCCTGCTTGGTTTACATCCCTAACACATCTTGACTAGTTCTTGCCTTTTAGACTGCAGGAACCTTGAGGCAAGGTCTGACTTTATTTGTGACGGATAACATGATGTATGCTGTTAGAGGTTAATTATAAAAAGAAACCCAAAGTGCAACAAAGCCCTCCATAGTAAGGAGACAATCCTCAGGAAAATTTTGCAACAGTTTTAAATGCTGTATGGTATTATCAGTATTAACAGCTTTATTAGAGCCTTCTATTAACAAGTCTTAGCGCCATATATTAGTAGCAGCTGGCTCTGCATTAATTACTAGTAGTTTAAACGTGACAGCATTATGTATTTATAGTGGACAGAAAGCTTGTCATTATCTTAACTAACTTTATCTCAGCAAAGTTACTTCAAGTATTCTAATTTATGATGATAACATAGCAGAGATCCATAGTATAGCTACTCAGTAATGAATGGTATTTTACCCCAATTAAATCCAGAATATCTTTAAGAATGACCACTGTGAATGAACATGACATGTATAACAATTACACTGCCAGCTCTTAGCAGTGTGGAAAAGATCATCTTGCTTAGGACTGGATCAACACAACTCAACCCCCTCTGGCTTGCTAAACTAAAACAACATGTTTCAGATCTGTTCGGCAGTTGTCTATGTTGCCCTGTAGTGTCATGATACCTAACACCCTGGTGGCCAAGATGTGTACATGAACATCTTAGCTGGGTTATATTTCAAAGGATGCAGCTGGATGCCCTATATAGGATGAACCTGGGGTTCATGTGGTAATGTACCTTGTGGCACACTCACAAAAACTGTCTATAATGAAAAATTTAAGACATTTAAATGTCAGCCCTTGTGAGATACCAGGATCATTTCAGTGAGACTTACACTGATATTGAACTGAGCTAAAATAAAATGCTTTGGTTTCATTCAAAAGCTGTTATTCGGTGTTGCAGTTTTGTAATATACAGCATTTCCTTTAGATCAGAAATAGGGAAGTGGCATGTTTTGACATTTCTGAACTTTGTGATTTTCAGAAGTTTCAGTAGTTGATGTTTGACTTTCTGTTCCAAATTGGGATAAAAGCAAATATGAAGACATTGAAATTTTCACTGGGACTGAAAACACATGTTCCTTCAGCCCTAGCTGCATCCTCGTTCCACATAAAAAGAATTTCAGATATTTGCTGGGGATTCTGAACTTCAACTGGTTTCACTTTATTTCCTTACGCTATGAAACAACAAGGATGTAACATCTGTATAACTGTAATAGGTGACTTTGTTTGTTATCCGGCTTTGTCAGAAGTGGTAAACTCACAGTGTGAGAAACTGAAAATTCTGCATGTGTTTGAGTTTCTCTGGAGACATATGAAATTACTGCCTTTTGTCTTACAGTGATTCTGTCTCATTTTACACAGGGAATTCAGTGTTTCTGCCTCGTTTACCCTCTCCATGGGTGCTCCTTAAACAGAAAGGAAGTGGAGACAAACTCTTTTGGGAATACCTGTGCTCTGTGGGGATGAACCAGCTCCAGGCTGTTTCCTTGGCACTGCCCTTGGGAAGGGTTCAGGCACAGGGATTCCTCAGGCAATTGAAAATCACAGTCTGATGATATGTTGTTAGGGCTCTGTCATGCTCAAGTGCAGTGTGAAATACGGTCATCAGTGACTTCACCCATTATGGAAACATGTACAGTGGGAAAGAGTGGAAGTTACATATCTGTCCTTCATCTTAAGTGAAAAGCAAAGGAAATGAACCCATGGCAGCCTATCTGGTGTGTCACATCCATATCCGCAAAGGGTTCTGTTTGCAAATGGTCTGGATGTTGTTCTAGATGAGAATGAACTTCTTCCTCTGCCTGCTCAAAAGGTTGGAAAGTTTATCTTGCTCCTGTAGAAAGAAGGCTGAGTACAATACATTTAATTCCAGTGAGCTTATCTGTAATATCCTCCATATCCTGACACTACGACACTGAAAAACCATATCACCTCTCTAACGACCCTCTCCCCATTCACAAGATTTCATGATACATTTCAAGATGTGTTATTCTTCATCTCATGCATAGCACAGAGCCTCAAAATGCTGAGGGATGCACAGTGTTGTAATGTGCTAGAGAAACCCTTGTGATTTGCTGCGTGGGGTCTCTGCACCTCATTTTCCCCCTGGGGCTTTGCTTTTAGTGAGCAATTCCATCTCTGCAGCAGGCAGTGGTTTTCCCTCTCCAATAAGAATGCTCCCCCTCCCACATCAATCTTTGTCACGTTTTAGTCAACTCTGCAGCATGACAGGTGGACTTCCTGTGTACAAACAGCTCTCAAGCTGCAGAAAGAAGGGGAGAGTGTGACAGGCCAAGGGATAAGCCAGCTAGAGCAAAATGCAGAGCACATATAAATGAGGCTGCTTGGGCAACGAGATACGTTTCCCTTCGAAGGCTTAAGACTGCTATGAGAAGAATAGGGTCAGCTTCAAACAGCCTTGGGCACTGTTGGTCCCACTGTGAGCAGCATGTGTTCTGTATCTCTCACCCTGTCTGGCTGTTGTGAAGCTGAGGGTGCTAGTGGAAAGCCCTGAAATGCAAACACATACATGGATAGCTGAGAATGCACCATTACTGAGGCTTCTGGGATTTAAAATTCTTATTTATTTTTGTTTGATTTTATTTATTTGTTTATTTGCAATACACAGGTACATTCAGAACAAAAAGTGCTGCTGGCCTGAGCACCTGTATGAACCTTGTTGCTGATAAGCTGCTGCTTTTGTCATAGCAAGCACCTCATATTTCCTTGTATTTCGTATGGGTGCTAAATCTCTTCTAATGCGCCATCCTCCCTGCAGAAATTAAACACTGCTGAAGAGACTTCCCTTAAATGACCCACTGAGCACCTTGCTTTGCTCTACAAGTACCTGAGAAGCTCTTCACTCAAGCCAGTGGAATGAAGATATTATGGGTTGCCTACTTTTATTATTATTATTATTATTACCTTATCTTACTCAGATTTAAGTGTTAGAAGGGTTTTTCCCAGTAAAAAAAGAGCACTGACTCAGCCAAACCTCAGCCTTGTTTGGAAAGTAGTTTTTAATACCCACCTGGAGCGTGGGTGAAGGTGAAAGTTGTCAGGCTGTGAAAAATGGAATTGGTGTTGGCTGACCTGAAATAGGCCGTAAAGTTCTATTCCTCACAAAGGCAAGATATATTATTGCTGTAACGCCATTATTCCGCTCCATCACTTTTAAACCTTGTTCCCATTATCTGCAAGTTAAATATAACCCTATGTAAAAACAGGAAGGACAGCGCTAAGTTGTCCAGCTTAACAGCACACACTTAAAACATAATAGAGCACTTGTTACTGTATTTTATGGAACGGAAACTCCAAATGTAAAGATGTATTAAGGAAATATCTCAAAGTTATTAGGGAAGGATATTTACAATTACAGATTGCTTTATATTATGCTTTTATGAACATCTCAGGAAATGAAATAGCCCTCAGCTGTAGAGAGTGAAGAGGGAGGTAATTTTCCTTAATACGGGTGATAAAATTAATCTGATTGAAATCGCTAGCGATTATTTTGCAGAATACTGAGTGGCAGTACAATCACTTACACTCTTTTATATTTTTTTAGTCAAAGCTCGTGTAGATGAAAGCTAATTACAAAGTAGTGATATGAAGCGCTAAGGAAATAGTTTGTATAGCATAGAACAGGCACAGCTAATTGGGGTTTGTGATTACACAGATTGTTGTTAGGGAGAATTAACTACCAGCAGTCTCTCCTGCAAAGCTTCTCATCAAGGGAAAGTAAAAATAGACACTGGATCTGTTATTTATCTAATTATGCTATGAATATTTTCACAAGCATGTTACACACTCTCAGATGGTTTGTTGTTCAAAAACTTTCAGACTCATGTTGCTTCTGATCAAAGTATCAGTATGAAGTTTCTGACATTTGATTTTTTCTTTACGCAGTGTTACACACTCAGAGCTTTCACTCTGTGAAGCTATTCCTGGGAACGGAGCAATATGAGTTTAAGCATCTATACAGAGCACTGTAGCAGAGTGCATCAAAATGACTACTAGAGAGGTGACTGGGCAGAAGAGGCTACAGTGAGTGACCCAGCTTAGAAAAAAACAACAGATTTTAAGTAACACTGAGATATTTTTGTTTAGTTATTACTATTTAAATTATCACATGTGACTACAAAACTCTAAAACCTTACAAATAAGCAAGAAGGCAGGCCTTTGTTTTACACCATTCTCTACAGAATGGGAAGGGGCGGTGGGAGGAGGTGTTCCATATGGAGACCCTGATCTTGTAAACTAATCTGCATGGGAGACTCCTTATGCTGCATGGAGCCTCAGTGAAATCATTAGGACTCTGTATGGTGCAGTGTGTAATCAGGCTGATAATAGATGCTCATTGAATTTGTTACATGTTTTGCTCTGCTTTGTTACTGCCTTTTACTTGCTGACCCGGAGCAGCTTGCTGAGATTGAAAGCTGTCATGTGGTAAAGTTTCAGAGAAATCTGTAAGAGCTAATGTAGAAAGATGCTTAGAGTCCTGATTTCTGATGGATTATTGAATTAATGGATATTACTTAATGACAGATTCAGCTTGCTTCGGTCATCAGCAAAATGGCTGCAAGAATTTTGGAGGAAGGCCCCTGAAGATTTTAGTGTTGGGTTGTTAAACTGCATATTATTAATCCTAACAGAAGCATTAGTCAGTCTCCGTAGAAGCTCTTGGGGATGTGAGGGGGGAGCAATCATGAAATGCTTAGGCTCTGTCATTCAAACAAATTGGCTAGCATTAATATTACTGCTGAAAGGAGCACCACACCTTCCTGTGAGCAGTGCTTCCTGGATTTATTGCTTCTCGATGGAAACCTCATATTCTCTATTTCCATGCATATAACGTGTCCCTGTACCATCCCTCAAGAAGTGCTTGAATAACACCCAGCTGCATTCCACATAGGGGCTGGATCCTTAGCATTTGCAAGACATCTTATGAGAAAACTGCAGCAGGGAAGCATTTTCCATCTGCATAATCTCAATTTTCTGTATCATACAGAATGTACAATCTTTCAGATTCAGTTTAGAAGCCTGAAGATGAATGGGTAATTCATGGCAGCTTAATAATTCATACAAAAAATAAGAACAAAAAAGGTCAGACGCAGCTTCTGACTTTGGGTGGTCAATTTGAAGCACTGGGGTTTGCTCTGTAAAAATTCTGAGTTCCCACAATATTCACTCCAACTTAAAATTGAAATGCCCCAAGTCAGAGGACAATTTTAGCACAGGCTCATATGCTTTTATTTTGCTTTCTCTTTTCCTTCCATTTTATATATATATATATAATAATACAAGATTATATATATATATAATCTTCTGGCCACAGCTTGCTAAACTGTGTCAGTTATCCTGTACTTCTTGCTGGCTGGGTTCTGTGGAAAGAGACAATCTATAGATTAGTGAAGACCCCAAGGATGGCCCATAACCAACTCAAATCCTGTGGTTTAAGGACCCAGGAACTTAGGGCAGGCTGTACACTAACCCTTGCTGACATGTCTCACCCTCACCACAGCTTAACCATTAGGAGATGATGTGGTGTGGAGCAAGGTAGGAAAATCCAAGAAAGGGTGTTTTGCACAACCTCCATGCAGGTAAACCCAGAAAAGTCTGAAATACAGAAATTTGGAATGCACCAAACAAGCCACACAAAAAATAGTATTTTATATTTATGGAAGAAAATAGATGTAACAAAAAGATTGAGACAGGAAAGTGCTGCTATACCTTTTAAAAAAAGAACACAACCAAAAAAACTCCACACCTGTATATACAGAAATAGTGGGTTTTTTTGTTTTTTTTGTTTTTTTTTTTTTTTCCCAGAGAGACTTTTTGCACTGGATAGTCAATTTTAGACAAGCTGGGTCTGATTTTCCAACATACTGTGTTCCTGCAGCTTTCACTGACTTCACACTGAGAGGCCTGAAATCAAAGCAGTAAATATAGCACCAAATGTCCATCAGCAGCACTGATTCCCCAGCTCCTCCACTCCCCCATCCATCTAATGGAGCAGCACCCCTGTCAAAGCAGAGACCCCTCTGGGGGAAGGCTGATTCTCATGTTTTGTAACATCCACTCTCCCAGTAGGGCTGGGGGATGCCTCTCCTCTGGGTTCCCTGCTTGGGATCAAGTCCTCCTTGGGAAGAGGAAGCGTGAGGTGTGTATGACTAGGCCTCAGTGGAGGATGTGCATGCATGGTAGCAATGCATACAGCTCCCTTGCTTAAAATGCACATGCAAAGCAAGTTGGAAAAAATGCAGCTTGCCCTCCACTGAGGCAGTGGCTCAAATCCACTGTGATGGAGCTCAGGTAGTGAGCTTTAATTACCTACACCCCCCTTTCATGGAAAATCTCTGCAATCTAAGTGGGCAGGTGAAGAAGACCCTCAGCTGTCAAAACCAGTGCTAAGAAGGGAGCTAGCAGAGATTTGCAACCTATCTATGTTTCTGTTTCTATAGTGCTGTCAGCAGGTTATGAAGGCACTCTGCTGTGCTGTAGGGGTTATACCCTAGTACGGTATCTGCCTGCAGTGTAAGGAGGTGGTGTATTACAGCCCTCTGCAAAAGGGAGAGAAATAGAAAAAAGGGAATGAATATAGAAAGGGAAATATTAGCCACTGTTTGGTGTAATTTGCATTTCAGAAAGTATCGAGGGCAGAGTTACAGCAAGACAAAACTGCTCATAGCAGGAATAATATATAAGACCTCTCATTTTTCATGTAGATACGCAGAGGACATACTTGATCAGACAAGCAGTCCACCTCCCTCAGTAAACTGTTTATAAAATTGGGTAGCTTCAGATGGGCATGCCAGAAACTCTGCATTACGCTGTGACTGCGACAACTTGCCCACAGAGAAAATTTCCTTCTAATCCATAGACTGTTCTATGCCCCGAGGCATATGAATTTACATCCCTTCCCAAAAGTCTTGGAATCTTTTGTTTTGTTTGTTTGTTCTCCTGCTTTTTATTACAATAAATGCATACATCTTGATATATTAAATCTCAGTATATTCAGTATTACAATATTGTGTCACACACTTGCTATTTATTTCAACCAGAAAATGAGAACAGATATAGTGTAAAATTCCATACTCTTTTATACTACTATTAATGGTTTGTCACTAGCAACACACTGTATTCTATATATGTATATATATATGTATGCAGTTTCATTGCCATTCTGTATGAGCAGAAAATAAAAATTATATTATATGAGTATATGCAAATGATACAGTATTTGGACCTGTGCTATGTAATTTTCCTGTGTTCCTCCACTTTGTCCACCTCTGCCAACAGACACTGAAAATTATGTGGTTTTCAATAAAAATTCTATACCTTGAAGTGAATCCCTACAGGATAATGCCCATGAAAAGCTCTCAACTGAGAAGTATCACTGTGTCACACTGCTCAGAGATGTATCCTTCCTTGAGCACACAACTTGGTTTGTTATTCTGTGCAAACTGAATCCTCATATCATGTGGTCATAAAAATGCTACACTGTGCCTATATCAGGATATCCAAACTCTCAGTAGGACTTACTGTATTGGGCTTGAGTCTAGACTTTTGGCTCAGAGCACAAGCCAGTCAGATGGAAGTCTTTTCACAGACTGCATTGCAGAAATGACCAAATTAAATATCAAAAAGCACAGACAAAAATAACTTTGACTTTAATGCATTTTTAAAGAAACTCATATCAGCTAACAGGACAGAACTCAGTAAATCTAATGAACTATATTAATTGTCATTATTCCCATGTATTACACAGACACCTAATTAGGATCTCCTTTGCAAGATAGTAAAGACAATCCCAGAGACTTACAATCCACAAAGGACACACGTGAAGGACAAAGGACAGTGGGGGGAAGAGAAAATATATTGCACTCTGATTTTAAGATGACAAATTGAGGAACTGAGAAAGAGACTTTCTTGCATTTTCCCTCAGAGAGATAAGAGATGGAATATATATTAACAGTATGATTAAAACACTTGAGTTTTGAGCTGTTGGTTTTGGAAGCCAGTTTCCACACCCAGTGATATACATAAAGCTCAACATTTGGTGCAAAACCTAACAAGAATCATTGGTTTAATTTGCTGCCACATGCACTTCCAGATCAGCATTTATATGACACTTCACTACAATTGATGTAGAGGGATACATACCTCTGGAGATCAGTTCACCCCATGTAAGATGACTCACTTTCTGGAATAGTTTCTCCCAGCTTAATGATGAATTTTATATGTCTACAGCATGCTCCAACTGACTGATCTTAGCAGTTCTTTGCAGTGAGTCCCTTTCAGTCACCTCTAGAGTAGGTCTCCGCTATGTTTAGATGCTGAGGGACTATAGAGAGACCAACCAGGGCACAATCTCAGACCTTTGGTAAATCTTGGTCCAAATATTTGATACCTTGCTTCATCTGAATTGTACACAAAGTTTTCATCACTCCAAGTGGAATGGCTGCTGCATCATGTTTCTGTAATGCACTTCTGTTCTGTTTTGTTGGACCAGATTCCCTATCACCATACCAAATTCTCATCTGTCTAAGGTGGTATGTGGGAACCTTCCTGTACCAACAGACACCTGTCCCCAAACAAAGGAGTTTAACAGTGTGAGTATTCATTTCATCACATCCTGGAAGCTTGACTTAGCATAGTCTTACTGTAGATACCTCACTGGTAGTAACTGAGCCATTAAGAGCATGATAGAAATTGATGCCTGTACCTGGAGAATGAAAGACTGTATCTTAATGTAGGCTTTTTTATGGTTCATACTGCATTCTCTAAGAATATAAGAAGCTACTATTTATTTAAAACTTTGGTTTGTTTATAAAAAAATTCCTTATGCTGACATACTTTTACAGCAGTATCACTTTTAGTCCACATATATAAATTATCTACTAACTAGCACGCGATGAAAAGCTCAGTGGGGTTCATGTTAGAGATGTGAAACATTACAGATTACATCCCCTAAAGGTCTGGGCTTGCAGTGGTCTCTGTCCTCAGGCTTTGCAGAGACACTTCTAATACAATAAATATTCAGTAAAGAGAGAAAAAAAAAGTGTGCGTGGGGTGGGAAGCTGTCATTGTCTTGTGGGAGTTTCTCTTCAATTCCTTGCCTGTGGTGCGCTTTGCTTGAACACTGCCATGGCAAGTTTTATCTACATATTTATCTATCCGTCTACACCAGCGGATATTATCCCCCACCTACACCTAGCCTTGTCCTGTCTCTTAAATTTTCAGTGTTACCTAATCCTTTGATAAACTGTACACAGTGCTCAGCTCCTGGGTGCATCGGTACAACAGCGCACAACAGATTTGCGTATAGCTAAATCACCCTATGAAAAATTCCCTTGGTGCCCATTTTCTACTTAAAGTGGTGATTAAGTACATCTATCTACTACAATTTAAAAAGCATCAGCATGTTCTTAGGTGCCTGTTTCAGCTGGCTAGAGAGGTAATTTTGTTTTCATGGGGAATACCAAAATTTAATTGTTTCTTCTTCCCCTCCCCCTCTGATTTTCCCCATGCTTTTTCATTTTTCTTGAATAAAAAAAAAAAATGCAAAGCCATATGTGTCAATGACATTGACTAGAATAAAAGAAGGGATGGGTTGAATGCCTCTTCTCCTAAAAGCAAAACAAAACACACCAAACAAAAGAGTGAAGGAAATCTAAGCACTGTTTTTAAGCCAAATTAATTCTCAGTTTTTCTTTTATCTTTTCAGTAATCAGCACCCTAGGTAGGAAGTACATTTATTGTTAAAAATATCTTTCAGTGAAAAAAAAAGTTTAGCAGCCCAAGAGTAGAAATACAAATATAGAGAGGGACATAGTATTACTTAGATATCCACTTATCATAAAGGGTAATCTTTATAGTTAAAAATTATGAATCAGCTGAATGCTAGAGTCATGTCTGCATATTCAGTATTAATTGAATTCTCTTATGCATTTGTCTAACAAGAGGGACTTTAAATTCAGATGTACTCTTTGGCCTTTGTACCCATTTGCTGGAACAAAGAAGCAATAACTGTGGTAGATCTGGACAGATGAACATTTTTTTTGCCTTGAGGGAGACAGAGTCACTGTTCACAGCTGCATTTATCCTGCTTTCCCTTCTTGTTGATAGCATGGAAATGGACAGCACTGGGGCTCTGCTTTAGCTATGGAATTGGGTGGCTCAACCAAATTGAAGATGGCTATGTTCTGAGAAGGAGGTATACATAACTGGCTGAACGGGAACACCTTTCCATTGTTTTGTCATGCCTTAATACTGGTTTTAATTATGGTATGAAATAAGAACTGCATTTATTTATTTATTTGCTTATTTATAATTTTCTAGGTAGTATTGCCCCTTAGCTTTGAGCTTTTCTGAAAATTCAGTCAGTTTGGCTAAGTATAAGGAGCATGATCACATGGTTAATATACTTTTAGTACCTGAGACATTACCCTGTGTGGCTTTATCTAATAGTCTACACTGCAGTGGATAGGATGACCAGGGCTGCTCTAACACTGAGTGGGTGGCACACTCATATCTACTTGGCTAAATTCCTTTCTGCTGACTGGGAGACTGTTAGCTGGTCCAAAATGTGCCAAAGCATACCTGCAATTAAGCATAGTGGATAATCATAAGTCTGGTCCCAAACAGTGATTAACTCTCTAGGAGACAGGCAACCATTGTAAGCCACGCAGAGTGATGGCCAGCTTGCAGGTAGCTGATACAAAGCTATATTACAAAGTCCATCTTTATACATTTGGGACATTTCCATGGCTCAGAAGAGAAAACTAAGATTATGACAGCAAGTGAAGGCAAGAAATCAAGATGGTATGCAATCTAATCCATAATCCTCAGCATTTGAAAATAGACAGCTTTTGTCCCACACGTTGACCTTCATCAAGTAAGAACCATTTAGAATCAAGGGAATTAGAATTAAAGGGAATTCTACTTTTCTCCTTATTAGACCTATTCAGCAGCACTTGATGCAATATAAAATATAGAAGAAAAAAGGAGGCCTCTCCCTTACCTGGGTTCCAAAACAACTGCAGAGGTTAAAAAGATCTCAGACTTTATTCAGGAGCCAGAATGCAGCCAGATTGAGGTGTTAACTGGCCAGCACATTTCCGGCTGTTGATATTTTGTGAATGTACTTCCGTAAAGTAATATGCTGTTTCCCACTTTTTCCAATATACTTTTTTTTGCATCTGTACTGCCTCTTTTATCTGCCTACCACCCACTCCCCTGCTAATGATTTTTGAACTTGTTGAGTTCAGCCAGGTGTTTGAATGAAGCAAAATCAAAAGATGTCTCCTCAAAGTAAGTGAAGTACTTAATATTTTTACAAATATTGGCAGCTGAGTAAAAGAGCACCCTTTCTAAGAGAAAAGCAGGTAGAGTTCAATTCATGTATCCCATTTGGCAGCAGCTTGAAGCTGATCAGCAGTGAAATTCTGTCTAGCAGCTTTGCTGTGCCTTGTCTGGGATGGTGTTGTAGAGACTGTGAGGGAAAACTGGGTTATTTCAGGAGGAGCCAAAAGACAGAGTCTGTAGGAAAACTCATTTCATTAGTTTGTCTGCTCTTAGGCAGCATCTGGTCTAAGCTACAGAAGTGCCTGGAAGGGGACAGCTGGGCTATGTTGGACTCATCCAGTTATGGCACATTACTGAATTTCATGATCTTGATGCAGTGGCCTAAGTGGCTACATCCTGAAATAAGTATTTTGATAATTTCTTAGAAAACACGTAGCTTTCTTCTTGCCAGCTCTGAAGAACTGTTAAGTTGTGCGCACTTGCTAGATATATCTCCAGCACAAACAATTGGCACACTGTATCCAGCTATGCTGAAAAGTCCTGTAAACAATTATACAGATCATTTTTATACTTAGAGGTTGTATTTAAGCCACAGAAGAGAGTACAGTCTAATTGGAAATCACCGTTCGGTTTGGATAGTGATGATTTTTGTAGACTACTTTTGGCACCTGCAAAAGAGCACACGTTACACCTATAAGATGCAACATTTAGAATCTTCTTCACTTTATTTAAATCAGCTGTATGCCTGCACATCATTTCACCACTGTATGCACGAACTTAGTGGGAAAAAAAAATAATCTTCTTCATGTTCTCAGTCTCCATCTTGCTCATGTAAAATCAATTTATCCAGAATAAGGTTATGTCCTGCTTCTCAAAATAAGCTATTTTCATGCCAAATTTCCATGTCTGATCTGAAGCATTTAAGCATTTATTCTGAAGACCAAAAAAGTGACTTATACAGGAGAAAACCTTTTTTCCTCATGTTCAAAGATGGCACAAAACACATATGATGGAAAGATGTTTAAAATACCAAACTGTGCATACCTGATTCAGTCAAATGTGCAAAAAAGGAGGTTGTTCTCCTTTTCTGAATGGTGTAGATTATTCCAAATGTTCTCAGTTCTGTTAGTCCTGCATTTCTCACCTCCCACACGTTTGTCCATGGCAGTGGGAGGCAGTGTAGGCACTGGTTGTAACACCTTTAAACTAGAATAAATTTTCTTTCTTCAAGATTAATTATCTTATTATTCTGCATTATTGTGAATGAAATGCAGCTCATTTGAACTGTGAAGACTTTTACCTCAGTGATGGAAAAATTCAGCCACGCATAAGTATTTCAGCATGTTCAAGTTGGGCTGGCTAGAAAGCTACAATACTGTCTAATGAAGAACCTGAAGCCTGAATATTTGCATGACTTAGTAATACAGTGACACTAAGACAGTCAACCCTGACAAACCAGAGAAGTGCAGCTACAGCTCTGAGATGGGAAGGTTACAGAGGAGCAGCAAAGAAGATTCCTTTCTGCAGTTCTCTTTTTAGCCACAGGGCTCATTCAGAGACTTCTGCTTTGGGGGATAGAACCAACCATGGGCTCATTCCCACACCATCTCTGTTTATGCAAATAAAAAGTAAACTTTATTAAAGTGTAAATCCCTTTTAGTGTGACCAGTATAAGCTAAGGTCCAAACTAGCAATGATAGCATAGATATACAAAAGCAAACTTCTCAACTTTTGAGCAGGTTACATTTTGTTGGCTTTGCATATTTTGTCATTATACTTCTGTAAAATACAAACTCAGAGCTTGCTTTCTAGTGTTGCAGTAAACCTACCTTGTGTAAGCTCAGAGCTCTGAGTCATGCCTGGAATATTCACTTCTTATCCAGTGCTGCTTGCTGCCACTGTTTGTGATCAGATAATACATATGCTCAAGTAGTATTTTTTTCTGTTTTCCTGTTACAGCATGTATTTAAATAATTAAAGTTTTTAGTCTAAAGATTTAGTTAAATAATTAAAGTTTTAGCCTTCATTTATTATTTCATGTTTCACCCTATTCATTAACTTGCAGTCAGGCCCCAGACTTAAAAGATCACCCATGCACATATTAAGAAATGTCTGTTGTATTTATATTCCAGCTCTAAATGAACTATTTTTTAATATATTTTTCCCCTGGTTCTACTCTTCTTGCTCATTCTACATCTTGTTGTTGTCTAAGTTCCCACACTGACTGTGACCAAAGAGTATCTTTTTGATAGTGTGGCTAACATTAATAACAACAACAACAACAATAATAATAATAATGCAATTAATAAAGGAATTTTTCAAGCAAATGCAAATAATTGTGCAGTAATACAATAGCAAAACATTTGTTCTCTGTGGGAGCATGGAGAATTTAGATATAATTTTTTTTTTTTTTCAGTCTTAATATTTTAAATAACCAGAATTCTGAATAAGTGTGCCCACTCCTTCTAACAAATGAACTGCTGAGTATTTTTTTTCATATACTGTATGCTGGTTAGCTGGAAAACAACAACAAAAATCAAAACCAGGAAAAACAAATGCCAGCTGCTGAATGCTGGTGCTGTATTTCACAAAGTTTATTTACTTCAAACCAAGATAATGATCAAGAACAATACTTACTATAAAAAATGAAAATTATTATATTTCATTCTGCTTTTTAAATAAGGGAAAAATGAGGCATAAAGAAATTTAGCCACCAAACAATTATTTTTTACTACCATCTTATTCAGCTCCAAGTTCACTTCATCTTAAAGTCACAGGCAGTTAATTCCTTCAACAATATGCAGCTTTATTTGGGTATTTTTTGTCTGTGGAATGAAGCATCTTGGCTTACTTTGGTACTTTACGACTTAGGACGAACTGCTTTAAGAAATTCATGGGTTGGGTTGAGCTGTTTTCCATAGGGATATGATTAGGGTTCTATAGTCCTAGAAATTAGTCCTATTTGGTGAGATTATCGATAGACTTCCTTGGTTTACTCTTCAGGAATGAGACTCAGTTCTTATGAGAAAATAATTATTTTAAGCTTGATAAATAAACCTGTGAGATCATCATGATTTGGAAATATTTCCAATGTTACGCCATTAAGAATTTGGGTGAAATTAGAGGCGCCGTGTGTAGGCAGTGCTGCTACATTGTGCAAGGTCCAGTCTATGCATGAAGCACAATTGTCACCACTGTTAAGGAGAGCATGAGTCTATACTTGCCCTATCCACATCAATAAGAGGAAATTAATCATATACTGGGTGAGTTGATAAGGGAAGTTAAAAAAGGAAATGCTGAAGTATACATACAGAGCTACTCTACTGCTCCTGAAAAATTGAGTCATTACTGATGACCGGTGCTGAGAAAACAGTACTCAAAAAATAGAAATTATCATGCAGCTAAGTTGTACCACTGAGAAGGAGAAGACTCAATCTAAAGACTGCTTGCATATAACATACAAAGAAAAATACTGCTGTATGTTATTGCAAATTGCACAACTGAGGAAAAAAAAAAAAACAGGTTAAAAAGACTGAAAAGCTTTTCTGTTTTACTCAGCAGGGACATTTGTGTTTAGGATTGCATGCAATGAATATGCATAATATTTAGCTTTTTTCTTGTCATTGTTTACAGCGTATGCTGCTTCTGCACTGGCAAACCATATTTCCCATTTGGGACAAAACACAATGCATACCATAGAAAGAAGGGAGAGAGTCAGTCTGGGAGTCTGAATTTATCTTTATGTTTCAATTTTTTTCTTTTTTCTTTCCTCCCCACCACTCCCCGGCTTCCTTTGGTCTTCTACCAAGCAACACATTACTTTAAACCAGGTAGAGGATTTGAAGGAGATCCTCTGTTCAGATGATGGGAGATCTGGAGCTCTTTAAATATTTGCTGACTCATACACCCACAGAAAGCCAGATTTGCTATGACTTGGCCTTCCTTGGGATGCAGGTTGAGAGGTTAACATTTCTTTTATACTGTCCAAAATGACTAAAATTCAGTAGGATGAAAAACAAGTCCCTAAATCTAGTCCAGTGACTCTGGTTGGGAATGAGACACTTTGGCAGAGGGGAGACTTCCAAGTAGCCTCTTAAATTGCCACAACTGTACTGTAAACCTTTACTGGTCAAGGAAAACCCGTCCAGGGGCTACTAACCCAGCCATACTAACTCAGCCTCCTAACTAGTACCCTCTACTTCAGAGCTCTGGGGTATTCATACACTAGGTAGCCAGTCCATGGCTAAAAAGCCTTACAGTCAAATAAAATCAACAGAAATGGGCTGACCACTGAAGCTATTTGCTCCAATGTCATATTGCTGGTCTATGAGGAGGCAGAAAATGGGCACCATGGCCAAGACAATCCTGAACATCAGGTCATACTATGCAAGGAGATCTTGGCCATGTTTCCCACTTCTACTAGAATTACATTTTTAAGCTTACATTATCTAAAATGATACGATTATCTTAAAATATAACCTTCAAGAGCTGAGGAATTTGCTGCTGGATATTTTTGATAAGGATAGCTGGAAAAATGGAATAGCATTCTATTTGTTTGGACTTCAGAAGTTCAGCTTTTCTGAAGTTCTTGGAAGAGAGAATTGGCATAATTTGGCAAGTATTGCTTATAGTCTGAGAAAACACGCTTTTATTCAGATGAGACTATGCCATAAAGTGCCAGAGTTCCTAGCATCCGACTTATGCATTTACACATGTTGTTTCACCAAGCAGGATGCCTGCAAAAGCAAATAATGAACTCACAATTCCATTTTCATTAAGAATGATACATTTCTTACATATAAAATTTAACTTTCAAGAAATACTCTGAATTCTTTACTGGAAAGGAAGATGACCTTGTAAAAGTACATAATTACATTATACAAAAGGGCTGAATGTCTCCCTTTCTCTCATATAATTCAGTGGAAAAATACAAACTGCAGTAATGAGGTTTATAAACTACCATCTCTCAAATCTGACTTTAAAATTTGGTTTATTTAGAACATAGGAATACACATGAAATTTAATCAGCATCTCCAGTCACATTATGTACTCTCTTTTCGACAGGAACTGAGCACATAAATTAGCTGAAGTGGGAGCTAGTCCCAGATCCATCCCTACTTGGCTACAGCACCTTTTGCTAAGAACTTCCAGCAGGGGAAGCTCTTAGCACATCAGTGTCTTCACACTTCTTCGGGAGAGAGCAAAGTTTAGTCAAGACGGAGCAGGGGGTGGCGTGGGGAGGGGGCAAAGGAAGGGAGGAAAGAACTAACAGTGTTATAAAGAGCCGTGTTAGCAAATTAGGAAGAAAAAAAAAAAAAAGAAAAAGGTGTATTCTGATCTGGTGCCTTTCTTGCACCGTAGAAGTTTGAATCATGTATATACAGGGTATACAAGCGTGGGGAGAGGGAGAGCATTTTTGTTTGAAATCGTGGCTCACAATACTCCTTCTGTGAAGGAACGGCATCTAGTTTGGGACTGACAGGCAGCCTACAAGCTTTGTGCCCATACACTAATCCCTTGTCTGTGGGTTGCTGAAAAACTACTTGCATTTTTGTTCCCAGTTCACCTTGGTGAAAAAACCAATTCCACATATGATAAATCCAGTGTCTGCAGAAAGGCAGTCACCTAATTGCACAGTGAAGCAGAAGAAAGCCTTGCAAATGGTATACAATTTTCAAAGTGTTCCAAGCCTTAGGCAAAAGCCTTTCAACTGTGTCTAAAACTGAATGATAAAATATGTTGTACAAATTATCTGTGAACAGGAAACATGTGGTAGTGGCAGGGGACTGAAATGTAACACTTGTAAAGAAATGGGAACTGCCAGTCATTGATACCCTTTTACTTTTCTCTCAGTCACAAGTTTCATCATATTTTTTTCACCATCAGTTGATGTTCAAGTTTATAATAAGACATTTATCAGATCTCACTAGGCCAATTACAGCTCTGCTGCAAAAACAACTAAAAATACTACCTCATGTGAAGCTAAGGGTTTAGTTTTGTCCCTTTCTTCATACTTTTATAGAGTTTCCATTTTGTTGTTGTGAGGATGTGTGTGGATGGAATTTTGAAAGCACTTCAGTGCTGCAGAAATGCCTGAGATGCCAGTCAGCAGCACTTTGGACTAAAGTAATCATAAGTTGAGAAAACTTTCTCGAGTCCTGTCTATAAAACAGTATTAAAAAGCGAAATAGAGAGGAAGAAAAGGGAAATGCACAATTACTGTTCACCGGGAATAATAATAAAAAAAAGTGCCCTTCTATTCTGAAAGCTCATTTCTGCTTCCTTGCTTTTAAAGTTCCTGCATTAATGATGTATCTGCTATCTTCTGGTTTTTAAAGATGTAATCTTTATCACCAATACCAACCACTGTGCACTGTGGTCCTCACTGATGGAATTTTTTATAGTAGAACACTTCAAGGGTGAAGGGAAAACAAAAAAACCTTTTCCTTTTTTTGCTTCACCTTACCCAACAAAAAGCAAACAGTATGACCAAATCTCAACAAATATATATTTGGAATGGAAACTTGAGACTTAAATACAGTACTTAAAAACACCACTTGAAAGCAGGCCTCTCCACCCCCCCAAAACCCCCATTCCTCCCCCAGAAAAGAAAGAAAAAAGAAGGAAAAACTACTAACAACAACAACAACAAAAAACCACCATTTTTTTAAGATAACTGAATACATTTAGTTCCTTCTTTTTCAAAGCATTCAAATACATGAATGCCTATAAATGTGTGTGAAAGTCCATCCGCTTAGCACAGTTCTTAAGTGACTTGATGAATGACACCTCAAACCTGATTTAAGACAGTATTACTTCACTGTCTATAGCTATCCTAATTAGGCCACATTAGGTGTCCTCGATTTACTGTGGAACCAGAACGGCCATTGTGATAGCATGGTTGGTGCAATTTGGGGAACCACTGAACACGCAACATTTGTGTCTGTCAAAATGATTTTCTGCGGATACTGCTGTTACGTATATGTCATAGAAAAGTACTGTAGAAATGATCAAAATTTTGCTTGTGTCTTAAGCAAAAAGTCTTCCATTCAAATTCTGCTAAGAAGCATAAGAATTAAAGGTTTTCCAGCATTCTGAGAGACTAATGAAGAGGTTGTGTGATTTAAAGGCAAGCTTATTGGGCTGGGACTCATTACCATAGTGGGGCAAAAACAATAAGATTTTTTTTCATTCAGTGATCAAACCCAGGCAAAAAGTCTCAGGCATATTTTTAAAAACAGTTGTATAGTTAAAGTAAAATTGAAAAAAAATGAAAGTTTTCACACTTTACTTCAAATTATGTGTGCTTATTTTTTCTTGGTAATTTTTCTTGGGAAAATGAAAATGTAAAATTATATTTCAATTTGAAATTGCTAAAAATTATTCATAATCATTGTATCATTTTTCAAAAAGCATTTCCTTTAAAAATATTACAATTAATTTTTATATTTCCCTTTTTTTTTCCTATTATCTGGCCTCATATATTTTCTGCTGAGCATTTGCAGCTGGTACCTCTGGTAGTAGTAAAAATCATGAGAAACTCTTCAGCCTGGTTTCTGGTTAGATTCAGATCTGCTAGAGAACATAGTGTTCCATGTAGTATATTTGGATTTATTTTGCAGCGGTAGTGTCTGTTTAGATCTTGCCCTGAAGTGGGCGCAGATGGATCTAGGAAGTGTTCCACTCTCTTCCCCACCATCAACATAAGTTCTGAAATATTAGGATTTTTGCTTCATGGTTTTATTGTTTACCTAAAAACTCCCATTTTTGGAGTTCTGAAATAAATGCCAAGTTCTATTAATAACTACACAACTTCTGGTTGTTACCTGTATATTTATGTTCTTCATTTTGCCTAACTGCACAGTAGAGAATACAACTGCTTTCTTTCTTCTGAACAGAACTTTGAATTTTTTAGATGAAATATACCATGTAACTGCAGGTGACTGCTTTATATTATTTGTGGTTTCTTTTCTCTTTCTCATGTTAATTCTTATTTAACTAAGTATTTAAAGAAGAACAAAGAAACATTTCTGTTTCTGAAAACTTTCAGTTTTAGCCAATTCTATCCCCAAACCTAAATTCCTAAATTTATAGATGAAAAATCTATTGAAAGCTTATGGACATAGAGCTATCACTATATCTACTAAAATACTGAAGCCATAGAGTACTGCAGTCTACCAGAACAGTGGGATTTCTGTTCTGTTGTTTGTTCTGGTATTCTCTGCATCTGATAATGTCTGCCTCTTATCTTTTTAAGAATTGACTTATAATGTGTTGTTCTGCCACATTAGAGGCTGGAAATACAACGTAGATTTCCTGAGTCAAATTTCACTCCCAACTATTCAATGTGATCACTCCTTTCCAAACAATGAAGTCCTTTCCTGTTAGTCTGACAGTCAGACAAATGATGGTGAGAAGTGGCCTCATGTTGGTGCTTCCCTGGAAATGTAGGCCCCTTAAAGCACTCTCCAAAGATACAGATCCATACATTGGGTGAGGTTATTGTTTCCTTATTCTTTGGAATCTCATATGAACCAGGCATAGTTGACAGATCTCTATTCAGTTATCATAATAGGCCAATGGGCTGGTTGATATTGTCTTTTAACCTTGGTTCAGGATGGAAAATGACAGTAAAATGTTCTAAGTATTCTAAATACATGCCTAATATTACAGTCACTGCAGTTGTTAGTGAGATGCTATGTGATTGCAAGTGGGAAGGGAGTTGGTTCATGAGTCAAACTCTCTAATAAGATGTGTCATCACTATGATGAATATCTGAATGGGGCGGCATGTGTCTAGTGAAGTGAAAAATATTATGAATCAATTTTCTGGAGTTTTCATGTGTGAGGAATTTCTATTTACTTCAGTACTAGTGAATACAGACTATTGCAAAGTTTCCACAGAAGAAGAAAGAATTGTAGAAAATATCAAGTTGGAGTGGGATTCTCTGAAGACAGATAAATCCTGTTTCATATGGACTGTGCTGAAAAAAACCACAACCAAACAAAATATGTATACCATCAGAAGGGCAAATAACTATAAAACAAAGATTTCTGGCAACAATGTGCCATTGCTATAACTTGGAAATGTAGAAGTCCCATGGACCCCCATGGGAGCTCCTCTAGGTCAGCTGTTGTGGATCTCAGGCTATTCTAGCAATACATAGCTGATGTTGCCACTAGGTACTTCATCAGCAGTTAATTTATATTTGCAAAGTGTCTGATTTTCACCTTTCATGTGCACCACGTGTAATGAAAAGTTTGATCCAAGCTATTTCAGCAACCTGAAAGAGTTGGTGTTGTCACTTTCTGGGAGAAAAATACTCTCCTAAAGCCCAGACAAAAACATTTGATGGCTGGACTAAAGGGCCAAGGTATTGCTAATTCACTGCTTCAGAGGGGAACAAAATTCAGACCTATTGAGGCAGATGTCTCATGCTGTGGATGCTATTTATTTTTCCTACGTGCTCCTTTCTGTTCATGGAATATCCTATGCTGAATTTAAGCAGCCTTTTTTGACTGGTTCATATACTGTTGCTAGCAGAAAATGTTCTTGCTCCAATCTGAAACAATGCAGGTCTTTCAGAGTGAGGGGAAATGAAACATGGGGAAAAAGAGTATTTCTGCACAAGCAAGAACCCCCTTATGAATAAGATTAACTAATGTTTTCCTCAACTTCTACCAAGTGGCTTCGATAAATGACTAAATACATAATACCACTTGATTTAAAATAAATTCTATGCTGTTTTTCAAATCCCAGTTTGAAAGAATGCTGCTCCTGAGAATGTTGCACAGCACAGTGGGCCAACATGTTTTTACAATAATAATAATTTACATTTTTATTAAGAATTTCATTTTGAAGTATCCCAAAGTGCTTCATAAAAACCATATATAGATTATATGATAGTACTGATAGCAGATTTGCTATCAGTGAGAGCAAAGCAGGGCAAGCAGGGAAAACTTTATGAATTGGATGTTTTGGCAGTCCTTATTTTATAGAAAGGTTGTGTGGTCTGTAATGTTTATGTAAAAGAGATCTGGCCACAGCCCTTTAATGATCTAATCTAAAAGACTACAGTGGAAGGGAGCAAACTAAACTAAATCCATCTGCTTAGGAAGGATGAGCCTTCTTTAAAATTGCTGCTTTGAGATTGGAAGTTTGTGGTGTTATAGGAATGTATGTATTCAAGCTTAAGATAGGGGTTTCTGAGACAAATTTAACCTAAACTTTCCTGATAGAAATTAACAGCCACATTCTAGATTCCTTTGCACTTCACTGTTGTATTGAAAGGAGAAGAAAATCAGGTGTAGGGGGATATTTTTACTCTTTAATAGAAAACCAGAGAACAGATACGAGGTTAGCTGATGCAGTATGTCAGCCCCGTTTCCTGCTGAACCTATAGAGAATGCAGTGAGTTGATACGAAACATAGATATGTGTTTTGTCTTTATCTGGTATGAAAGTGAATCAGAATGCCTTCCCCATACTTTCTGCCCATACGATTGACCTGGGATTCCCTCACTTCTACAAATACAGAGCCATTGTTTCAGATAATTTTGCCTATGCTATTCCATCTTTATACATGCAAGATCCCACTGAACTCACATAAAAAGCAAATATGAATTGGTAGCAAGATGATGTCCTTCTTAGAAATAAAATCTTTCAGGTCCTGATGAGAATGAAGAATGAAGAATGATGTAGCAGTTTGTAAATTCTTTCTGCCAGCTCTCCATTATAAAAAAGTGAAAACAGTGCTGGGCTGTTTCTAGGATTAGCTCTAGCATGAAGCACACCACCAAATTGGTGTGGGAGACCTGCTGTCACTGTTCAGTTCCAGAGTTGTCCTGTGAGGATTTCCATTGGACAAAATGGAGAAAGTGACAGTGACCTAAGCCTTCTCCTGCTGTCACCAACACCTACATTAAAATTCAGGCTGGAAGGTTATGTGGCACCTACTGATGGCATAATGTTCTCTGCAGTTCCACTTGATAAGCACTGTTCTCCTTCCCTATGTTTTAAATACAGGTAGTGAGTGAAATGGATAAAGAAAACCTGCTGTGCTCTGCCCCAGCAGTGGCTGCATGCCAGTCCTCTATGTGAGATCCTCCTATTTACATTACCATTATAACCGGTGGAAATAGCGATTTCCATTAGATTTATCTGATTCCTTTTGGAGTAAATCATTCCCCTGTAACTTTGTGAGGTTTTAAAAATATAATTTAAAGCTAAAGGCAAGAATCATATTGCTTCTGCAAAGAAGCTGCCAATTAGACACACCAGGTGGGAGCAAAGATCACTGAAACTAAAACTGAATCAAAACATAGATTCTTCTGCCTGCTTACAAGCTGGAGAGCACATTTGCTATTCTTCTGTTGGAATAATTGGTTCAGTTTGAGGGACAAACTATGGCACCATTTCTCAGTAGCTGAGAAAGTTTAGATATGGTATTGCCATACAGTACTATTCCAGAGAACCAAAGTGAAGGTCAGAAGGGAAATGGGCAATACTAACAGTTTTCAAGTCTGTTAAACAGGGTAGTTTAATGTTTGAGACAGCTGCCAAAAGGCTTTGGTTCTGTTCCCACTGAAGGTATGGCTTATGCTACAACCTGGCAAAACACAGTTCTCCTCTTCGGGTTTTTGTTTTTCTTTCCAGGCTTCTCTGTTTGCCAGCAGTCCTGTTTGCACTGGGCCAACTGTATACTGGGCTGCAACATGACCAGCAGGTAGAGGGAGGTGACTGTCCCCCTCTACTCTGCTTTCCTGAGATCCCACCTGGAGTACTCTGTCTGCTAAGTGATAGGATGGGAGAAATGTCTTTAAAATAAAAGAGGGGAGATTTGGGTTAGGTGTTAGGAATTAACTCATAACTCAGAGGGTGGCGAGATGCCTGCACAGCTGCCCAAAGGAGCTGTGGTGCCCCATCCCTGGAGACGCTCAAGGCCAGGTCGGATGGGGCCCTGGGAAGCCTCAGCTGGTGGGGGCAGCCCTGCCCATGGCAGGGGATGAGGCTGGGTGGACTGTGAGGTCCCTCCCAACTTAACCTATGATATTGTGGAACACCTTTCCTACGAAGAAAAGGCTGAGAGAGCTGGAATTATTCAGACCAGATAAGAGAAGGCATTACCGCCACCTTCCATTTCCTAAAAGGAACTTACAAGAAAGCTAGAGAGGAACACTTTACAAGAGAAGGAAAAGGGAAAGGAAAAACTAAAAAACTAGCTAGGAAAAGGGAAAACTAAAAGGCAGTAAATGTTAGGGAGCAATTCTTTACTATGAGGGTGGCGCGGCACAGGAACAGGTTGACTGGAGAATCTGTAGATGTTCTGTCTCTGGAGTGTTTAAGATCAGTTTGGATGGTGATTTGACAATCATGATCTAGTGGAAGGTGCCCCTTTTTTGTAAAGAATCTTCAAACTCTAATGCCAACTCCTCTTTCCCAACAGAAAAAAAAAAAAAAAAAAAAAAAAAAGTGCTTTTAGCACAGTTATCTTTGATTTCTCTGTGTCTACTGTCTTCTAAATAAGTTTACTACAACTAGGTAAAAATCTAATGTGCTTGAGCCAATTCACTTAAATTGCTTCTCCAGAAATTTTCATCCCTTTCTTTACAGAAAGAAAACCAGATTAACTGTTCTAGACTAGATAGAGCCTTATTTGTTGCCCAGATGTTTTTTTCTTAATTCCATCATTACTTCTTGCATTCTTCCTTAGAATATTACTGCAAATACAGGGAGACCATTGTCATTTACATAAATTGAAGTAAATTCATATTATTCAGATGCATGCAAGATATATGGAATACTAAGAAAAAATAAAGCAAATGTTTCCCAGATGCTGCCAATGTGTTTATTACAAATTTTCTTGCAGAGTACTGATAGTGCTAGAACATGCTAGTATGTGCTAGTTCACGTGTGTAGCCACAAGTAAAGCCTTCTCTGTAGAAGAGAATAGAAAATAAGTCAATCAGATAGACAGAGTGACTAAACTAAGCTGTCCAAGGGGTGTAGATAAAAGGGGGTCTGCATTAACAAGCAGCAGTGAACTTCTAACTTTTTAGGCTTTTTTTTTTTTTAAACTTAAATGGAAGGACTCGTCAGTCAGCTCTTTAGGAGAAAAAAGAAGCTGTCATGTTAGGGAGTCCTGATTCAAGTTGTAAGTCACCAGGACCAGACAAGAAGTTAAAGTGATGGCTTATGCAAACTTTGAAAATTAGAGATTTTCCAGTACCTTTTGTAGAATGTCATCACTCTTGAGGAAGAATAAATCTTTGCAGATGAAAGAAGGACGGAGAGAGAGCAATATCCACAACTATCACTGTTAATGATGCATTGTTTTAAGAATAAGAAAAACCCTAAAAATAATGTATTTGGTGGTCTCCAGTGGTAAAATGGGTATTTCACTTAACCATGAACAGCAAAGGGTATGCTATGTAGTTATGCCTGTGAATAACTAAGTATTTGAATAGTTCTGCTTGGAATGTTGGACTGAATCATATGAGTGATGTTACCCACAGGTACATTTAAAGGTATTGATTCTAAGGGCATGTTATGAATTATTCCACTAATTCATAAACTGATCATTAGGATGTAAACTTCTTAAAGAAGGTCACATGTAGAGGTTTTGAAACTCATTTAATAAGTGAACCTTAAAATAAACCATTCTTTAACATTACATACCCCTCTCTTTTTTAATAAAACAACAACAAATTAGCAATAATAATTACCCCTTGAGCTTCCCCTTCCCTTCTTTACTGGTAAAAACTTGAAAGTTCTTTGGAGTACCTGAAGATTGATGATATAACCTGGAAAAACTATGACTAGACTTGTAGCTCTTTCCTAAGCAAAATGGAGAGGCCTGCCAAGTCATACATTATTTAGTATGGATGAAATGTGCTGGACATTACTTAGACTGATCTAGTGTTCATCCAGAGTCACTACATTGGAGAGGCAGTAATCATGAGCATTGGTGCATGGAGAACTCGTTTATCACTACAGAACCACAAAAGAAAGAGCCCATTTGAATCTTATTTTCAAGTGTGCTTTGAAGCGCTAAGGTTAACAAATCCTTTAGTCACATACTGTACATCCCTAATCGAAGCCTTTTCTACTTGGTCCTGCAGAGCGCATCTTTTTGAGTGAACCCCTTACAGAAATAAAAGGGACAGTGGTAACTCTGAAACCGCACTTCTGTTTGAAATTGCTCTACCTACTTCTGTGAAAAGCAGTCCTATGATAACTGCAAATGCCACAGATAGATAATTTTCTTGTTTGCTCAACGTGTGTTTGATAGCCCTTTCCATATAGCGTGTTTCACTATCTTCCCTGTTAGTCTGTCTTTCACTCAGCAACCAAGCAAGAACAAACTTACTTAAAAATAAAACAGCAACTCAGGAATGCATTGAAAGCAAGAACTATGAAGGCAGCTTTCTACCTGAAATGATTCTCAGTTATTATTCACACAAATGTTTACTCAATTTGCACAATTTAATTTTTAAAAGAATGCTTGGTTCCATCATTGTTATAAACTTTGTGTCAGACAGAGCAGAAAAGATATTTCAAGAACTCTGCAATGTGACCTTTTTATTTAAGTTCCCCCTCTCAGTTCATTGGAATAAAAAGTCCTGGACTAACACCCAAATCTTTGGGCTTGAAGCCAAAGCAAACATCACACTCATCCTTCATACTTCATCCCACTTTTGGCACTGAAAAATCATTTGTCCTCTGGGATTTATTTGGTTCCCTTCTTCTCCTGCAACTAATGATCTTTAGTGTATTGAACATCTTTAAGGGGAAAAAAAAAAAAGACTACTAACCATGCATAAGTCAAATTTTACATGTAGATTGAATTTACTCTTGGAGAGTGTCATCAGTCCTTCTCACATTCTGTTACATACTGCCTGAAGATGACCTTACACATTTTATATCAAAGAAAATTTCATTTGATTAGCCATCCAGTGATACAGTGCCATGGTGTCCCTTTCGTTTTCTCTCATTCTTGTCATTACTTTCTCCTATCTCATTATTCATTTTTCTCTTTCTTTTCTACTTCATTTTATTTTCCTTCCTTTTACAGACATTCTGTCATTATTCCATGTTTTCAACGTTATTCAACACTGATAAAATAGATCTCTTTGAACTATTTATACATCTAGTCTGCAGGTAGGTCAGGTGAAAAGAGCACTGCATTTAATGGGAAACTTTCAAGTCTCTGGGTGCAATTCTGGCAAGACAAGCGTGCATGCGCTTGTTCAGAAGCTTTTGGTGGGAGCTTCAACCTGCGAAAGGCGATGTAGTGCCAAACAAGCCAACAGCCTCTCAGAAACACTTCATCCAAACTCCGAAGTTTAATAACAGGACTGTGTTATCTGTGGAACCAAAGAAGTACTTTCATTACAGATTTGCAAATCCCATAGTTCAGGGTTTAACGGAAATCAGGCTGTATGAGCTTTCATAACCTAAAATTGTGCAAATTCACAAGAAGAAATGTAATTAATGTTAGCTGTGAAAGTAAAAACCCAGTAGATGCTAGGTATCAGCAAGTCCTTTTGGAAGTTTCTTGGGGCTCATGTCCAAAAAGCATCTCTTCAGACAGGTAATTCAAAGAATAAACTGATTCTGAGTTTCAGAATTGGTAATTTTTGTAGTGAAACTCATTCTTAAGAGAAGCTTTTTGTTTCTAGAAGAGAAGAGCATTTTTACACATGTCATGGGATGGACCATACTGACAGCACCTCTAAGTATGTATGTAATATGTAAGAAGAAACACTTTCTGAATTTTGATTCTACTTTCTTTTCAAGACAACAGCACTCTCTTACAAAATTGAAAAATAAAAATAAATTAAAAAAAAAAAAAGGTGTTACCAGCCTGCATTTTAGTGATCACCAGCCACAATGCCATTTAAAGATCGAAGAGATCACTTAGGCTTATCTTATGTATTATATAGCATTAAATTCCAGAGTTGTAACTGTCTCTTCGCTGAGTCCAACAACTCAAGGTTTACTGAAATCTTGAAACGTTTTGTGCCTCAAAGAAATAGAGAATGTGTGATATTAGATGACTTCTCGTGCCTTGAAACCCACAATATCAAATAATCATCTGTATGACTGTGTGTTATGCTTGTGCAATCCTATCAAGGTGAGGATGTGCTCCAAACTGTAGACAACTAAATGTGTCACTGTGTAAGCTAGGTACACAAGCTCCTACAACAACTCAGTTAGTCCATACAGTTGAAGATATCTAGGAAGCTATTTATTTCACTCTAAAGGGGGTTTATACCTACATTTTCTAAGCTAAACTACCTCCTGGCCTTCAGGAAATCTGTGGGTTGATTCTTCAGTGACTATAGTGGAAAGCGCTAGCATACATGTAGGTATATATATATTTAAGTAAGTTAAAACTATTATACTGTAATTATAATACTATAACTCTCACTTTTGGAAGAAGGGGCAGACAACTCAGGAAGACTACAAGGATGTAGCAAGGATATACAGAGGGAAAATTAGAAAGGCAAAAGCCCAGCTAGGACTTAATCTGGTCACTGTTGTATAAGATAACAAAAAATGTTTTTACAAATACATTAGCAATGAAATGAGTGCCAAGGAGAATCTCCATCCTTTATTATATGTGGTGGGGAGAATTTCTAAGGATGAGGTAAAAGTGAGGTATTCAATGACTTCTTTGCTTCTGTCTCTACTAGTCAGAACAATTATCCACAGGGTACTCAGACCCCTGAGCTGGAATACAGGGATGGGGAACAGAATAATTCAGGAAGAAACAATGACTTGCAACACCACCTGGACTGTCACAAGTACACAAGGTCAGATAGGATCCACTCAAGAGTACTGAGATGAGCTGACGGAAGCTCTCTCCAAATAACTTTCTATAATTAATCAGCAGCACTGGTGAACTGGGGAGGTCCCAGATGGCTGGAGTCTTGCCAATGGGATGCCCTAGAAGGGCTGTAAGGAATATCTGGGGAACTACAAGCCTTTCAGCCTGACCTCAGTATCAGGGAAGGTTATGGAGCAAATCCTTTGGAGTATGATCACAATAGCATGTGCAGGGTAACAAGAAGATCAGGCCTAGCCAGCATGGGTTCATGAAAGGCAGCTCCTCAAGATGCACAAGGGGAAGTTCAGGTTGAATATTATGAAAAATTTATTCTCAAAAAGAGCAGTGAGGCACTGGAACAAATTGCCCAGGGAGCTTGTGGAGTCACTGCCTCTGGAGGTGGGAATGTGGCACTGAGAGTTATGGTTTAGCGGGAAGTGTGGTGATGGTTAGGTGATTGGAGCAGATGATAATAATGGTCTTCTCCAACCTTAATGTTTCTATGATTCTATAATCAGAAGGCAATATCCAGGTAATTCCATCTTCTTTGCAATAGAGAGTAATAAAAGCCCTCTAAATACTCAGCTAATATGCATTTGTGGATAAATTCTTTACTCAAGCCTACTCTATCAATCATGGGAACATGGGAATGTATCTGCTCAATTCATGGATCTTTCTAGGCCTTTGGAAAAGACTATTTGTGGTTACCAGCATGAGATTTTATGTTAGTTTTTGTCCTAATTTGAAGCTGAATGTGTCCTGATAGCAAAGCAAAGCTTCCTGCTCTTCTATGAAGGAAGAGAATGAAGGAGATGTACAGATATGTGTTGGCATACAGTAAATATGAGTAACTAAAAACACAACCATGTCATCAAGAAACCTAGGCAGCAATGTGGAAGTATTATTCAATGTTAGTGCTCTGAGGGATCTAATCAGAAAAATTGCAGGCAATGGTGATTCAACTTAAATCCTGCTAAGCCATTCCAGTGTTTACTTACCTGTTCTACTTGGGATAGTGAGTATTATTTCAAGACTGAACTCATCTAACATCATTTGCTAATACATTTTTGAACAAAAAGACCCTGATGTACCTTTTTTTGCCTTAATCATTCTCATCTGACTTTTTGATTAAATAGGTTGAGTAATTTGGCATCTTATTTTAGGAGTCATTTTCCAGTTCCCATCGGTAGGTGGCTGTTTGTTTTACTTATTTCTTCTTATTTATTTATTTATTTATTTTACGAATTTACAAAGAATTACCTTAATCATAATAATCATTTTCAGCTTCTGAGTATTTTTATTGTCTAGTTTTGATAGCTTGTTAGTTTTTGTAAACTCACAGTATTTGCTAAATTTAGCTTTATACATGCTAATGCATACTTTGAAACAAAACATGCTTAATTGCTGACGTGGCTTCCACAATTGTATTTTAATCATTTAATAGAGCACACTTATCATAAGAGTAAGTGGCTGGCAAGCTTATTGCGTAACTGTGGACTGCTGCAGTCAATGTGTACAGTTTCTAGTAGTTCTGTGTGGAATCAAAAATACTGATACTGCATTATACTGAGGAATGATTTTCATGTTTACTTCAAAGTATTTGAAATCATAAACAAAAATCAGTGAGTAGACCACTTTTTTATATTCTAAAATGTACTACATATTTTTTTGGAGCAGCAGTCAAGATCCTGGAGATGTTTCAAATTATTCAGGTGAGGAGAAAGCTGATTCAAGCTGAGAATATTTTTATAGACATTTATTTCTTGATGTATTCATGTTTGTCTCCCCAACTATCCAATATTTTCCACTTTTATTAATTCCATTTTTTTTCTCAGGTGTACTACTGATTGAGTATGTTAGACAATTGGGAAGATTTAGAGGTGTGCTACTCTCAAGTTACCCTTGAATTTCATGAATTCAGTGAACTGAGTCTTAATATGATTACCCGACTATTAAATCTCTGCAAAATAAACAGTTGGGTCTGTTGCCAGTAGGCATTTGGTAATGGTATGTTATTGACCCAGATCTGGCCACTCTATAAGATATCTAGATAGGTATTTCCTTGAAATGTTGCATCTAGTTGGAAA
Source organism: Coturnix japonica (assembly GCF_054131305.1). Classification (NCBI taxonomy): domain Eukaryota; kingdom Metazoa; phylum Chordata; class Aves; order Galliformes; family Phasianidae; genus Coturnix; species Coturnix japonica. Next base: position 123,628,433 of record NC_140663.1, read on the forward strand.
GAGTGTAGAAAATAGCAAACACACACACACAAACAAACAAACAAGTTGAAGAAATGAACAGTGGACAACTGAACAGTAATTCAGCCATAAAGTTATTATCTAACTAAATAATATAAATGTGTTAATAGAGAAGAAGCCAAATCATGTTATCTTTCGTACTTCAAATAACTAGAAGCAATACAATGTAGAGAATAAGTACTAGGTAAAAAGAGGAATATAAGAAGATTTTCAATTCATTCCTAATTTTTCTTCATAGTTGGAAATTCAGAAATCTCCTTTTTCAGCCAGATTACAAATCATTTTAGATTTTGCCAATATTAAGATGAATCATATGTAAAATAAGGAGAAAAGGATTAATATTCCATCTACAGTAGTCTGCTCATGATTGTGGGAGTTCCCATATGATTCTTACTTGCTTTTGTGTAGACAAGAGCAAAGCAGCTCACTCAAACCCTCTACAGAATATGGTGAATTTAGAGTATCACCCATTAAAATTAACTTGCCTCTTGGTATAAAGTATATATGTGCATGCAAAAGTAAGTCCAAAGTGAGTACAAATCTAGAGTTGCTGCAGTGTCTCTGTTCTGGGATAGAAGTAAAGACACTATCACCAATACTTATAAAACATATTTTAGATTAAGCTTCAAGTACCAGGCTTTGTATGTGATTGCTATTTCCAGTGATGAATATTAAAGCTAGTAGTGGAACCAATTTTTTTTTCTGTCTTTCTTCTTCCTCTTCTTCTTCATTTTTTTCCCCTTTGCTTCTGAAGAACAAGAGATTACTCATTAGAACAATATGGAAAAAGAAAATAACTGAATAAAGTGCCCAGAGAGACAGAAAAGTACACAATATGAAAACCCTCACATGAAAGGAATCTTTTACTACTGCCATTTTCCAAGGAAAAAGGAAAAACACTTAAAATATATATAGAAGATTAGAAATACACATGCAATTTATAGAGAGGCTAAATTGTTATGTTCGATAGAGTTTCATCCCTGCTTGGCAAATAGCATGCCTTGGAATAAGTTAAAACCAGAGCTCTGGCTAGTGTAAATGACACCATTCCAGGAGTATCAGTTTTCAAGGTCCCTTACAGAGAACAGCATCTACAACAAACTATGCTGTGTGGTCACAAGAATAAAATATTTTTGAGCCTGTGCAAAGAAGAACAAGACTACACACAGCTTCACAGTGTAGAACAATCACAAGAGAAGGATAAAAAAATTATTCTGGCCACAGCTCAAGTGAAATCATATTCAAAAACCTGTCTCAGTGCAATAAATATAAGTTCTGTACTCAGTTTTCCAGTAATTAACTAGACAAAAGTAAAACTCTATCTCAAGGCAGAAATTTTTGGAAGTTAAAAAAAAAAATAAAAATAATTTAAAAAAGATATTTCAGTATTCTAAGACTTCTGGTAAAATATGTCATATGAGGTTGAACATTTGATGGGACCTGATGAGATCAAAGAACTGGAAAGAAAAAGTTTTGCTAAATAAATAGGAATGAGCTCCAATTATGAGCTGGACACTCCTGTGCTTAAGCACAGCTGGAGACAGTATCACTGTTCCTTACTGCATAAGAAACACCATCAGGATGCCTTGAGTCAGAGGTGCAGGATCTTCTTGTTCAGTTCCTTGGGCCTGATGAGGACAAAGCCTACATAAATGTCAGAAAGTTTGACAACTATATGAATATGCACCCAAAACACAAAGGTACAGTTTCACATTCTCTTTTAGCTACTGCAAATGCTGCTGAAACTAGAAGCTTCCATCTTCACGGCATCCCTTGTTTTAGGTTTTCATCCGCTGACTGTAACAAATTAACTTCAAAGTGATCATGAGTGATCCAACACATTTTCATTATTACTACAGGTTACATTAAGGAAATAGCTATGCAGAACTGAAGGTGGACATAGGAGAAGGATAGACCATTCTGGCAATAGCTGAAGTTAGATTAAATTAAATAAAGTCAGTTACTGCAGCCTGACAATTCCAGTGCTTCCCATGCAAATGAACATAAATGGAAGTTCATCTGTACATGCATAAATGATGAAGCCATCTTTGGAAGAATAGCAACAAGAGACAGTTAAGAATTTGTGCTGTCTAGGCCAAACAAATGTCTGCAAATGCTGAATGTGAAAAATTTGCCTCTTAAATATGTAGATATATATTCTGTGTGTAGTAAGGGAAGCTTCCCCTCTTGTTTAAAAGAGTCTCGTATAGATAATTTTCAAGTGCCATCTTCAGATGAATTGCATTCCCCCTGGTGTCCCATTTAGCAGAATGGTGTGGACCATCATGTCTTGTTAGACTTGTCTTTGTTGAAGGACAGTTGGCTCAAGGCGTCACATTATTACTTCAACATTCACTTTTGCATATCAGGGGGCATTCAGTTATCTTTTGGAATTTTTATATCTATATCATTTGTATCTGGAAAGAGATTTGAGGCTACCTGAGTGTTTATATTTCAAAATAATAACATATACATTAGTATGATAATTAATGATGACCATGGGCCCAAAGATACACGTAATTCCTCTTGCCTTATTTGTCATCAGAAAGAACAAGAGCCTTCACTAAGAAGGAATGTAAAATGATTTTAGTATAGACTCACAGAACAAAAATAATTTAACAATCTTTCTAATATCAATAATACAATTAAAATACAATAATACAAATAAAATACACATGGACTCAAAGCAAAGCTGGTCTGTCTGAAAATGATGAAGTATACTACACTGAATATTGTAATATTATTTTTTTCTTCAAGAAAAGCAATTATCTTTGGATGCTGGCTGACATTAGACCACCCAATTACATTCTCTTTTATAAAATTTGAGTAATTTACATAGTTGGAAGTTTGCATGTAGAACTCAATATTGTGTAATCTTGAAATGTTAACTTTTCAAGCCTCGTAGTCACCCAGTAGAGAAGGGTAGGTGATATTTCTGCTCCAGTAACCTTCTTAAGGCTCAGCAAATAGACTCAGCAGGGGTTAACCCGCAGGATGTCCATAACTGAGTAGAATTTCTCCTCATCCATTGTGATAAAAAATCAGCAGATTTTTCCTATTTTTATGTATAAGAGAGAGTGTGAAACCTTTAAAAAAATGCATGAGGACAGAAGAAGCTGGAGTGCAATATACTTTGTTATAATTTTCCCTCCTGTGTTGGATGAATATAAATGCTGAGTGATGGGCAAAGATTTTAAGATACGCTTCTCCTATGTTTTGATTAGAAGAAATTGTGTATGGCCTTGCCTGACATACATCCCTTGACTTCTAAATTGTTTGCAAACTTTACATCACAGAAAAACTTATTTTTAATAAGGATTTTTAGGTCTAATAGTGAGCTTGGAAGTAAAGTTGTTTGAACCTATATGTGCATTTACTTCTCTTTTATTTTGCTAAAGTTTCTCTCAGCTCAAAGTTTCTGAGGTTCCTGTTTGGCTTAAATTGATAGCTGATGTGTATACCTGCATATGCATATACTGGTGGAAAGTATACACCGCTTATTTTCAGTTTTGACATTTGACTGCAATCTCCAATCCAGAGTGCTGAAGAAAAAGTGCATTTGTCAGTAGCCACAGTTTTTCCATTCACTTGTAATGAAGTCCACTAAGAAGCTTTACCTAAGTTATTCTATTATATTACAATTGTATTTGTTGTTTCTGATACAGATGCCTTCTAGGTTGAGACTCATGTAATGCAAATACAGAGACAGCTGCACCACAACTCATATTATCCAAATACATGTGGTTAGACCTAAACTACTGCATAACAGCAGTGCAAAATGAAAACCATACTCAGCAGCATATTCACAAATTTCTTACCTCCTCTGTAAATTCTATTTGCTAATCTTAAGTCTTGTAAATGATTACAAGCCATAAGAGTTAGTACAGGTGTGGATTATTTGCTAGTTAGCACTTTTCATTTGCTTTTTTAAAAAGTTGAAGGCCATCAACAAGAGCTGAGAAACCACAGCATCTGATTTTGATGGCCAGACATGCATTATTGTCTGAAGAAATCAGTTTATGAACCAGTGTTTTTCAGGTCTAAAGAGCTTTGTCCAAGTATTTGTTGAGTACTCACAATTTAGAATTTATTTGCACAATCCAGGATTACCTCTTGAATGATTTGTAAGCAAAATAAAATAAATAATTTTAGGGAAAAAAAAAAAAAAAGGCTAAATTCACAATGAATATTATTTGCAATGAATAATTCAGCCAGCACTAATTATTTAACACCTGTAGAGGAGAGAAAGGGAAATAGATATGCTAATATGATGTTGCCTCTTTTCTGCCTAACTATTAGGTACTGATGTAGAAAGAGAGAATGTCTGTCACACAGTACATTTGCTGGCAGATGTGCTATCATCAGGAGAAGAGGATTTAATTTGCCAAAACTATCTATCTGTCTATCTTGACACTTATACAGAGTGATTCATATAGAGGTATCCATTACCTTATACATTTAATAAATCTGTGGTATATGTGGTTTTAGCATTATTCAGCTCCAAAATGCACACAGGGTGTGTGACATGCAGGGCACAAACATCTGAAAGCCAATTGCAGAAGTACCTTGTGAACTTTCCAGCAAAAGAGATTAAGGGCCACATTTTTTCTTCTGAAACCCAGCAATTTTTACACAATGATGAGGAGATTAATCTTTAATTTGCATGAGTCACCATATTGTGTTTTTCCAGTGTGTTTACATATGGAACCACTGCTTTGGATATATTTTAAACATCAGCATAAACGCTACAATCAGAGGCAAAACATGAAAGACAAGGATCCCAAAGGTCTTATGATGTAATATTTTACAGTTCTATTATTTTTCATCGCCTTTAAAGAATATACGTGTAATTGCATGACAACACATGTATATATTCTAGCTAACAGACCTTAATCTCTTTTGTGTTAAAATACTGTATTTACTAGAATGAAATAATGTTTTGATGGCTTATTTGAAAATTGCTAACCATGTTGTGATAGACAGTCAGTGGACTGCAAGCTAATTCATTATGGTTGCAATTGCTACAGCTTGGTCTTTGAAGTTCTACAACATTTTGCATTCACACAGACTCTGTCATACATTGTCACTAAGGTAGCACTCGAGAAATGTTTTTGCATTCTCCTTTATTAATAAAATAATTATTTTTTCATTTTACTCAGAGAGAATATTTTGAGTATTTGCCATTTTCATCATATTTCTTATAGATCAGATTATGTAGATGACATTTATTTAGTACACTATTTTGAGAAATCATATGTGTATAAGAGTTGCTGTTCAAAGTTAGGGAGCGGCCATTAAAATAGGTTGTTCTAAATCAGAAGAGGATTACTTTTAAAAGCAGTGTTTAGTTAAATAATATAACCAGATTTAATACATCACTTTTTTTTTTCTTAACTAGAACACGAGATTTTGAAAAAGTAGTTATGGTACTAAGAAAATGCTTATATAGGCAAGAAAAACTTGGACATTATTAGCAAATATATGGAAAACATAGAAATTGATTATCCATTTCCATGTCGACGTACTGAATTCATAACCATGGTTCCAAGATCAGAAAATTAAGTCTAAACAGAAGCTGAGAAAATCTGACCTTTTGTAAAATTTTCTTAATGGTTGGACTCTGTGATCTTGTAGGTCCTTTCCAACCTAGTGATCCTATGATTCTATGAAGATCATCTCACTGTATTTACATTTTTTTTTTCCCTGAGATTTGAATCACTGAGAATAAATTCTGGCCAAGGTTCTCAGTATTTCAAAAACAGGTTGAACTACAGTTAGCAAGCCATAAATATGCCATGTGTATGTAATTCAGTGATCCTGTGCTGTTGCTTACTAGTTCTTAGCAAATTCTGAGCTTCTCTAAATAAAACTGGATGGTTATGAATCCAGAGATTCATATGTAATGATGTAATGCTTGGCAAACGCTGGAACAGGGCATGCCAGTCATGACCACACTATATGTGTTTTTCACATCAAAACTCCTCAGAAAATAGAGTTGAAGAATGTTCCTCTGGTCTGGCCCACTGGATATGAACATCTTTGAAATTCTTTCTTTTTGAAGTTAATGACAGCATTAATTGGATTTCATGATTTTTAGGAAAGAATTCATAGCTGTTTTGTCAATAACCTGCCTGCCTGGAGCAAACTCTGGTCCTGAATTTAAATTCTTTTTCTTTTTCTTACTTCTGACACTACTTAAATATATGCTGTGGTTGTTTCTTGTTTCAGTACACTGCTGAACTTTTCCAGTTTGAAGACGAGTTCAGAGATAGGAAGTTCTCACAGTATTTCTACATTTACTTGGGGCCAAGATTAACCTCATGGCTATTTTTTTATTTGAAAATGTCTTTAACTGCAGCAACAATTAAAACTATGAAGCAAGACGAAAGAACACATGAAAAATATTATGCACTCCTATTTTCCTAGTGCTTTGGTTGCTGCTCTCAATATAGACATAGGGGAAAAGATATTTAAGAGAAGTCTTGGCACAAAATAATTTTTCATGAACATCACCCTTTTCTGGTTTTATTTTTCTGTTTCTTACTGACATATCATAGCTGTGGACAGTTGGGGAAGCTTTCCTATGGCTTCAGACTTTAAATCTACAGGTGGTCTTCAAACATGGCACTTCAAAGACTGTTTTGATTAAATTAAACAATGTTTGTGTAATATGGATCCCAGATCTTTGAACTTTTTTTCAGATCAATTCAGCCAACAAAGATTCAATTAGGTGAGATCAGAAGACCCGCTTCCATCCTTCGTTTTCATCTGTCATTCAGTCTCGTCTTTTCAAATTGCTCTAATACAAAACCAGGGCCAATCATTTATTTTAATGAGGACCACAATCATAATAATGGTGGTGGTGACGACAGTCCTTGTACTAACACTAATAAAATATATTTGCAGCTGGAAATACTGTTTGCTCAAGAGAAAAAAAAAAAAAAATACGATAGGCTCTGTAGTATTTTAGCTGAATTAACACATGTTGGCACAGGTTGGGTCTGTATCCGCTACTGAAGCTTATTTAACTGTAAGTATCTTATGAGGTTTTTTTTTGTTGGTTTTTTTTTTGCCTTCAGTGAAAGAGAAACTGATCCTAACAGTTTTAAACTTGTTAATTCAAACCATATGCCATAGAGCCAGTCTCCATATGGTGCAACACCACCTTATATTTACAGGGTGCTGCTTTTCCAAACATTATTCTAAAAGCTTTATTTGCCCCAAATGTAATAGGTGGTGCTGAGCTCCTGAATATAGCTTTTAAAATACCTCAAGTGTCTAAATCACATGCTGATATAGTAAAAACACACTGATTATTAAAAACTAATTACAGTCTGTTTTACTGGCAAAAAATGTGCTAATCAAGTCCTTGACTGAGTGCATATGCTTAAGAGAAGGAGAAGCAAACTGTCAATCCTCTGTGTTCATACATGGTAACAAAAGATAGGTGTGGTAGAAAATTCCATCACCTTGTATAAAAGCTTCTACTATTTCATCTTCCATAGGTTCAAAATTGTGCAAAAGTTAGAGAAGAGAGGTAGTTTCTACTCTTTCTGGTTTTAGGAAAATTAAAGAAAAAAAATGGGTACTTTAAGTAGAATCACTGTGGAAAGTATGAAGGACATTAAGAAGACTGTGAAGTGTTTTTAGTTTGTTGTTATCTACCTCTAAAAGAAAAGGAAATGGAAATGTCCCTGAATTGTCTGTTGATGGTATGTAAAATTGCTGAAAAGTAAGTAGTACAGGGTGCTTTTCTTGCTTTTCTGTATCTTTTAGGTCCACCTCTTTTATAACATTTTGGTCTCTTTACTTGATTTCACTCTTCCTTCCAGGGCCTATTTTCTTACCCACCTATCCTAGTAGCAGTTCACTCTCCAAGCTGGCAAACACTAGGGAAGAGGCAAATGAAATGTAAATGTTTATTCGTCATTAAGACTTCCTGGGAAAACAGGAAAGGGCTTACGCAGGCTTACTTGATGTATAATCTGAAAATGGAGCTTCAGGGAGATGGAATTTGATTGCTTGAAACCAATGGCTTGCTTTTTGTTCAAAAGATGTGCTACACTGAATCACAGGCCACTAGAGCCTGTTCTAGATATGCCCCGTATATCCAGTGAGAAAAAATACTCTGTCTTACTGAGTCTTATAGAGGAATGATGAAGCATTTCTAGTTATTTCTCATCCTGACCAGTATGGGGCTCAGTATACAGGGGCTCAGTCCAGCCCCTTTATAATTTTTAAGGTTTTATGTTGGAAAGCACATGCACTGGTCTGGTAAGGATAGTGGTTTAAAACCATTATCACTCAACTCTCTCCACATGTTGAAAGCCTTTTTCAGTCTCTCTTGGGTTGTTCTTCTCTCTTCATGCTTTCTGACTCAGGAGAGACTTCCCTGCTCCTGTAAGGAAAGCTCTTGGCTGTGTGTAATTTGTAAGGCTGTTCTTTCATTCATTCAAAGAAAGACTCACAAACCATGAACAAGCCTTAAACTATTGACATATGTGAAGTCAAATTCTCTGATAATTTATACCACAGTTATGAAATCTACCATAGTGAACTTAGGTCAGTCCAATTGGCATCAAGGGATTTAATTTTGGCTTCGCACTAGCACAGCTAGAGGCAGAATTTTCCTACAGAGAGTAACGTTATTATTAGTTCATTAATCACCAAGAAAACTCGCTAGCAGAACAGTTATATCAGTTTTCATTACTTGATAATTTTGTTAAAAACAGAATTCTAAGTTCCACGCAGAACATTCAGTGGAAAGAAAACAGGCATCATTTAGCAAACAGTCCAACTTATTGACAGTCTAATAAATTAATAGCAACATTCTTACAGAAGTATATGCAAATAGAAGCAAAACACAATAGTATCACGAAATGAAAAGAAGAAAGAGAAGAACATACAAAAATGAATGTAATAGTTCACTGTATAATATCACTGGTTGAAATAAACCCAACTTATTGTATTCAGCGTTGTCCCACTTAGATTTAGCAAGCAACCAATTAACCTATTCAGAGTACACAATGCTTTCTTAATACAATAGTCTATGAATGGATCAGTGTAAGAATGATGCATTGTCTATCATTTGAATACATTCTGAAGAGAATGAACTCAAATGCAGAAACTAAACTCAAGATATAAACAAAAGATAAGTGTTAGCATGTGTCCATTTGTTCAGAAGGAAACCAAAGAGTCCACCATATGATGAAGTGCCACAGTTACTGAAGATTACATCTTGCGAAGACCGAGAAATAGTAATGTGCTATGATTTATGATTGTGGATTAGCTAGGAGATTATTTCGGTCAGGGAAGGTGTCCTTTCTGATAATAGCTCAGATAAATTTTTCCTTGTGCAACACACATCATGGACATAAGTTTTGCTAGTTTCATTGCTGTGAAATTAAGAGATCTAATGTTTGGCATTAGCAACAGAGAAAAAATCTACAAATTTCACTGAATTGCTTAAAGGATTTACTTCAAGCTCTTGCAGATTTTTCATATTATATTCTTAGTTCTCCATCAATCTGAAAAATCTGCAATGCCTACTGGGTTATTGGGAACATATTTGGATTCTAAAATCTGATGATTTTTTTCTGGATTTCTTAAATGAAATGGGTATGTTTTTTTACATTGGTTTCAGGTTTTACACCACACCAGTTCTCTGTAGCATACTCGCTTCTCCTGTAAGGAAGCTTTTTGACCTGAGAAGGGGCAGTAAAAATGCCCCCCAAAAGGGGAAAGAATTGATTCAGGATTTCAGACCACAGGACTGCAATACGAGACAGCATAAGTGATTTTCTGAGTCTAGTGCAGATTTCCTTTGTACACTTTAGAAGGTCACTTGATTTTTCCATGCCTTGGGTACTCATTTGTGGATCAAGAACATTAATACACTCCTTCTCCCATGTTTTGTTTATGTTACCTATATTGCTGAAAAACTTTAAAGATAGTAGCTGGGTAGCTGTGGACTCTATTACAATATGGGCTCAGTTTTAGCTGGAGCCAGTAGGAGTTACTGGAATGCAAATAGAGGCTGTAGCAATAAAAAAATAAATAAGGAGGGGAAAAAAAGGGGGATTTTCAGAATGATTTATCCACATACAGTTTATCCCTAACTGTTACACATCCAGTATGCCTTTTGCTTTATCACAGCATGATGTTTGCTGAAACTTCCTGTCTTCTATCATGGCTTTTCTTTGAGTTGAGGTCACTACTTGTTGGTTCGCAGGAAAATCTCATCTTGTCAAATGATGGGTATGAGAAAAGGAAGGCCAGCTTTCCCCTCTCCTGTTCAACTAACCACACTCTTACATATGTGAGAGAAAAGAGACCAGTTTGTTTATGTTGGTTGTAATAGCTATTTAAGACCTGGGAAAGCTTAATGACATACTGCACTTCTGCCTGCTGTATTTGCCATTGTGGCTGCACAAATTACATCCTTTAAAAAACCAGCAAGTCTGAGGTTTTACAGGGTAGTTATTGCAAGAGAAATGGGCAACTAGGGGGAAATGTTTTTGTCTCTCAGTTTGGCAAACAATACTCTGGGGACGAGGAAACTTATGGTACGTGTTATTGATAGGTTGGGCTAGGGTTTCAGTAGTCCCCTCAGTAAGCAGAATTTGCCAGATTTACTGGGAAGGTAAACCACGTACGCTGACAGGGCAAATGGGCTTGGTAGCAACCCCTCCCTGACCATGCAGTACTGCTCCTCCTGTGTCTACGGAATATGAAGCACTGTCAGGGACTGAGCACTTTGATGGTGTCCTCTGCCCTGCATGCAATGCAGCTGGTTTGCAATAACAGTGCCTTCTGTTTGGCTCAGTATTAAACTTTGTGAGACAAAGCAGGACTCGGGGGTTAAGGTTGAGAGAGTCATGTCATGGTGAGTTCCTAAGACAAGTCAGCTCTTGCTAGAAAGTTGATGAGTTATCTCCTAATAAGCCAAGTCATTTAGGTCATATCAGGCTAACTGATCATCAGCACTTATTTTGTAATATAAATTACTTGTACTGAATTGTCACAGAAGTTTTAGCATCTGATAAATAATTAATATCAGAACAGAAGAGAAATGATGAAGTGGTGGAAGATTTTTTTATTTGGTAATTTCAAATAGTGCCAGTTATTTTTTATTTATTTTTTAAATATTTTTAAATCTACACTGAAGTTGCATTATGGTTATTAATAATAGGGATAATAAAACATTTATCAAATCGTCATGATTTTAAATAAGAAATTGTGTCTCATTAAAGTATATAACAATCTTAAATGCAATCTGACTGGTAGGACTTTTCTCTTATTTCTTTTTTTAATTTTAATTATATTTGCCTTTTAGGAATTTAAAATTTCATAATGTATAAATGAATATACTTCTATGCCCTTGTTCCAGTTTAGACTTCAGCTTAAAAGATTACTGGAGTGATGTGCAGATTTCTGAAATAATGAAACCAATAGCTGTGATGAATTCTACAATGACCTGTAGGGCATCATTCCACTTTTGTGATAAAGAAGTCACTCTACGTACGTAGTCCATCAAGTGAAACTGTGGTTTTATGTAAGGATAAACAAGCCATTTATTTATTCATTTTTTTTAAATAACACGATTTTTAAATAATCAAGATAAAAAGGTCACATATTTATTAATATGTAGCATACTTCTCATTACTCTAGTAATATTATGCAACTGTTGCCTTTCAGCTGCCAGTTCTTTGCATTTATTTAGCTGCTTCTTATATCCTCGTATATGTGTCAAACATTACTATGCTTTTCATTTCATTCAGGCTGAACATTAACCTCTGCAGTACTTATTAGAAGGCAATCGTTTCCCTCCAGAGTTTAAAAACAACAGTAACAACAACAACAAAAAAAAAACCCACAACACCTAAATTTACAGAAGAACATCAGGATCTTCTTTTTAAACTTTAATGTAATTTACACTGGAATAATGTTAGTTATTAACTTAAATGCTTGAAGGTTGGAAAAAGTTTATTTTTGAGTCATTATTACTTGATCACAGACAAGTCTCTCTCTCAAGAGATGTGTTTTTGATGAGGGATATACATGCAAATAGAACATTTCCTTTAGGAGCAAGAATGTTCTCTGACAACATTTTGAACCTTTGAGCCTATTTCCAGCAGAGATGTTTATATTTTAACAAGTTAAACATCTCAGCACTTAGGGTCTCTGCTTCAGCATTATCCCTATAATTCAAAAGATAGTTTACTTGTGGACCAGTTGGAAAGAGTTGAAGTTTATGTTTCTTGAGCCATAACCTACAAATGAATGCACATATATGTTGTAATTGTACTTGCAGGTACAGTGATGCTGATGGATATTAAAAATAAATATATATCATCCAGGTAGTGTAATCCTGTAGTGTAATTTAGATGTAACACATTGAAATGATAAATTACTTTTTTTTTTTTTTTTTCCATTAAAAATGTGAGCTAGGACAACAGCGGTTGAGTTTGCTGTGATTCAACTGCAAAGTTATTATTAAAAATATTTTTTAGTCTTCCATCTTAAAAAACATGGGCTTTGTAAGCAGCTGGTAATGATACAAATTAAGCAAGTTAATTACCTAAAATTCACACTGGAGCTGATGTCACAGAGATATTAACTTTCTGGGCTTGTGGTGAGTATTGTCAGTGCCACAGGAAGGTGATATTTCCCTCAGTGCAGGAATGGTTGTTGTCTATGAAAATAATTATTTGGCTGTATTTACAGAGGCAATCAAACCTCTCTTATATGTCTCTCTTCTTCCCAGCTTTGCCATAAAGTATTAGTATCATTAGAGTTACCACAATTTGAGTATTGTGGACCAAGATGGAATAGCAGAAAGTGTATGGTTAAGAGGAATTCAGATTTTCAGGTTTAAGCAGAAACAATCTGAAAATCTTTAACTTTTGTATGGTGTTTGCTACAGAATTTGACACTGTAATTTTGCTGTAGTTTAATACCTTCTCTTTGAAGTTTGTAATACATTTTTGGAAACAGTATGGATTAAATTAAATCTGAAAAGTACAGAAAAATCCACCACATCCTTTGTAATTTGTTGCAACGATAAATGAATCTCATTACTAAAGAAACTGGCCTTTTTATCCACTCATACAGAAATTCTCTCTGTAGATATGAAGTTACCTGTTTTGCTGTTAGAGCAAACATAAGCTATGTATTCTAGTGAACCAGAATAGAAAGACATAACCTATACCTGTCTGGGCTGCTCTTTTGATTAGAGGTGCTTATTAAAATACAATAAATATAAGGTAAAAGAAATGAAAAAAATATTACAATGAATGAAAATATTGTTTCTACATTATGAAGAAAAGTACCTGGAAAATTGGATCTTAATTATTAGTAATAAATGAAGACATTAATTATCAGGAATATCAGATTATATAAATGTATTAAAAAAATTAGAATTAGCTGGCAGGCCAAAAATGAATACTTCAAAAGCTAGTGTTCAAAATAAAAATGTTTGTTTATCTAATACATATAAATTTCAGAAGTATGGTATACAGGAAGGGAAATAAATGACTTAAATGGGCAAGTAAAAGCAGCATCTTGATGCTTTATTTTATTTGAGCTTAGAAAATAGATGAAAATACAGATTTGAATTAGGTGTTACTTTTTTCCCTAGGAAACATGCCATTGTTTTTAATTGCCAAAATACATTAAGATGGCTGTATATTAATACTATCTTAGATATGCCAAAATTAACTTACTAAGTTTGCTGATCAAGAGGGATTATTTCTAACTTCTACAAGGCTAGCCTGTGTATGATGTTTAAGCCGTTCATTTTCTTACATCTTTGACAGTTTCTAAAGAACTAAAGAAAAAGACCCTGTGCCCAGAACTTAGTTTAGAATGAGGTAGATGCACCTTATGATGTCTTTTTTGGGGGAAACTGATAGCTGTTATTGTAGCAGAAGAATGCAGAGAAAGGATGTTCAGAGCAAGAGAATGCTGTTCTAGCATTCTTAATAACTTTTACTGTGGAAGATGTAGCTGCAGTGTCTGGAAAGTTAGTAGCTTTAGAAATAGTACCTCTCAGTGCTTTCTTCACTTATGGCCTAGGCCCCTTAATAATACGGTCAGGAGATCCTTTAAAGGCCTTCTTGGGTACTGGTATCTCTCATTTGCCTGTTGCAGCAACACTGAGCACATAGTTTAAAGGGACTAACCTTACCAAATGACAAATTTTAAGCACAAGCTAGGCCTATCTGTCAGGCCAACTGATTTTCTCTCTTGCAGGATGGTTTCCAAATTAGTTGTTAAATATATAATATGTATCTATTTAATATGGTTTTCTGGAGGTTTTGTAATTCCTAAAAAGTAGACAGGGAGGTAGAAGGTAGGAACTACAGGTGCCTTTTATTTTCTATTCAATTGGTCTGCAGGATGAAAAATTGAAAGTTAAAAGGGGTATGCCTACTCCCCACTACTTTCTCTTAAGCACTTATGGTAAATTAGAAGGCAATACTGACAAACACCAAAAATTAATTAATGTGGAAGGCTAATTGAGCATTATCAAATTCTTCTAAGACTAAATCAAGTACTAGCATTGTTGGCATCTTGAAAATTAAGTGAGGTAGCTGTGTAGTGGATGTGAAGTCTAAGTGTGTGAGACAAAAGGATCATTAGTATTAATGCCTATCATTTATTTTGCATATGCGGTGAAATATCACAGTCAGATGAGAGTTCCATTTACTTGGCAAGGTACAGATACAAATGAAAATGTAATAGCTGATATAAAAGCATTTTGGATTTAGGCCAAGAGGAATCTTGCTAAAAAACCTCTATCATGTCCAAAAAAAACCTTTTACTTATGTGAGTAGTTCTAGAGACACTGATGAAATGATTCATCTGCAGAAGGAGAACCAAGAGAAAAGCATTTGCAGAACTGAATTATAAAATAAAGCAAAAGGCAAGTTGGAGATCACAGTCAGGAAGAAGAGAATGAGGGTAATGGCATAAAAGGCTTGTTTCTGAAAGAGCAAACCTCTTGTTTTCGGAAGGGACGAAGCATCAGGCCTTCTCATTACTCACTCTGCGGTTCAATTCTGAACTATATTCTGAAATATAATTTATAGACTACACATACCTTGTCCCAAGGGTGAGTTCCTCTCAGCAGAGCCAGACAGCTTCCAAATGATTCCAATTTTCATGGCCTTACAAACAGCCTTGGAACTACTAATAGTGCAGATCAAAAGGGACCTTTGCAAGACATTTGGACCAGCACCCTACTCAATGCAGGGCTGATTTTAAGAACAGAGCACTTTGATGGGACCACTGTCCATGCGAGATGTGACTACCTGTAAGGATGACAATGTCACCAAGACTTGGAGCACCTCTTTCACCATAATCTTTTGAAAAGGTTTTCCTTGTACCAGTCATTCATGGGAAAATCCCTCTAATGAGTCTTTTGCCTCACTTTTTTCAGTTATGCAACTTCAAGAAGACTCTGGATTCCTTTTCTCTATTTTGATAATCAAAGACAGTAATGAGGTACCTCCAAAGTTGTTCCCTTTCCAAGCTGATCAGGTCCAACTCCGGTAGCTGCTCCTCATGCTGCAACTACTTCAGCCCCAGTCATCTTATTGCCCAGTCACTGAATTCACTCTGGTTTATCTAAGTAATTTCTTTAAAATCCGACCTTAAATATCCTTCTATTCTTACATGATAATTCTATAGCAAAAGAAGGCTGGGTCACTTTAAGCAAGGACATTCTTTAGCTGTAAAAACTCAAAAATAAACCTTTATGTGGAATTGACACAACCACAGATGTCAAACCAACATTCTGAAATTCTGGTGGTTTCCCCTGCTTGTTTGTGGGCAACAAAGTACTACTGAGTCTGTCCCTAAGGCAGTATACAGGTTCTCGAAGATACAAAGATCAAGAAGGGAGAGTGTAGTTGAATACATAAAGAAAGTATGTTGAGAAGGTGACAATTTCAGGCACTTGAATGTCAGGAAATAACATTTCCTGAAGTAACATTATCTAAGCCGTGCTATATATTTTATGACATAACTTATGTTTTACCACAGTTAAAGGTAAGACACATACTTACAAAGAAGAGTGGGAATGTAAAAGACTGCACTAAGAAGGTAACCTTTTCCATACACCAGTATTTAAAAGCTTAAAAGGCTAACTGTATAGCGTGACTTGTTTAAGGTTTTGTACTCAATTTCTATTTAAAAAAAATAAAAAAATAAAAAAATTATAAAAAAAAAAAAAAAAAGAGAAGAAAGTACAAGACAAGGATATTTCCAAGGAGTTTCAAACATTTCCAGTGTGGACATAGCATGGAAAGTGCCTTCTTGTTGGTATACTTTGAAACTATGTTATAGAAAGCTGTTAGCAAGAGTTTTCAAAACCCCAATTGTGTGAAAAAGGCATACTCAGATTTATGCAGTCTTATCAGTTGTATGTAGAGATAGATTGATAGATAGGAAAATCTAGGAAATATGTTTTCTGAAATACTGATATGGCAAACAACTTGGAATGGTAGAAGTGATTCAGAAGGATGTGAATGCTGGGCCAGTACTTGTAAATGAAGCAGAATGGTTTAAGTCACTACAAATGATGTTTAGACTGACTGATCACAAGTGAAGCCACGATCGGGATAGACAGAGATTTAATTAGGAAAGAGGTAAAAGTAGCCTAACTAAGGACCATTAATGCAGCTATGTAAAAAAAAGTCACACCAGAAACATTTGATACCACTATCAGATGATATTTCTGTATTGTCTGACTTTCAGTATGATTCTGCTTTCAAAATAAATCTCTCAAAAAAATTTGTTGTTGTTCACTATACAAAGCAAATTCATGAAACACTTACCAAGTGAGACATCAAGAGAAGCAACAGCAGATGAAGAATAAATAAGGTAGTAATTTATATCATGAAAGGAGCTACAAACAGACAATCCTTGATTCAGTCCTGTTCAGTATCTTTGCTAGATATCTGGAAACAAATATAAAGCAGTTGCTGGTGAAGTCTGCAGATAATCTGAGCAGCCGTGGCATGCTAAATAAAAATGAGAAATTCTACCAAGTGACCAGTACAATCAGGTATGCTCAGTTACACAGCATTAATTCCTTTTGGTTAAATGAAAAGTCACCCTGCTGGGAAAACAAGAAGGTAGGTCAAGTTTACAGGAAGAAGACTTTTTCGAAAAGAAAAACAACAACAAAAAAAGCCTTCCTAAAGCAGTGAATTGAAGGGAGGCACCATTGGCAATGTAGGGAACCTGCTGAATATGTTTTGCAAGGCCAACAAAAAAAAGTATTTCTGAAATACTTGTTCTTGTCAGTAGTTCACTCCTAAGGGAGAAGTGAAATGGTAAAGAAAGCAGTAAATATATCTGGTAATCTGGGTAATCTATTCAGTGCATCAAGCATAGAGCTTGGCCTAGGCATCCAATATTCAATAGTTTAAATATGCAATGTTTAGGTTTAGTCTGAGTGAGGAAAATTAATATAAGCATCAGAACTTTTTCTGAACATTTATTCCACTTGGTAAAAACCTTTGTTGCATTGCCACCCACTAGTGGTTTTTCTGTTGTTGTCGACAAAATACATTTGTAATTTGGTGCTGAGACTTCTCTGTTTCAAGTGTGAGTTAGTTACTTTCAAGCATGTGACATCTAAGCCTGAGTAGAGAATTACAGAGAATTATATTAGAGAAAAACTGGATGGTAGAGGATATCTTTTTTCCCTACAGTGGTTTTTATGCAGTTTCTAATCATTATATTATATAAGAAACTTCTACATAAAAACAAGAGCTATTAACGAACATTATGTCTCGAGAAAGTTACATTCTTCCTTTCCCTTCCCTTTTGGCTATATTTAGCTTCTTTCTGTTGTTTGTTGTTGTTGTCTACTAGTGGTTAGCAGTCAGAAAAGAGGTCTACATATCATGGTCATGAGAGTCTATTTGAAGTCTGGAAGAGGATA
The DNA here is from genome assembly GCF_054131305.1 of Coturnix japonica. NCBI lineage: Eukaryota > Metazoa > Chordata > Aves > Galliformes > Phasianidae > Coturnix > Coturnix japonica. The sequence continues at coordinate 123,646,407 of NC_140663.1, forward strand.
GTTTGTAGTGAAATAAAGCTTTTTCTTTTTTTGTCACCTTTGCCACTTGTGAGTGTAAATATGTTCTTGAAATCCAGGGGAGAACTCCATTAGGATTGAACTGTAGAAGAAGGAAGAAATCTATTTAAAATGTACATTTGATTATTTTGTCCAATTCTTATTTCTGTATAGCAGATTTGTAAAAATTTTCAGCCACTATAATTCAATGTCTTTTTTTTTTTTTTTTTTTTCTAGTTCAGAATTTCCAATTTAAATTTTTAGCTTTAAAATGGTTTAGCCAGCTTGGGAGACACTCTTTAATACAAAGAAAAGTGCAGAAATGACTGAACACTATTATGGAATTAAATGAAAAGAAGAAAGTATTAAGGGGTGAAGGAGGTGTTATTGATGTGGAAAATGAAATGGAGACCCTTTTCCAAAGACTTCTTAAAAGATCTGTCCTTACAGTGCCTTCCTGCCATTTCCTCCCTTTCCCCAAAGATTTTGTAGGTAAAACCTGTATTGTAGGTGTTTTTCTACCCATGAAATATTCATCAGCTCTGCAGTCTTTCCTTAAAGGAAGGAGCCAATAAAAGAAATACTTTAGATATTCTTATAAGGAAAAGAAATTCAGTGCTGCCCAACTTCAAAAATTAGGTGCATTTGAGAAAGAGAACTATGCCACAGTCTTCAATATATTAGCTCTCTCCCTATAAATCTGTAGCTAATGATGTAATGCGTAACATGAAAATCATATTGGATTTATATTCAGTTCCATTAGGAATATGACCTTTTCTCATTTGGAGAAATGTAGGCACTATTTTTTGCCTGAAATGGGGCAATCTAAACAGAGTAGCTTCTGAACTGTAAGGGACAATGACTGATGATGATTTCAGAAATATTCTGTTGAGAGCATGCTGGTTATTTGAACTCGATTAAAATGCTGTGTGAAAAATCTTATGCGAAAGCTTTCTCTTCTGATGCAATATGAATTCAGTGAGGATGAAGTGTATTAAACCTCTTCATTCCACCTTAATCATGACTAAAACACTAACGATTAATCCTCCATGTAAAGAAATTATTATCAATCTCATAAAGTGTTTTTTTTTTCAGTTGAAAGTGTTTGTCTTCTGAAATGTCTTTTAACATACTGAAAATGAAGAAAAATGCTGTTGTTGCAGCTCAGAGCATGATGTTCTATGTAAATTTTACTTCCTTTTAAAAATTAAAAGCATCCAACAAGCAAACAAAAAAAAAACAACCCAACCTCTTAGATATTCAAAACCATATTTTTTTTTCTTTATCTATTAATGTTTTCTAAGGAGCACAAGTAAGGCAAAACATTAATTATTCACAAAATTGTACTTCCATTCATTCAGGATCAAGAGTGGAATTGAACTTAGATATATCATACTTTAAGGCTATAACTTCATTCTCTCACTTCACCTCAGTTCCCCCAAGGACTTTCCTGCTCCAATGATTACATGGCAAAAATGTTCACAAAGAAATCATGATTCAAGTAAAGTCAGGTTGCCAAGACATGTGTGGTGCCTAAGAATCACAGAATCATTAAGGCTGGAAAAAACAGCTAAGATCACCTAGTCCAACCACCTGCTCATCCCCACCATGCCCACTAACCACATCCCTCAGGGCCACATCCACATGCTTCCAGGGATGATGCATCACCTCCGTGGGCAGCCATTCCAGTGCCTGACCAATCTCTGAGAGAAAAAGTTTTTCCTTATGTCTATTCTAAACCTCTTCTGGTACAACTTGTGTCCATTTACTCAGGTCCTGTTTGTTGTCTGGGAGAAGAAGCCAAGCCCCTTCTCATCACAACCTCCCTTCAGGAAGTTGTGGAGTGTAATGAGGTCTCCCCTGAGCCTCCTCTTCTCCAGACTGAACAATCCCAGCTCCCTGAGAAGACTTGTAATGATGACACTCTACAGGCAAATCTGGGAAAGACCTTTCCAATGTGGCAGCAGGGCAGGACTGAAATTTACACAACTGAATTAGAATGAATGGTGGAAAAAAATCCTGCAGTGGGATCTTCAGAACCTCCTTAAATTCATCTTGAAAAGATATTGCATACTGCACAGGATTATCATATGTTAAGATACCATTCAAGTCCTGTTTACCACTGAATTATCCAGGCTTGCTTCTTCATGATTTCATTTATCAAAATTTTTTTGAGGAAGGCTAGTTTATCTAACATAGAACATCAAGAACATCATACATCATCAGATTGATTTTAAGACCATTTATGAAGAAATTATGAAGGTTGTAATCTCTCCATTATAAAATAAAACAAAATAAAAACAAAAACAAAAACAAAAGAAAAAAAGGAACCAAGACATAACAAATTTCTCATAAAAGTAAAAATATATGAAAACTGAAAAAAAAAAAAAAAAATTCCATGATACATTTTTGATTCTGGTGCCTCAACACAGTATAAATGGAAAAATATCAAATAGAAAAGGATGAGGCTCTTGAAGGGCATTAGGGCTGAAACACCTCAATAACATTTGCAAATCATTTTCAGGGTTATGATCATGATATCAAGCCAAGAAAGTTTTGTCAAAAATGTGCTTGACTGCTTTCTGGGAGTTGTTTTTGCAGATTCCACTTTGGGTTAATACTTCAGGTAGGAACATTTTCTTCACTGATTATCAGTCATCTTTTGTATGAGTAACTCTCAGCTCAGCATGAATTTGCCTTACTTCTCTCTCTGGATATGGAGAAAGACTCAGACTTACTTTCATTAGACACTTGCTTTAAGAAGATGATTCCCATCTGTTTTGCTGTGAATTTTACACTAGAAATTTTGATTTGGGGGATTTAAGGAATATTTCATTTCAGAAAGCTTTTTGAATCTATATTTTTATAAAATACTAAAATAAGAACTGCTTTTCCTTTGTACTTAAAAAAATATATTACCTTTTTTTCATATGGCTTGGGAATAATTGAGAGATTCTTTCCATCTTTCATCCAAAAATCAATCCAGGAAATGTTATGCATTGACATTCTACTCATAGGGGAATCAATTCCTGTATCAGAGGCCAGGAGAGGTATTCTTACATGGGCTAATGAATGGTGTCTTCAAAAGCTTGCACTTACAGTATAAAATAAGTAAATAAATAACACCTTTTCACCATACTGATAAAAAAATCTTGCTCTTTAAGTCTGAGATTTGTCTGTTTTCTCCCCATCCTCACATTAGTGGAATAATGTGGGCTCTCACTGTACTAATGTCTGATAGTTGGCATTTGCTTAGGATGACAAGATGCCCCCAGCCTGGCAATGATGAACAGATATGGTTAGGGCACAGGTACAGCATTAGGCTGCCTGTTTTGCTAGGTTTTGGTTATGAGAAGAAGCTTTTGAATGCTGCCATGGATCCATGCTGTGATGGATATTACTGTCATACATGATCTGAGTTTCATTCTCATCGTGTATGCCTATAAGATTTTTCATTTCATTTTCTAAATCAAGAAAAACACTGTAAGATCCAAGTAAGAAAATAAATATCTGTTGTTTGGCAAATCCTTCTAAAGTGCCAGAAGAAGCTTTAGATGAAATTATTCTGAATTGCTGAAAAGAATAAATAAATGTAGATATATAAAAATTTACTGCTGTTAAAAAATCTACAAGATTAAAAAAAAGCAAAACAACAAACAAACAAACAAAAAACCCCACAAAATAAAAAGGAAAAACAAACAGCAAACCTCCTTTTACTGATTCAGTCTTCACTGAAAGACAAATACCACAGACAGACTGATACTGTGCACTTCATCCTCTAGCGCCATTATACTTTCAATAGGTCTTCATAACAACACACCTGGGCAGCAACTACTTTAGGAAAATGAAGTCTGGTCAGTCTTAAAATATGCTCCACAGAAAAAAAAGAAAAAAAGAAGAAAAAAAAAGATCCTTTTTTCTTCCTATTACCTTTTTTTTTTTTTTTTTTTTTTTCCTGTAGATGTTCCTCTACATTCTTTATCAAGGTAAATCATCCACTGAACTAACTGTGGAGGAAGTCTTTCTTTTCAGAAAATCAGTATTTGTGTGTCATAGATGATAAGGCAGAACACGTGCAGCTATTTCATATCCCTAAAAAAATCGTAATTGTATGGCATTGTGATAGACTTAGTATACAAAGGGTTAGCATGTGTCATTAAAAGAATGAGCAAGCTTTTGATTTTAATTGTAATTGTAATCTTCTACACTGAAGCCTCAAATGCATCGTTTGAAATCTATTGGAGATGTGAGTTTTCACTGCAGCCACTTTACATTTGTGATACATTAAAAGGTGTAATCCAACTGAAATGGAAATCACTGTTCTTGAAAACAAATTACAAATGAAGATAACAGGGCAGCATACTAGCACTAAAGCATCCAAGAGCCCATCTGAGGCAGTTTTCTTTCAGACCCAAATTGCAGCAGCCCTGTTATCATGGGTAATAGGGTGCTGCTAAGGCAGGTTGATTACAAGGCTATGGTAAACAATCCTTTTAAATGCAGTGCTTGGTAGACGTGCACATACAACATTAATCAACTGAATTCAAACAGAGCCACAAAGGGAAGTGGTGGGCCAGCCCCTGTTACTTTAGCTCACGCAGTAAGTGTCCAAAGTTCACTCTTCTCTTGCCACAGTGGTGTTTTCCATTCCTTTCTAATCAGCGTTAACTTGTGTGAAACCTTAATTGTGAACCTCATGGGAAACAATAACAACAAAAAAAGAACACTTGAGGTTTCCTCTCAGAAGGGGTTACGTTTTCATGTTTCAGGGTATAGCAATTTTGATTCATTTACGCAGTGACCTCCCTGGTACAGGGCTGGCTCTGATTTTATGTATTTGCTCAGCCCATGGGCTGGGTGAAACTGTAAGATGGGGGCTGGTGTGCAAGACCACCATGCAGTACTAATCCAAGCAGAAACCAACCTTCTCTCTCCAGAGATCATTTTCCCACTACAAATCAGCATTTCCAAAAAATCCCCACCCAAATGGCCACCGTTATTTTAAGAGCAGACATTGCTTTTCCCCTCACCATCACATTTCATAATACCAGCCCCCTTTGAAAACTGTCATAACTCAGTTTATTACACTGCTCAATCTGTTTAAAAGGTTCTTGTGTTCATAGCATTTATTGCAAAGAATACTCCCCTACGATTGGAGATTTGCTTTAGAAAAGCTGCTGTAATGAGGAGGATAAGCATCATTTGGGAAGATGTTGATGGAACATGGGAAAGGAGGTAAGCTTCAGAAAGAGAAGTGTGATAAATAGCATCTATTTAAAGTATAAATGAAGTAATTTACATCTGCCTGAAAATAGCATTAAATAATTCAGTAAATGATAATAATAACATACAATGAATGATAGCTAAAGAATACTTAATAAAATAACTTACTATGAGAGGCCAGGTACAAGCAATCATTGAACATGGCCATAATCAAAAATCCAACTTATCTGGGAAATTTTGAAGTGAAGTTTTTAATTAAAACATCTGCAATTCCTTGAAACAAAGAATATGTGCTAACTTGGTTCATGAAAAAAAAAAAAAAAAGCATGTAAACACTGGAACTCTACAGAACATAGAAAAAGAATTTTGAAACAGAGAGAGGAAAAAATGTTTGAAACATGGGTGCTGGGACAACAGAAAGTAATACTAATGGAGGCTGCGGCCTTTCACATCAAGGTTTCTAGTTAAAATCTAGTCCCAACCAAGCAATATAAAATGCTTCCACAACACAAGATGACAAATGAGCTATTATTCTTCAGACCTAGTTTCTGTGAGGACTTTCTGTGAGGACTGCTAGAAACATGGGGCCATATTAGATCCCTTTCTGGTAAACTGGGAGACTAGATGATAATGAGTAAGACTTTGCTGTCCTCTCCAGAACTTGATCCTCTAGAACAGGTTATTTCCAGCACTCTCAGAGACATGGCGACTATACACTGAACCATTTGAAGAAGAACAGAAAGCATGAGTATTTACCATGTTATGCTGAATTGCTTTTCCCCCAGTTTCCCTCTGATCACAGATTTGTAATGTTGTTTGTGAATCTGGACTGTTTCATGGTGATATATGGGAAATACATATCCACAAGTTTTGTTTGTTTGTTTGTTTGTTTGTTTGTTTTTCTGCAGAGTGCAAGTAAGTATGTGTTTATAAGTGCATTGAAGTTCACTGCACTTCATACGTAGGTTAGTGTAAAATGCAGCGAGTAAATGGCTATGAAAACTCATCAGCATGAATAGACAGATACACCTTTACTAAAAAGCTTCTCTATTCCCTGTACAGGCACATGATAGGCACAATGAAGCCATTCCCCCTGGGGTGCTTTACTAAGGTACGTGATCATCATTACTCACAGGGAATAGCTGTAGGAATATAAAGGTAATTCACATCACTTAGTTCTTGGATTTACTTCAGCCTCTTCCTAGACAGTTACAAGCCTTGTTTTCTGGAGAATGGTTCTCAGGAGGGATATGATATGAATGTTAATCCTCCAGTATTGACTGACATTACATTTCCTTTCAAATAGTCATAGAAACATAGAATCATTTGAATTGGAAGGGACCCTTAAATGTCATCTAGTCCAGCTCCCCTTCAATGATCATGGACACCTACAGATAGATCAGGTTTCTCAGAGCCCCATCCAGCCTGACCTTGAATGTCTCCAGGGATGGGGCATCCACCACCTCTTCGCATGCCAGAGCTTCTTCATTACATATAAATCTAAATCTCCCCTCTTTTAGTTTGAAACCATATTCTCTTGTTCTGTCACAACAGTTCCTGCTACAGCCTGTCCCCTTCTTTCTCACATCTCCCCTTTAGATACATAACAGCTGCTATTGAGTCTCCCAGGAGCTTTCTCCAGACTGAACAGCCCCGTCTCTCTGCTAGTCCTCATAGAGGAGCACTCCAACAGGTCTATGTCTCTCCTGTACTGAGGACTCTGCATGTGGATGCAATACTCTGGGTAAGATCTCACCAGCAAAGAGCAAAGGGGCAGGATCACCTCCCTCAGCCTGCTGGTCATGTTTTTTGATGCAGCCCAGAATTTCTGGACTGTGAGGGCACATTGCTGGCTCATGTCCAGCTTGCCACCCACCAGTATCCCCAAGTCCTTTTTGATAGGGCTGTATTCCAACCATAGATCCCCCAGCTTGTACTGATTGCGATGGCTGATATGATCCAGGAGCTTGACCTTGCATTTGGCATCAGTGAACATCTTGACGTTCACCTGGGCCCACTGCTTGAGCCTGTCTAGGTCCTTCTAATGGTATTCTTGGTGTCACCTGCAAACTTGATCCCACTGTTGATGTCATTGATAAAGATGTAAAGAGTTTAAACTGAAATAATTTTCAGTGCTCATCAATGCAGCATAAATTTAACAGGTGGCCTACACTGAAGTGCTCTAGTGGCACAGAAGTAACTCGCTGATAGAAGCCCAGATGAAAGAGATTTGGGGGTCTTGGTGATGGCAAGCTGAACATGAGTAAATAGTGTGCTGAGTAGACCATAGCTCTTTCACATTTTGAAGAGTTGTCAATGATGCCCTCACACTTCTTTTTGGATGCCATTAAAAAAATATTATTATTTTTTTTCTTCTACCAGTGACTTTTCCTTAGCAGCAATATCACAAGGGTGGTCTTTTTTAAAGCTGCATTAAAAATGCTTATTTGATGGATCAAAGTTTCAGTGTCCAGAGAAGTACATACACTAATAAAACACAGATGTACCTTTAAGCATTTAACCAGAATAATAAAGATTTCATCGTTCATGTTAAGCATAGTCTTTTAAGGAGTTTCTGTATTAATATGACCTGTCATAAAATGATCGTTAAGTTTCATTAGACAATAATAAAGATGGAAGGAATGAAAATAGCACAAAACTGGTTCCGTTAGTTTTAAAAATGTATACTTTCCCTGCCACTATGAAAAAAAAAAAAAAAGAAAAAATTGAAAATTTCTTAGGAGTGTAATAATTTTAAATTAGAAACATCTTTAAGAATACAAAATATTGAGAATTATACACAAAGAGGGACATGTAGCTGACTGTGAGTTCAGCTCAACCATACAAAGGCAGCTCACAGCACAGACTTATAACAAATTGGGCAATCCAAGATGCTGTAGTCAAGAACTATATGAAACAGGGATCATTTGTACACATGGAGCTGAAAAATACAGCTGTTGTTTTCACTCAGAGATAATAATCATATACCTGGGCTGTAGGATAAGGCTTGCTTTCTTGGTTCATGACCATTAAGAAACAACTCTCCCATTGTTAACATTCAAGAGGAGAGGCTGCAAATGCGAGGTTGTACAGGAAACAAAGATGTGGGAATCATTTAGTGCAACCCTACACTTAGACAGGTGCCACTCTTAGTCTTTTTAATTGATCTCATTTGTTACTTATACCTGTAAATCACACTGTTATCATCTCTGAACAAGCAATGGAAACCAGAATTTGTCACTGGCTGAAGATAGCAGACCAAATCCTCAAATGGGCTGGTCATATAGGTTTACTGGCTTAATTACACAACAGTACATTAGATTGAAATGAGATACTTAGAAAAATCCAAATTACATGCGGCCTCTTGTTTCTTTATCCCACATTGACACAAAACACAGTTCAAATGCTACTGCTAAGAGAGTATGTTATAGTCCTCTGAGAAAGAAAAAGCCAGACACAGAGTCAGTCCTGAAATAGTTGAAGATTTTTTGTTATTATGCATCAAAATTAATCTTCTGTTGAAATAAAAGCCTAATATGCAAGCAGCATGACACTCACACCCCAGAGCTGCTGAAGCATTGTGGAGCGTCATGAAGTACACATTTTCAGTCATGTTTTCTACGTACTATTGTGTATGCATCTTAAATACAAATGGATCACAAAGAGATATCAGTGCAGAAGGAGCAGACTACAATATCCTTTTCCATACATTGTTGTTCAAAATAATGACAAAAGCAAACTTCTGAGATAAGATGTCTCCTCCTTCTGTTCTTGTTATGACTGCTTCTCAGGCTTTACATAATTAGTCCCCACTTCCTGGCAGAAACAGAAGAATTTGTAAGGACTATTTTGCTCGTATGTAATTTGCCAGCTTTTTTTTGAGACTATAGCTCCTTCTTCACTAAGCGCATTCCAAAATTGAGTCCTGTGGTCCTTCAAGAAGGAAGTGTGGATCATAGAATCATAAATTCATAGAATCATAGAATCACAAGGTTGGAAAGGACCTACAAGATCATCTAGTCCAACCATCCTCCCATTACCATTGCTTCCACAAGCTACTAAACCATATCTTGTAGCTCCTCATCCAGATGTCTCTTGAACACTGCCAGGGATGGTGACTCCACCACCTCCCTGGGCAGCCATTCCACTGCCTGACCACTGTCAGAGAGAAAAAGTTCTTTATTATATCTAACCTAAACCTCTTCAGGTACAACTTCTGGCCATTTCCTCAGGTCCTGTTTGTTTCCTGGGAGAAGAGGCCAAACACCTCCTTATCACAACCTCCCTTAAGGAAGTTGTAGAGTGCAATGAGGTCTCCCCTGAGCCTCCTCTTCTCCAGGCTAAGCAACCCCAGCTCACTCAGATGCTCTTCATAAGTCTTGTGCTCAAGACCCCTCACCAGTTTTGTTGCCCTTCTCTGGACATGTTCCAGGGTAACAGAAGACTACTTTCTAAACAGTAATATTGCTTTGAACATAACCTCATCTGATATTGGGGAATTGTGGAAGGAGGTCTCTCAGCAACCAAGTTAATATTTATTGGTAACAGTGAGTGGCAGGAAGGCAAAAATGTGGGATTGACAAGGAATATATGAGAGCAATTGTGCATCCTGGGGTCTTGAGGCATTTCAAGTACTGCTGAAGAAGAGGACAAGATTAACTGGGGGGAAGAAGGATGTAGGAGGAGAGAAAGATAGAAAATGCAGGGCAGAAAAACAGCAGAAAACAAGAACAAAAAGAAACAGAAACGCTGAGAAAAAAATGCAATTCCTCAATTTGCATTGGAAATATGAGGTAAAAAGATGACACTAATGAAGAAGAAAGAATGAAAACTGCACTGTGAGATGAAGGATCTGATAAAGTAAAAACTATGTAAGGAGAGCAGGGTGAATCAGTAAAGTATATGGAATAAGTGATTTACACACTCTCACAAGTCTCTTTTAGAATGGAAGACAGAGAAGAGAAACTAGTGAAAAGAAGGCTGAGTCATAGTTCACAAAAGGAAAAGAAAAAATAGAAGAGAGAAAATAAAATAACTGAAAAGAAGGGAATACTTGAAATGCAAAGAAAATTTCACAAACAGGAAAAGCAGAAGAAAAATTATGAAAAAAAACCATGAATAAGAAGAGTATAGAAGGATTTATTTATTTATTTATCTATTTATTTATTTATTTATTTTAAAGGAGGAAAATGTGAGGTGGCATGGAGACAATTAGATGGAGGAAACAACAATAAACAGCACCCATAGTAATTCTCCAGCAAAAATTCCCTAGTAAGAATTCATCCATTCACTGAACATAACTAGATCACTACTTAGTCATTAAAATTTGGGAAATTAGATGATATCTTTATTCTTATTGTCAAAAATCTGCCCCTACAGACATTACCTCTACCTATTGTCATTAATCTCTTTGAGATGTATCTGTCAGCAAAGAAAGCTAACACTTTTCTCAACTTTATTCATAGCACTTTATGACACACCTTTCTGCTAGCTAGCAGCATACAGGGATAGTAGCAGCGCAGTGCAATTGGAATATGTTTTTAAATCAGTGATTGCAAAAATGAAATGCAGATAATAAACTACATAGAATCATGCTAGAACTGAAAGGAATTAGAATTTGTGTTCCAAAACTTCCATGGATTGCAAAATAGATTTGAATGATTCATTTATATCAGTAAGAAACTCTATTCAGGCCTATACGGTAGGTGTTTTTATGAGGTAGAAGTGGATCATACTTCATTTTTTCCTTGTGATGTACTGCCTGACCTATTTCAAATGAGACAGACTTCAACCACATCTTATTTTCCTTTCATTCTCTTTCTCAGAGTCTCAGAAGGTGTACCTTACTCCAATGGAATGGAGAAGCTTCTTGGGAGTTTTGCATTCAAAAAGTATAATAAGGGCTGAGAATGATCTCTACAGACTAATGTGAAAAGGACAGTGGTACCTGAGGAAGGACAAAGATACAGAGCTAATACAAGTGCAAAAGCTGCTTGAATAAAGCCAATGCAGTCTGAAATTCTATTGCTGTTTCTTCATCCAGCCTACCCAAACTCCTGACCACACTGAAGGCCACCATTTGTATTGCTTACAGACACTTTTCAAAACTAACAGTACAGATAAATCTAATTTCTATGATCATTTATATCTTCTTCTAAGTTCATACTGGTTTGGTATTCTCTTCTTCTAGCTCCTTTCATGAATTAGTGACTACATACTCGGTAGTCACTAATTCACAAAAGACACTCCTCGGTTTGTGAGCCCTGAAACCAGAACTCAACAAATTCAGGACTTCAATTTCCATTCCTGTAAACTTTTGAATAATTATAAAAGTAAGTGTTCAGGTGTCCTAACCATTGATATTATCATTTTAACCACAAAGTTCCTAGATGCCAGTGTCACTACATGATCCTTGAGGTCCCTTCCAACCCGGGTCATTCTGTGATTCTGTGATACAGTCATGTTTGCAGTACTGAAAAGTGGCTAGTGTTTGCTCTGCTAGGCATACTCTTCCCTGTAGTAAATGGGAAAAGTAGCAATGATGTGGATCTATCATGCCTGGCACCAATCTTGTACAAAGGTATATGATGATATGAGGTATATGATGGCCTGAACATTTCCCTGGGGAGCCTATTCCAATGCTTAACCACCCTTTCTGTAAAGAAGTTTTTCTTGATATCCAACCTTAACATCCCGTGGGGAAACTTGAGGCTATTTCCCCTAGTCCTGTCATTTGTCATCAGTGAAAAGAGACCAACCCCGCTCTCACTGCAATCACCTTTCAGGTATCCAAAAAGAGCAATAAGGTCTCCCCTCAGCCTCCTCTTCCCCACAGTAAACAGCCCCAGTTCCTTCAGTCACTCCTCATAGGCCATATTCTCCAAGCCCTTCCCCAGCCTTATTGCCTTTCCTTGGACCTGCTCCAACACCTCCGTGTCCTGTCTGTATTGATGTTCCCAAAACTGAACACAGGGTATTGGTAGACTGATGAACAGTTGACAGAGTATAAGCCAGCAATGTGCCCAGGTGTCCAAGAAGGCCATCTTTTCATCCTGCCAGTAGAATAGAAATGGATCACACTAAAACTACTTTCACTTTTAAGCTTGAACACATCCGACCTGAATAATATTTTTGTTAATTGTATTTGATCCAGTAAATTTATCTGGTTTAAAAACTGAACTAGTTGGAAAAAAAGTTAGAAGTTGATTAGCTCTGCTTCTAGCAAAATATTTCAAGCTACCATAACGAGTTAGACTTCTTGAATTTCCAAGGGAAAGTGATCAAACACTTGTCTCATAAAGAAAACAGAAGTAAAATCATGGATTTAGAACAACAAATGTTTTTACCAGATCAATAAATGTTTTTACCAGAACCACATGGATATTACAGTGTATATTTTTTCATCTGTAATTGTACTCTGCTGAACACATGTATCATAAAATTGCAAGAAGTAGATGACTGAGCTTTTAAAATAGCTATCAAAGTACAGATTTGAAAGTTCAAAACATCAAAAAGTGAATTTGAAAAGTGATACCCACCAAGAGATCTGTACACTTTCACAGTTCCAATAGAGGTAACCAATCAGTCTTTTTGTTGAATTTTGATTTAAGCAGGTATGCATTTCAGTTTCATAATTTGAGATCTTTTATCCTCCCATTAATAGCTTGCAATGAAAAGCAAGAATTATGAGGTTTTATTAGCTTTGATAGAGAAGCAACAGTTGGTTTAATGTGGCCTGTTTGTCTCTACAGTTTCCTTTTTTGCAACAGCAATAATAAAAAAATATCTGAGTCTCAATATTTTATTTGCTTGAAGTAGAGGAAGGAGCAAGTATTTTTCTGTGTTAGGGAACTGCATAAGAAAAAGGGTTGTCTCTGTCTTTCCTTGCTGTAAGATCTCACTGTGAAAACTGAAGTGGAAATTATTGTTGCCTGGCATTGCACTTCTGACTCCACAGCTACATATTATGAGGCTTGTGTGCAATTAGCCAGTTCGTTATTTTATCCTAATTTTATAATAAATCACTTCACTCTTTTTCTCTCATCCATCATCAACTTATCTGCCTGCAAGTCAAAATGGTACCAATTATTAATCAAGGCCACAGGCACCCGCTCCTGCATAGGGGCACCATGTTTCAACTGTCAGGTGGCATCCATCCCAGCCTCTCTTTGTCAGCAATAAAGAAAATGAAATTGGACTAATATGAATCTCATTTCTGCCCTGATTAAAGGCCTACATTTTCCTTAGGCATTGCCTGACCAGGTCCTGACTTGTGAGATATTCAGTGTTCTTGTAATGTCATTCGGACAGAGCGCGCCTGTCTCCTTAGGTCATTGTTCTTCAGATTCACTTGTTTTACATGGAATATAGGCTAGAAAATCTAGACTTCCTTTGGGGTGTTAATTAAGAGGAGCATCCAAAATTAATCAGCAAATTCACTAGGGCGAAGGGGAGCTGTCTGAAGGCCTCGATATAAAATGTGCTTCTAGTACAGAGAAATGAGCCTTCGGCTATTGACAAAGAGAAAACAAGTGCACAGACGGCAATCTGACATAAAAATTCATATACGTATACAATTTTACATTCATTTTCCTTGTCAGCTTGTCACCTTTAATTATAAAGGTTGATTCGCTATTTGGCAGATCTGGAAATTGTAAACGCTTGGCCATTTGAATATCATCATATGGTCAGTGTCTTCAAAAAGAATGACACAGGAGCATACCAGGAAAGGAACATTGTAAAATCCAAGCTCAACTTCTTTGATTATCACCTTGAAGAATCTTGCAGGTCTTTCTGACAACTGTGAACCTGGCTATAGAGGCAAACAAGTTATGACCACTTGCAGAGAAAATATTGTATTGACAAGTTGTTATTCCCTATTTCTTTTTGCTTATAGTAGTTTCTAAACTTCATTTCTTTAATTCTTTTATTACTCACTCAATTCTAATGTTATTAGTATTTGGTGTGAAAGATCTACATAGACCTTCAGGCTACTAATGACCTTTACGTGAAAACAGCAAATTCTGTTTTGCCCAGCAAAGAGAAGACTTAAAAAAAAACCAAACACGTTAATCCCATGTCATGCAGACACCTCATTGAGAAGCTTTACAGACAGTTAAATATTTGAATCAGTTAAGTTTGTTTTAAGTAGGCATGAAGACAGAACTGAGATTCTTCAGCAAGCTACAGGACTTCATATTTGTGCTTTCAAGGAAACCTGTGAGTTTGGGTTTCAGAGGCTACCTGTTGTAGATGCTTTCTTGTTCCAGATTTCATATAGACCAGTTCCCTTTGATTTTTTGTTTTGGAAGTTTGGAAAGACCAAAGGTAACCTCTTTTTATGTTACAGCAAGCCATAGTTTCAAACTCAGAAGAATCGTACTGCTCAGATTTGGATAGACAATTAGTTTTTGTGTAAATGCATAGACTGATGACATAAACACAGGCTTGAAAATGTGACAGACACATGCAATCACAGCATAGGAAATAAATCAGTTTTGCAGATATATTCTGAAGACTGATACTAAAGTTTTTACTTGGACCAGCTACTGACTCATGGTAATACTATAACGGTAAGCGGGATGAAAGCTTCACTGAAGAAGTGGTCTTGCACTTTTCAGTGGACACTTCCCCACTATTATGGAACAGAAAAACTACAGTGTAGAGACCAGTATGCTGAAACTCAGGAATATTGTTTTTATTTTAAGTGTCTGCTTCACAAGGAATAGCACATCCTGAAAAGGAATAATGTCCTACACTGCACCACACGCTAACTTATTGCTCAGCTTCATTAAGATTTTGCATCCATTTTTTTCTTAATTAGACACCTGTACTGCCATATGGATGTAATAAGGAAACCCTATACCAGTGTCTTTCCATCTACTGTATTTTTAAAACTTTATCTGTTGATGGGTGAAGATCCTCAGGGGTACTTAGCTTGCCAAAGCAACTATTTCCCTTACTTTTCCTAGCATTTAATAAAAAATGAATATTTATTAGGCACTATTTCTGTTTGTCAGAACAGTTGTGTAAGTTCACAGGGGAATTGTCCTCATGCTAAGGCTTACCTTGCCATACCTGTGACTGTGAAATATAATGAAGGTAGGTCAAAACTTGCAAGAATGAGTGCTTGCAATTTTTCTTTTACATCTGGAAGAAAACAATCTCAACACAGCAGTGTTGGTTTTTTTTGTTTTGTTTTGTTTTTTTTTTTTAATTGATGCCCAATCTCATTTGACTAATTTTATTAGGACTAATGGGACCTAATGTTGACACCTCATAGGTAACTTTAGGTTAGTCAATAACCTACTGACCAACACTAAAGAACCCTATCTAATAATTGCATCTAGTTTCTTAGTACAGAGTGTTCACCTTGTTTTCAATTAAAGATTTCCTCTATATTTTATAATGCCTGTAGTATAGTGAATATTTCTCTCTATCTCTTTATAACACCTAATAAATGGGAGAAATCAATTCACTATTTACTCCTTATGTATTCTCCAAAGTATTACTTAACTAGAATAATGAGACAGCTGACTGGACTGAGATCAAAAAGCAAGAGCAAAAGTAAAAATTGGAGCATTCCAGGAGGTCCTCTCCAGTCTATTATAGTCCAGTTAATTCCCTACTATTTATTTGTGTGCTCTTTTCAACTTTTAACATAAATTAAAAATTTAAACTATGAACTGTAGACCTTCACTATGAGTTATCTGCATAACTGTAATGGTTGTTTTGAAATGACATATCTTTTTCAAGGTCAAACTTGAATACAAAACAGCATTCAATTTCCTAAGAAAGATCCACGTGTATGCATTCCTTCCTTCTACAGAAGTTCAGACACAGAGGCTAAGCCTATATTGCAGTGCATGAATGCTCTGAAACCTAAGAATGAAGCCAAATTCCCCAGCTGTTCCTCACTGCTATATACATACAGCTCTTAGGGTGATGATGTAGGGAGAAATGCTCTGAGGTGCACCCTGAGACTTAGCAAGCACTGAAGAAATAACTTCTGTGTCTAGATGCATCCCATCTTCCTGGCTGATAAACCATGCCTGGTGATCTCTGGACCATTGCAGAAAAGTGCCTGTCACAAACACATAAATTTGTCCTGTGTTATTCCAAACCAGAGTTAATGTTCAATAATGATTATTCTGGAGACTTAGGATGATGATGACACCTCTAGGAACTGTATGATGTATACCCATTATAATTCTGTGAACTGTTATTCCTTTTCTCCAGCTGATTTTATTTCTTGATGATAAACGCTACCTTCTATATACATTTTATACATCTGTGGCTATAGAATTGGATCAGGCAATCAAAAAGTCAATAGATTTTCTAGCATTAGATGAACGAGATTATGGTCTTGTGATGCTATGTGCTCACTAAATATGAATATAAAAATGAACAATTGTAAATGAAGGTAAATTGTTAGTTCATGAAACATTTAAAGAATGGTTACTAATCACAGAACAATTCACTTACAAACTTTAAGTTTCCATTAACTGAACCAAAATTTCAACAGGATTTTATTTATTTATTTATTTTATATTATTACTATTTTTATACCTATAGAGAAATCTACTGTACACTGAGCCTGGTGGTACCCTTTATTTTCCAAATAAACTTTATCTTGCCACTGAATGAAAGTTATCAAAACCACCTAAGATCTGAATGCCAGAACTTAATTAACTAATAATTACTGCATACTAAATTAAGAATTGTAGTAACATGAGGCATTTGCCTAGCTACGTTATCTTTGCTTTTTTTCCAGACTGCACAGGGTCGTTTGTGTTATATTTCCATGTAACCAAATTCTCCAAGCTGCTATGGAAGAAATCTGTTTTACAAAGACTGCTGTAACTCCTTTCATCTGTGTAGTCAGGTTCCTCAGACACCCCAGTGTAAGGGCCATGCACACTGGGACTGTAATCACTGGAGATAGATAGAATTTATTCTTTCACTACCTATCTCAATAATTAGTACTTTTAGTACTACAGAGGTGACACCCTTAGCACTGAAAACACCTGTGAATCTGAAGCACCCAATATTTGCATCTCTTGAGGTCTGTTTACAGTGTATATTTTACTCAGGAATGGGGCATTAGCTTTCCTGTCTTTTTAACAGCATATGATGACTTAATTATTGAATTAATATTAATCAATAGGAATTGTTTTTTTTGCAGTACTTTAAAATAAAATGTTGAGCACAACAGAGTTTAGCTGAATACTCCAGTGGTATCACGGTTTGATTCCTGTTGTGTCAGTGACTGCTTTTGTACAAGGGAAAGTCCACATACCCTTCTCCAGTGGGAATGCCTTGACTCATAGATGGCAGGCAAGTGAAAAAGAGCTTTCCCACTTGAAAATGTACTTTTACGTAACAGGATAAAAAAAAAACAACAAAAAAAACAAAAAAAACCCAAACAACTGACCATTGGTAATGGCAGGGCCTTTCCAAATGTTTGGGATCTGTGTTTGCACTCGGCAGCTTGACAGAGATGGTAAGAATTCATGATAACATATATGAAACATTGGCATGCTGAAGGTATTCTTCATATGTCAGGAGCTCTTCTGGTGGAGACATGCTCCATAAAGTACAAGCACAGTAGTTCTGGTGATGTAGAAGTGACCACTGAATGTCTGATTGTGCATCCTCTGTACCAGCCCCCTGAGCTGCAGGGAGCTGTGAAGGCATCAGGACAGCATAGGGTGGCAAATGTCTTTCTCTTTCTGATGCGAAGTGTAGGGACATGTTCTTTACTCTTTGCCACTTTCCAGTCTGGTACAGGATCATATACAGGTACACATTAAGTATAAAGGAAGTTACATTTTCATTTCTTTTGAGTACCCCTGTCACTTTCTGAGGGGAATTATGACTGATGTAACAGGTTGTGATGTGGATCATGTTGGTAACTTGTTCCGAACATCAGTAAATAGGCTTAAATTTATTTTGTCTCCAATGCAGTCTATAAACTTTAAGATAGCTTTCTGTGATAGGCAAGGTCAGAAGAATGGAGCAATACAGTGCACCCGGTCTTGCAAAGTACAACTTTGGGAAAGTCATTGATAAGTTGCCCCTGGTCCCACAACCAAAGTACACCTCTGGGAGAGATGGTAGCAACAGATGGTGCATTCAGCAGCATTGTAGTCCTTTTCAGCACTCATTTTTAAAGCAGTATTTCTGATTCATGATGTAAAATTAGTGAAAATGTGGTTGTCAGTTTGGTTTGGAGTTTGGATGGAATCCTGATTGTGTACTTTGTTCTTCCTTCTTTATACAAAAATGGAGTGATGACTACTAACAGAATAAATGAATGAGCAACTGAGAAGCTGTGGACTAGTATGTTATTCTTTGCACAGCAGTTGGATAAAATTCCTGTCAATCCCACTTTATCCTTAAAAGATATCCAGAATGATATAGCTTTATTTACATGATGCTTCCATCACACTGCAACTTAACTTTTAAATCTGTTACAGCAAGCAGAAGAAAAAGACTGCAAGAAGGAGCACAGCTCTGATTTACATGTGCTTTTTTTGCACTGGTTATCATCACAAAAAGTAGTTCCCAATATGGAGTGACAGATATGAGACCTTGAGATAATGGTAACATCAAAATATGTCAGATCCTACCAGCTCATGGAAATTTTTTAAAACATCACATTGACATTATTAAGTATTATATGATGTTGTGTGGTTGGAAGGAAATTAACAACAGAAAAAAACCTCCTGTAAGAGCTGAACTGGAAGTCAGATGTAGCTAATGCCAATCCTCATGTAGTTATGACCTGCTTCACTCTATCACAAAAAGCAACTGCTTGAATTGGCTTAATTTGCTTGACAGAAGCCTCCATCTAAGGAGCAGAGAATAGGACGATTGGCCTAATGATTCAGAGAAAGTGCAGTTCAAGCACTAACTGGAGGCTGAGTGAGGGTATATCTTCACCATAAAGGCAAAGTCAACAAAGATGGTTTTTGGTGAATGAGCTTGAGTCTGGAAACAGCACATCTAATTTTGAGGGGTGCTAGGCCTGAGCTAATAATTGCTACTGATTTACAAAGTCCTTGAAATAGTTTATCAGCTTGTCAGAACACTGCAGTAACACAGCTGGACTGTCTTCAGAGCAGCATTGTGCAGTGGATTTAAGTCATGTGAACAGATGAGCAACTCTCACTAGGTCAGAATTTTTCCCTGAAATGAACTGTATTGTGGCAAAGTATTGCCAGCCTCTCTAATTTACTCTATCGATCCTAGATATAATCCTATGTCAGTCTAAAGTACATGTATTCTTTAAGTTATGGAATATTTTTCCTAGGAGATTTCTGAAGGAGATGAACTGCAAGTACTGATTTAAAGCTGGAATTTCTGAGGTGGCTGCAGTGCACTTATTTTGGTCTGAATGTTTGGTCTCTGAAAGAGTTGCAAAGGGGTAAGAGAGTCACTTAAATTACAAGAATTGCAGTACATTATATTCACCAAATAGGTGCCATTTTTAGGTTGCATCAGCTAACATTTCTATGGAGAGCAGCAGTGCGGTTTTAAGTGAGTCCCTCAGTCTTCCCTACTTTCTGCTTTGTTTGTTGCACAGAACTGTTTGATGCCTGCAATCTAGATATCTGAAAGCTAGATTTCAGTGAAAACAGAATGTGATCTCTGCTTCAGATGTGCCCCAAGTGTAGCATGTTCCCTAAAGCACCCATAAGCATCCATCTGAACACTGAGGATCACAGAATCACAGAATTGTAAGGGTTGGAAGGGACCTCCAGAGATCATTGAATCCAAACCCCCTGCCAAAGCATGTTCCCTACACTGGGTCACATAGGTAGGCGTGCAGGCAGGTCGTGAGTATCTCCAGAGAAGGAGGCTCCACAACCCCCACCCTGGGCAGCCTGTTCCAGTACTTAAGGAGTGCTTAGAGCCATGTGTGCAATGGGGACTTTCAATCTAAGGGATCATTCTAAACTTGATCTAAAGTGAAAAGTTTCAACTGTGTATTAAGATATAGAGCTTTAGCGTCAACTGCTTTGATCTACTGATTTTCTCTTATCATACTGAATTATTTGCTAATGTAGACACAGCCTTAATCCTCCTTTTCTAATCACATATTAAGTTCACCACACACTGAAAAACAGATGAAAGTACTTCCTTAAATAATATTAGTAAACCCGGTTCCACTGTAATCAGTAGAGTTTAGCCTTGTCTTTCAGGGTGTCAATATTTTCTTGCAGAAAGCTGTTCTCTTTCAAAAAATCTCAAGTATTGGAAAAACTTTGAAATACGGGGAACTTTGATGAGCTACTCTCCCAGAAACAATGACGGAGTGGAAACCTACTTTTCCCCACCAAACAAAAAGCAGATAAATTTTGAGAGGAGAGAAGGGAAGGGTAATTGACCTATTTCTGTGAGTTGAATTTACAAATATTTGAAGCCATTTAAGCTTCAAATTTAAGCTCATGGAAAGGCTCTCCGATATAAATGACAAATCCAATATTGTTTTTGGATATGTCCATAGAGACTCTCAGAGCAACACCACATATCGCGTTAGACCAAACTAGACAGAAAGCAAACGTTCCTTTTTTCCTGTTTGTTATTGTTTTTTGAGGGCATACTTCTTGTGCTGTAAGCTGTAAAATAAAAGTGGTTTTAGAAAAACAAAGCTCACATCAGCATATGGGAACATACAGTACTGTGGAGTACAGTGCACATTAAATATCATCCTATTCACTTTTGTAGTAAAGCCCAGACAAGGGATGAGAAATCATCAGTACAGTGAGGTCTTGTTTAACAGAGGTACACAATACTTCAAACTGATTTTGTCAGAGCTCATGTCAGAACACATAAGATCCTGGTTAAAAATCTTTCAAACCAGTAGATATTATGACCCTCAAAAAACAGATTTTGCTTTTGGAACTTTTCATCACCCCAGCAAGTTCAACAGGGCTAGTGAGATTTCAGACATGTGTATCCTGGGTCAGAGTCTCCAGATATTAGGATCTACCTTGTAAACTCTAGGGATCAAAACGCACCAGTGAAACAAGATCACATATATAAGAGCTTAGGTGCAACTTAATTAGTTGATACTGTTATACAAACAACTGATTTATTGACTCAGAAAAAATACCTTATTTTATATGGAATTTTCATTTTGTTATGTTTCTATGCATATGTACATGTCATGATAAACCAACAGACATTATGAACCGTCCCAAAGTTTATGAGAAATTTCCTTGGTGATAGATGGGAAAATCAAGGCTAAAGTAGTTAATGTTTACTGAACAACAAAAGCACAACACATAGTTTAATTAAAAAATGCTTTAAATATTCTTCCGTACAGAGAGGTCATATATCTACATTTTTATTTATGTGTGTATAAAAGAGTAAAACTCTGAAACTTTCTTTTCTCTTAGCATAGAGTAAAGCAGTCTTCCTTTTATGCTGCCTGTTTTCAGATCAAGTCTCTTTCCCAATCTGAACAATATTTGGAAAAAGTTCGGTTGTACAAATTAACACCATCAAGATTTCTTTTTTTAAAATCGAGAAGGTCTAATTTTGATGGTAATATTTCACCTATAAAAAGTGAGGATAACAAGTTTGTATTCATACAAAGGTGTTAATTAATGAAAGACAAACCTTTGCCAGTTATTGACACATTCCTCTGTAATCCTGTTATGTGGAACATTCTAATGAAGTCATAGTTTATTACTAATGATCTAGCTTTGTCTAAAAAGATAAAAAGCAGCAAGGGGGAGGGGGTTGAAATAATTTATTTGCTTTGGTGTATTTTTTATCACAGCAGGTAAGAATGCTGCATTTTGACTGCCACATTGTATGTGGGATGAGGGGGTATGACCTCAGAAGCAGGAACGGAGAACTGGCTCTTTCACACTTCAGCACACACTGCTGTGAACCAGCACTTTGGCCATATTATCCGCTGCACCACAAAGCTGCCCGCTAATTATCTCTGAATAAGAATTTTATTGAACCTTAATTTTCAGTAATGGGGCCTGATAGTTTGTGAAGAAAGACAAAAGAATGGTCCTTTTGTTTTTTCCTCACAATAACCTTCTAGTGCCCGAGCTATGGCAGAACTCATTAAACTTGAACAATGAGTTGAAATATGATCGTGTTATTTTTGTCCCTGCCCCCAGACTCAGCTAGCCCTATCTGTCAGCCTGTCCATCTGCCTAAAGATATGGGAAGATACACTGATTTTGCAATGGACACTGTTACAACACATTCCCAAATTCCTACTAAATCACTCAGAACAAGAATCTGAGTGCAAATGTGAATCTTTTGTATGTGTTTGGCAAGATCTCATGGCAAGTTTAGCAATGATCTGGGCATTGTGTGGTGGAGATGTGAAAACACCAGTTGAACAAGATTAAGAGAAAGCTGGTTAGCATTTCGTTTATGCTGCAGGAACAAATTTACAACAGTTAGAAATCCTTACATTCATACTTTGAGTTAAAAGAAATACAAATAATATGTTGTTCAGTTCACGAAAGATCGGTAGGTTTCTGCTCAGCTGAGTCTAGTAGGCATTTTTGTACTGTCTTCAACATCCAGTTTGCTCAAGGAATCTTCCACAAGGTAACGCAGCTCTTATTGCCTTCCAATCTGTGTTTTTTTTTACTCTAATATTTCAGTCTCTTTCGGACACGGGGCTGAGCAGAGGGTAAAATACATCCATATACACAAAAATTGAGTCATAATCAATGGAATGCTCAAAACTGCTCTACAGAAAGACTCAAATATTGATTTTCCTATGAAAGATTAAAAAAGAAAAAAGAAAAAAAAAAGAGTACTATTTCTTTCTAAGTTTATTCTATTATTTCATTATGACTACAGTTTGGTGCACTCACCAACACTGTCAGTTCTCTTAAACAATCATTATTTTTTTGTGAACCATCTAAGAGTTTTGGGGGTATATCATCCTCCAAAGCATTCAGGTATCCCTATACGAAAGTATTGCTTCAAATGTCTTTTGAACAGTTTCTGAGTGATATATTTGTAGAAGATTTACATGGAACAAAGGATCAAGCCTTTTACTAGAGAAAAATCTTACTAGTGTCCACTTTAAGATTCTCATGTACTCCTGAAGATTTTCGCATAGTCTTATTTTTAATTTTCTCTTCATTCTTATAGAAAAAATATGCTACAGTCAAAAAGAGTGTTGTAAGTTCTGTAATTCCTTTCCTTTACATTCAACCTTACTTTTCTTTTCATACTGTGCCAGTCAATTATTTCTAACTAAAGTTGCTAGTATAAAATTGTATATACAAATTAATTAAAAAATAAGCTTTTAAACAAAATAGCACAAAGGCAGTCCACCCCCCCATCTCCGTCCCCACACATGGACAGACAGACAAGACATACACACAGATGCATGCAAACATGTATCTAGCTAGAACTAGGAGTCTGTTGAAGAAATTACAGTTTTGGAGAGTAGGGGAAAAAGAGGTATTATAAAAATGCATACATTTATATTTATAGATCTATACGCACACATATACACATACATATGCATGTGCATGCATATATGCATACATACATGCATATAGAAGCCTAAAAGCACAAACTCATTTCATTTTCACTTAATTTATTCCATGAATCTTATTTTAACATTTTATATCAAACCAAATAATCTGTTCTCTGAATAGTACTGCTATTTTTATTGTTCAGAGTATTTCATATCTGAAATGATGACTAGCCTTACATTAACTCTGTTAATAAAAATGAACATCTTGTTAACGTACTGTGAATGAAAAGATTTTGATTTTTCGGTGTTTGAAAATATGTTTATAATCTGCATGTTGTGTATTCAAATAGTCTTCATTTGATTCTGAAACATATAAAAATAAAATAAGAACATGAAAAATAACAATAAACAAGCTGTAACTTAATGTCCTTCAGAGACACAACTTTCCCAGATTTCACCCATCATGTAAAAAATGTGATTCTTCTGTCATTTCCACCGTTGTCAGTCAGTAGTAATTATGCTAAGGTCTGCATAAGGGACCAGCACAAAGACTGGCAGAAGACAAACATCGGGAACACAAACCTCTAAAATGAAGCATTATGTTATGCTTTAAAGCCTCTTTTTCAGAATTTTGGAGATTTTTAATGGTCTTGCATTTTATTTCACTGATCCAGAAATCTTGGTCAGCTTGCTGGATGTCAGTTTGGTTTGGGAATCTGCATTTCATCTATTAATTGCCTCTATTTTAATTTTGACACAGTGAGGGAACTATATGACAAAACATCAGTTGAGTACATGAAAAAGAAAGAAATAAGACATAAAAAAATGCCCTTGACCTGTCTCAACCAAACAGGAAAAGATACAGATTTGCTCCTTTAAAAGTTTTTAATCACTCTTTATTTTTTAGAATAAACAAACTAGGGAGCTGTGAGTTTCTGTGTGGCTGCAAATCCACTCTCAGGAATGGCCATGTTACCCTATTTGCTTGCTGGAGTGACACTGGGTAGGTGCCTCCGACAGCTTATACCAGAAATGTAATCTGATCAGTGTAACAGGCTTTAGCCTTCCAATGGGAATCCCTGGGTACAACTGCATGAGACTGAGACAGCAGAGGGATATATTCAAATAGATGCATGAAGGTTATTGCATGTTCCTTTCCAACAAACTCTGCATTGCTGTATTACAGTTCAAATTCCAAGCATTCAGGGATGCAAATATATCAAACAATGCATTTATTTGTGCAAAGTGTTCTTCATGAGGGGTGTCCATGTGCTTTTAATCAGTTTCATGCTGAGTGAAAGAAAATTGTAAACTATGCATTAAAAGAAGATTTAGTGAAAGTTATTTCTCCTCTATCTTCTGCATCCAAATTCAGTGCTCTCCCTTGCTTTCAGTGATAATATAAGTAATCTGCTAGCAACATTCATGAGGAAAGTTTGATGTGGATTTACACTAGTGGAGCTACATTACAATGGGTAGATTTAAGGTATTATAAAATGAGTTTCTGGATTTGTTGCAGAGGTATGAAACCCCTAAGACACAGACAGATAGGGCTTCCAACATATGGCAACCACTTTTATTGTAAAACAAAACAGTGTTAAGTCAAAGTACCTGATTACAATTCGCTAGTGCTATGTGGCACTGATAGCAGGCTTATATTTAATACCACAGAAACAATATCATTTATTTTTCTGCCTTCCCTTATCCCTTCATTATTGGGTTTGTATGCTTTGAAACCTTAAGCAAAAGGAGAAAATATAAATTACAGAAAACATCAAAATATACAGAAATCAAATGACATTCCATGTGATCCTTGCAGATACACCGAGCCCATTTCTTATGTGCAGTTTGGTCAAACTGCTATCACTGCAGAGCTTTAGTGCTCATACAAGTAATTAGTAATCTTTTGGGAGCCACAGTGGCACACTTAGAATGTCAAAAGTACTTAATTGAATGCAATAGTTAATTTTTCACTGCAAAAAATCATTTGATATTAATTGAACCTGCCTGCATTTTTTAACCTGCTATCAAAGGTATCATTAGGAGAAAACACAGCTATATAATTTTAGCATAAGCTGCTCCTTCAGCTAAATCTGCTTATAGATGTTCTTAATTTACCTTCTCTGAGATGCAGGTTTTGGCAGTGGAGCATCTAACTCCACACCTCTTTATATCCTGACATGCACTATTAAATACAATTTTTGTTGAATATTGTATCACCTAAAACATGTAAATTGAGACAAATGTGATGGTGATGGGCATACCAACGGAAAAATCTTTAAGCCCAGTAGCTTAAGAAGCAAAATTCCGTTTGGAAAACAAATTGACTGACAAGCTGTTACTAACAATAAACACACATTAGAATCAGATGTATACCGGAGTATCAAATAACTAGATAATTTACCACCAGTCAAATGTAAAACCATGTTTGCTTGTCTTGGTCTATGGTTCCCATGCACTGCTATCTTATTAACAAGACTTTAATTCTCGTCCTGACACACAAAAGTGTTGCACTCTAATGAACTGTCTGCTCCTTGCAGAAATCTGGTGGTAATGTAGGATGTTAGTTACAATAATGATAATCTTTAGTATTTTTAGCCTGTCAGAACCTACAGAGGCAACAACAACCAGTCTTTTACTAAAAGTCTACCTCATCAAACTAACTTAATTAGCAATTCAACTCCTTATTTTTGTTTTGGATTCCCCTCTGGCTACTAATTAAAGCTTAATCGAAACTGCTGAACTGAGGTTGTAAAGAATTCATTAATATTAAAATTAGCCCCAACAATTTTTTTGGGCTGGTGCAATTTGTATTTGTTACTGTCAGGGTTTGAAATTCAGTTGAACTGTTAAGAAAGCTGTACCAGAAATTTGCTGTATATTCGGATTATAAGCAGAACAAATATGATGAATACCAATAGTTGAACAAGAAATTCATGCTTTGACCACGCACGGTTCACATTACTTGTGCCACTGTTTAGTACCAACAGACAATATATATTTTCAAATCATTTTTCTAAAGTCATCCACATTTCTTTATCCTCCTAAGCGCTTTCATATTTTGGATAAAAGAAAATAAAGGCTCTGAAAAAAAAAGAAAAATAAAAAGAAAGAAAAAAAAAAGAAGCAAAGATTGATTCTATGTATTATCTTGACAAGATTAATATGTTTGAAAAATGAACAGATTTACCACTTCACTTTGATTTTTCCACTTTTCTTAACATCAAAGATTACTCCAGCTGTAATAATGGTCATTCTGAAAACTAAAATCAACTAAACTATGAGCTTCTGTGGAGGACATGTTTTCACTGGTAACATATCTCTCGTGATATTTTCTTAATAAGAGTCATATATTATTTTCTAAATTAAAATGATCGTCTCAGTGTGATCTATAAATTATTTAAATATATTCTTTTCTGAACTCAGTTTATTCTTTGTAATGAGTTTAAATGTATTTTTAATTAAATTGCTCAGCTTACAATAAGAAATCAATTTATATTTGAGCACTGCTAAGTATTCTCAACAATATGAGTAAACCATATTTGTGTTTGTTTTGTGTGGGTTTTTTTTTATTGTAAATTTCATGAAAAATGTAAATAGGAAAGGCAGCCTTTTTATAGCAGATAAAAACGATTTTCATAATTCAAGTTCACTTTTCATTTTAACTTTTATGTTTAATATTTTTATTTGAACATGTATATTTATTTTACCCTACAGGAAATTTTTTCAAGAATGTTTATAGGAAACAAACTTCTTAAGAGTAAAATATACAGCAACTAATACTGTTTAACATATTTTATTAAATATAAACATTAAGATTATTTATGTAATGCAAAACTTTACAAAAATATACATGAAAAATTATGTA
This sequence comes from Coturnix japonica, assembly GCF_054131305.1. Classification (NCBI taxonomy): domain Eukaryota; kingdom Metazoa; phylum Chordata; class Aves; order Galliformes; family Phasianidae; genus Coturnix; species Coturnix japonica. Next base: position 123,673,973 of record NC_140663.1, read on the forward strand.
TGCATCTAGGTTTCATTTAAATAACATTTATGACAAAACAATCATGCACATACTTAAAAATCAACATATGTCCATTTTTTACTCACTGACTAAATCAACAATGGCATACAAGGCACACAATTTAAAATCTTGGTGACAATTTCCGTGAAGTTATTCAAATACAATTTGACTTCTGACAAGAGGATGTAATTTATAAAACAGAACATGCCTATCAGTGGAACCCGAATTTGCATAATGAGGATACTTTCATTTCTGCAAGCACAGTTTTTGACATCCAAACTTGGAGTGCTGGAAGAGTCTGGTGAAAAATGTCAATATACATAAGTAGAGAAATGATGAATAAAATACCCGTAACATTTATTTGATTTGCGTAAACAAAATACAGTTTGCTTGCAAAAACTAATGATTTCCCAAAATATAATAGAGTGTTTTCTAAATGTGTAAAAGTCTAGCAAGTGCCTTTAGCTGCAATCAGCCTTGTAAACTAAGGGAGGTGTTCTGAGGTTATCATTAGATGATAAAAACACTGTTGTGACATTGACGGTCTGCATTTTTAATCAGTGTTTTGATTTAATTCTCTGTTGCATTTCCTATAAATATACTGCAGTAGTAACGGTAGAGGGGGAAAAAAGAAAGCTTTCACACTTTCCTTTAGTAGTTGAAACTTGAAATTGGTTGTTAACTCGGTCATCTGGATGAAAGAATCTGTTACTGGTGAATTGGAGAGGAAATAGTTGCTTGCCCTCCCAGAATAAATCTGAATTATCATTTCAGGTAAACACATGTTCCCAGTCCAACAAATTCTGGAATAAATTTGCTTGAATTCTACATCTCTTACCCAACTCACCAAAAGGGACAGTGTCAGACAAAAGTGACATCCAAGTTACCATCAATTTTCAAAGCCAGAACTCAGGTAGATCACAACACATCTATTCCATGTTTACCAAAGAAAATGTGGACTATAAAGAGGAAACAACGGAGTAACATATACAAATAAGAGGGAAAGAAAAATAATTAAAAACTGATACTGGAAATGTAATTGTCCTTTATGTAAGTTCATAATTGCACCATCTAGAATTAGAACTAACGGAAATCAGGTTTATTTTTCATTAGTCTTGATGCTCATTTATATTTTTCTATTTCCCCAAGCACTGAAAGCATATCTGTTTTACTTTTGTTTGTGGTGAGCTTCACTTCATGATTTCTTAGATGCTGCTGTTGAACTGCAAATATTCCAAGGGGATTTACTTCAAAAACAGCTGTCTCAGTTATAACTGTTGAGTAACTTAGTTTGTAACATATATATAATGGATGTAGTTAAAGATTCTGAGGCAGAGAAGCAGGTTTGCTGACCTTCATTGCTATAAAAATGAAGAACTCAAGATTGAAACAGAAGAACAGGAAAAAATAAAATTGATTTCAAAACAAAGCAAGGGGGGAAATCTGAGTGCAGATCATCCCTTCAATTATAAACCAGATGTTTTAATATTCTGATTAAGGAATTAGATCATGGCTTTGAAAACGAATGTTCTTCACATGCTTTATTCAGGCTGGTAGTCGTCATGAACGTACACCATTTATTAAATTGCAAAAAGGGCATGCCACCCTTATTTAGTTAAAACACTAGGCAGACAAATAAATGCATCTTTCAGGTGACTGATAAACATAGCTGTTAATACAGAACTTCTACAAAGGAACCTGCCCTAAATAACACTCCTTCTTTCAGCAGGCACTAAAAGTACCAGCAGAACTTGGAGGTGCTGTGACTGCCAGCCATGAAAGCTGGATGTACAGATAAAATGAATAAAGACGATTCTATTTCTGTCAAATGCGGTGAAAGTAAAATAATAAATAAATACATGGAACAAGATCACTGGCAGCATATTCAAGCAAATTGTAATTGCTTCTTAGCTGTTCTCTCCATTATCATTTTGAGAAAAGTAGGTATTTTATAAACATTTTCAGCTAGGAAACTTCACCACTTCTCCTTAAAAATTCCCTTTTATTATCAGTGTATATTCTCAGGAAAGAAATAAGAAGCTTGCTGTTCAAACAGCTGAAAAGGTGAAAAATGGGTTGTTTTAACATTTCTTTTACATCTTTAATTTCTTTCAATGCTCTGTACATTGTGAATATGACAACTGAACGCACATCTCATTTTCAGCTGCTAACATTTCAGGTACAATAGGAATACACACAGTGTCTCTATTCGTGAAAGCATTTGTAAGGCTGGGATGGGAGTTTGCTGCAATACGCTGTGATGTCTGTGCAGCCACTGTAACGATGATTGGCTAAAGCTAAGCTGTTAAGTCCTCTCTTTCTCCGGGTCAGTGTATGTTTATCCTATGAGCTCCTTCGACATATAGACACACCTAATTCTGTATTTCCTCTGCTGAAAAATCATTCCTGCATACTCCACTCTGAGAAACAGAATCAGGTATTATTGTGTATTGCTTCTGGTCTAAGTTCTGCCACAGAGAAAAATCTCAATATGCAAATACATTCATATTTGGGAAGGCTGGGAAAAACCCATAGGTACCAGTTTTTCATTGTTAAATGGGCTCACAAACATTTTAAAATACACCCTTGTTTCATGCTAGATAGTAAAACTCACTGGAATAAGAGGGGACAGCCACGTTCCAATGCATAAATCTTCAAAATGAGTGCAAGTGTTAGTAAGGAAAGGAAATCTGTATCCTCCCTAATCTTTTATTGACTCCCCATATACTCTTAAAAACCCCCTCAGATGCCAAAGGGACATAAAGTTTAGTGGTTTATTGAAACTGGGGAGCTAAGTCAGGCAATGCACCTCAGCATTCCTGAGGAACAGCTGGATATTGCTCTTCCTGAAGAATGCAAGCGGAACTCTTTGAGTAATAGTTCATAGAAACAGGAAGGCAAATGCAATTTGTTTGTTGCCAAAGGATGGGAATGAATGACTGACAGCAAAAATAACTACCCATGTAACTACTATTATTTTTAAACATAACTAACCACTAAGAGTTTCATTCCTATATTTCAGACTGATGCTTTTTAGTATTGCCGTCACTTTTATTTAAGCATTAATTGAAATAATAAGGCAAACATTTTTATTCCCAATCTCGGCACTTGCTATGTTCAAAGACCACTTACTGTATGCTCAGAACACCCTCTCTTTCTAATAGTAATTCTGTTTGAAGTGTTCATTGTCCTACCAGCTGAAAGATGAGAAATAGGGATATCTGCAATGTTCTGAGCAAACTACATTACACTGTCAAATTAATTCCTGCTCTGAACAGTTTTCTAGTTTTTGGTACTTGTGCCTTGAAATAAGCTGTACCTGTTTCCTGCAGACCCAAGCTAAAGTGTCCCTGCTCTTTAATAAGACAATAAATGTAAGTGCTCCATTTGACACTCCAGAGTATTTTCACATCTACAGCAACTTATCCATCAAGATATTCTCATTAGTGGCAGCAATTGTGACCACTCTCTATAAATGTATTGTGGTATTATAAAAAAGATACTCCTCTCAACTTAAATCTTGGATTTCCAGACCACAGGCTTGGTGAGCAGTAGCTGGGATGAGGTATGAACAATGCCTGGTCAGGAAGATGTTGACAGCAACCTTCCCTTACAGCCGACAGAGCCATGTGGTGTGAGGGTCCCGGTGCCTTCCTTCACGGCTCTGGAGCTGTCAGGAACAGTGCCTGTGCTGCTACAGACACAGCCTACATCCCTGCTGTCACGTTTCAGGGATGCTAGAGTGCTGCCTCTGCTCACATAGGTTTCCCTTTTTTAAAGCAGAAGCCGAGTGCGTACGTTTTGGAGGTAAATTATGCAGAAAAATACTTTATATTTCAGCTGAGGCAAATGATTTTTAAGTAGGTCTCATAATTACTTCGGGTGAAGAATGTGCTTTTTCTCTTTGGTCTGTTCACTTGCAGTTCATAAGAGGAAGGATTATATTACTATCATTACACACACACTTAAATGGGTCCATTGATTTGTTTAGAAATGAGATATCAATGACAGTTAATTATTCAATAACTGATCATTAATTTTGGGCAAATGATCAGAGACCCTCAGGTCCTTCTAATTTTGCTTGGCTCAAAGGAGTAAATGAAATCTGTTTGTTAAAAGCATACGACACTACTGAGCATTCATTTTCATTCCGCCACAGTGAAGCAGTGTTATAAACACATTCGTGAAGTGTTTTAATGCTCAGGCAAACCTATCAATAGAAGAACAGTTAAACACACAGTCAAGGGGATTATTGTCTAGCTGTCTGTATCTCTCATCTAACCTGACACCTTGCCATGTATTTTTTGTGGAAAACAATTTTTTACTTACTTAAACAGCCTGCTTTTAATTAATCCTTCCCTCTTTTCCTTGCATTTTAAGCTATCCTAAGGAGATCAAGGAATGTTCATACCTACTGGGCTGCGGAAGTACCGGGCGATGTTCAAAAAGCATTGCTTATATAATGAGGGTACCATCAGTCCTTACATTTTTAATTAAAGTTCGTTCAAAGTGTGCTTTCCAATACCTGTGTCATTACCCTATTGCCACATCTCGGAGATTTGCTAATGATTAATAAGCAACACAACATTTTCTCTCACTCCATCTGCATGGGATTGAGCTCTAAAATTTCCAAAGAATAAATTAAAGCAGAATTAAGGTTACCAAATAGAGAGAATGTCAAGCTGAAACTCTTTTCATTAACTCAGTGCTCACTTCTGCCAAGGTCTGCAGCACACATTTGATTCTGTAACATCAGCGTGCTGAGATCATTCCGATATCATAATAGAGCACATTTAAAATGAGCAATTGAAAGCTGCAGCCTTAACCCTGGATTTATTTGCTTTTCTTGGCTGGATAGACAAAAAGTAGCCTGCGTGAGGATCTGGTTTCTGCTCCCTGCAGCAGAGTTACTGCCACACCAGGGAGTGCAGGGAGGGATCCCAGGGATGGAGGAGCATTCAGAGGAGCCGCAGTGCAGCTTCCGCACCTACTGCAGCCCCGTGCTGAGTTTGTTTCAGGGATTCAGGTCCCCGACAAACACAGCATGGAAATCAGTCTTCAAGAAACAGTGTGACAGATGATAAGCTTGTCTATCGTGCAATATGCATTTTGAGAAATGTTTGACAAAACTCCTTGGAGTGACAGTAGGGCTGTGATAATCCCCACGTGTAAAAACAGACCTGGAGCAAGCCGTGAGAAATGGACATGCATCTGTGGGAAATACATCCACACCTATTCTTCACAGTGCAAAAGAGAGTGGTAAATACAGCCTCGTTAAGGGATAAAATGGTAAAAAAAACAACGACAGTCTTCATTCAAAGCCGCAGCTGTGTCACTTTGGGGTGAGTGTTACTCCTGTGATCACCAGAGGTCAGTGTCACCACAGGCTGCAGCACAGACTGGGGGGAGAGATGGGCGAAAGTAGGATGCTGTTTGTAAAGGATGACAACGAGCTTGTTTCATTGCTCCAGAGTTTGCCTCTGCTTCAGTACCCAGTACAGGCGATGCACTGCCCTCCCCGCTCTTTGTGGGATGGGGAAAAGGGGAGAGAGCTGGGAGAAGGGTAAGAAAGAAGAAGGTAAGAAAGGAGCAGAGAGATGGAAGGTGCTAGAAGTGGGAATGAAAGCACAGCCTGGTTGGGTGCTTTGTAACCATAAAAGATATTGCCTTCAGATTCTCCAGCAGACAGGTCCCACCTGTGTTATGGCACGTTCCTAGCAATATAAATTATTGCCAGCTCCAAATGCTTAGAAATTACAAGGCTGGCTCATGATGTTTAAATAATTAAAAATCCTCTGTTCTTTTCCTTTGTCTGCAAGACTTTTGGGGGCCTTGATTTCAAGCTTCGCTCTGCTAACATAACACCTGAGAGTGTTTGTGTGCTTGAGCGTACCAGCCTGTATTTTTAACGATGTGCAATCTTCAGGTTGTACAGCCGGCTGCTGGGGCTGCAGCTTTACAAAAAATACCAGACCCAGAAAAAAAACTGAGGGATCTGTGAAGCTGGCTTCCCAGCTGCTCATTTTCTTTTGACAAATGATCTCAAAGCTTCAGCCTTTGTGTGTGGGTCAGGGAGGTGATGGCTAAGTGTGCAGGCTGCTGTTGCTCCCTCACCTTGAAGAGTCCCAAATCCCCTGTTCACTCCCTGCTCACAGTGCGGTCCCCAGCCCTCCTGCACCACCCAGATGTGTCGGCTGGGGTCTTGCAAAAGCCAAGAAAAGGGCAATAATTTAGGATGTTCTTAGTGGTCTTTCCAAACCTTAATGATTGTCTGACTCTATGTGGCCAGATCTCACAACAAGCACATTCCAAGACTTTGTCCCTCTTGGTAATTTTGAAAGTTAATCATCTCCTAGCAGCACTCAGGCAGGTAGCAATGGTAGCACGAACACTGTCACTGAAGAGTCCCAGGGTTAAATGCTTTGTGTTGTAAATGTCTGCAGTTACAGTTTACAACAGTGTCTATTTTATAACGGTGAAAACATTCATTTAGATTCGAACTAGATGATGTTTCAGGTTCCTTCCAACCCAAACCATTCTATGATTCAGAAAAATATCCCCTTCAGAGGACTTACTGTTTGACAATTGAAGCACATTTTACCAGGAAAGAGGTCTGTGAGCCCCAAGCAAATGTGCCCAATCTGTGGGTCCCCATCTGTGAGTCCCAAGCAATGATTTTTTTCCTATTGGGGTGCACTGCTCACTGCCCAATTTTTGCATCCACTGATGTTCCCTTGTTTGCAACCAGTAAAGTTCATACATCACTCGTACCACATAGCCCAGAAGGAGCAGCATAACTACCTGGAAACAAATGAGAATGTTTTCCAGCTCCCTCTGCCCTCTGCACAAAGCTGCATCTTTACAAGAATATCTTTTTTTTCCCCTCTTCCCTTGAATATATTAATGGCTGGATTTGGAAAAAAGCCAACTTAAAAATAGAGAATCATTTCTTAGGTAACAGTGGAGACTTTTTTTTTTTCTTTCTTTTCTTCTTCTTCTTTTTTTTTTTTTTTTTTTTTTTTGCTTAACTATGGAAGAACATAGACTGTCTCTCATGTGGAATACCTGATACCGGACAGAACTGAAGTATTTATCCAACCATATCAGCTGCATTCAGTTCACTCCAGGGTAAAGTCCTTTTCAATACTGCTCCAGAAAAATGATACTGCTTATCAAAAGGAATTATCTAGATAATGTCATGACAGATACATGACAAACTTGCTTTCTCTTCACAAGTCTTAGGGCTAAGCAAATACAAATTGAGCCTCTTTCCCAAGGCAAAATGCAAGCTGGTTTTGCAGAGCCCAACAAAAGAAAAGTAGGCCAGCTCTTTAGACTGAGCTCAAATGCAGCACAAAGTAAAATTCCTACAGCAGCCGTCTTCAGTGAAAGCCTTTATGACTGAAGTCTACAAACACCTGACAGTTTGGTACATTTATTCCTACAGAAATCTGTGATGGGAAACTGGAATTTGAATAAAGTTGACTTTATCTCAGAATTATGCTTTGGCCACTGTGTGACCTCTCTTAGCAGTTTGTTCTGCAGATGCTGAACGAATACATACTCCACGTTCTGAGATCCACAGTTGGCCTGAACAGTCCATCATGGCAGACCCTGCAGTGCTCACATTGTTGCACTGCATTAATGCCATAGGGCTTAAATTAACGAAAACAACAACAAAAATATAAACTTAAGGTAAGTACTGGTAAGTTCACCTATTTTCAAATATTTTTTTTCTATTTTAGAATTATTTTAACAAATATTTTCTAGTAGCAATTATTCCCTTTTCTTCCTCCTCATAAAGTACATCTCGCCTTTGCAAAATACAGACATTTCTCAGATCAAGACATTCCTTTAGTCCAGAAAAGGTTAAGACGGCACTGGGTATAAGTGTTTACCCTACAAAAATTAGGGAAAAGTGCCTTTCCACCTAGAATAAATGTCTTAGATTCTCAGTGCTTTGTATGGTTTAGAGTGGTCTTAAAGTATTAATGCAGAAACATTCTCAAGTCTTATTTAATGGTAGTTTGGGAACAACCCAGTAATTATAAAGTGACAATAATAATAATAATAATAAAAACAATAGTTATGTCAGTATGGTAGCTGGTAGGGATGAGTACATTTAATAAGTCTGATGAAAAGCATGAAATTTAATTAACGTTATTTGGCAAAATTCCGAGTTGTCTCAAGACACTGCAACAGCCCATGTCTGGGTTAACCCTGTGAGGACTGCTGAGGTGCAGCTCCAGGCAACCAGGATACTGTCTCTGTCAGTTCTGAGCTTCTGAGAAATTCTTCCTTCACTGCCTTCACCTCCACAGGGGAGCAGAGCCACTGAGATGCTCTGGGTAAGAGATATAATGTAAATTCTCCCCAGAGAATGAGGTTTTGGAAAGAACCAAGCTTAGGTGCCCTAACTGGCTCTGTGCAGGATTCAGTCGCTCTGATCAAATATAGAGTATAGGAATGCTCCTAATTAAGACACCCAAATATGCTGTCCTTCTCAAAACAGATATCTACCTGAGGTGCCCCAAGTTACCTATCAGTCAACCCTGGATGTTCCCTCCTTCTGTGTGCTCAGAATGATGCCAACAACGGTGGACAGCTTGTGCTCTGGAAGAGGTGATAGCCATAAGGAAGAGGCTTTATCTCTTTACCCCAGAGTAGAAATAGGATGATAGAACAGAAATGAAAGCTCTTGCTCTAACTCTCGCTCTTCCTCTTCTTCTCTTCCTTTTCCTCTTTTCTCTTTTTCCTTTTTTTTTTCCCCCAGAAGGAAATGGATTGGTAAGACTTTCATAGCATGCCCAGGTGTTAAACAAGGAGGCTGGGTTTCGGTTCACACCCTGTTGTCAGTGATTCACATGCAACAGAATGGAAAAGGAGGATGAAGCAAAAACCTGGAGACTTTCCTGTTGTTTCACACAGTTGTGCTAGCTTCTGCTCCAAGACCCCCCATCCAAACTGCAAGGCTGGATAGCGCATCCTGAGCACCTACTGTATTGCACCATGATCTTCCTCTCCTAGGACACAGGCTCTGATCTTAAGCCTTATCTCCACAGGCAGGCAGGTGTTCATAGGGGACCAGCAGAGGATAGGAAGCTGCTTGCAGGGGAACAAAGAAACAGGAAAGCAGAGTTGGGTATATGCTGCAACGTGGATGCTACAGCATTGCCCATAATACTGTGCAGAGAGAAAAGTTTCAGTTTAGAGTTCCTCCTCTGTTCCTACAAAGGCCCATTACTCCAGCTCTCACAGGCTTACAGAGAGGAGTTCATCCTCCCTCCTTCCAATTCCTTTCCTCAAGAGCCCAGGACTATCACATGCAGTAAGTGAAATACTTGCAAATGGCACGATTTCATAGTACTTCAAGCCATGTTCCCTTACATATTTCAGATTCTAAGTTACTAACAGCTTGTGGGCTGTTGTGTTTTTTTGGGTATTTTTTGTTGTTTTTTTTTTCATCAGTACAAGCTATTTTAATCTGTGTGGTGTACATTCATGTATATTTAGGCTCCCATACTTTTAAAAGACCACCAGGGAGACTCACTGGAAATTTTCTACAGAGATGGAAGTGGGAATGGATGTGGATTGTTAATACCAGAATATCACCTGCCATCTGGATAGGCTTAACACATGATAAACTGTGAGGCTTGGACACAGATTTGTGGTGCTTGCGGAGATTGCTTAAAGCCTGTCTCTGTTGGCCTAGCCTGACTCTCATCCTGTGGAGTCTTTGCCTGTTTCCTTTTACAAGAAGAACACAGAACAACAATTGTGAGATGTAGCAGACTCAAACTTTTAACAATAAACCCAAAACAAGAGTGGTTTTAGAGCTACTTTACCCTCTGTTTTTAAATTCAGCTCTTGGAATTGAATTGTAGTGTTACAGATTCATAGATTATGAAATAAAAATGGCCAGCTGGGCATGCCTACTTTTTATCTCCTGTATAACAAAGGCTGAAAGTCTGTTATACTTCTTGGCTTAGACCTACATCTCCTAGATCCTCTTGCTGCTATATCACCAAAAATATTCAAATATGTGTTCGTTTTTGTTTGTTTGTTTGTTTCTTATAGGGAATCCAACAACACAAGTTGATGCATTGATAAGGAGCTAGTTGCTCTCACTGAGAGAAAATAAACCTAGCTCCAACTCTGAGTCTATCTAAATTGAGCTCCCACCCACTGGAGTGTGTTGCAGCCTTTTCACCAGAATGTAAGTACTATTCATTTCTCACCCAAATTGCTTCTCCTACACTTGACCCAGCTACCTTTTACTTCAATATCTGACTATAATATGGCTGTACTTGATGGCTAGGGGATAGAAATAAAGCAGACTTTGTAGGACCTGTAATAATGTTTGTTTATAAGACAAACAGATACTGTCAGGAAAGAAAGGGATTTCAGTGTGTGTAAAAGTTCATTCATCTGTTCTTCCAGTGGTAGGAGTTAGACATAAAAATACCACTTCACACTGCAAACTTTGCCTGGTCTATGAACTAAAAGTATATAGAATTGTAGACTCATATAATGGCTTGGGTTATAAGAGACTGCAAAGATCATCAAAGCTCCAACCCATTACTCCACAGTCACACAATTCTTCATTTCAAGTGCCATGCTCTTTAAAGAGCCATTTTATCCTGCGACTCTGTCTGTTCCAACACAGGTTTTAGGTGTGCTCTTTATTTCCTTCTCTCTGCTACTACTCCATGCAGGCAGCTTCCCACTGCTGTGCTGTGTTAAAGTTCTTGCTTACATTTCAGTTAGAAAGAGATTCAGCTGGCACTGGATGGCAATCTACTCTGTGTTATTTATCTGTATAATCCCCCCAGCTTTGTGGTCACTTAATTTTTTATCGGTAATCATTTTATATTTGATTAATGCAAATGCATTTTTGGAGATATCTCAAAGGACTGTCTGGGCCATATCCCTACTAAGAGACAGATGCACATAAACTTTGACTGTTCTGACATATGGCTTAATCAGTTGTTAAAAACTTTCACCAAGAAACAGCAGCTTTTCTAGGTATACTCTTTGCACTGCATTTCCAAACACCTATTCTAAATCTTTTCCTTTCCACCGAGACAAATATTTCATAGCATGGCATTAAAAACTGATCCCTGAGGAGCTGACTACGAAAACATCATTTCTGTGAGAATTCCCTGTTTGCAATTACAAGAAAGAAATTGTACTTTTTAAGCCATTCAACATGCGCCATGTTGAGTTTATTATCGTTTTATTTTCTTAATCAAAATTTTGTGAGGTACGAAGTCAAATGCCTTATAGTAGTTGTGTGAACATTATTACCTTTATCAACCAAACACATGCAATATTTGAAAGCTAATGAGCTATCCAAGATAGTTTCTTAATCATCCCTTTTCCTTTCCACCTGAAATACCCAAACCTAATCTCTCCTCTGCCAAACCCTTCCTCCAGCTCATTTGAAATATCTCTTTTTTAGAAAACTAGGCAGGAAAGGATTTTTGTTTTGGGAAAGGGAGAGAGGCAAAACCGTGGATTCCTGCTTTTTTCTTACCACTTTCCATTGCCTATGAGAAAACAAGCTGGCTAAGTGGTACATACACATAATTAAGGCAAAGCCATTTTGGAAATAATTCCATCTTACCCTGAAAAAGTGATATATTAGCTAGTAAATGATGTGTTTCAAAATTAGAGGTGTGCATAGGTTAAGTTTAAGTTGATTGTTAAAACATAAAAATTGTCAATTAAAAAACCCAACAACCCTACTAACTACTGTCATTTTCAGAACAAGTGAATGAGAACATCAAGTAATGAATTGAAATTAAGTTGTTTCTCAGTAATCACAGTCTATCTAATTTCTTCTCTCTTAAACATCTGTTACTTACACATCAAAGTAAGGGCAGTTAGAAAAAAAGTATCTGTCCAGAGTAGATTGCTACTGGAGAGCCTTCCCTACCAACATGAAAATTTCCTATTACATTCAAGGGAAAATGGAACCTCAAGTTAATTTTCTCCAGATATATTTTAAACATAAATTCAGTGTTTCCACAGAGTACCCATCAAATGGTTTGGGAAGAGAGGACTGGTAAAAACAAATAAAAAAATCAAGAAGTTATCCACTATAGTTATTTTCATTATATTCATTATAAAGTCACTTTCACTGTATTCTTCTTAGTGGTCTCTTTAGCACAAATCTGGCTGATATGAAGCCTGAATTCAGTGCAATGCAACCTAGCATAAGGCTAAGCTAGGAAGAGGTGATGAAACCTGTATCAAAAGTGGTGGTTACCATAAAATGATACCTGTGTTTAATATTTACTAGATCTCAGTATTATTTTCTGCTCAAAGTTTAAGGATCTACTTAGTGTCCTCAGATTGATGATGTGATAACCCTTGGTAAATATTGGTTTTTAAATGGTGACCACTGTACAAATTTATACTTGCTAATGTGAAGGCCACAAATCAAACACTACTAATTGAGCAAAATCAAAGCACTCCTTCAGCTCGCATGTTTGACTAGACAAATGGTGACAGATACAATGCAGCTCCCAAGTGCTTCCCTCCCAAACAATGCACATCATACCTCTGGACAACATGGAGACTTAAGGTAAAGAATGAAAATGCTCATCATTACTCCTTGCATAATGCACACCTTTGTAAGAAGCCCAATGAGATATTAACTGCTCTCTCATCGTCATCTCAGAATGCCATCACTACCTCCCACTTTCTTATATAATTTTAGTATTTTTATGCATATTCTTTCATACTTCTAGGTAAAGCAAAGGCATTTTTCTGTTAATAGCCCTGATTGCCAAACTTTTCCTCAGAGCACCATTCCCAGAATCTGTTCTGTACTTCTTCTCTTCAAAGGCCCATTCAGAAGAGGGAATGAAGAGTCAACCAGACATCGTTGGGCTATATTTCTGCACTACAGAAAGTGAAGCTTAGGACTCTCAGAGAACAGATCTCAGCCACACAACTTGGAGGGGCTTCACAGCCACTGCACAAGGGCTTTGAAGAAAAGTTGGTGAGACCATCTGCATGCTCGTTACCACACTAATCTGCTCGTGTACTCAGTCATGCTGCATTTTATGCAGATTGGGAAAGAATTCAGTGTGCAAATAATGTAGAGTTACTTACTGGGTGTAAATGAGTTGCCCATGTTCCAAGACTACTTAACATGTTGTAGGCTGCACTGTGCAAGATTTTTCATTTTAAATGCATAGAATTGAAGAGATTGTGAGATTATTTAGAGAAACTGCTTATATATTGCTGGCCCTTAAATTTCACCCACTTACCCTCAGACTGAGCACCCCAATTAAGGCTGGACCATATCTTCCAAAAAGACATCTTGACTTGAGATTAGTTGAATTTAAAAAAAATAAAAAAATAAAAAAATAAAAAAATTGGAAAATCCACAACTTTCTTTAAGAGAACTTTGTCAGACTGGCATTTCAAGCACAGCGAGAGTCAAAGCTGAAAAACTGCCCTTATACCAGGATATGCAGAAGAAGCAAATCTGTCACAGCACAATTTGGTTTAATGTGATTCAACAAAAAAATTTAAAAAATAAAAATTCATTGGATATGTATGATGCAGGTATTTATTAACACCTAGAAGGAAGGAAGAAGGAAGTTATTTAGAAAATTGTCATGACTAGACAGAGCAGGAGGATTTCAGATCAGATTTACCTACTCTACCTGTGTCTACTAAGACAGAAGAGATACTGAAAAAATACTGAGACCTGGGCAATTGTTACCTTGCCAAGTTTGCATTTCCTTATTCCATTGTAGATTGTATATGTGGAAGGAATAAGTATAGCCTGAGATGGTAAATCAGATATCTTCAGGCCAGATATACTTATAGATGGAACCTTCCTAGAGGAGCTTGTCTCAATAAAACCATACTTTACCTCAACCCTTCACCTTGCCCTTCACAGAAGCTTCTCTGGAAAGATGTTATGATTTTTGAAGTGAATTTGCTGTTGCATGTGTCTGCTACAGCAGTTTATAATCCTTCTGCATGCTTCATTCACAGTTTGCCTTGTATTTCAAAGATGGTCTCCATAGAAAAAAAATAAAATATAATTAATAAATTGTGTTGGTAGCTGCTGTGTACCAGGCAGCCATCTGGGTTCTTTTGTTCAAGCAGGATCTTTACTGGACCTCTAACTTCCAAAGGCACTTCTAGCTTCTGTCTGCACGGAAAGTAGCTGCAGCAAATGATCAATTAGCTACCAAGAACATTACTGGGATGTTTCTGATGTTGCTGATGCTACAAAGTACAATCCATTGTTACATTTTCATAAAGAAGGGGGAATTGTATATTTGCATGAAAATATGGGTCACTGGTGTGAGAACATTAACAGGTGCTTCTAACAATATGATTGTTTTCTTAGACAATAATTATGTGTTATCAAACCCATAGCATTGTCCTAGTGGTGATTTTGCTTGAAATGTTGAAGCTGGAGGGGATTAAAAGAAAATAATAATAAGAGAGAGTTCCTTTTACCAATGGAAAAGCTGAGCAACCTTTTCTTTAGCAAATCTATTAGGTCTCATGGTCAGAAAAGCTGGCTGGTGAGCAGAAGTGGGCTTTCTAGAGCTGGGTTGCAGTTGGAATTGCATCCCTTCTCTATCACTTCTGGGGACAGGCCTCCCACAAAGCACACATTGAGAGCCAGGAGAGAAGCCTTCCAGAAGCCTGGCTGACAAAGTCTGGGGAGGTTGTGACTGCTGGAAAGCATACACTTCAGACTGTGTTAGACTTGCAGAAACTCTTTGGCAGAAAATTCTGTGGAGCTTGAGGCTTTCAAAATCCCTACCAGTGTATTATTGAAGATGGTTAAGTCTTTCCAGCTCAGTCCTGGCTTTCCCAAGGTTTTGTGACTGATCCATCTGGGGACCCCCAACTGACAGTCCTGGCGGGAACACCCCTGCACAGTTCTGCGAGTAGAAGTCTTTGGAAAGGCTGAGGAGTTGAATTCATAACCCAAACTGTGAACTTTACACACAAAAAAAAGTCTTAAAAGCCTGTGAGAGGTCTCAAAATCTGCAGTAGATACCGTCTAGAACACTACAAATGCAGGACTACGGCAGACAAGTACAGTAACACAGAAACATTGCACAGAACCATCACACATTTATGTATTAAAAGCATAGAAAATTGGTAATGTATAAGGGAAATAATACCTCTGTGTCTGCAAGTGGAGGGTTCATCAGCTCCTCACAATACCTTCATATCTGAAGCATATTCTTTCAGCTCCTGCATAACTGTGGTCTGGGATACATTTCCAAACTTCACACTTATTTGTAATAAAGCTACAGTTATTAGCAAGCTTGAATCTGAACCTTTCCATCAGATTGAATATATGCATTATGAGTGTTTTTTTGTGTATATGCAGGGCAGAAACTGTACAGCGCATGTTAACATCACCTTGCCTTCTTAAACTGCGAAGGTTATTTTGCATATGAGCTTGGCTAATAGATGTTGTATCTGCTGGATGATTATGTTTTTCTAACTTTTATCATTCTGTTTTATTTTTGTCTTACCTTAGTACATTTTTTCTATGTTCTCTATGGAGAAACCTTACACATTCCTGACATCCTCTTTTCCTTTTTCTCCACCCCAACTTTGATTCTACACAAGGGAGACACATAAATTATTATTATTTGTTAGTGTCACTAAATGTTTCTCTAGATTATTTTCTTTATATTCTCTCCTCTAAGTTACTTAAACAGCCCCCATGTACTGTTAATTTTTGACAGTTTGCACTTTGGTATGTATAGTCATGTTAATGCAGTAATATTAGATGTACCCAGAATACTGGTCAAGAAAATGTTTGCAAACAGATGAAAGATAATGCATGTTTTATTTCAGTATGGTTTTGTTTGCTTGTTTTTAGAAGAACAAAACTGAAGTTCATCTTGATTTTTAATTTTTTTTTTTAGTGGTGAGGGGATGGATGGAGGGAAAAAGAGAAAAAAGAAATAATGAAAGAAGTGGACAGGAGAAAACCCACCTTTTCCCTCTGGTGACTTGGGTACAGCATCCTGCAGTGCTACACTGCTCACATCAGTACAAGGATACTTTGCAGATTGCTTTCCTTGTGACTGAATAAGCTTTGGATTTTTGTTCATGAAGGAAATTCTTCACAGTACCTGTGGACTTCCAGGAATGGTTAAGTAAATATCCATGAAAATTTACATGGATGTGTGGATTCTTAGTTTATGTTTGAAAGTATAACACTTTCCTACCTCCTAACCCTCCTACTCTCCATATTACAGAATAGCTGAGGGATTTTGCATGCTTCCTTTACATGCAGAGGCATAGGGAATCATCTAGGTTTTCTGATTTGTATTTCTGCAGATCCAGCAGCTGTGCTAGGGTGAAACTACCTGAATTTCATCACATCAACTTTGATGTACATGTATTTGATAAGTGTTTCACAAAACCAACATTATTTCCAATAATTCCTTGAAAGTCTTAGTAGCTACATGTGAGTATAGCACACAAACTGACCCAGAATTCAGAAGAGTTGTTAAAATAAGCTCGCAATTATTCTTCCTCGTAGCTCAATGAAAATATAGACTTGCATTCAGTGGTTATGTGCGTCAACTGTTTGTTTCATTTTTTCTTTTTTCTCTTGAAGATGTAGTCGATGAAAAATCTTACTTAACTGATGAGAAATCTGTGCAACTCTCTGGACTGGTTTGTTCTTTTGAATCTTAATTTCCCTTAAATATTTGCAGGGACAGCTATTGTCTTGAGTGGTCACAGGGGTTTTAATCCAATGCCACCAATTATGTCATTTTCCCTGAGAAAATGTTTTTTTAGATTCTTGTTAGAGTTATCCATATTGTAAGACTATGAATTTCACAGTCAGGAAAAGCAAAAATGTTTTCTGAGCAGCAGCACTGAATGCTTGGTCTTCTTACATACACCGTTAAACCAACAGTTATGGCCCTTTTGTTGCTGAGACAGCCAGTGAAGAGCGCTCAGCCAAACTGAGCACTTCACTTGTCTGCTTGGATTACTTCAAGGACACAGATAGTTGGCGCAGATCTGAACGGTTGGACAGACCATTACAAACAACAACAAAAAATTGGCAAGCAGGACTGGAGAACACAGACAGATTTTGGAACTTCCTTCCTTCCTGAGAGGCTGCATTTCTGCTCTTCAGGCTTCACTTAAAACACAAAAGCAAATTCAACAACTTTACTTATAGTTTGTTTGTTTGTTTGTTTGTAATTCTGAAATGTGAAACAGCCAAAGGTCAGTCAAAGTAGCAAGGAAATGGTGTGTTTCTTTTTTTCCTTTGCTCTTTCTCGTTTTCCAACCAGCTCCATTTTTTTTTTATTTTTTTTTTTCTACATAAAAGCTACTGCAGAGTTGTGCAGCACTTGAGTTGTCTGCCAAAACGATTTTCAGTTGGGTGCTGTCAAGAGTACTGGGTATCCACATCTGTGACACGTACGTGTCAGATACAGTGCGTACAAAAGGACACAATTTCTTACCACTCAGTAGGAGCCCAGCATCATCCCAGAGCTCAGGGCTAATGCAGCCAGGATCTCTTGATGGTGAATTTGCAATGCTGACTGACAGTACCCTGCAGAACCAGACTGAGGAGAAGGGTGAACCATATCTACAGCTTTTGTTCTCACCTCCAACTTTCACCTCCACCTTTAGACAGTGACCATCTCAGAGAACACCAGTTCTCAGTTTCAGTCACCCAAAATGTCCCTCTCTTTCTCCCTCTCCCTCCTCTCTCTACAGAAGTATTTCTCAGTTTTAATCCATTACTGACCTTGGACTCGCTATAACCTCTGCACACTACTCATCTCCACAGTAAGCATCTAATTTTTCATTCCTCTATGTAAGACTAAATATTTAGTTTAATTATTTGTGGGTGACCATCCATTCTTAATTAGCTAAGGAAATCAATATTTATTGTATTTGCAGAAAACAATATTTAAGGCTGGAATACCTCATGAATGAAATAAAACCCCATTTCCGTATTTCTTCACATTTGCTCAGTTTTAGGCCAACTTTATGATATCATTTAATCATTTTAAATTGCCGAACTGGAGATTTTCCAAATTCCTCTAATTTGAAGTCACAAAAATTTTAACCATGTCCCAAAGCACCCTCTTCATATATTCTCCCTCTGAGTATATATGTTAATGTGCATTAATTATACTCTAAGTACTGTACATGTCTCTGACATGAGGATTCTACATTACAGTGAAGGATTATTGTACTTTCTAGGCCCACTGCAGCGACAGAAGCTTCAATCACTTTAATATATTTTATAACAAGTAGCATTTAATTAACAGTACATCTTCTGTCCAAGTGAGGGATCCAGTCTTGCACAGGTTTAGGCACACACTTAATTTCGTGCACTATGAACAGCTCTGTGGTTGTTTTATTAAAGAACAGGGTTCTCAGACACTATTGTGTGACACAACTGGCAGTGCAGAGATATGAGAGAAGAACAGAACTACAGCTAAGGAAAATAAAGTATTTTGGACAGGATCAGGAGACTAATTCCATTTTTGCCCACATTTAATTTTATAAATAGAACAGATTTGTTTGTAGATACTAATTTCTTTGGGTACCTGACTTTTTTAATATGCTTCAAGTAGCTCTTGCAGGAATAGTTTACAGTGACTGCAGGGGATAGTACATAACTGTGTCGGCAGTGGAGCTTTTTTCAGCAATCCAATTTCCTGTACTTTGAAGGAGAACATTTTAGAGGCATCTTTAGTCACTAAAACAAATAAGTAAATAAACTGAAGAATCTTTTGGAGCTTCAAGAAAACACACAATTGAACTTCAAAAAATTTTTTCTTCCCCCACTACCAAAACTGCATGCATTGCACATCTGTTCCCTTTGTGGATTTCCTGAAAATTCCTCACATTAAATACAAAATGTTCTAAACCAAAGGTTGTAAAAAAACATCGTAGTGCATCCCAGAGCACGATCAAGTTCTTGCTGGTGGTTTTCTGCCTAACTGAGGGGCTTTGGTCACTCTCTGCATCAAAGACATGGGATAGTCAAAATGGGAACTGTAGCTCCCAGCACTGAGCCGGCATGGTGTAGGATGGGGATGCAGAAAATGCTGAGTGATACGATGCTGTATTAAAACTCACTTGTTCAGTTAGAAGCTGGAATTGCTAAAAAATACTAAAAAATAAAGGATCCGTTATCTTAATTAGAGGTGACAGCTGAATTTCAACATCCAGTCGGCATGTGCATATGTATATATATTTAGCCACAAGTCTCAATGTCTCTCCTGCAGAATGTAGTTTCTTCACTCTGGTTCACAATGCAAACTATCTGGATGCGCACGCTGCTGGAAAAATAATTGCTGAACATTGTTGATAGACCACTAGGTGGAGATGTAGGTTTATCATGCTAGGATTCCAACGAGGCTTTAAAAGGGATAAGTTTGAAAAATGCCTCTTAGGGGAAGAAAAAAAAAAAAAAAAAAAAAAAAAGAAAAGAAAAGAAAAAAAAAAAAGAAAGAAAGAAAGAAAAAAAAGGACAAGATTGATAAATTATGTATCTTGTTGGTTACAAATTCCAACACATCTTTGAAGGAGGAAAAAATGGGAAAAAATAAAAAAAACCCTAAATGCTCCGTTGTAAAATTGTCCAAGCAAATTATTATTTTTTAAGACACAAGTTCTGATGTTTAAGACTCTGAGAGAATAATCGCTTCATGTTATAAATTGTCTGCTGCCAATACACACACATTTTCCTTTATTCTCCTACCAGCTGCTAGCTCATGCTATCAGTGGTCAGGAACAAACAAACAGAAACTACCCCTAAATTTTTTAGCCAGCTTTCAAACTTTCAAACCAGTGGAAGTGTGCCAGCAACTGGCAGATTTCTGGACTGTTTGCTCAAGTTGAGGGAATTGCTTTTAATTCCAGGACTTTTTCAACATCCTGATATCCAGTATAAGACGTTAAAAGCAAAGCACGCTATTCTGAGTTGTGGTCTTTAAAATAAGACCCATTCCTTTCTGTCTTTCTGCCATTTGTGCTTTATCATATGAAGAGAAAATCAGACATCAAAGAAAACAGTTGTTTACGTGTACTGCTTCTGCTTTGCTTTTGCATAAACCTGCTCTATCTATACTTGTTGTATGTGTGCATTCCCACAGCAGACACCAAGAACCTGGGCATTTTCCAGCAGGGAAGAGTCATTCAGAATTCATTCTTCCATATTTTTCCCCATAATGAAACTCTCCTGCAGCTCCTGGCATTTTTCTGGTGGGTAGAAAAACAAGTGCTTGACTTCCACCCCTCAGAACCAAAAATAAGTTAACTAATGTAGTCTGTTCTGCCTTCAAATCCATCTATAGGCTCTGTACCCTTTTTCTATTTCTATATTTTTAATGTAACTTTCAAAGTCTTGTTAGAGAGGATTTGGGAACAAATCAACCTCCTTTTGGAACCTTAAAAAAATAAATATGCGTCAGATATCGTTCTGGAGAATATCAGTATCACCGTATGAATGATTTCTCCTTTTCTATAACCTTGAATATGAACCTGCTTTTAGCTAAGTGTGTCAGATTTAATACTGTTTATTGCAAGTTCTGAAATTCTGCTAATATTTAAGTAGAATACATGCAATATCATACACTGGGTCTAGCTTAGCACTTTCTCAT
Source organism: Coturnix japonica (assembly GCF_054131305.1). Lineage (NCBI taxonomy): Eukaryota > Metazoa > Chordata > Aves > Galliformes > Phasianidae > Coturnix > Coturnix japonica. The sequence continues at coordinate 123,694,633 of NC_140663.1, forward strand.
TTCTGGCAAACACTTCTTGTTTTGGGACAAAAACTGGGGAATAGTATTTCAGAAGTAAAAGCTGAAAATTCGAGGATTTTAGATTGAAATGTTTAGAGATGTATTTGTTCATATCAGTGCTTGGCAATGTTTAGGGCTATTTCCAGGGAGGACATCTGAAAAGGGAGTAACAGCAAAATTTCAGAGCAAATTAAGTCAAAAGAAGGGAGGCTTTTCTCTTTCTGCTAGAAAACTGTAAAGACCTCACTATAAGGCAAAGCCCCAGAACTGGTGATGCAGGGTCCTGCAGCCACATTCATCATATTCAAGGGGAAAGGCAGGCTCTTGGGAAGATAAACAATGAAGCTCTTCTGAAAGCTAAACTCGTGGAAGGGCAACAGTTATAGCAAAAAAACCCAGAGTAAGGCACCTTTCTTAACACATACTGTTTTAATTTTGCAGAAGGTGCACCCCCACACCCAAATAATAATATTTCCACATATTCTTCCCCGCAGCAGCGCTTCCCATTTACTGGGAAGTTAATTATGAAATAGGAACCCTGGTTATTTATATAAAGACTAAAATAGTTACAGTTCTTCAGGACAAAGTACTTCAGGTTACATACAGTGAAAATAACATGTATGTATTTGTGGATTGCAACAAACCCTAAAAGCTAGCAAGAGCCAGGTAAAGCAGTGGAAAGCAGAAAAGGAAAAGGAAACATGGCTGGGAGACAGAGTTCAGTTTTAGACTCAGATGACTGTGTGATTTATTAGTATTATAAAAATGCCTGTCAGTTTAGAAATACATGCATCAAGCAACTATATAGGCCAAAGTTCTCGCGTACAGCAAGGCAGAAAGACAGAAACAAAAATCTCTGGGTGAGATAGAAAGGATGGAGTTAAAGCTGCAATTTGCTAAGCACTATTTTCAGGGGGGGAAGCTCTACACCTTTGGCAAAGCAGGAAATCACAGAATTGAGAGTTTCTGCAGGCGGAAGGCAGCCAGTCTGCCTCTGGGATAACGCTTTAGCTCCATCCCAACTAAAACTTGGGTTTGCACTAATCCAGCTCAGATCCTCATCCCAACCAGCCCCCCTTTGGCCTCCTTAGCCAAGATTGTGCCCATCTTTTCATCCTACATTAGCTCTGAATGCCTCCTAATCAGTTACAGATTGAGAAGGAAAACCAAGAGTCCCCACATTAAGCAGCATTTTCTCCTCAAATGTTGCATATGAAGTTCTCCTTAAAAAGCATTTCCTACTGCGGTCACACACAGCTACTGATGTACTTGCTGAAATAACCCAGCACAGAATTAAGACCCTTCCGACAGTCAGGGAAAAGAAAGATTTCATTCTTTCTTTTTTCATTTTCATTATTCATTCATTCATTTCATTAATCCTAATGAAAAAAAAAGAAGAAAAAAAAAAAAGAAAAAAAAAGAGAGAGAGAGAGAAAATAATTTAAAAAAAATAGTTTCTGGCAGGAGTCTCTTTTGCTGCTAATCAGTACGACTGCATCTTAACCATTTATGTTCTATAGCCCAAGCCCGCTTTGGAGGAGACTTTTTTTAATGACAGGACAAATTACAAATAAGAAATGGAAAAAGGAAGGATTGGTTGTCTGGTTTTAGGATTTAGCTGGCAGCACAGAAGCTGCAGGGTGCCTGAGTTCCCACTTTCTCAGTGGGTAATTTCCCCCCTGCATCCAAACCTCCTCCCTGTCCTCAGCTGTCCCTGTAAAACTATTTCGCTGGGATTGCTTGACTAGATTAATGCAACTCCTGCTCAGTTGTCTCTGGTTTTAAGATCTTATACACGCACATGTGCACTCACGGGCACATGCATCCACACGTTAGTTTGCAGCCACTGTAACAAACTGGAGCACATGGGGGGAGGACCACCCTCCAATGCTGAAACCTTGGAAAACAGAAGTCCCCCCCCCATCCCGAAACCCCCTCTGCTTTTAGATGAGAACGCATTTGACCAAAACACAATGTCGTTCATCTTACATGGCTATTTGTCGATCAAAGCTCCTGGAAGGATAAGCAAACCCCATGGAAAGACATTTGTCTAAATTATCCTGATAAAAAGCTATCACTCCATGGGGAAAGAAAAATGAGGCCGAATGCTAGTTTATACACAGATACTCTTCAATTACACCAACCTGGAGTAAAATCGTGACATGGGTTTGAACCACACTTAATAAAAGTTGGAGCGTCACTTATAAGGACGCAATACTTTCCCTGAGCCAAGTTTTTCCTTTGTGGGTATATAGTTGTTTAGGGAGCAAATAAAAAACAAATGACAAAAAAAAAAGATTAAAAATATGAACTGCCTCTCCCATTCAAACAGTGCATAGTTAGTGTTTGTGACTTTTCCCTTGACAACTAGATAAGAAGATAAATGCATAGTTTCTCTTAATTAGCCTTTCTTAATTAAAAACACCAGAGGTATTTGTGATCATAATGAACTCTTCTGACAGAATGGTCACTTGTTCTTTGGGATGTCACTCCAGGAAAATTAGATTTTTTTTTTTTTTAAACGGGGGATAAATTCTGTGCTAGGGAAGAAATAAATGATGCCCACAGAAGCAGCGTCCCCTTGGTTTTATCTGAATGAGATGGATGTGTATCTTGCGGTTTTTAGAATGGTGCGGGGCAGTATTAGCCATCATTAGCACCCCAGTATGGATCCAATTCACTAATTACTTATGCTGTCTTGGTTCACTGAGATTTAAGTACCAAGTCAATCCCATTATCTGCAGTCTCCCAAGCTTGCCAGAGTCATCCGTCTTTTATGGAAAAAAAGCACAAGGGTTATCAATAGGACCCTGAAATACTTGGGATTTTCCCACTTCAGGAGGAGGCAAGATTAGTCCTGACTAAAGTCGCATCTTCTCTAAGCTGCTACTTGGGATGTGATAAAAGTGAATGCTGACAATTATCCATAACTATGTGAAGAGCAGGAGCGAGGGAAGCAAGCAGGAGTGGCGAGGAGAGGAGCCTGCCACACACGCCTGCATCTGTCCTACGGTTGCAGGCAGCTTTCCGTGCCACCTCCGAGCTACAAATTACAATTCGTCTGTTACAAGCACGCGATAATGTAGTCAGGAATCAGAAATTAAAATATTCCACAGGCCTCGGGCCTCCTCCGAGAGAAAGGGAGAGGGAGAGGGGCTGAGGGAGAGAAGGAGGGAGAGGGAGACGGAGGAGTGGAGCGAGCCCCCGCGCTGTTTGCGCCCTCCCTCCCGCATCCTACATGTTTAATGTCTGCGGCAGCGCCGAGGCCTTGTCTGTTTGGGACGGTTGATTGACATCTGCTCTGCCGAGAGGAAGGAACTGGCAGCTATTGGCAGCACTGTCACGTTCATTTGCACACTTTATGAAGCAGCAGTGTGGCTACTAATACAAAAAGAAATCTTCTAAGCAGCATGACATCTCTTGGAATGGAATATTTGTCTTTACAAATGATTGCACTGCTGCCAGTACTTGACATGGTGCTCGCAAACATGTGTAATTGTTGGAAGTGTAATGATGATTATTTGCATATTTAATGTTCAAACAAGTACTGGAGAAGCAACTTAGACTAAACCTTTTATGGGGAGGATTTAAATATGTTCAGTATCAGCCTGATGAGTCCCAGAAAGGAGTTGGGGTCTGAGGGGAGAGCTGGTGTGCACCGCTGCTGTAGGAAAGGGAGTTCAGAAATCACACTGGAATCTGCCACTCAGACATTTTATAGGCTTATTTTGAGATGGATTTCATATGAATTCCTCTCCCATTCATTTTAATTGCTCAAAATTATATTTAAATGTAATTATATGAAAATTTAGGAATGGTCTATTTATCATGTGTCTGAAATCAGCCAAACAGCAAACTGAGGAAAGCAGATAAGCAAGCACATGTTTACCAGTGACATCAGTTCACAGCAAGCCTGTGCGTGATGGCAGTAGCACTTGTTTTAACTCTTTGGCATGAGTGTGAGACGAGTGTGGGTCAGAGGAGGGACACTTACAAACCTCATTTCCTGGGCTGGAAGTACAGTGTTGGACATCTGCCCAGGAAATCAGAGCCATGGCCAGGTTGACATAAAAGGACTTTCCCGCTGGTAGAAAGCCCTCCTCTTTCTGCCTCAGAGACAGAGTCTTCATTTTTCTTTTACATTCAAGATTTTTTAATATTCTTTTTGTCACACAGGGACTTAGCTAACACATAGATCTTGCACACACATGGGCATGCACGATTGCAAATATAAAGGGAAAAGCATCTTGCAAAAAGGCTCTCCAAAATAGGAAAAAGGGGAAATATATATATATATATTAATATATTACAAAAGGGCTCTCCAAAACAGCAAAAAGAAATAATACTTTTGAACTTAATACTGGTCTCCTGGGAAGGAAGTGCACTGACTTTATCAGTGGAATAATTTCAGATGATACAGTTACATGAATGGCAATCTATCTCTTCACCTTTAGTGAAGGATTTCTTTAACTGAGAACTTCATTTTCCAACTCCTTTTTTTTTTTTTTTTTTTCTTTTTCCTTTTTAATCCTAAAGACAGGTCTTCTCTAAGTTGAAGCCCTTCTTTAAATACCTTTCTTATTAGTTTTCATCTCCCCAGCCTACCCCAACTCTCCTCTCTCTTCTTCTTCCTTCTCTTCCCTGTCCTGATCTCTCTTTGTGGTCTACTGTGGATCATTTCAGTACCAAGAGATTTATCAACACCAAATCCTACACTGTTTGAGGGGCAGCACAATAAGCTTGACTCAATTATCACGCTGTAAATTGATTTAAAAAAAAAAAAAATTAAAAAAAAATCTGATGGATGAATAAAGACTGAATATCTTTGTTTCTGACCCTGTCGTACCATCAGCAGTTCTCTGGCAGGACTCACACTTGATTGACAATGCAGCTAATGAACACTGTCTTAGGCCACGTAATGATTTACCTGCCAGGAACAAGGTTTGGCAATGCTACCTTTGCATACCTGTCAAATAATTAATCCTTTAAAAAACAGATATATTGTTTTGAAGCATGAAAGTGTCTGGAAATTAATAGAAATGTTGAGGTATAAGATAAATATGTGTTTGCTCATTAAGCTAATCAGGATTGTTTTTTTGCTTATCTTGTTTTGAAGGCACTCCCCCTCTATATTTTAGCCACCTGTTGTTTCATCATTGCAGGAAGCAAATATCTTCTTTTATCCAACCAGCTCCTACCTTATGAGCTACATCTGCCAACAGCCAAAACAGAAAGTAGAAAGCTGTTTGTGGCTATAATTGCTCTTCCCACCTGAAAGTATATTGGGATTTTTCTCCCCGCCCCTCCCCTCCCCTTCCCCCCTCCATGCTCAGCCAAACTACCTGCTCTGTTTTGCCTTTTAAGAAGCTGAAACAAAATAAAAACCCTTCATATAACAGCTGGTATTATGAATGTGTAGCTCACTGGCCTTATGACTCTACCTCCAGACACGAATCAATTGTCCATACAAATAGAGGAAATATGTCTGGATACGAAGGATCTCCATTTCAATCACAGATACATGTGGTGCTCCATAGTGCCCGAGCAGGATTCTGGAAGAAGGCTGTTCTATGTTACTTTGCTAGCAATAAGAAGTGTCTTTTACTTCCAACATCTTGAAATGGGAGAGTCATACAAACCTCTGCTGACTTATTGAGCACTATTCACTGTGGATCAATAAATAATGCAGATGCCTTCCACAAAATGTAACTTGTTAAAAGCGGTCTTGCACTTTTGCAAATAGCTAAATTCTTGCCTAAAAAGTGAGAATGGGTATATGAGTAGTGGAGGGTGCTATGGAAAGTGCTGGTGAGGAGGTGAGGGGCTCATAAAAGAAACTGTTAAACTGCAAAGTTGAGTTTAGTTCCTTATGAAATTCTTTGAAGAAGCAAAAGTATTTAAAAAACATATGACAATAATTAGCAGTATTTCTTTGGGGATTTGTTTGTTTGACCTTAGCCTTTTAATCTGTCAAAGTATGCTAATAAGCTTCACAGACAGAATGATAAAATGTGGAGACAGATGAACTAACTGAGAAAACATCAGTACAATACTGAATATACTCGTGGAAAGATAAAAAAAAAAAAAAAAAAAAAAGAAAGAAAGAAAGAAAGAAAGAAAAAGAAGAGTGCAATTAAACATTATCTCCAGACTTTGATGACATGCGCACTATCATGGCAAAGTTGCTTCCAAATTTGGAAGGAGCGTATACTTGAGGTCACTATCATTGTATCTGGCATGTCTGATGATTTTACTCTGAATAGAGGGACATCTTTCTAAGTTGTGTTTCTAGGTTATCTTCCCTCTTAAATTTCAATCTAATGTACTGAATCACTGTTTTCCATATGTTGTTGTACTACAGGGGATTTCAACAAGCCACGACTGTCTGTTCATAGTTTGAAAATCCTGCTGTTGGTGAACAAATAGGCTTTCTTCCTTGAAGACCTGTGAAGAGGCTTCCCCAAGTTTCCACTGGGATGTTTTATTTTATTTTATTGTATTGGGTTTTGTTTTGTTTTGTTTTGTTTTCTGTGAGACCTTTCAAGCTATCTATGTGAATCTTATGAGAAAGACAGTCTCCAGAATCAATGGGCACTTTTTAAGGAGCAGTCTACATGACATATGAGTTGCTAAACTCTTGGTGGGTAAGTAGCAGTACATGAGACAGTTCCTTTAGCACACAGGAAAATAAGTTTAAATTTTCATTATTATTATTTTTTTTTCTCTTTTAAATAACTGTTTCTATCTTCTCACTTATACCAAAAAGACTTGCAGTGACACCAGAATAAGATCATATCATAACAACAGGCGTATTGAAATGTGTTGCCTGCCCTCACGTGTAATGCTTCTCAACCTCTTCTGTTCAAGAGGACTTAGAAAGCTGCCTGATTATGAAGATTTGTTTTCCATCAGTACCACCTATCTCTAGAATGCCAGAGAGCCCTTCTGCAAAATCAGAATCATGATGCTGTCACATTCCAAAGCAGAAGACTAGTCATTCCCTCTTTTGCTCAACAGACAAGCTATAAAGAAGTTACATTTTTTCCCGGGCCTGATTCGACCATATTCTGGTATACAGGGATCTCGTTCTTCCTGACAGAGGAGACATGAATTATTGAAAGAGCAGGAATTAACTGAGAGGCACATCTTCCTCAGATATCCTATCCTGCTGCAGTAGCTGTAAACCAAGAAATTAAACGTAAATCAGGATGTAGACTTCTCTTTGCTGCATGACTAAGTTTGGTAACTCACTTCCACGAAGTGAGACTGTGAAGGAGTTCTTCTAAATAATATGTTTGCACATTGTATATCAGTGTATCTTATTTCCTGACAGGACATCTGATACTTCGTTTTTCCATATAGTCAAATGAAGCTTGACATTTAAAACTCCCCTTTTCCAATGACTGAGCTACCCACCTTACTTAAGCTCCCTAAAAATATTCGGCAAATGAAACATAGACGTGTCTTAGCAGCCAGAAGTGTGCCTTTGCAAATTTAGTCAACTTTATAATCACTTAAAGAGCTCATCCAAGCTTCAATTTTTACAAATGTAGCTAAAGGCTTTCTTTCTCTCTCTCTGAGCCAGATGCGCAATTACAAGCCAGAAATTAAGGCCAATTAAAATAAAAATGTGAACACTCGCTCTAGCTGAAGGAGGTACCCAAGGCCTACATTAAGGAACTGACTGACCCATTATATTCAGTGCGTGGCAGTGGTCCTCATACCAACACCTTGGAATGAAAGATACCGATCCATAATATCACACCACATTATGCTTTTTGTTAACCATACATGGTTGGACTTGAGGACATTAAGGGTCTTTTCCAACCTAAATGATTATATGATTCTGTGAAAGCCGAGTGATGCAGCGAGTGACACGGAACCATTTGCAGAGCACCAGGCTGGGGCCGTTGGGGACCTAAATATCTAAATCACGGTGTTAGCTTCCTCGCAGTTGATTGAGTTTCACCAGCAGAACATGACACACAGGCCGGCTTGCGTCCCTGCATCACCGCAGTGGGACACTGCAGATGTGCCCATCTCTTAGCAGGATGTGGCCATCTTAAAGCCAAACTTTTGGAGGGCAGCGGCTGAGAGAACAGCAGGGCACCTCCAAGCCGGGCTTCCTCCGAGGCAGAAGATGGGAGGCAGAAGATGGAGAAGCATCTCCCCCTAGGGAAACCCTCCACCCTCCGGACCCCTCAGCACCCCGGCCCCGAGCAGCACAAGGGAGGAGCCGCACCCGCCGCCGGCCGCAGAGGGAAGCGGGGCGGGGGGAACCGGAGCCGGGGGGGAAGGGGGGCCCGGGGCGGGGTGGCGGCGCCTTTTCTCCCCGGCGGCTTGGAGAGGTGGGCTGGGGCTTTCAGAGGGGCTGACAGATCTGAAGTTTTGGAGGCTGAATGAAAGAAACACTCGGCTAACAAAACAGTGCGCCACAGAAGAAGTTTCATCTGGTCTGGCCAAATCCCTCCTTTCTTTCCATCTTTTCTCTCCTAATAACAGCTGCCCTCTCATTCCCTGTTACTCCGCTGTGAAGAACAAAACCTCCCTCTGACTATCTGTTTTTCTTTTCTTCCCCAGAGTAGGTCTCATTACTGGTGATTAGCAGATGATTAAAACCAATTCAGCTTCCCCCAGTAGATATTTTCTCCCTGTTTGTGACTAACGCGTCAGTCTTCAATGAACGTGCTCCTAAGCTTATTAACGGGCTCAGAGGATTAGCTGCCACCGAGCGCCGCCGCTCCGATATTGTGATGCAGCGAGTGACATGGAACCATTTGCCGAGCGCAGGCAGGGCCGCTGGGACCAAATATCTAAATCACAATTTTAGTTTCCGCGCAGAGAGAGGCTGGGGCGGGGGCGAGGGGGGAATCCTGACGATAATTACAAAAATCAGGCGTTTGGCGAAGTCTGAAAATAGCCTTCAACTTAAGGGCAGCGCCACGGCTCTTCGGGGAGAACAAAAACCAGCCTCACCCTCCCCCCAAAAACCCGGGTCCAGCCCAGCCATAAAATATAGAGCTTCCTCCATAGGGAGATTCGTTGATGTGTAGCCCAGAAGGGGCCCTATAGCATACAGGCCACTCTCGGGGTTACATACATAGGTGTGGGCGTGTATCAAATCTATCTCCTGTCCGCGTTTTACTATGTAAAACCCCAGCCCGCAGCACTGGCACAGCGGAGATTAGAGCGGGATGCAAAATAAGCAGCTTCTCTTTATCCCACCCACCCCTTTAAAAACAACTAGGCTTAACTATAACTTAATAGCTAATAATAAAGAAGAAGAAGTCGAAATTATCTGCAGGTTTGAATTTTGCAGTAAATCATCCTGAGGAAAAAGAAAAAAAAACAGTATGAAATAAGTTAAAATGGGTCTTGGTCAGTACTTTAAAATCACATTCTTCCTCACTGCCATTTTGTGCTTTTTATTTGTTCTTATATATATATATATATATATTTAAGGATTGTCGTAGAGAATTTCTCTGCATTTAGGAAATTAATCCCCTACATTACACTTCTTTTCACTGGATAGATCTCATAAACAAGTACTCCAGGAAGATAAATTGATTTGCACTCGCACTCCTACAGCCCCTTGTTGCTCCCAAACAAGTGGCAGACCTGGCTGCTGGAGTTGTGGGAGAACCCAGCTTTTTATTTTGAGGGTTATTTCCCGATGCAAAGCATCCCTTCTCTTTCAGAACAGAAAAGAGCACAAACTTTTCCAGAAATTTCCAACACAGTAAAGTTCAAAAGGAAATATATACATATATTTTTTACTTCTGCTCAGGTGAAGTATTTGATTTATTCTGATTTATTCTGATTTGCAGATTTACTTTGCTCTGAATTTTGCTTATCATTTTCAGTAGTCACTTTGCAGCACTTATACATTGTACACTGCAACAAAACAGAAGTGAAGTTTTTAAAGAGAAAACTGAAACTCTTAATGTAGTGTTTTTTAAACACCATGTTTGCAAACCCAAATTTCTCAATTCATTAAAGTCTCAACATTAAACACTATTTAGATGAAACTCAGTATTCTGGAAAATATTTCACATCCCAGTGACCATACTTTTTGTTCTGAGGGTTGTTTCAGGGAAAAACCAGAGGGGCTTTAGTGAAGGCAAACTGATGTCTAAACACTGATTTAGCATCTTAACTTTAGGCATCCAGATCTGAAAAGAAAGCCAAAGAAATAACACTTTTAAAGGATTTTTTTTCCACTCTCATCTTATATGCTTTAAAATAAAAGAACAGTCTCGTCCCAATAATTCCCTTTCCACATCTTTAAATGTCTTCCATTTATATTTTCCATTGTCCTCTTTCCAGTGCAGCTTAACTCTGAGTGTGCTGAAGCTTGAAATGTAGCTTCCGATTTATAATAGCAACAGGGCATGCAGCAAATGTCAACAAATCCCCTGTCACCCAGGCAAGAAGGAAATGTGAGAGGGAAGGCAGAGTAGCCCTTCCTTGCTGCATAATTCAAAAAACCCTCAGTGAGAAATAAAGAACTAAAATCTTGCTCCTGAAAAACTGTGTGAGACCATTAATATTGAACCAAAATTGGCACAGTATGGTGCCAGTCATCGCAAATAGCCAATTATATGTACCGTGAAGGTATAGACCTATGCGTCTGATATGTAAGTAAATTTAAAATGAAACTCCTCCATCATCTGTCTCCTCCTCTGCAAAATTAAAGGGATTCCAGCAGACCGCATTGACCAAGTTCTGAAAAAAAGCACCCCATAAGAGCTACATCACTGACCTCAAGTGACCCCAATAAATAAGCAACTGCTGAAGGATCAGCTCCCTTGTTGGGAAACAATAGACCCAAACTTCAGTGGAGTGCATGCAAGAAAATGTCACAGGAGGGTAGCACAGTATTTCAGACCAGAAATAAAGTTTGAGGGATAACAAGTACACAGCCAAGTTACTGAGAAAGCTGTTTCAGAAATGTGATTCTGCATTTGGCTTAACTTCTAGAGCATTAGACACTACCCCTCTCTCCTTTCGGCTAATAGAGATAGGCAGTTGTCGAAGAAATATATGGTGCTTTTTGCCGATCGCTCTTTTTTCCCTGTCTCTAAGCCATCATTTTATATGTTTATTCATGGGTCAACAAATGATTCATGCAAAAAACATACCAGGCCATTGGATCTTTATGAATTTTCTACCACTGGGCTTTCCCTCCTTCTGTGTGATCGGTCACCTGAGTCACATTACAGGCTTATTTCTGGCTTCAGCTTGGAAGAAAGTACCTGTAAGACAAGAGGGAAAGCTGCCTTTGATTGTGTCAAAAGGTCTGTGAAATTAGGAGCTGATAGACTGGCTCATAAAAGAAATTTAAGAATATTTTAAATCTTTTCCTTTGGACTACTTCCTGCCTGAAAAATCCTTAGTGGGAAAATGTGGATATTATGAGCAGGTTCATTCTCAAAATGGATTTTCTCCTTTTATCATCAGGGACAGAAAGTGATTTAGACGAATGGAGTGCGGTAGGAGCTTTTTTGTGTCATTTGAGGCCTTGTCCATCTGCAAGACGGGGCCAGAGCATATGAAAAGCAGGGTTTGTCTGTCCATCATATATGCAGATTTGAACTCAATACCACAATTGCAAGAGAGAGAGTGAGTTCATCTTCAGGGGCTACCACCACTGAGCTGGGTATTACCTCCTTAATCTTAGACTCAGTAACAGTCATGTGTTAGTTAAAACCACTTTCCTAGTTGCTTTGCTTCATTATGAGACACAAGAAGTAAAGAGATGATAAAGGGAAACATACTACATCTGTGGCCAAAACCAGACTCGCTCAGAAAAGGGAGGCTGATCTGAAGTTAAGTTTGGAATGTTAATACTAAAAAAATTCATGTCACAGTTTATGATATCTGACTTACTTAAACTTTAAATTGGCCAGCATAAGAAAGAGTTAGGGAGAAGCAGACAGAGCAGGAGTCTAGTTATAGCACTCAGCAGTTAGCATTTGTTACCAGCACTCCGGCAATCCAGCAGCAGTGCTGTGCAGGCATCAGCACCGGAGCTACTTTTCTTCCTTGAGCCTTTGTTTTTTGAAAAACAGATGATTATGCAGGGGTAGTATTTTCAGCATCTCTTTACGTGGAAAGGTGGAAAGTGTCTGGGTAGGAAAAACTCCATTTTCTGATTCACTTGTGGGTTTGCTTTGCTTTGCGTTCAGTTATATTTTTTTCAGCATGAGGATTTAAAGTTGTTGCTGACTTTGTGTTTTGCTGTACCACAACACTTGGTAGAGGAAAAGGAAAGCAAATGTGCAGAGTTGCCAAGAGACAGGTTTATTCTGAACTTCAGCAGCCTGGCACTTCCACCGCGAAGATTCTTTCCCCTTCCTGCACTCCCTCACACTCCAGGAGCAGGCAGATAGACCAGAAATAGGAAATGACCAGCTCCTGATTCACACTGAAGCATTCCTTTTCATGTTATTTTGAGCCTTTCACAGCCCCACCAATCAATGTGAACGTTTTCAAAGGACAACTGCGAAATGGGTGAGATGTGGAAAATTCAAGTGGTTAGTTTGCCAAGGAGCATGTGATCCTTCTTTTCTGCTATTCCTGCTTCCAAATGTTACTTCTTTTTTGAGTTCAAAAGTAGCATTTGGGGAGAGGGAAAATAAATTTGTTAGCCTGCTTTTCTTAGCTGTTTGCAAACACTTTTGATGTGGAATAGATACAGGACATCCAAACCTGCAGCTTTGGGTCAACACTTGATATATGTCTGCAAAAGGGCAAGAAATAACTTATGTTGTAAAAATTCTACCTAAAATGTGTCAAGAAAAACTGAGAATAGGAGTATCTAATCAGAGTAAAAGGCAGAGCTATGAATGTAAGGCATTGCCTCTCCAGAGACATGATGATGCTCCAAGGAGACATTGATCTACAGTTCCTAGGCACTCAGAAATTGTAGAAGAGTTTTTAAGGACAAAAGTCATAAGTGCCATGTCATCATTGATTTTACTACAATGGCTATTGGAAAATATTGCACTTGTTTCTTAAAATCTGCTTCTTGTGACTGATTTAGCTGGATGTCCACATGGCATTGTTATCCTCAGCCACCATGCCCTTTTTGTTCTTTTTACAATGGCCAATTGGATAGATTAAAATAAATAAATAAAAAGTAACTTCAAGCAGCACTTTCCTGCCTTTCAATATGATACTGAAAAACAAACAAAAAAACCCAAACAACTTTGTGAGAGGTTGTAAATGCAACATTTAGAACAATAGGAGCCATGAGTTTTATATAAAGTAGCATTTTACCTCTCTAAATATCCTGACTGTTAAAGATTTACTGATATACATTCACAGTGTAGAAATTACAAGTATTGTTTTTCTGCCAAGTCCTAATGAAGGGAATTTTCTAGCCAAAAAGATTCAGAGAAAATTCTGAGATTTTTTGTATGCTAGTATTTTTTGGCTCATAGTCTCATACTCACTGATCTATCATGTATATGTTTTTCTCACCTTAGCAGGTATTGCTAGAATAACAGCAGGTTTGCCCATTTGCTTTCCATTCCATCTTGACACCTGAAATTGCTAAAATCTTTGAAAGTAATATTAGCATGGAAGATTTTCAAGATATCCTCTATTGCTTCTGCATGTTGCAATGGCTGTTTCTTTTCATTCCTTGCTCTCTTCTCCCTTGTGCAATCTTTTATAAATTTGAAAGGTAAAATTGCATAATCGCTTCTTTTCATGGAATAGCTCTTTGATGAAGGTCATGCATGGTGGAATCTGCTGGCCACATAAAGAATAGTCTTCAGAGATAAAAACTTCTTCATGTAAAGCAGTATGGCTGAGAAATAAATGAAGTTAAGTATGTGCTCTACCATTTCTTGTTTTCATTTCTTCTTTGGGAGCACCTACAAATGTGTATGTTGAATTAAAGGGAAATGATTTATGGACAACCATCCAAAGGAGTAGCAGACTTCTGAACTTGATGAGGTACTTCAGAAGTGAGAGGAGCAGGAAAATGAGAAAGAAACAAGGAGTGAAGACAAAGAGAAATGGAGGCAGAAGAATGGTGTAGTTATTATAAAGTCAATGGAAGGTGACTGAGTTACTTTCAGAAGAATTTCATAGCACTGAGAGAGGAAAGAGCAGAACATGGGGAAGCTTTTAGAGACTATTCTAGACTAAAAAGGTCATGTTTCATCTGTAAATAATCTGTTCTCATTTACTCTGAGCTGTTCCTTTGCTTGGGGAGACACCAAAGAATTCCAGATTATCAGAAATCACCTCATCTGCAGTGCTGGAGAGATTAGAAATTCGTTAACATTGTTATAAGCTGGGGAGATAAAATGCTTTCAAGTAGTGCTTGCAAGATTTTCAGTGGCATGAATGTAATGCACAAACCTGCTTTCTCTTAAAAAATTGCTGAACTCTACTGAAGATGAAATGGAAGAAATCAGTCCAGTTCAAAGTGCACTTTCTCTAGCTCTGTAACAAACAGAAAAAAATCCAAAATAACTTTAGCTGTTTAGTATGGATGCTGCAGAACAAAAATTTTGGTGGTGTGGTTTCTCTGCAGAGAAAACAGTCACATTTTCGAAATGTGCACTGTGCATCCAGAATATGTTAACGTGTCTTCCACTTTGACTGCTCAATAACAGATGGAATAGTGTCCTCTCAATTGCACTTGCTCAACTCAGAAAGCCCATTTGGACAAACCTCATCACCACTTCTGCAGTACTTTCAGTTTTGACAGCCTGGGGTGATATCAAAGAATTAATTTCCTTGCAAAGCTCAATGACCACTTCATCAGTGGTAGGTTAACAGTAACACATTTTTGGATAACAAATAGCAGCAAACAGTACTTGGAATTTCTCAGATATGTAAGTTGCAGCTCCATTCAGAGCCCTCTGAAGTATTTCTGGATGCTCTTTTGCTTTAATCTTTTGTTTACATACTTGGTACTGTATTGCCTATGAAATTTGCTCCTTCTAAAGTGAGCTTGTATTCTTGGCTCAAGAAGGTAGGATGCAATGGGATCTGTTTGTCAGATCTCGGACTTCATCTCCTTTGTTCTTGTCCAGGAGCTAATGCTGTTGTGTCAGTACTGCTAGAAATATGCTGTTTGCTTGTTTGATTTGTTTTGTTTTGTTTTGCTTTTTGTCTTCTGTGACCTCAGATTTGCTTCTGATTTCCTCATTGGTACTTGAGACAGTCATGAAGAAGCAAAATTGATCAAAGAAAAATGTCTTTAAATATAGCCATATTTCAAGATGCAAATATTAATGATATTGTAGGATAAACCCCAAAGATCAGTTTTTCAGGTTTTCTTTAGCAATCAAGAAAGAGGAAACAGAAATTTAGAGCTGAGTATTTGCAGTGTAAGAGTTTCAGCAGTCTGCAAGTGTGCTGATGGAATTTGTTCCCATGCACTGATATCATACATAGGTAATGTCAGAGAATCGGTAGGAAGGCACAGTGTGTTGTATATACTGCAAACATAAGAATGACAAGAATCCTTACTTTCCAGGCAAAACAGTCTTAATAGATGCTTATGCAAAGGATAGGGAAAAAGAAGAGGGTCATTTATTCTCCATTGCCTTGATTTGCCATAACTGCATATTTTCACTGTCACTTCATTGGGAAAACAAACAAACAAACAAAAAACCAACAGCTAAAAGCAGCTTATGTAAATGTCTGCAGTGGGGGCTACCTTCCACCTGAAGTGTCTGCCTCAGTGTGCAGCTCTCAGGAATGAACAACTGCAAACATAGATCATGGAAAGAAAATGAATAAAACAGATGAGAGAGGATTAAGTTTTCAAGGAAGACAAGATCAGTCTTATCTCAATAGCCATTCGTTTCACATCTTTACTACTTTTGTCACAGCAGTACTATCAGAACAAATGTTAATTTCCCTAATATTCTTTCTCAGACTCAAATACGAACATAGTGAGGGACAAAGACTTAAGTTAGAATAATTTCCTGAACACCAGCAACCAGGAAGGAGTAAATACATGCTAATTCTCAGTGATTCACAGATACCACTGCTGGCCTTAAACAAACCAACACTTAAATGCTCAGTGTGATCCCATCTGAGTCAGCTCAAGTCCATAGATTTATGTCTATGTACATGGAATAGACAACCTGAAAAGACATAAATTTTCTAGTCTGTATGAAGTTGAGTCTATCTGTTGAGCCATACAGTGATATGGTGGAAGAGTTTTTCAGCCTGAGAATCTTTGCACTGTGCTAGTTTTTGTAGCATATAAATACCCTTGGGCTTCTGAATGAATTGAAGTTAGCATTTTCAGCTATTAAATATTAGCAAAAAGCATACTTATAGTGTAATAGATTTGATCTGGAAGAAACAGTGCTACGATGGCTGGTAAAATCCTTGTATTTTATGACCAGAATATAAAGTGGAGCAGGAAGCCCTAATTTACGCTGATATGGGGTTTGGTTTTCTGTGGCTGCATGCTTTTGTTTCAACAAAAGTAGTTTCACATGTGGTATTGCTCCATTTGGCTTAAATGCTTTTACGTAAAAATCCCCATGTTATTTGCACTCTCCTGAAAAACCAAATACATCAGGACAACTCGAATACCCACCTGACAAAACTTCCAACTAGTTCTCCATTGATCTAAATTATATAGTATCTTCTAACTACAGAAAATGACTCTTTAGTGCCCAAGATATTGGACCCAATGTAATAACTTTCCATAATAAGAAATAATTAAGCTTCAAAAATGTGGTAAGACAAAACCAAGCAAAGGTATTCTGTTTGGGGGAAAAATACACCTTTAATGAATAGTTTGTTTAAATAGTATTCTGTATCATAGGACCTTTTAGCAATATTATAGCATTTAAACCATATGACATCCATTATATCACCAAAAAGAAGCAGAATATTTATATGTGAATGCAGATATACAAATAGAGTACATTCAAGGAACAAAAAGAAAAAAAGAAAGTGGACCAAAAAAACAAACAAACAAAAAAAACCACCACAAAAGACACCCCAAACAAACAAACAAACCATCCATTGTTAATTCCAGCCTTTTCATTATATTAAAGTACTTAAAGTACAGAAAAAATATTCTGCTATTTTAGGAAAGAAGTGTGAGAGTGTTTCAGAAATGCATTTCATTCTGGTAAGAACTCAAATGATGTAAAAGTGCCATTTTATACAGCCTTGTGTATCTGATAGAAACTCAAGAGCTACAAAATTAGGTAACTTAGGCTGCACACCAAACCTGTCCTGCTATAGTCCAAAAGAGGTTATTGACTCAGAGGAGGAACCATTGATAGAGCAATTAGTACTAGAAGCCAGATGTGTGATGGCCCATTTTTGGAAATGGACAGATGCCCCAGCATTTATGGCATGGAGTTATCAAATATAAGAAATCCTTTGAATAGAACCAAAATGACAGGCAGCCTCAAATTAGAATCTGGTAGATTTAGTGGGTAATGTTTCCTTGGAACTGGCATGGGATAAGCACATGTTTAAGAGGCCCAATAAGCACAAATGAATCTTTTAATAGTGACAAAGGTGCTATGTATAAAGCAGGTTTTTTAATGCCTGTCCAGAAAGTTACTGCATTCTACTATTTATTTATTTATTTATTTATTTTCCTAAGCTTCTAGGACATAGTGTACTCTAAACTTAGGTGCATAATTTCAGGTATATTCCCAATATTTCCATTCATTGTGCAGCTTTATTAAGAAATTCTGCATTTTGAACATTACACTGCTATGCCAAATGTGCAGTTCCATAAATCAGCCTGGGAGAGAGGGTGCCAGCCCTTCCTGATGATAAATACAGTGGCAGGAAACTACTTTGTTTTGTAATATGTAAGGCTGATTAATCCAAATCTGTTTGCAAACTTCATTTCGTACAGGATACCCCCATCCTTACAATCAGATTAACAAATCAAAGGTGCATTCAGACTTGGAGACAGGTTGCCACTTAAGTATTTCATACACCCAGGCATTTGGTTATGCTAAGCTTGGATTAACAAGGTCTGACTATTTAGAGGGAGTTATGTTTAGGGGTTCTCTGTCTCTGCTGATTTTGAATGCTGTGCTCATGGGGGTAGCGCCGTCCAGTCTTAAGAGCTCAGTGAGCTTACAGAGCTTTACAGCCTCCCTGCAAGCTTCACAAGCTTAATTGAAGATAAGTATATACAAACTCACCTTCCTAGAAAGACCTTCATTTATACAAAGGGGAAAAAAACCAAACAAATCTCTTTATGCAGTGACTTCACTGCATCTTCCCTGTCATTGCTTATCCTAATTTTTATATAGTACAATTTATTATACTAAACCCCTTAATCATGTGGAATAGATGAAAGTGGAATCACTCAGCACTGTCACCTTTTGCTGTCACTTGAGACTCTCTAGGAGGTGACAGAGACAGATCAAGTGATTTGTTAGGACAAAGTTGTGCCAACTGCTTCAGCACTAATGGGAAGTGGATCTGTGAGGGTTCGGGCCTAAGCCTCTCTCTGTCTTTCTTTCTCCATTTGTTTAAAAAGTGAAGACAGAACTGCTCTAGCCAACATGTTCAACAGTGTTCCCTTTCCACTCTGTCACTTACAGAGACCAATCTTGCAATCAAGAGGTGAAGAAATGAGCAGCATCTCACCCGCAGAACATGAGCACTCTTGGCATTGAGAAGAGGCAGCCATAGGAGGCCATGTGGTGCAATGGTTGATGGTGATGTTATCTGTAAAGTGCTCTTGAGGAATGATTTAATGATGATGCTACACTGAGGGGTTGCTTGTGGGCTCTGCTGGAGCATCCAACAGTTACAAGTGAGAAACTGGAGCATGAACAAGGGGTGAAGTGTGAAGAAGTTTACTATGGTAGAATTTTAATGATGTTAGTTTATGTTTAGAGATGCAAACACGGTCATTCAGCAAGAAACCCTTCCCTTAACTACAGCTGTGTTGCCATATAGTTAGTCATACATACATTTCTGAGTGAGACATTTGTCACTATCATTTGTTCCTGTATTTAAGCTCAAAACATCTCAGTGCCTATAAAATAGTAAAAAATGCATCTATAGAGTTTTGTTATTATTTGTTTACTCTTACGTGCTCTTCGTGCACTTAAAATATGATTGCCTTCATTCAGAAATGTCCCTGTGTCCTAATGAAGGAGATAATTCAGGCAGGAAATCTGTGAGGATCATAACTGCTATGAGACAATAAAGCTTCATTTGGAGAGGCAAAGAATCTTCCCCTAGAGGATGTGTGTATGTGTACCTCACCTTATGTTCTTTGTCTAACCTGCTTCTGTATAGGAGATTCAAGATGTGATACATTGGTCAGAAGTGTAGCTGTCATGTGGCTTTACAGCTGACTATAAATTCAGTGCACTTCAGTGTTATTTGCAAGTAATTGTAACTGAGTCAGTCACTAATTTACATACTGTTATAGTTCAGGAAAATATTTGCTGTCCAAACTGAAGCATTTCCTTTAAAGCGTGTTTAAGAATTATTTCATTTGCAACTTGTAGTAATGCATCAAAAGAAACAGAATTGGGGGTGGGGGAGGAGAAAGGAGAAAAAAGAAGTCTCAGAAATATTAGCAAATAATTAATTGATAGAATAATAATGATAAAGAAAAGAGGTTTTAGCCTTCTGTAATCTCTCCTTATTCTCCATCCTACCTTAGTTTAAATAAAGATAATATCATATGATACTCTACAAGAATGTCTGGATATTTATTTTATTTTTATTTTATTTATTTATTTACAATAAATAAATACTTATTTTATTTATTTTATTTTATTTTATTTTATTTTTTATTTTCTTTTATTAAAGTAGCAGTAATATTTATAATAGCATCAAATGAAATCCCAGATACTATTACTCCCTTCCTCAAAGTTTTTGTTAAAAAGAATGCTTATTTTATTGGTGAATGTACATTGTAATTATGGAATTAAAGAAGGTTTAGAGATTTCTAAGCAAGAAAAATTGTGGATACTAAGAAACTGGGTGGTCTGTGACTGGTAGATAATGCTGATCTCCTTCCAAAAATATTTTTAATCTTTTTCCCTCCTCTTGGAGCACATTGAGAAGGACAGACAAAACACTGAGTCTTTCTATTATTTTCCTGTCTAAATTAAGCCTCAATTCTTGCCACTTCTGTTTGGAGGAAAAAGAAGTTACAGCAGGAACAAAAGATACAGCCTGACTTTGGATAGTTCATCCTGTAGCATCATGATTTCTTCCATATCAGAACTGTTTCCAGTCTTTCAAAATTTAGCTTTCTGTTTGTTTCTCAAGAAACAAACCTTTCCCTCTATAATGACCACTGAACAGTACAGAGTTCAGGAATGAGCTGATGTTTTATTCTATTTCCTATGAAGGCCACTTTAGATCTCAGTGTACTTAGTGAATGGTTTTTTGTTTTTGTTTTTGTTTTTCTTTGTAGCAAAAACTAAAACATCAGCTGTTGTACTGTTTCTACTCTTCTCCATTCCTCTGGAAAAATATTCAACCTATCTATTTAAGTGTAATTTCACTGGATAAATCTTACAGGTCAGCAAATCTGTTCTGTGACAAGAGAAGTTCTGTAGTCTGGGTCTCCTCATAAGATTTGTCTAAATTAGCCTATTCCACTTAGGTTCATGGTTGGACTGACCTCTCTGTCCTTCAGTGTCCTTGCACGATGCATTCTTTGTCTTTCTTTCTCGTTTACATTCATATAAACAATGTCAGTGAAGTAACCTACAAATACAAACACCGGAGATTTAGTCTGCTTAAAATTCAGTGGTTAATAAGGTTCAAAGTAGTATGCTGCTCTAGGTGCTTGTTAGCAATGCACAAATGTAGCACAGGTCTCCCTGCCACTCACAGACATTAAGTTAACACTTATGTACTGATTAAAACAAAACAGATACAGACCATAGACAGTTGCAGTTGTTCTGATTAACATTATATTTTACAGTTGTTATACAAACAATTAGTAGGAAAAGACTACAACATCAGTTCTGTTGGCAGGAGAAGGCACAGCCATGGCCAATCCAATCCAATTAATCCATGTCTCCAGTATGTAGATGAACAGCAAAAGTGCAAATCAGAACATATCATTACATTGCATTCCCCAAGACACCAAGAGCCTGATCCCAAGAGGTGGTAAGGGCAGTATGAGGAAGAAATGAGATGTGCTGGGAAAGAAGCACACAGTATGAGGAGAGAGCTAAGCTAAAATATATTGGGGAATTAACATGGCTGTCACACTGTGTGTGTAGAGGAACACCTGAAATTTCCAAAATTCAATTTTTTTTTGCAGCAAGTATATGAAAAAATAATTGAAATCTATGAGGTTTTTTTCAAGAGATGAAGTCTCCCCCTGATTCTACTCCCCAAAACAGAAAAATAATGTTACAGGAGAACTTTATTATTATCATCCCTATTGTTTTGTTAACCACTGTGTCGAGTATTGAATAAAAACACTTCACTCTACTGAAATCAAATATTTTCATAACTTTGCATACAAAATTTCAATGAAATGAATGCATTCTACTGGAAAATACTGACTCGATTAAGTGTATCTTCATTTTCCAGTGGATTTTTTTAATAGGAAATAAAATGAAAAAGATTGCCATAATATAGTGTGTACTTCTTTTTTCAGTAGCCCAAATTCATATAGTTTATTATATTCCTTCTTTTGACTTCACTGAGTTTTGCACTTGACCCAAATAAATAAAAAAAGTTGCAAGACCCAGAGAAAAATTTCAAACAATCTGTAATCCTGCTATACAACTGGTTGAATACTAGATCATATATGTTACTTGTTATTAGAACACAATATCTCTTGACTATCTATAGTGCCATTTATACAGTGATGAAGTAGTAGTACTTGATTCTGAGAAAAACGGTCGTGTTCTAATTAAGCATTACATTTGTAGGGCTCTCTGATACACTTTATTTATTCAAATTTTTTAAGATTTGGCATTCTGACTTGAAAGATAGTATACATATGTACAAAATGCAAGAAAACATTAAAATACTCAGAGACAACACAAGAAATTTATCTTCCCCTTTGCTTAATCATTAAATGGATCTAGCAACAGAGCTCAATCTGAAAAATGGTGTACTAAAATGACCTTTGCATTTTTTCATTAAAAACAATTTCTCCTGAAATAGTTTAGTGAAAAAAGAGATAAAATATGTACTACAAAATTTAAAGTATACAAGACAGCTCAAGATCAGACACATTAAATATATTCTTCAGCTTAGGATGCATAACTTCAAGTTCAAGTATTAGGTGAAAGTTCTCAAAGCTCTCTTATTTTCTCACAGGGCACTGCTTACTGGCAGATTCAACATGCAGACTGCATTTCTGCTGGATTTGATAAAAATACAATTAAAATGTTGTACAGGGGGGTACGCCAAATTGGCCTGCATCCTAAAACCCACTCCAAGCAAAACCTTGAGGAATATATTGTACAAGAAAAGGTTTGTCCCCTGGGATTACCTCCCACTTCCTTTAACCCGATATTTTGCTCATCCTATTAAGAGATTCCTCAGAGGGGTGAAACAGTAGATTGCCTCATTAAGACTCATCATTTACAAGATGTTGACAAACGCTGGCATTTATCCTGTTGTCATAATAAATGTGAGAAAATGACCACTTGGCAATAAGTGATTCTATGCAATTGCTGGTTGTAAAATACAACAATATAAGGGTCTGTGGATAATGTATCCATATCACTATGGAGCATCTCTGAACAGATTCTGCATTCACTGTAACAAATGTAGGCTAAAATAAATAATAATGGACAGTTTTTTATAGAGTTTTCCACATGTGCAACCCTAACATTAATTAAGAAAAATGAGAGAATAATTTTAAATTCAACACAATAATGAAACAGTTATTATTAATCCTACCAGCTGTCTCAGCATAGGTACTCATCATCTACATTGTCTTTGTTGACAGCTTGAAAACTCTCTGAACTCAGTTTGTCTTCAGTTCTCATCCTCCCTGTGACTGATAACAGTGTGGCCTTTCTTAACTAGGGTCATCTTGTCCAGTCTGTGTTAATGGTGTGTATGAGATCAGTATGAGAAGATATCCCATAACAGAGCTTGCTGAGGCAGGTTTGAGTGTGGGAGAAACATTCTCCCACATCCATGAAGAAATGTTTTGTGAAATTGAGGTTTTAGTTCATCAGGGACATCTGCACTGTGATCCTCTAGGCAAACAATGTATGTATGTAGAGCTCAGAGTAATGTTGTATGTTTATTATCATGGAAACTACAACAGACACAAAGAACACAATAACACTAGTTGATAGAAGAAATTCTCACCTACAAAACTCTGTTTTTCACCCCTATGTCACTATAGTCAGCTCTGCATTCTCATCAGCAATGAACAAGAATGCCACAGTTATAAAAATACGCACCAGTGGAGGTGACCCACAGTTGTCACTGCTAAAACACACCACTACCACCTCACTATGCCTCATGTCCACTGTCTGGACTCCATAAACATTCAGCAAGCATTGATGAAGGTCAATGGGGTACATTTTTTCTCATGGAGGAATTCAATCACATACCTTTGCTTCATAAGCAGTTCCATGTCAGATGCCATTTTGTCAGAGTGTCCCTCTGCTGCCATCTGTCACACAGCAACAAACTATACTGGAATGCTGATGGGAAGGTTCAGCCTCTACAGTTAAAACCTTCAACACCTGCCTCTGATGTTGTAGGCCAGCATAATAAAATAGGAGGCGTTACTTTTGGAGCAAGCCTTGCAGATGAGAAGAAAATTTGGCCCTAAGTCTGGTTTCAGGATAGCATTAGACCTTGGCATAATTCTGACAATTTATAAGAAATGTTCTGAGGGAGATAAGTGTACCTTGTAGATGCAATTATCAGCCATAAAAGCAGACCAACCAAAAGACATGAATGCATGAAGATAGATACATTCCTTATGTGTAAAGCTATATTTTTCATCTCTCCCTTCAGCTAATGGGCTTTGAACCTTGCATTGACTGCAGTTTTCTCAGATGTTTCAGGTTCTGCTTCTGCATGAGCCCCAGAAGCATTTCAGTTTTTATCGTTTCAAGGAGGTTGATATCTCTGTTAACCATAGGTTTTGTTTTCGTTTCTGTGTAGGAAGAATTTTACCCAGTAGGTCTTTCCAAAGAACACCAATGACTTTGGTTCATATCCTTTTATAGAAATAATTTGTTTCTCTTAAAACATGTCTGGAGTGGCGCCCTGTAGCATAATCTGTCATAGTCAAGCTGAGCGCAAGATTAAGTGAGTACTTCAGGCCAGTGAATATCTTCAGCTTCCACTATGGTAAATGGGAAGAATAATTCCAAATTTAAGATCTAATTTCATTAGTGTGATAAAAGTGTTCAGAGAGATGGAAAGAAATCTGTTTCCCCTTGATGACCTTTCCAGTGAAGTGCCTACATGCAGAATAATACAAGACTTTTAAACTTCATTCAGGCTTTCCTAAACTGAGGAAATAAAAATTATAGTCCATTTGAAATTATGACCTTGTATATCTGCCTTGTTTCTAGGAATCTTGTAAAAACAGAAACTGAACACAAACAGGTTTATCCTTTTCTTTGTATTAGCTGTGAAATCAGAGGAAAATCATGTTATGATCTTAAGAGATTTCTTGAAATGGAAGATATTGAGAATGGCCCAAGCACAGCCTGGGCTATACTTTACAAGGGGAGAGGTTGTGAAAGACTGAAGAAGGAGACAAGATATAGATCCAGTAGCTGTCTCCTAGCTGATAGTAAGAACTTCTCTTGACCAGATTAGGTCATATCTGTATCTATGCCTTACCATGCACAGCCTATGGGCCACATGTTCAGGGCCTGGCCTATGGATGAAAGTTATCCAAGAGTAGAGAAAGTGACTCCCTTGTTAAAAACATAGAGTTCATAAACTGTGTGATGATTAACAAATAAACAATATCTCACATTTTTGCAATCTGAAAACCAAGCCTTAAGGAACCAGCAGAAGCTTCTCTGATTTTCTGTGCATTCATGTGTTTTTCTTACCCCTGTTTATATCTTAGTTTGCATTCCTTGTAACAGTTCACTCCTTGTCCCCACCCCCATCACTTATCATGGCATACCACGTATAAAAAGGGTATAAAATCCAAGCTCCTCTCAGCTGGCCTGGGATCCACAGTATGTGTAATCCTCCCTCTCCCCTTCGGACCCTGTCTCATGACAGACACATTGATGAGACAGACTGTATAACCTTTCCTACCCTAATTTACCTTCCCTGGAATTTGTATAACCTTATCCAACCTAATTTACCCCTACCTACCCTAATTTACCTCACCCCCCAGAATACTGATTAGTCACAGGCTAATACATTGTTTGTTTGCTGAGAATACATGTGATCATAGATCATATGTTCAACAGCTTGCTCAGAATATATTTAATAAATTGTGTTGGTGCACCTGATCTGTGTCAGTGAAATTTGCTGTAATCATTGTTTTCTTTTGAGTGAAACAAACTAAGGAACAGGGTGGGACAGAAGGTACTCTCCTTGTTTCCAGAATGCAATGATTTCTACTTTCAACAATATTTTTTAGCTTTTATAGTAATGTTTACTTTTTTCTGAAAGATTAAAAAGAAAAAAAGAATGATATATTTTTCTTGTTTTTGTTTCTGTGTAGGAAAAAACAAGCATAGCCAACTGGTCAGTATAAGTACAAGGCTCCTTCAGTGCTTGAATCACTTGCAGTTCTCCAAATAAGAGAATCTGGTCTTTGTTCAAATTCACTGTCTTCTCTCTCTCTTGTTTCCCCCAGTTTAACCTACAAAGGCAGCCATCACAAGTGCATGAATAAGATTCTTCTCTCATAAGTTGGCCAATACCAGTTCCTTGACCTTTAGGTTTATATGATGAGAAAATGGAGTCCTCCTTCAGTCAATTCTTCAAACAATTCCAAGCAAAATTAACAGCAGAACATCCTAATTATAATACATTTATTAATAGATACAAGTGATATTATGAACAATCAGAATTAAAAGTGAAAATAACTGAGTTTCCAAGGGTACTGAGTTGCAGGTGGTTGATAGCTCTATCCTACTTGATTGATACATTTTCTGAAACACTGTTTGTGGTGACTGTGGAACCCTAAAAGAATCAGAAAAATTGCTTTTCTTTTTTTCCTCTCCTCTCCTCCCCTCTCCTCTCCTCTCCTCTCCTCTCCTCTCCTCTCCTCTCCTCTCCTCTCCTCTCCTCTCCTCTCCTCTCCTCTCCTCTCCTCTCCTCTCCTCTCCTCTCCTCTCCTCTCCTCTCCTCTCCTCTCCTCTCCTCTCCTCTCCTCTCCTCTCCTCTCCTCTCCTCTCCTCTCCTCTCCTCTCCCTCTCAGTCTACTAATGACTTAACATGGAGTACTACAACTTGCTGCCAAATAAGCCTGGAGTAGAGGAAGAAAAGTAAAAACCACAACCCTGAAATAATCCTTATATTTTTTTGGAGCATGCTCTATTTCTGAAGTGAATGCTTTTCTACATGAAATGTATATTGTTAGCAAAACCAAGTTTCTGTCGAACAGAAAAGACTGGCCTTTGAGATATGAGACAAGTGAAAGTTCTCCTGCTCTTATGTTCTCCATTACAGTTCCATTACAGTTTCTCTTTGTTTCAGAGACTCAGCTCTACTTCTGGATCACTTTTATGTTTACTCTGAATATATACTACTATTACTTTAGATCTGGAGTCATCTTATCTGTGGTATGATGTTTTCCCAATCACAACATCATAGAGTGTGAGATTATCATGTTGTCTCCTTCCTTTTGTACTCCTTTATTTTGTTTATAGTATTTTTAATTGAGTCCTGGACTCCCAGTCTGCATTCATTAGACATGGAGCAGATAAACACTTGTAAAGACACAATTAAGTCACAGCCAGGTACTGGTGTTTTCCTCCCTGCTGACTTTACCTCTGCTGAATTCAGTTCATTAGCATTTCCATAGTTTTAGTTACCCCATATTGGAATTTAAGTCTGTATTTGCTTATTTGCTTGCTTACTGCCTGCTCTAAAACTCACTGCTCATTTGTTTTACTCAGATATATTGTGCTAACTTGGTGGATCTGCCTACCAGTCTACAGAGTCTGAATGCCCCAACCTCAGCTTTTCCTAATGGATTCAAATATTTAATGGTGCTCTAAAATAAATTTCTCCTCTCTCTGAGCAGAACTGACTTGCACTCACAAAGTAACTTGCAGACTTGCATGCAGTATTTACCATTCTCTCCACTGTAGAGCAGAACTGGATAATGATCAGCTCTCCTATTCCAATAATCTCACAACTTTCAGACCAGCCAGAAAGCTTCTTCTGGTAGGGCACTGAGTCCAATTACATACTGACTGGGAACAGACCATTACCTTGGCTGCTCTTGAGTCTGACTTGTCAAGGTTGGCTTTTCAATCATTAGTGTTAAGGATTGAATTTATGTTTGGATTTCAGATTTACTAGCTTACTACTCCATTGCGAATGTCTTTTTAAAGGTACAAGGCTGTGCCATGGAGGGATTCTGAAGGTGGGTCCCAGACCTGAAGTACTATATTGCTCAAGTATACATAATGAATTATAGATTTACATTTTTCCAAAGATCTAGATCAGTATCTTTGCTTAGTCATCTGCAGTGTGGTGCGAAGGCAGCTCATAGATTGAGCTTATTTGTGTTCTGCATTACATAGCATCTCATGATATATAGGAATAATTAGAGAAGTTGAGCATTTCGAACAATACAAAAATGCTTCAGTCTTATAAGAGAAGCAGAGTTTCATGGAGTAAAGACTAGTGAATTTGTTTGTTTTTCTCCTTTGGAAATTTTAAAACACGATCAAGTAATGTTTCACTCTCTTTGTAAAATCATTGAAGTGTTAGTCTCACAAGAATAAGCTTTCTCTGATCAGACGATATTTTGATACAGCTGCGTGGAGGTCCAGACTGGTTTCTATTTATGTCAGCAGAAGAGCTCCCATTGAGTTTAGGAGCCACAGATGCTGGCTCTTTGTGACCTACCAATGCACCTGAAGCAGATGTTCATAACCATACAGTGATGAGTGCATAGTTTGTGCCTTATTGCTAATTCACCACAGCCATCTTTCTCTTCTAACACAACCTACATCAAGTAATAGCCATACCGCTCTTTGATTTCCATTTTGAAAACACATTTTAAAAAGGACAATGAGCAAAAATAAATTTTACAGAAGCCAATAACAACAATGCAAATAAAGAAAAAACAGCTTGCAGAAAGAAAATAATTCAAACATTTGGAGGTGTGTGAAAGTTTTTTTTGGAATAAGAAATAGAATCATAGAATCATAAAATCATAGAATTGCTCAGGTTGGAGAAGACCTTAAAAATCATTGAATCCAACAATGAAAAAATATAAAAGTTGAGCACGATCTTTTCCCCTGAATTTATCAGCTTGTTAAACAATGTATTTTGTCTTTCTTTTTGACCCTGAATTTTGTATATTGTTTCATTCATAGAAAAAATATTTCTAATGCACAAACTTTTGAATTTCTTCCAGATGGAGTACATTAATAATATAGTGTAACGTAACATAACACCATGTGAGGTAAAGTAACATAATGTAACACAATGTGAAATGTAACATAACATAACTGTATGCTGTTCACTGCACATTAAGCAATGTGAGCACAGTCATATTCTTGACAGTAGTAACAAATAATAATAATGTAGAGTGCTACCATAATAAATATGAATTAGAACAGTGGTTAAATCTGGTTGGGTATAATTATAGGTTGCCCTAGTGAACTAAATTTCAGTGGGGTTTGGTTCTATGGTTTAGGGTAGTCTTCATTAAATATAGGAAAATCCAGTTAATTAATTAGCCTTTAGTGTTAAATGAGTTTTTTAAGCCTGAGAGACAAGGGGAATGTGGGATTTGTGGGGACTTGACAATGAACATTTAATGATGTTAAACCCAAAGTGACTGTTAATATAGGCTACAGTACCTGAGAGTCAGAAATACAGTCACAGTGATAAATGCAAATAAAGTACCAAGGTTTAACAGGAAATGAAGAATGTTAATTTACTGTGGATATTCAGATTGTCTTTCTATGATTTTTTTTCATAGTTACAGTGCCAAGATCCCTCATTCTCTGACTGTACAGAGGACACATAGAATGCCAAAAAAATATAAGATTGAGTTGAACTTGTCTAAGCATTTATATCATTCTTTTCCTGGATGACTTACCAGCACGTGCAAGAGCTGTTCATGAAGAGCTGTCCTTTGGAAAGGAAGGCATTACAGTGCAGTTTCAGTAAGGATCAATCCTGGACTGAGTGAGAAGGCATTCTAATCTACCTGGTGACATTTTATATGTATAAACTCTTATCTACTGTGTGGACTTGTAGATTCTTCATAGAACTATAGAATCACCAAGGTTGGAAAAGACGCACAGGATCACCCAGTCCAATTATTCACCCATCACCAATAGTTCTTACAAAAAAATGTTCTTAGACAACCTCATATTTCTGTGTGCTGTAGACATCTCTATATATCAGGGCTTTTTTATTCTTCCACCTATCCTCCTTTAACTTCACAGGGGGCTTATTTAAGGGATGTAGCAGTGTTCCTGTTCATCTTTCAGGGCCTGCAGACGCTACCTAGTCCTGCTCAGCTGTACCAGGATTTCCATGACCATGCCCCGGGCCCCCACTTCCACCCCAGAGCCATCAGATAATGCCCCATTGAGGCTGTGGCAGGTCTGGTCTTCAGCTACCCACAATTCTGCCCTTCATGGCCACAGCCCCTGCTCAGCTGAGGCTACTCATGAACCTAAACCCCAGTCTGGCCTTAACCTCCCACTGCAGCCCTCCTTGGCCGTGTCTGTTCCTGATTCCCTTCAGTGGCCCTGACACTGGCCACAGCTGTGGGCTGACAGCCTCACCTGACCTCCTTGTCTTCTGGCTCCTTCAGGAGAGTTGCACTAGATAACCTTTAAAGGTCTCTTCCAACTCAAACAATTATATGATTCTATTTATGGTCAAACACAGACATATATGTGGAATGAGATTCATTGTCTCCATTGTGTATCTATCTGCAATTTACCTGTCTACATCTTGGCTAGTCATTCTACATTTACTTCATCTCCAGTGGCAATAGGTGACCATACTACATTCATTTGGCTGATATCAGCAATTTACATTACAATATGAAATGTAACACTATATGGATGCTACAAAGGCAAGTAGGAAGCATGTAGAAGGCTGGGCTTTTCTACACTGTCTTTCCATTCCCCTGGCTCCTTGAGGCTGTCTGACATTCATAGGAAATGGCAATGCATTCCCAAAATAGGGACTTTTGAGTACTCCCTGACAGCCACTTGTCCCTATACTGAATTTAGCCCTTTGTGATTTTTATTTGCAGCCTCCACTTGAACCTTATGCTAATTTTGTGCAACATGAGTAGTAGTTTTTTTTGGGTTTTTTTTTTTTTTTTTTTTTTTTTATCAGTTTGGTGGAGGGACAGTGATCAGGGACCTCTTGAGATGACAGTCTGTCAGACTGTAAATCAAGGAGGATCTCTCTCTTAGCAGCCACAAAGATTAAACAGACTAATGAATCAATGTTTTAGACCAACCACTCTGGGGAGCCTTCACATAAGTCCCAGCACTATTGGTCAGGTCAGAAAATGCTCTTTGCTGTCAAATGGCAGGTTTCTCTGTGTGGTAGTGTGTGTTCATCCCCCTTCATGTGAGCTCTAAAACCTGACAGAGGCAGATGTCAATCCATACTGTTGTGACACTTCCTTATTCAAGTCTAAAAACTTTGTGAGATATTTTCACCATCCAGTAACTGACAAGAGTGGGGAGGTCTTGTTTGTTCATTTTGCAGGAGTCTGTTCTAAGGCTCATGTTTCTATTTTTCACTTCTGTTGAGGATGTGAGCTATTAATTAATAACCATCCTCTCTACTCCATACACCAAACCTTTGTTTTTATCATGTTTGTTCACTTTCTGGCTCTTTCTCTGCATTTTTGTTCAATCTTTTAACATGAATTATATCTATAATTTTATTTTCAGAGGCAAGAATTTTTAAGCTAAAATCTTTATATTTACTGGACCCTATTCATTTTGGTTCTGCGATCCTGAAATAGTCATAATTTACAGAACATATATATCTGCTTTTAAGCAGAGTTTCTGTTTAAGTTCAAATAATATGTTCATCTCTAGTAACTGAAGAACTGATATTTAAAATGTTTCCCATATTACTAAAAATGCCAACCATGTATGCAAAGAATAATGTACTTCTGTTAGTGTGTATTGCACTGAAGGCAATATGTGCCCTAATAAATTAAAGCAATGGATACAGTTGATTTAAGTAAATAACATTTTAGCAGGAAAAATTCTTTTCTGCGATTCTGGGGAAACCAAGATGTTGTAAGTCATACAACAGTACTTCATTCAGCACTTCCTCAGTGATAATTTCTTTTCCTTTAGTAAGTAAATGATGAACCTTGTAATCTCTGTCTTGATTCTATTTAAGAACAGCAACCGTAACTGCAGTGACCCAATGATAAAACAAGAAAATAAGCGACTATATTAAAAATGTTACTGCCCAGATTGTCCCACACAGAAGTTCTGGTCAGATTACTCGCTAAAGAGTGGAATCAGAATTTACTTTCTAAATTTATTTCTGACTCTTATGTTCATAAGGAGCTTGAAAACATTTTATTTTTGAACATAACACAAAAAGGCACTTAAGCATATGCTTAACTATAAACTGATGTTCACCTCCTACTTCTTTAAGTAGGAATGATTTCCTGAATGTGGACCATGGAGGAATTTCAAAGCTAGGTAATAATATTGCGAGTTAAGGGAAACTGATCAAGATTTAAGTATTTCCTTCCTCCTGGAAGCTATCCTAAGGCACATGGAAGGCAGGGAGATGATACGGGAGAACTAGCATGGCTTCGTCAAAGGCAAGATATGGATTTGATGGGTAGACTGTTCAGTGGATGAAGAACTGGCTGCAGGATCAAGTCCAGAGAGTGGTGGTCAGTGGCTCAATATTTGGATGGAGATCGGTGTGGAGTGGAGTCCTCCAGGGGCTTGTGCTGGGGCCAACATTCTTTAATATCTTCAACAATGACATCAACAGTGGGGTCAAGTGCACCCTCAGCAAGTTCACTGATGGCACTAATCTGTGGGGTACCACTGACACACGAGAGGGACAGGATGCCATCCAGAGGGACCTAGACAGGCTTGAGCAGTGGGCCCAGGTGAGCCTCATGAACTTCAGCAAAGCTAAGTGCAAGGTCTTGTACCAGAAAGCTGGACAGTAGCCAACAATGTACCTTTGCATCCCAGAAAGCCAACTGTACCCAGGTCTGCAACAAAAGTTGAATGACTAGCAGGGTGAGGGAGGTGATCCTCCCCCCCCTACTCTGGGCTGGTGAGGCCTCACCTGGAGCATCACATCTAAATGTGGAGTCCTCAATACATGGATCTGTTGGAATGTATCCAGTGAAGGGCCACAAAAATGATCCATGGAATGGAAGATCTCTCCTGTGAGAATAGCTGAGAGAGCTGGGACTGTTCAGCCTGCAGAAGAGAAGGCTGAGAGGTGGCCTGATAGTGGCCTTTCAGTATCTATAGGGGAGCTACTGGAAAGAAGGGGACAGACAGGATCTGTCTCGCAGGAGGCCCACAGGGTCTGTTGCAACAAAATGTGGGGAAATGGCTTTAAGCTGTGTGAGGCTAGATTTAGGTTAAATATAAGAAAAAACTTTTGCAGTGAGGATGGTGAGGCACTGGAACAGGTTACCTAGTGTTGTAGCTGGTACCCTGTCCCTGGAGACTTTCAAGGCAAGGCTGGATCAGGCCCTGGGCAACTAATCTAGCTGTACTGTCCCTATTCATTGCAGAGGAGTTGGACTAGATGGTCTTCAGAAGTCCCTTCCAACTCCAAGGATTCTGTGATTCTATGATTCTATGATTCCATTAGAAGTGTTTTTTTTTGGTTTTTTTTTTTTTCCTACAAAGATATTAAGTTTTCATGCATTTAATTTTCATAAAAAAACTGGCAAATACATCAGAATGCACTGAAATTCTTTCATTAACATCAAAAGA
Organism: Coturnix japonica; assembly: GCF_054131305.1. Classification (NCBI taxonomy): domain Eukaryota; kingdom Metazoa; phylum Chordata; class Aves; order Galliformes; family Phasianidae; genus Coturnix; species Coturnix japonica. The sequence goes on from NC_140663.1 coordinate 123,727,722, forward strand.
ATTGTCAACACAGTAAGCCATTTTACTGAAGATACTCTGCCACACTGCAGCAGTGCTAGTTCATTTGGTTGAGAGAAAATTGCTGTCTTTTCTTACCTACAGGTAATAGTGAATTTATGACTTAAGAGCTGGCCATTCTGTTCCATTCTCATGTCTGTATGAAGCCACTTTCAGAGAAAGACACATCATAGCTACACTGCGCTTGGAATAGAGAAGCTCAAATATGGTTTTATTCCATAAGAAAACCTCTGTCTTTGATGAACTTTGATGGGAAGTAATTAATGAATGAACTTGTTTTCCTTTGCTTGCAAGCATGGCTTTTGCTCTACTAGAAAACCGTCTTGATGTCAAGCCATGAGTTCTTGCACGTTTGCCTTTCCAGTTCTCAGTGAGCAAGTGGCTGAATGGTAGTTAGCATCCTGCTGTGGTTAAACCACCACAGCAAGGCAGGGTTTCCTGAGACAAACGAACTAGCGAATATATAATAGCAACAGCAAGGATCACAAAACATTGTTATGCTTCCTTTGGGTCCTGTAAATAATCCTGCTGGTAACATAAATATTGCATGATTTTTAAGAGTTAAATTTTTAAATTTAATCTACCAGACAATCTCACACCTCTGTAAGAATGCAGAATAGTCAACAAGCATATACATTCTTAACAAATTATTCCATGCTCTGAATATTATTTTTGGCACAATATGCACTTAATTCCTGGTGCTAGCATGTGACATTCAGTTGTAAATACAGATCGTTCTATGCTGTGTGCATAGAACAAATGTGTGGGAAACACTACTGATGGGGAGATTCCAAGGGGTGGTGAGAATGCATTTAATGACTCCAACAGCAGGTATATCTACTTCTGTTGGTTACACTGTCACATCCATTGCTGCCTACTTGGGCAGTGATATTTGATGCAGTTCTAGGGTGGGGAAAAGACTTCCTGCTTCCAGCTGGTTTGTAACAGTCTGATCACCTAGAGTAATAATTATAAGACTAAAGCAAGAAAGCAATCCCACTCATGTTAAATGACCACTGGTCATTGGTGTGGTGGTTTCATACTGATGGCTATTTCAACTCCACCATTCATGCTCTCACCCCTCACTCCAAGCTGATGTAGTGCAATGATGTCTCCCTTCCTTAAATTCAGTCTCTCAGAGCACACTCATCATTGCTCCTGGCTCAGCTCTGGTAGTACTGGGTCCTTTTGGAGCAGTTGCAGCAGCTCTGATCTGATATGGGTCAGTGTTGGGCTCTGCTCACAGAGGACACATGTTCAGCCTTGCCCAGCCATCCCATTCCAGCCTCTCAACTAGTGGCTTGGAAAATGGAGAATGAAATTCAGAACCTACTAAATTTTATGACAATGTTATCATTTTCTTGGAGCCAGGATTTCAACCTTTACTCTGAAATGAAGACCCAATCAAATTATTGTAGGGAAGTTCGGAGATTACATTACTGTCTTCATTAATGTCTCTATTAATCTTTCTTTCATAAGATAGGAATCAAATAATTAAATATTACACGTTTGCATTTTAGTGAAAGGGGAAGAAAAAGGTAAATGCACGAACTGAAACGCAAAGATATTTTCAAGTTAAAGAATCATGTGATCTGTATATCACTGCATGAACAGAGAAGATAAGGAGCCATATCAAAGATCTGTAATTGGATTAGAAAGTGATATAATCATATGGCTTCTTTATTCTTTAGATTAAGCCATTGTCTGACAGAAAAAAAAAAAAAAAAGAACAGAGATGAAAGGGAGAATAAAAAGAGACAGAAACCCCTCTCCTATTTTCCTTGAAATAAAACAAAAGATAACAAGGAGTACTCCCACTGTGGAAGGTGGGACAACTTGATACCAACACGAGGCACTTACACCTTACTCTCAAGCTAAGTTTTGCATTCACTGTGATTGATTTTGCAAATTTTTACTATTAAACTCCAACCTCACGGGCTGCAGCAGTACCATGCTAGTTCTGATTATTACACTTTGCATTCTGCAACTCTTTTCCAGACCCTGAACATAAAAAATACCACAGGGTAATTGTCACTGTGTATGTGAGCAATAGCAATTGTGGGCAACTGTGAGGGTATCCTAAAAGCAAATTACCTAAAGAGCTGGGGTTTCCAAGTGTATTTTTCTTTTGTTACCTCATATATCTTAAATATATCGCTTGATAATGTAAGGGACATGTTAGGGGTAATGGTCTAGATGTAGAGCTAAGATGAGACTTAGGTTATGGACTTTAATAGACAACCCTAGGTGATGTGTACGCTTGTGCTTTTCCCAACAACAGCACAGGTCTGCAATGTCTTTTCCCAGCATAGCCTGACTGGGATTTATCAGAAAGATTTAAAGAGAACTCGTGAGATCAGAGAGTGGAAAAGATGCTGTGGTATGTTTGAGGGTGGTCCTGTCTGTGTTGTCAGACTGCAGAGTTCTGAGGACTAGGATCTTGAAGGAGGGTGTAAGGTTAAATATGTATGTGGGTAAGGACCTACATGTAAATTAGTATGAAAGTAGGTGGGAGATAAGGGAATGAAGGAACCATGGGTATGTAATCTTGGTTTGGAAAGCAATTTGAATTATGGCTAGAAGGTGTGGTGCTCTGCCACATGATTTTTGGAAGGTGGCTCTCAAAAGCAAAATATTTGCCCTTTATCTTAGCTTTGTGAGTGTACAGCACACGTAACAGAAAAACAAATGGAAGAAGTACTGTTCTTGCCAAAGCACGTTCTATGGAGAGCACATCTTCCTGCAGTGAAAGTGGACCCTCCTGGCAAGGTTGAAGATCTGGCAATCACTCTGCATTAATGAGGAGCTGTTAACCAAATACATAAATAAAATGAAAACCACAAAAACAAAACCTTACTGTTTCCATATGACTCTTGGCTATATCCCTTTAGTTGCTGGGCTGCTGAAACTTCTGCATATCGAATTAAGTTAGTTAATTATTAGTTAGATATGAATATGACCACGTTTGTTGTTGATTTTGACACGAACAGTGAAACCATCCTAGAAAAAGAGCTCTGAAAGGATGCCTGAAAAAGTCATTGCTAATTTCAGTAAGATATACATTGCCCTTGTGGGAAAAGATAGAAATTCGTCAGTAAGAGAATATGATTAAAGAAAAAAAAATACCCCCACATGCAAACAAAGATGGGAAAACACACAGGCAAGTTTCTATCCTATTACAGAAGCATAACTGTAATCCTTACAGCAAAGGGATGTTAACCACCAAAGAGGGGCAGGAGCTCTACAGAAACTCTCAGTCTGTCATGGAGTATGTTCATAATAAGGGAAATAAGCCGACTTGTGCATTTACTTGGGTATGACATCACTGACAGCCAATTAGAAAGTTCCACTTGTGTCATTTTATAATAAAGAAAAGACTATTCAGCACTCACTGCATCAAAGAACGCATGTCACAGAGATTTGCACAGAAATGGGTTGATTAATTTTTAATGAATTATACCAGGAAAAGTTTCCTTGTATAAATTGCTGTGAGAATACCAGTGATAACCCACACTTGAATAAAGGGTTTCTGCATGTGCGGGTTTTGCAACTACAGAGACATTGACCAAAACTGAACTAAAAGTGGTGCTACTCACTCTAATCCACCCAGTTCATAACAACAATAATAACAGCATTGGGTTGCACAGTAACACAGGTTTCAAAGACCATTTTATTCAATGGAAATTTGTCCTGTAACTAGTAGAATACTTTCCAGATGTCATTGTTTTCAGTTCAAGACTGGTTGTTGCCCCTTAAAACAGGCCTTTTGCTGGGTGCAGTGCAGCTTTGAAGTTTTACACAATACTGTGTGTTTTAGAACTTTGTGACTGATATATATATATCATATTTATATATAAATATATAAATATGATATATATATTTTGCATGGAAAGCTATAAATTGATCAATCAGCTTATCCACATGCTACTGCTTCTGCACCAGAAGTATACAGTAATATGGTATCATTTATATTACAGGATGTGTAAAGAAAAGAAGGCATTTCAATACAGATGCTAGGGTAACCATTAACTTTACATGACTGGTGGAAGCACAGGCTAGCTGACCCACTGTGGAGATCAGAACTTGTAGCAGTGCCTTCACACTAGCCATGTCTGTTCCTATTTGTACAGAAAGGCTAGCAGTAACAAGAAAAGTATGCACAAGTAAGAAGTTCTTGAAGTCATCACAACACGTGTTTTAGAACAGAGTGTACATGCAGAGTTTGGTGGGTATACTTTCAGGATACCCAATTGCTTGCTAGAGTTTGAGTGCACCCAGATTTCAACAAAGAATAAAGGTCTTATGAATTATAAATCAAGTCTGACTTCAAGTTGGTTTGATATAAGGCATGCAGCACTGAATTCACAGTTCAGACTTAAAGTAGTCAAGATAGAACCAAATTAAACCTTTTTATTCATTCCCATAGAAAATTTGTTTGGATTATATTAAATCTGTACATGACCTTGGTGCCTGAAAAATCAAAGCCATCAGGAAGCCTCCTTAGCCCATGATATACAAAGACCTTCCAATGTTATCGTGCTTTACTAGAAGTATTTTAGAATTGATATCTAGATTGTTTTTATTCAAGGAAAGTGAAAACAACATTTCTTTTATATCGTAATGATCTGGATAAAATCAGGGTCCCTGTAGCTCCCCTACTTAGGACTCTATATTAAATAAATCACATTCCTAAAATAGTCAGAGAATTTATTTGAAAACAGACTTGTGCTTCTAATATTTTCAGCGGGTGCCTGAAAAGCATTTTCTCTTTTAGTTCCTTGTCATATATGTTCAGAATTTGTTATGTTAGTCAGAGGCAACCAGGTGAATTTCTTCAGAACACTGTTTGCGCTGATCAAGGAATGCCAACAAATAGTGCATTTTTATTTTAATTGATCTGACTGGAAAGAGCTGCCACTCTTCTTTGCATATGAACATATCTTTGTATGGAAATTCTGGTTAAATTTTGAGCTACGAATAATTTAGGATTAAAGGAAGAAATACCGTTTCAAAAGTGTGAAAAGTTCGTTCACTAAGACATTCTTTTCCTAGGATCTAACACTGCCATAAATCAGGGAGAAGGTACCTTAGAGTGGCAACTGTAGAAAACAGAGGGAAAAAAGTCTCATTAAAATTAATGCATAGTAGGCTATAGAGTAAATTAAAAGCCAACAGGATCTCAATGCATGGCAATTGGCATTCCTGATTTAACAGTTTCTGCTACCACAAGTGAAAAAATAAAACAAAACCTGCAGTGAGAAATTTGCCTTTTTATTTTACTACTATTCCTCACATACAGTTTCCTGTAGTTTTAAAATAGACAGGCAAAGAAAGAAAGATTTATTTGACCTACCTGTAAGCCTTGAAATATGTATTTAGCACAGCTGTTCTTTTGTGTTTAAACTCATCACAAAAATGCAGCTTTAATGTAACCCACCATTGATCTGCAGTAAGTGGAAACAAAATCTCTCCTTAATTAGTATCATCCAATCACTTTTTTACATTTCTACAGAACACACACTGTGAACTGTTTAATGGACTATTATTTAGAAGAGTGGCAAAAAGCCTGCAAAAAAAAAAAAAGAAAAAAAGAAAAAAAGCACATAGTGAAAATAAAAACTAGCAGTGTCAATGAAAAATGTGTTGCAAAATAATGGAAAAAAAGATGTTTCGTTAAGATGGGCTTCACTGGCATTTTACTGTATAGATGAACACTGCTCCAATTACTGCCAACAATGGGGAAAGAGATAGAGAGATATAGATTCATTACTTTCAACACCCTTAACTGTCTACCACTGAATTCGCTTATCTGTTCCTTTTTCTACAGGACCTGCATGGAGGGGGGAAGGAATAAACAAAGAACTGAGTAGAGTGAATGTGTCACAAATTACCACAAACACACTGTGACTCAATGCACTTTTCATTTCTCTCCTCATTAACTGTGTCTTGCTCAAAATGAGAGACTGGGTCTAAACATAATCAAGTCCCACAGATAACAATTGACTTGACTGCTGGGGCAGTCATCACCTTCTAGCTACTGGGAAATAAATTTAGAAATAAAATGAGTTAAAATAAAATTCACTCTGCTCTCTTTTCTGTGCTCAGATAATTTGAAGGCCATCAAGGCCTGCAGAAACAATCCATCTCTCTGTGAAAAGGAAAGCAGCCAGTGCCACTACCAATAAGGCATGTCTTTAGTGTTATCAAGAGTAAGTATAATTACACAGTGGAAAGGCCATCAAAGTGTCTTGGGCGCTGGTATTTTTTTTCCTGAGGTCTTCATCAATAGTGCTGTCGGAATGAAAAGAATAAGTGGGGGGAAAAAGAGAAAAAAAATAATATCCTCCAGATTGGTGTGACTGACCTGCAATCTAGTAGAGCGCATTATAATTTGAGAGCAGTAGGATGATTCAATAAAATTTTTGCTATCTTCCACTTTAAATCAGGAAGGATTAATTTCAAGAATCTTTCTGTATACTCTTGTGGTCTTGGTTTTGTCAGTGCTGAAATTTCTCTTCAAAGAGGCTAAAGGACTTCCTGTTGAAGGGCATTTATACTTGCCAAGCCCTCTAATAGCAATGAATTTTTGAGCAGCAGATTTTCTGGCTTGGTAAAGAGAAGGTAGGGCTGTTTGTTTCTGCTGAACAGGATCCCAGTTCTGCACTTTTTATTTAGGGAAAGCACCCACAAAGTTAACTGATTCATTACATTTCTATCATGGGCAGCCATGGTACATGTTTTCACATAATTCCATTCAATAACTACATGAATGTTATGTCTGACACTTTTTTCTGGGGCAGGAATTAAAAGCTGCATGCCCAAGTCCTGTGGTGCCTTACTCATGCTACTAAATGTTGGACTGGCAAGGAATATCCCTGACCTCTGGTGTGGACTGTGCATGAACAAGTCTTGAGAAGTTCTGAATATATGCCTGGAGCTAATGCAAGCATCTTGCTAGTTGATTATCTGCTACTGAAAATATTTTTAAGAGCAGAGAATCACCTCAAACCTAGCTATTAAATTGGTCCTGGCAATGTTCTATTAAAAAACCCAACATGTTAGTAACTGTGGTATGAGCCCCGAGTATAATCACCCAGTTGGGTGATTAGAGTCAATCGTCTAATCATCATTGTCCCCAGCAGCCTTGTTGTTCTTGGAACTTCTGTTTTCTGTGGCTACTAGATCTGGAAATCACAAAATGCTGCTGACTGTTTGCTCTAGGGCAAATTAGGTCTTTAAAAAGCTTTAACCAGTCTATGGACTTTTAAATCTGCCTTGGTGGTTTGTTTCTACTGTTCACAACATGAGTATATTTTCCAAACCTCACAATTTAATTGATTTATTACAAGCAACAAAATTAACTGGGCTTTACTGCTTTGAAAAAATTTAGTTATTAAATAATAACTGTAGATCTCCTGAAGCCTGTAATGACTGAAGTAGAGCAGACACAGCAAGGTGGCCAAACATAACAAACTGAGAGGAGTGGGGGAATGGAAATATAACCGAGAGAATGCAAATATCCCTGATACATTCTCTTAAAACTTGAAAGAGCTTTTATTAGCCAAGTGGCAGAATGATTCATTTTCTCAGGTTTTATTTGGATAACAGCATCACCTGAAATTTGGAGGAAAAGATGTGAGGTCTTTTTTCAAAAAGCTCTGTGACAGAATTCCTATTTATGACTATGGACTCTGCAGATTAAGGGGTCCATAGTCATCCTAGATCTACAGAATTAAGTGAGACAGCAGGCCAAACTGAAACCCAAGTTCTAATCATGAGGAACATAGGATGCACTATATGGAGAAATGGTTGAACTTCTGCCTTTGTTTAGCTGTTCTGTCACACTGTCTTAAAGGACACAGTGACTGGAACAAGGCTATGGCACGTTAGCTGTATTCCTTCCAGCATATATCTTCATTGCTCTCACAGAAATAGTAGATATTCTGTCTGGGTAGTGTATAGACATGAAGTTGCATATCAAGTAGTTTAGTTCAGATAGTAGATGAATGGGAGCTGCAGCTGTACAGATCCTGGCATAGGCTGCATTAGTCTGCCTAATTACTCCTGTGACTGAGGTTTATATCCTAGTATAGTCTAAGCTTGAATGGTTTCCAGAACATAAAATAAGCAAGCAGAATTATAGATTTTGGTTTGTTTGTTTTTAGCATTGACACTTCCAGTAGAGATTTATATTTTCCAATCCAATTTTTCTAGTATGTTGAAAGTCTATTTGTGCCAAAGAATTTTTGTTCTACCAGGGAACTGAGAAATAAATTCAGTTAATATCAGATCAAATTTGTTTAGTCACAACAGAAACCTAATAAAAATAAGTAAGTCTTTTTTAGGAACCATCATAACATCCTCTCTAACAATAAAATTCATCACCCAAATAATACTCCAACTTATTGTATCAGGACCATCGATTCACTATTGGATTAGTGAACGTTAGCAAGTCTCACCAGCAGAATCTCCTTCAACCTGCTAGTCATGCTCCACCCAATGCACTCCAGGACACCCCTTTCCTTCCTGGTCACAAAGACATACTGCTGGCTTACAGCCAATGTATCATCCACTGGAACACCCAGGTCATTCTCAGACCTCCTTTCCAGTAGGTACATTCCTAACCTGTACTGTTATACATGGTTATTCCTCCCTAGATGCAGGTCTCTGTACTTGCCCTTTTTGAAATTCATAATGTTCCTCTCTGCCCGACTCACCAGTCTCTCACTGAATGCTAGCACAGCTGTCCAGTGTGTCAGCCTCTCCTCCCAACTATGGCAGACTTGGTGAGGGTATGCTCTACCCCTTCTTCCAGATCACTGATGGAGATCTTTGATAAAATTGGACCCAGTACCAGCCCCTGGAGAACGCTTCTAGCTACAGGCCTCCAACTGGACTCTGCCACTGATGACAACATTCTGAACTCTGCCAGTCAGCTAGTGTTCAATCCACCTTGTCATTTGTCTCACTCTTTGTAGGCTTACGTACATGGATGTTACAGGAGACAATGTTAAAAGCCCTGCTGAAGTCACAGTAGACAACATTCACTGCTCTCCCCTTATCTACCAAGCTGGATTATAGAAGGCTGCCAAGTTGGTAGCTTTGGTTGAGTATGATTTCCCCTTGGTGAATCCATGCTGACTACTCCTGATATCTTTATTTCACATTTCTGCAGCCTGTCTTTTTCAATTATTCTTCCAGAAGATGTCTGAAAAACACTCTACTTTTTCCTACCAGCTGCACTGGTCCTGACCTGGCTTAAGAAATATCAGAACAGTGTTCAAAAGGTAAATGGAAGTGAGCTCCACTGGCTATCTTATTTTCAAGTCACCATGTCATGGCTATGAAAGACAAAGTAGACTCAATAGAGAGACCAGTTCATAACCCAGTAGTTATTATTTCCAATGTAAACTGATACTCTCTCCAGTCTTCATGATTTCCAAGTTTTACTGCAGTTTGGACTGTATCAATACTTCAGGTGGGTTAGAGATTGTTTATTTGCCCATGGCTCTGTTCTGAGTAGACAAACAGCAGGAAGGGCATTTATTATTATACCTCATTATGTTGCCAAAAAGTTAGAAATCTTTGAATATGGCTTCCAAAGAAAGTTATATAAAAACATAGGTGTTTCTTTAAGCTCAGGATTCATAAATATAAATGGTCTGTATCACATGCAGTTTTTCCATGGGAGTATTATTTGGCACAGTTTTATGCTGTGCCAAATTTGTGGTTTCTTAGGTTATTGCTTTTTAGAAAAATCTGTTTCTGGCACACACATACAAATACACAAATTGAAAAGGGAAATATTTGTATTGTGAAATTAAACTTGTTCACATCTTCAATGATGATTTATTAAAGAAAATATATGGCTAGCCACAGAATGGTGAAATGTACCCTGACTTTTGCATTCCCTATATGAAGCAACCACAAAACTCATTTGAAAACAAATAGTACTATAAAGACTTAAAGAAAGAAAATGAAGCATTTGCATGTATAAAATACCTCACAAACACATCTTCATTCCGAAAGACTAAAGAGAACTAAATGTTTCTCTAAATAGCTTTTTGAGGGCATTATTTTTATGGCCGGGATGTTTCTGCTTCTGTAGGCACCTAGTGTATGCTGTTGGATTACTTCATTGAACTGCTATTAGGTTAAGCACAATACTTTCAGTGTTGCAATATTCTGTGGACAGTGAAAGTTCAAAAGCAGAAAAGCACTAAATAACCATTAAGTTACAGGCATTTTTTGGCAGAATGGAAAAAGCAAAGCAGTATAAAGGAATACACATTAAAATTACTGCTGTTTTTTATTAATGTTGTTATGGCATCCACTTGCATGCAAAATCAGGACTCCATTAAACTAGATTTATTATCAAAGATGACATGATTCATCTGATATTGTTTATTTTCATCATGTGATCAGATTTCAATGTAGATGTAGACATCTGAATAGTAGGCATGTTAGTTAACATAAGCTCTTTTGGAGACCAGTGTGTAGTTTTAAGGAGTAAATCATTTGAACTTTTCAGAAGATCACACGAGAGAAACACAACCTAAAAAAGGACATTTATTTTCTCTAAGAAAGTCCAGTCTGAATAGCTCAAATGAAGATATTCATATATAGACACCTAAACAAAGAAGGATCCTAGTCTTGCTGTCTGTTATGAGAGACAAAATAAACAAGTGAGGAAGACAGATGTGAAAAGAATAAAACAGAAAACAAGCAAGCAAGCAAACAAGTAAAGATATGGAGATTAATAGGGGTCACAAAAAAAGATTTGAGTGTTAGAAAAATTTCTAACTGTTGAAAAAAACAAAATGCCTGTAAATCAGATGATGTGGTCATGTCTAGTTTTCTCTAAGGCGTGTCTCAGCATCTCTGAACATCACTGAGAGAACCCACTGTGAAACAATTCCCAGCATGGCTACAGCTCTCTAAGTTTGCTAGCAAAAAAAATAAATAAAAAGAAGAAGGGTAGTAAGAGGACAAGTCTAGTTATTACCAGAAGATACATCAACTATATGAGCAAAATATACTGAAGAGAAGGATTAGCATCCAAGATGACAGCAGATAATAGTAAGCAGTGTTACTAGTAAGAAAAGGTATATATAGAAAGGTACGAAAGCCTTCTAAAAATTGCTAATTTGCATGGAATAAAACTGATTTAACAATGTGTGACAGTTATTTGATTATACTTTTTTAAAAGCCACATGAGAAACTTGCTTTTATATAAAAGCACTGATAGAAAATGATAGAAAAGAAGAAATTTGAGTGCAACATACAATGCAATAGTATTTCAAGGTCAATGCAATTCCTCTTTTCTAAACATATTTGTTGTACAGACTAGAGGAGGAATATTAGAAGTTTGTATTTCCATCTGTCTGCTTAAAATTGGGTCTGTGCTCCAGCATGAACAGGCGAATCTCTGATGAGCTAAAAGTACTTTGGTTCACGATGCACCCTATAACACTGCCACAGTATGCTGATTTCCTCATGATAATTGGTAGTGGTTTTATAAGTTTTAATAGTCATCACATGGTCACAAGCTGATTTTATGAAAATTTGTTCATTAGTCTCAGCAAAATACTGCAGCACGTAGTTGCCAAGTGAGAATTTCTAATTGAGTTTAGTAATACACTGAAAAGGTAGTTATGGCAGTTATCACAAAAAGCAAATACAAAAGCAACGTAAACAATTTTATTTTGTTTAGAACTGAAATCTGGCAGCAGTTTTATCCTGTGTCTTAAAGAAATGTATAGTAAGCATTTGAATCAGTACTCTCATGAAGAGCTGAAGTCAAAAGTTATTAGTGGCATTAAATATGAAATATGAATGACCTTTGTACATCTGTTTCTAGGCTCAGGGAAAACTGATTCAGCTTTCTTCAGGCATTCAGGGACAGAGCTGAACAAGGACATATATTCCTCAACATAGGACTTATCAATGCCTAACTTGAAAGCTGTTTCTCACAACACTGGCTTAGCTAGTAACTAATCATAGAGTTCCATGGATAGGTTTCAACTTCAGCTTCAGGCGTCTAGGTTAATCTAAGAAAATGCCAGTGAGTAAGCTAACGCTTGACCTTCTTTTATGACAGAAGTCAGATGTCCATACAACAGACATCTAATGATGTTTAGCTATGCTAGAGTATTTAAGATGTCTTTACAGGCTTGTAGATATGACATAGGACTTATAGAATCATAGAATCATTAATGTTGGAAAGGACCTCTAAGATCATCCAGTCCAACCATCCACATACTGCCCACTAACCATATTACTCAGTGCCACATTTGCATGGTTCTTGAGCACCTCCAGAGACAGTGAGTCCACTACCTACCTCCTGGTAGGTACCTACCACTAACTACCTCCCTGGGCAGCTTGTGCCACTGACTCAACACTCTTTATGAGAAGTTTTTTTCTAATATCCAACCTGAACCTCCCCTGGCACAGCTTAAGGCCATCATATTGCTGTTACATGGGAGAAGAGGCTGACACCCACCTCACTACAATCTCCTTTCAGGTCACTGTAGAGAACAATAAGGTCTCTTTTGAGCATCCTCTTCTCCAGACTGAACAGTCCCAGGACTTGTCTCCTAGACCAGTTTCTTACGTTAGATGCATAAAAACACTACTAGACATCAATATGCATGTGGAATTGGACTGAACCTTTAAGTTTTATAAAATCTTCCTAACTGTAATGTTTCAGAAACTTTTTTATTTTTATTTATTTATTTTTTTTTTTAAGGTTCATAGAAGCAGCTTAGTAAATTATCAGGCAGAAAACCCTAAAACCTTTCTGTGCCAAAATTTGATCCAGATAAGATATTTCTTCAGTCTCCTGGATAAGCTAACTCTTACAGATCTCCTCAGAATTCCTCTGGAATGGGACCAAATATGTAGTAACATCTGACTTTGTTCAAAGGACAGTTGAAGAAAAATTCCTATTCCTATTCCTATTCCTATTCCTATTCCTATTCCTATTCCTATTCCTATTCCTATTCCTATTCCTATTCCTATTCCTATTCCTATCCCTATCCCTATCCCTATTCCCATCTGTATAATGTCCAAAAATGATCAGCATTCATTATGGGTTTAAGCCCCAGTACGTTTGCAGGGTAAGATGAATTTTCACATACAGTAGGTCTGTTGCTGCTAAAAACGGTTTGATTTTATTTTATCCCAAATATCACCAACAGATGCTGATCTGAGGCTCCAATTCTGATGCATAGCAGAGCACACTCTGTGACTCTGATACTCGAATCCTTCAGACTAGCACATCTAAAAGAGTGCACACTCAAGTGTTCTTTGCACACTTGAGACTAGGATTCACAAAGGTGAGCACAGGAATATGTCTTACCTTCACACAGGCACATGGAAAAAGTTCTGACCTGGCCTATGGAAATGACAATCTCTAGGGTTCTACAGCATGAATGCAACCAGTGCAGGTCCCAAACTCTGAAAGTTGCATGTATTTTTTACTAGCTCATGAAGCCATCAAATTTTAACAACTCACTATTTTGTCAAGGACATCTTCAAGCTTGCTTTCTTTAGATTATATGATTCACTTACCTGCCAAAAGCAATCAAGATAATGTTACTACTCCAATGACTAGCGCTAAATGTGGTATTAACAATAACACTCATAACTATTATATGAGTTTTATATTCAGACTATAAATGAATAATCATATCTGGTGAACTCTTAACAACATTTCTGCTATGGTACTGTATCTGGCCTTTTAACAGAGCAATTCAAAAAATGAAAAGCAATGCCAGATTTCCATAAAAAATAGACATATATGCACTGATAATCCAAAAAGGAATAATTTATTCAGTGTCTCTAGTGTACACCATAATCTACAACGCTAAAATTATGAAGAATTTCCTTGTTAAAGTCCTTTGAATCTGACTACAGGTGTTCTAGCAGTTTTTCAGTAAAAGTTATTCAAAGAGTTATTCAAATCCTGTTCCCATTTCTGGTGGAATTTTTATCATTTGTGTGGCTCTGTTATGCCAACAAAAAATGAGAAAAGAGAAGATTCTGTTCACATTCATCTGTGGGGATTCAGCAATTAAATCAATTTGATTAACCAAAGACCCATTCTGCTGTGTATTTACATACTGTAATTACAAATTGGCAAATAACGGGAAAAGTGGGAGCGTGGGATAGCGTGTTTTTATATCAGTTGTTCCAATACAACTGCAATACTTCTAAATAAGCAGATATATCTAGTCATTCTTTTAGCACTCCAAATGGGAAGGATGAAACCATGTTTTCTATGGTAATTGGACTGCCTCAGATTTTACCCTAACATTCTGAAAATTAAAACACTTTTATATTTTGTAAATCTTTAAAAGCAAGTAGCAGAGCTTTAAGAAGTGTTTTGTTTCAGCTACTGAAGTCCGTAATTTCTCCTTACTGTACCATCAATATAACAGTCAGTTTAGACTTGCTAAACATTCAGGTTTGATCAAATCTGATTATTTGCCAGATTAATAGTCCAGTTCAGCTTGCAGTTTGGGCTACTGAAAATTGAGTAATGTTGAAGAAGACTCTGAGGAGACAAACTGACAGGTAACATCAGCAAGGACTGATCAGCATTTAGGCTCTGAGTAGGTGGTCTCCCATGTGCTTCCAGTCCAAGATGAAGAGTAAATGTTTACGGGCACTGAGCAAACATACCTGCTCTGTAGACTTAACAGTCCTGGGGCATCTCAGGGACCTGCAAAGGTCAGACAGAGAGATGTTCTCATTTGGATACAAATACACTGAGCAAAACAATTTGAATTTTTTCCCAGCTACTTGGTTACTGACTACTGTAACTGCTGAGAGGAAGAAAATCTGGAACTGCTGGAGCACTATCATACGTGTTCATGGAAATGACCTACAGACCCAAGTCATACTAGAGTGCAAGAATCTTGATTCACGCATAGTCCCTTCTGTTTGAAATAGTTCTATCTATCTTTACTGCACAAGGCAGGTTGTGTTTTCAACTCTGGACTGAAATCAAAATTAACACCAGTCTGAACTGATAGCGTGAGTCTGATGCTAATGCATACCTTCTGTGTCAACCAAATAAGAAAGCAGTGCTTCCACTTACTTTTTCATTAAATTCATAGCTGATGCTTCAACGTCCTATCCTTAAAAATATCCTTAAAAATATCCAATGCCATTATCAACAACATATTAAATTCAACTACTATTTCTCTACAATATGAAACATTATATGCTTTGTTTTAAAATACAAATCACAGTATGCACCATCCCTCTAGAAGTTCACAGAGAAACCACCACATTCATTCCAAAGGTTAATTTCAATTGTTCTTAAAAATCAGAATTATTTCCAGTTCCTACATGTATAGCTTCAGATCCTATATACTACACTTTTATCCACCAGATTAAACATATCATTACAAGAAATAATGCAGGTACTTTCAAACTGTTGTCGTGTCATTTTTTAACCTTTTAATGTAAAAACAAACTAACAAGAAAAACCTACAACAGCACAGATTTCCTTCTTTTTACCATTAAGGTAGGTTTTCCAGGTCTTGGGCCATTTCAGTTTTGAATCCTTGTCAGTTTGACAACACTCTTTTTAGAAATGGAAGTGAAAGACCTGGGCTCAAACGTTTCTCATAATCTCTGTTTGCCTTGGAGGATCAGTCTGGAAGGGAACCTTGTTTCTGGAAGTCTGGGCTTGCAGCAGGCCATTTTAAGTTACAGAGTTAGGTCATTCAAATGGACCTTCTGTGCAGTATGCTATTTTAAGTGACTACCTGCATTATCATACACTTAACATGCATTTTTGTGTCATCTGTTCATGTCTAGGCACACTTCTCAGTGTCTCTACTGGAAGACTGAAGACAGTCCCTTTTTGAAGATCTTGAGCCTACAGAAACACAGTATTTTTCTTCACTAGTTTTCTCTTTGTCTTGTTTCATAAGAGCTCTCATGCAAGCCATTTCCTAAAAAACAATAGATACTTCCAGGACTGTAAATGTTAGAATCTCTCCACTTCAGTGAAATGGGTCTGATTTTCACCTGGTCATGTTTTTATCTGAATGACTTCTTATCCTTAAGGCTAGGACAGGGGTAAAAAGTCCATACATGCTCTAGTCCAGTAGTGCAAGGCCATATTTGAAAAAACATAGGTACCAAAGTCAGAAGAAATTACTGGAAAGAAGTAAAAAGATGTAATGTCTCCTACTTTGTTTACCAAGGAAGAGGCAGACAGAAACTGGTAAATTCAGACAGTAATGGATATGGCTAATGCTCTGTTTAATTTTTTGTTTGTATTTTTTTTTCCCTAAAATATTTTGTTGAAAACTTACAGACATAAGAATTCCCTTTATGAAGCTAGAAATACATATATATATATATTTTTTTTCTTAGAATGCTGTAGTATCAAATGGACACCTAGAATGACCTCAACTATGAGACTGAGTGAAGGCAAAAATGCACTGTCTTAGGAATGGAACATACAGAAATAATTTGAAAAATAAAAAGCCAGCATTCATCCTTACTGATACATGTATCCTCTTCAATTTTCCTATCGTATGCAGTAATTTAAACAAGGCTTACTCAGTAATTGATTTTTAAGGAATAAGGTATGTGACTAAAATGCCTTTATTATCAGAAGATTATTTAGGTCACTACAGTAGAAAAGTACATCAACAGAAAGAAGTATTTGCTGTGTTGATAGTCCTCTGAGCATCTTCAATAAGTGCCTACTTGGAGAATGTGAAACTGTTCAGTTGCCAGTTTTCTGCAACCATATGTTGTGTGTCTCCTGAATGCTGACTGCAGAGAGGTGTTTTGGATCTTCTAGACACTAGTGAAAGAAAATATTTCTAGTTTCTGATGAAAAAAGAAAATAGAGTAGACCTTTATAGTTACGTTTAATTTGTCTGTTACCAGCAAAACACAGTGGAGGATGAATGTACGTGGTAAAAAAACACAACAATCTTCTTCATCAGCAACTATCTCATTTAGAATCATAGATAAGAATTTGATTATTTCTATGACACATCTGTTTATCTTGAATATCTTGAATAGCTTTTTTTTTATCCTATATCACAAGTTATTCACATGTTTTTGATATGAGCTGGTGTAATTACCTTAAGGTATCTGCTCCAGTCGATCTTGACATTCAATCCATACTCAGTAAAGACGATCCAATAGTTTTTTCAATTCCTCTGGTCAGAGAGGTTGCAAACATATTTTAACATTGCATTTTATTGTTATACACAGAACAAACTTAAAAGTTCAAGTCCCTTCCTATCCTGGGAAATAAAAAAAAGGACTAAAAGGTTGCAACAGATACTCTTTCTTATTGCAATTGTTGACTCCTGAGGAGCTAGTCTGATAGAATTTGATTAGGTCTCAGAACAAATCTCCTATGAAAACGTAAGGGTTAGGTTTCTCTGTGTATAAAGCTCATTTAGTCAGATTGGTTGTATCCTCAAATGGCAGAAATCAAGTGATTTGACATAGCTAAAACCTTGGCTGAAGACTGTAGATCAGGAGATAGAAGCCTAACCTCAAATGGTTCAAAGTCCTCTGACAAAAAGCAGGACAAGCTCGTGTCTAGAGATATCCACTCCTGAAAGCTGTTACCTCTCACTAGAGAAAAAGGACTGTTTTATGATCAGGTTCCATTAATTTTCACTTTTAAGAAAATAATCACATTGCTTTGAAAGGAATAATGTTTTTTTTCAGTATATTTGTGGTTGTGAGTACCCCCTTGGAGAGATATGTGAATAGATGGACACATATGCACACTTGATGAATTATGTATAAAATATAGTCTTTTATATATAATCACAGAATCAGAGAATCACCAAGGTTGGAAAAGACCTCCAAGATCATACAGTCCAACCGACCACCAATATTTCCCCATATACCATGTCCTTTCGTACACAATTAACACATTTCTTGAACACCAGAACAGAGATGGCTACTCAACCTGGGCATCCCATTCTGCCACCTAACCACTCTTCTGGAGAAGAAATTTTTCCTGACATCCTACATCCTGAATCTCCCGTGGCACAACTTGAGGCCATTCCCTCTTGTTCTGTCAGCACGTATGTGGGAGAGGAGGCCAACTTCCAGCTTGCTACAATCTTCTCCTAGGTAGCTGTAGAGAGTAAATATGCTCTTTTATCTAATTACCTTGTTTTTGTAAACATGCTAGAATGTTGTTGTTGTTTTTTTCCAGTGTATTTCTATGAGAGTAAGGAAAACTTCAAGAAATCTATAGCATAGGCTAGGAGCAAAAGTGTAGAAAGGTCTCTTGTGTTTCTCCTCAGTTGTCCAGATGCCTCCACTAAGTACTTGTGTCTATATTTTGGGTTTTTAATATTAAAGTTCTCATACACTCATTCTAATTATGTTTCTCCAGAATATAAATTTCCCCCACCTTATTTTAGTCTTTACCTATAGTTAATCTTTCTCAGAGGTTCTTTCCAAACATTTCTAAATTTATTATTAATCATTTCTCCCTCTAAGGATACTCACATTGCTCATATTTTCAAACATCCTAAACCAGCTCAAATCTACTGAGGTAAGAAACACAGTCATAAATTGTCTTTTAATGGTGTTAGACATCTCTCAACAGATACCTTCTAAGAAAGTTTAGCACAAGAGTTAACTTAAAGGCTAGAAGGGGCTAAGGCATTAAAATAAAATGTGAAAAATAATATCTTACTAATGTAGTAAGGCAAGAAGGCAATTTGTGCTTATGAACTTCTTTTAAGGTTTACTGTTATTAGAACTATTCTGCATTCCCCAAACATATTCAGTGCTGAGCAACAAGTGCACATTAATCTGGGCAATCTAACTGTGATGGGGCATCCTAGCTGTAACCACTCAAAGCAACTATCTGTCTCTGTTTCTTTAGGTTATGAATCTTCTAGCCCCACTGCCAAACAGTAGCACTGAAAAACACACTAAAAGACAGAACAAGGGACAGCTGGAGAAGAATCTCCTGCTTTGGGTTCAGTATTGGCAGTCCAATAATGTTAAGTCAGGAATGAAGTGTTCGCACTTTAACCACATGGACCATGAAGCAACTTGCCATGTTAAAAATACATTACTCTAGATAGACATTTCACACTGTGGATTAGAAGCCAAATATTTGACTGAATTAAACTTTTTTTACATCACTTTTATAAGGCAGAAAGAATGGACAGTGATACAACTAGCCAGAACAAATTTCCTCCAGTCTGAGACTTCCAGCTCAAAGTGAAATTTTTCCTGTTGATTCAATCTGGGTCCTCAGCATGGAATAATGCTGTGCTTTTGGTGAAATATAAGGGGGGCAACTGTTAGCTTTCTTATGTCCTTTTGTGCTCCCTTGAGTGTTGGCATGGATGGAAGCCATCTGGTGGAGTCTTAAACAGTCTTGAAATAACAGACTTGAGAGAACCAAAATTGCCTACAACAGCATGACAAATCTGTGCTCTGCTGTTGAGCTGGTTAAAATAAGATGAAAATCCAAGTCAATATGGAGCACACAGGATGGATAGTCACAAAAGCTGACTCGAACCTTGTAAAACTGAGCTTCATAAATTCCCCCTACAGCCAGAAATGACAGCGTCCTCTAAGGTACAGTTCAGAGCAGGTATTTAAGTAGCTGTGTATCTGTACTTAGAGACTGGGTTCTCAAAGAGGAGCTTAGGAAGGGCAAAGAATAAGTTATCTTGCTAAAGGTGAAGTCTTTGTGAGCACTTTTATTGGATGTGTCTCTTCGATGTGGAATCCCTATTCTCTGCACTTCATGCCAGTCAATTTTAACTTGGGCTCCAGTAAAAAGCACACAAAGCAATTTCCAGATAGGGATACATGGGGCTAGTCTACCAGCTACAGCACATTTTCATTTTGCCTCCACACAGAAGTCAGGTTTGAGCTGTGTCTAACTTAGCTTACTCCTTCTCAGCACCACATGCCATGCTTTTCTGGAGTACCCCAAACAGGCCTGGTCACCTCAGACAGCTTCCATAAATTTCTGGCTTGCATTGTATACCCCAGTCTTGGGATCACAGAAAAAAAAGCATGCAAAATGTGTAAAACACTCCACTCTTTAGCATGTATACAGCTATGGTTAAGACACAGAAAACTGTGTTCTTCAGCTCAGGAAGAAGAAGGGTGCTAGGCAATTTTTCTATACTTGCTGCTCTGTCCCTGGGAAGGCCACTTCGCTTCATGCCAAGATGACCAAATATACGCACTAAGGGAAATACAGTCATCTAAATCCATGTTTGTATGTAAGGCAGCCAGCATCCCCAGCACGTATAAACTTTATTTGGAGCTGTGTAGGAACACCACCTGCTCATGCTGCTCCAAGAAATTCCACTTAAAACATTCAGAAGCAGCTGGGATGTGAATGTTTGATTCATCTCATCAGAAGCTGAAATTAAGATTGAAAACATAGATCGTGTATTCTCCTAACATTCCAAGAAAATATTTATTTCTTAATACTTGTTGTTCAAGTGAAATTCTACAAACTGCTTATCATTTCCATCTTGTTTACACTATGGGTGGATGTAGTTTATATTAAATTCTGCAAATGTTTTTAAGATGACAAGTTTTCCACAATTCAAGCCTGCTGACCTGCAACTAAAATACAAGGTTCAGCTGGAAGTAATTGTTTCAAGTGACAGTCATACAATGTATAATGCTATATACCATCATTGGGCTAGGAAGCTCTCACCTAAGTTTTATAATTGTAAGTAAGTCTTTGGCTCCTGCAATTTTAGAAAGCATTACAGTTCAAGGAAAATTCTATCTGTCCCAAGAGCGAGAGAAGTGAGGACACTGCAACTGATAGCAGTAAGTCAACTGATTATACCATTCTGCGACTCCTGTAGCAGCACACATTCTTTAAACAGATACAAGGCAACTGAGGTTCAAGACACAGCAGCTTTTCCTGAACTACAGAGCTGGTATGCCTGAGACTTCCTTTGATGTCTCTCGATTCTTGAAAAATCAGGTTCCTGCACTATCCTAAATCATTTCACCATCATGTAATATTATGGAACTTCGATTCATAAATTAAAAGACTGACTTTAGAAACCTTTAACTGAAATACCAGAACAGGCAGGGATTCTCATTCCTCCAATAACATAATGAGTAGCTACTTAATGAAATTTACTTTGATATTCAACTTGTATGTTGTCCTTAAAAATTTATTACACCTGCTACAACTACTAACTCCATTTGGTTAGTGACCATGCAATACTGCACAACTAGTCTTGGATCAAAAAGGTTTGTTAGTTTCTCCTCAAATGGCAGTAAAACAAAGACAAAAAAAACCCAACAAACAAAACAAAAACAAACCAGTCTCCACAACAAGCCAAACAAAAAATCACAAAGGTACGAAAGATCCTTATTTGATAGTACGTCTGAATGCATTAAAGCTAGTAGTCTCCCAAAAGATTCTTATAGTAAGCCTTTTCTGGATGAGTATCATTAACTTGTATACCTCATTTGACGAAGAATCTTAGAATTCTCACTGGCTGAATAACAGGAGACAAGAAATGTTAAATCCATTTAAGATTTTCCCTTCTTTTTTCTTGTGTGTGCATGTATAAAAATTTCTATTCAAAGCCCCCAAGGCCAAAGCTAGTATGATAACATTTGGAAAGGAAGCCAGGCTTCCCTCTGAGGAAGAAGATAACTTCTAGCCAAAAAAAAAACCAAACAACCCAACCAATCAACCAAATACCAACAAAAAAAGCCCTTTTGAATCATTTAATCTACAAAACTGCCAATTCCGAGAATACCAGGTGGTTTGCTTACCTTGCAAGTTTGTTGAGATGTTCAGCTTCTTAGGTAAAAGTATTTTATTTTGCATACAGGAGAATTTTATACTGAACAATCAAACTTTTCTAGGTACTTTAAATAACCCCTTTGGTGCAGTACATTCCTACCATTTCTTCTACTTATTTCCCTGTTTCCTCGTAGGCAAAGAACTGCCACATTTTATTCATGGACCATTGTGGTACAGATGATACAAATTCCTGTAAGAGGTCATTGATGAACAGGGACTGACTCTTGTTCAGTGTGTTCTGATCTTCTTAGTCCTTATGGCCGGAGGGGATGCAACAGTTTGCACTACTGCATGTATCATGAATGTCTTTTTTTTATTATGTCCTTGGTTATTTTCCCAGGACATTCCTAGGAGGAAGGTGTTAGAATGGACAGTATACCATAAACCTTAATTGTAGGACTTAAATCTCGAAACATTTGGATAAATTTGTACTTACCTTCTGCAGTTTCGTTTGTGCCAATGTAGCTTCAGTTCCATATGCTCCAGACATTAACTAACATCATAGGTTGATCTGCAGTGAGCAAAATCAAAAGCATCTGCCCAAGCTCACAGGGCTTGTGGTGCTTAAGAACTCCTCGGCACTGGATACTTCCGAAATATCTTGATACACTTGAATGTCTTAGAAACTCAACAAGAAAACCCCATTATAGTAACTTCCCTCCTTGATAATTATCGGTAATTTGTGACTGTTATTAGAACAGCATAAATCCATAAAGAGCTAGAAGTTGCCAGATCTCCTCCAGTCTGAATTTGAATGTAGATTCCAGGCCTCCTGTATGGAAAGCCTGCATGTGTAGTGTGAGAGTGTGCACTTCTTGATCTCTTTTAATCAAGAGAAAAATGGATAATGTAATAGCAGAATTCTGTGAAAGAATGCAAATTACTGTGCATTGCAATGAAATGTTTCCCCTTAGGATTAGAGTGCCTGGTAAGACTCCTCTGCATGAGCTGGAGCTGATATATGAAGCTGTGTCTTGCATAAAGGCAGACAGGTTAGAGCTCAGCTGTGCCAACCTTAAGGCCTGGTTCTTCAGTGCTTAATCAGGCAAAGTACCTGCAGAAGTCAGAGGGGTTTTGCCCCTTAATGAGAATTACTTGACTAAATCTCCCTTTGCAGAGCTGGTAGTATAATCCTACTGTGGTAAAATTATACATGAGGATCCCTTAATAAATTTTAATTTGCTTTGACCACTGCTAGCATTTTAGGACCACATGGTCTTGGCAGCTATCAGTTGTGCTTTTTTTGGACACCATATTACGTTCAGAGGTAATTCTTCTTCAGTGCTCTCCACTGAAATCCATTCTTGTGTCATTTCTGCTACATTCAACCTTTCTTCCACTTATGTTATTCTTGTAGGTAGAAGGTGGCCTGGGACTTCCTGCCTTTTCTTTCTTGCTTGCTATAGAAACAGAGACAAACAAAAATGTGCCAGATTTATTTACCAAGAAAAATTAAATCATAACATAAATTCAAGAGAAATATATATTACAAAAAAACTGTTAAGTTGTCAAACATTTAATCAAAGCTACTATAAGGCAAATAGAGCTACCATGCTTCAGCTCAAACACAGTAATTTTGTAAAACTCTCAGCCTTCAACAAAAGAGAGAATATGTCTCAGAGAAGCTCAAAATGAAAAAATGCTACCTTAAGTATCTTCACATTCTATTTATGTTTGAAGGATATTGCATGGCTCAGCTAGAAGCTGTTTAAAAACCAGTAACTTGACCATGAGTGCTAAACAAATGTTTAGGTAACATGGATACAGATATGGACAGCATGAGGAAAGTTGCTGCAAAAACATGTTATATGATTTGCAAATAGGAACACATTAGCATAGATTTCCAAAATTTCTTCTGCTTTGATTTTTGATTTGCTAAACCCAGTTTCTGATCAGTGAGATGATCTACTGATTCAGGTAGAAAACAGTGAGTAAGACTGTGGGTCTGTTAAAGCAAAGGCTGCATTTCTTTTATGAGGGGAAGCAATACTTGAGTAATTCATCCCTTCACAAATCTGTCAGGACATGCTCTCTACAGCTGCCAAAACAATGGCGAGAAAGCAGATCAGCACTTAATATTAAGTTAAGGCTGAAATACAGATGCAACAAATAATCATCAATATAAATATATAATCCCACCTAGACAAGTCTCCTAGAAAATCTGCTTAAGGCAGATTTCCACCACTAACACCACCTCAGGGTGGAGAAAATTTCCTAGCTACATAAGTGATCTAGCTAGAACACTGTACAAGCCAAGGACTTCAGCGAGAAGAAACAAATATAATCCCAGTGAACAAAGTGAGGTAAAGAGTGAGTAACATAAAGAAAATGACAACAAGTGACCTGTGAAAGCTAACAGGGCCTCCAAGAATTGTGTGAACTCCACCCTCTTATGAGGCTACTCATGATACATTTCCTTATTCAGCATGCTCTGTGTGATCCACCCCACATGGCTCTAGCACTGGGCAACATTTCATCTCAAATTAGTCAAAACGGTCTTCTTAGTAACTACTGTGCCCCAGTGGCGCAGTGGTAGGAATGCCACTTTGCAACACCGGAGGCCCAGGTTCGAATCCCCCCTGTGGCGCAAGTGGTAGAAGTGCCGCTCTGCTACACAGAGGCTCGAATCCTGGGGGTTGGACTCTAAGGTCCCTTCCAACCCGCACAAGACTGTGATACTGTGAACAGCAGTACTTTGGTCCTCATATTTTTATATGAGAATACTTTATAGGCATTAAATAAAGCTAACTGCAAATATCAAACAAGAAGCCTATCCACTTGGTATACTTTGATATGTTTGCAATGAAGCGGGTACTGACACAGAAGCCTTTCTATTGTTTTTCTCCTAGTTTTCTAACTGGACATAAAGGTGAAGTTATAATTCCCATTGTAATAATTCAGAAAGAAAAGCTGTTTCCTGTGTAAAAAGGCTCCTCTTATTTGAAGACAATGCTTATTGTCTGGGCTGCAGACTTAGGGCTCGCTCCTTACATCTATTTCACTGCTGCAAAAACTGTTATGTGCTTTGAGGGCACAGACTGTATCAGCAAATTGATGCTAAGCTCAGCTCTGATGAAAATCTGTCCCCTTTTCCCTGTTACTCTTCCATCAGACTTTCTACCCTGACTTGCCAAATTTCATCTGCAAGTTCCCAAACACTAGAAATGTTTGGGAAGCTGCCACAAGGGGGGAAAAAAAAGGGGGAAGGGGGGGGGGAGAGAGGGGTGGAGGGAGGGAGAAAAAAGAAAGTAATGTAACCTTAAATTATTACTTAATATGCTAAAATGTTAGTTTTCCTATTTTTATATATTTTTTCCTACAGGTTGCTATATTGCCTGCAGGGGTCACTATAACCTCCTCTGGCCTCCAGATATTTTTCAAGTCTACATTGCTAATGGTTAAGATTATCTAAATATGAGAAACTAGCTTTTGTTTGTTTGTTTCATTTATTTTTTGTTTATTTACTTTAAATTAGATGCTAGCCCAGCCTCAATGCTTGTTACCAGGACTGACAAACTGAAATCATGATTTTCTGCAATATTTTAGGGAATGAAACGGCATCATTAGTGAA
Organism: Coturnix japonica; assembly: GCF_054131305.1. Taxonomy (NCBI): domain Eukaryota; kingdom Metazoa; phylum Chordata; class Aves; order Galliformes; family Phasianidae; genus Coturnix; species Coturnix japonica. Next base: position 123,753,143 of record NC_140663.1, read on the forward strand.
TAGAACGAAAAATCATTCCCATGCCCTTGCAAGCTGCCATCACCTTGACTGTGATTTTCAACAGGGAGGAACTGGGTATCTATTTCAGGGTAATCATCAAGGAGAGAGCTGAACAATCTTGATGATAACCCAAAATATTTTCCCCACACACTCTGTTTTTTCTGCTACAAGTGGCTGTCCATCCCATGCAGACTGATGCATCACATGTTACTGTCCCACACACTGGCACTTCTTCCTCCACTGCTGTATGTTAACAGTGTAACAACTTTCCTGTATAGTGACTCTCTGTGTCATTTATAGAAGGAGGCTGGGTTTTTCTCTAAGATCATCTCAGATTCATTCCTCAGTCTTTACCCTTGCAAAATCTCATTCAAATCAATGGATAATTGCATGATAAAGCACTCATTTAAAATCCGACTTGAGTGAAACAGTATTTGGGAAGGAAGTGGGGAGGGGTATAGGTAGTTTCAGAAATTAACAGTACAGCATTCGTTGTAGCTTGCTATGTGTTGAATCACTTTGCTTAGGATTTGAGATTATTTGAATGTTGGAGTAAAAATTCTGCTGCACTAGACATGTCTCCTATTGTCTCAGAACTTTTGAAAGATAAACTTTTTGAAAGTTTTATCTTTGTTTAAGAAAGAAAGAAAGAAAGAAAGAAAGAAAGAAAGAAAGAAAGAAAGAAAGAAAGAAAGAAAGAAAGAAAGAAAGAAAGAAAGAAAGAAAGAAAGAAAGAAAGAAAATCAAGATTAATAAAATCAAACGTGATTGATCACCCAGCCAGGAAACAAAAAAAAATGTAGCTCTTTTGCCCAGCCCCAGGCTAATATAGCTCTCAGTTGTCTAAGATACTGGTTACTTGGTGTGCCAAAAATCCAGAGGATGATACTGTAATCAGTGAGGACAAAGTCAAAAGGAGAAGGATGGGAGAGAGAAATTAAAAACAAAAACAAAAACAAAACAAAAAAAAACAAAAGAAAAGCAAACCTAAAATTTTAGCTCAAGCACCCCCATGATATAAAGAACTGCTTATTGTTCAGAAGTGGAAGTACCCAAAATTTCCCACTGACCCTTAACATGAGGTAATAACTTGATGCTACCACACCCCTGCTCCCATCAAGTGATGAGGAATGACAGTGGAGATAATGTGTGTAGAGACCAAAGAAGTCTGTGCTACAGCCTTTTTTTCTGGTAGAAGATCATGGATTTTACTCCTTATCCACATAAAGCTCTCCTGTTTATGCTTTATGCTGATGGAGTGAATTTCACCCTACATAATTTTGCCTACCCTAGCTCAAGTCACTTAGGAAGCCTTTATGTAGATTTTACACTTAATTAACATAACCTCATCAGACTTGGTATTTTCTCGAATTTACATGAACTGGATGTCTTAAGGAACCCCGACCAGAGACGAAGACGTAAGGATTGCTTTGCTGAGAGAGGGGAAGAAAAATATTGTATACAGCAATAAGGCGAAGAAAAACTTGGATTAGAAGATGGATTTAGTGGGTTAAGAAGTCACAGAACTTTGACAAAGCACAACTTTGCTAATACAAATAAGAACCCTGAGCTACATTTGAATTCACATCACACCACACCTGGTAAGAATTAGTCTAGCACAGCATCATCAATCATAGTGTGGTTGTCAGTTTTGACATCCTTTAAGTCTACGTTGTGTGCTTAATGACTACATTACAGAAAATGTAAACAGACACCAAACATACAGGTATGCCCTATATTTTTTTTAAGGTGCTGTATATTGAAGAATAATAATAAAGAAGCTCCAACATTGTTTTATTTGGGGAGTGAGTAAATGAACTGTAACGCAAGCTTTTACAACATAATCAGAAAAAAAGCTTTTAAAGAAAACGAGGACTAAAATCAAAAAGTCTTGCCATATTTAGGAACTTTGATCCAAATTTGTAAAACATAAATTAATATTTAGAGAGAACAGAAACTTCTTTATATTTTGCTATTATTTATTTTCTCTCTCAAAAGCATTCAGCAGAGACGAAATACTATCCTTGCTGTATATCCCGTGAATTTTTCAGCTTGATATGGTGACCATGATTTACTAATAAGGACTCTGGAGTCACTTGTGAGCCCATTACAAACCCTGTATTAATAATTCATAAGGGGAAAACATGCTGAAGAAGTGCTTGGGATCATGACCTAAGTGGAATGCCTGAGTTCAAACTAAAAATCTCCCAAATTCCATTTTTATTATTAGCAGATTTCTAGAATTACAACACTTACAAGAAAGGCTCCAGTTTTGCAGCTCTGGAGGTTGCCCAGGTATTATGAACATAAGGCTCCTTGTCTCATTTGCTTGTGTGATCTCTGACTAAAACTTCTATGTATTTCGGCGAGTGCAGGATCAAGTCCCTCCACAATTCATTCGAGGAATCTTAATTTGAGATTTTAGCGAATGTTTATTTTCTGGCTCAACAGCAGCGTATTTTGGAGGTGGAAAAGATGTATGCAAAAGAAGGGTCAAAATCCAGATGTAAGAATGAATAGCAAGAGTACATTCAAAGAGTGCAGGAGTAGTGAGAACTGTAAATACGTGTCTGATTTGGTTTGTGAAAGGTATTGCTATCTACTTACCAGAACTGTGTCATACATTCTCTTGTTCTCTGTATAACTGCCTCTGTAGAGGTATTACAAAGGCTGCAAAATAAAAAGATCTCTGTAAATTAGTCTGGTTTAGATTCCAAAGTAAAAAAAAAAAAAAAAAAAAAAAAGCCAGAAAACTGCTTTATTTTAATTCATTTGAATAATCTTCCTCATTTCTGTGATCTATCACTCACAGATAAGAAGCACCTTGCAAATTTTATTATTTCTACCAAATATATCTTATTCAATTAGCAACTGTCAGTGTAAAAAAAGAAAAGACAATAAACCTCCAGCTCTGATTAGAAAGGAAAGAAATGTGTAGTGAAATGCATGAGACTGAAAGCTGTTATATTTCTTTGAAAATAAACATTCATCCAGAAATTGCTTTCAAAGTGCTTTTTGGTTTGTTTATTTTTGTGTTGTTTGTTGTTTTTTTTTTAACCGAATGTAAAACAAAGGCCCAAACTTGGTTTGATTTTAATCATCATGAACAGGATTTCTGATAGGACCTGATTCAGCTCTCTGTCATTTTAATTCAGCTATTTGTTTTTTAGGGATAAAACTGTTTTAAAGCTTTGCAGGAGTTCATACGTGTAGTTGGAATTTTGATTTATTCATTTAAGACCCTTCATTCCACTTTACTAGAAAAAGTAAGAAAAAAACAACAGCAACAACAAAAAGCGCTCTGTTATCCCTACTTTATTAAAACATAACAGCGCAAGGAAATAAATTTCATGTCTCTATTTTTCCGGACTTCTTAGTGAGAATTTTATTATGGCAACATTTCTGAGATAAAAGAGTGCAATGAAGACACTTTTACACTCATGCTTATCGTGGGTCTGAAATGATTTCTAAAAGCTGAGATGCTTTCCCTAATATATGTGGGTGGTGCACCAACAAAGCACTGAATATCAATTACTATTTTTATAAAGCAATTCTCAGAAGCCTTTGGTCTAAGCCAACAGTCCTTACTCAAGCAAAACAACTGGAATGCTGTGGGAGTTTTACCTAGCACAGTACTTTAATCTCCTTAGAGATCAATAAATAATTAAAAATTTTATCATACGAGCTACTGTGTTTTGAAATTGACTTCTTTTAAATTCATCTTTGCTTTACTTATTGGAGAAAGAGTGAAGATTTTCTCCCTTGCATTTGTGCTTGCACGCCCTCAAAAAACAAAACAACAACAAAAAACAACAACAGAACAAAACAACATAACAAAACCTGTGCAAGAAGCATCTTGCGATGTTACATCCAGCACCGTTCTGGTTCTAAAACAGTCCCATTTTTGGATTGCTTTTCCTTTAACAATCTGATTATACTGCATGGTTTACTTCCACGGTTCCAGTGTTCCTCATTACTAATTCCAATAGCAAAAACTTGCCAGAACCCCTGAGAAGTAAACCTTCAAATCTGGAATTAAATAACAGAATATATTACACATTGGACATTTGCAGGGAAACTTCACTTGAGGGAAAATAAATACAAACATCTTGTTCTGTGATCTGGAAGTAAACTACTCCAAGCGCTGTGCTGCTCCCAGAAAGGCTTCTGACAATTTCTTCTTTCAAGTCAAAGTTTTAACAGTGTGTTTCTGAGGCCAAAATATACACTTTATACACTATTAATAAAGGATTTTCTGAATTAATGAAAACCCAACTATGTTCACAAATAATGAACAAACAGCCAATTAAAAGCACAGCGAAGCCAGCAGCAGAGATATTGGTGGTTGATTTTTTTTTTTTAATTATTATTATTATTAATATCCATTGTATTCCTTTAGCCTTTAATGTGAGCCTCTTCAGCTGACTGGTGCCCAAAAGGGAGCTAACAAATCGCTCAGCTGGTGGCTGACACTGGTCTTGAAGAAAGCTAGTAAGGAACACTTTGCCGTCTTTCAGAGCCTCTACACCAGCTGTCACCCAGCTATGGGTGCTGAAAAGCTCCTGTCACTTCATCCAAAGGGATTTACTTGGTCAGAAGGAAAATTTAAATACAAAGCATGCAGCTAAGAAGCTAGTGAAAAGGATTATGAGTGCACAAGAGCACATGTGTATAAGACACTAATACATCTTTAGGAAATTTCAGATCCCCAAAGCCAGGATTACTGCCAGAGGCAGGGTGGTATACGTATGCTGGGACCTTTACCGTTGGAGTTATTATCTCCCAACTATTCAACTTTATGGGTCTTTCATCATCTGTGTGTGTGTGTTTGGGGGGGGGGGTGGGAGGGGGGGGGAGGGAGGGTGTAGTTGGTGGTGATGGTGGGGAGGTTGTTTTAAAGAATGCTCCCCTTATCTTCACTGGGGAAATAAGAAACAACAGTCCCATCCATTATTTGGCAGAATTCACCTGCATGCAAAATACTCCGTAGCTTTTATTGTCAGACATTTAATTTGCGTGTGTGTGTGTGTGCGTGTGTGAGGGGACAGGGGCTGGCTCCGGCCTGGCCCTCGGGGAGGGTACAGGGCTGGGCAAGCTGTAGATCCGCGGAGAGCTGAAAACGCTGTGCCATGGGGAGCTGAGGGAGGGTGGTTGAACCTCAAGCCTAGTCCTCTTTTTAGTTTTCTTTCCTTTTTCTTTTTTTTTCTTTTTTTTCTTTCTTTCTTTTTTTTCTTTTCTTTTCATTCTCTCGTTCTTTCTATTTTTATTATTATTATTATTATTATTATTATTTAATACAGTTTTATTTTTTTCCCCTCCAACGTCGTTTTAAAGTCACCGGAGGGAAAAAGGAAAGGAAAAGCGAAATGTGAAACCGAAGAGGAACGTCTATAAAAACTTACATGTTGAGCCAGCTTAACACTGCAGCCACATTCGACTCGGAGCAGCACCCGTACCGGCCGGCTTGGGGCGAGGTACCGCTACTCGAGGCTGCTACAGCCCCGACCCGGTCCGCCGGGCTCCGACCGCCGAGCCTCGGGGAACGGAGGAGTGAGGCGGCCGGCAGCACAGCCCGGCCCCGGTCCCCGGCGGTGGGGGAGGAGTGCGGGCGGCCTCACCTGCGGGTGTGGCGAGAGCGCGGAGAGGGGCTTCACGGCGTGGGGGTGGGGGGTAACACGGGGCCGTTCGGGGGAGAATTCCCCGCGTCGAGCCTCTAAGGACATCGGCATTATGCGTCTTACAAAGCGTGAGGTTTAACAAAATGTGGTACACGGCTCAGAGCAGCTGCCTTTAGAGGTCACTAGAACATCGCTGCAGTACTTACAAATTCTCCATGAAGGATTAGAAGTTAGTCTAAAGCCCTGTATACACTAGATACAGTTCCAGTGGATGCTGTATACTATTATCTAAATTTCTTCACATAGACTATCATGTATCTGCCCCAGCAAAGCTGATTAGTGAAGCAGCTTGACTCTGACATATCCTTTATGCCAGCCACAAGCTGCCTTGCACAGCCACCTTATTCACTGTGGAGACAGGCCTGCAGCAAGATTGTAACACAACAAATGCAAATGAGATGAGCCTTACACCACTTAAACCGAGATGGCTATAATATGTAACAGCTTAATGTGCCCACAGAAGTGATTGATGCCCCTTCCGTATCCCTAAAGAGCCGCCGTTTTGATGAACTCTTTTTTAACTAATATTTCTTTTTGCTCCTCTCCCTGGCAATGCCTTTCTCTTTATCCTCAGTGTTGGGAAAAGAGGCACGGAGCGAAATATTGAACAACTCATCAAACTCAATTGTCTCCCTCAAGGTCTTGCTTTAATGAAAACAAAAACAGGGAGGATCTCTTAACAAGCTCCAGGCAGTTTATTTTGAATATTCCAGTGGAAGTTTGGCCTACTGTAAAAGCAGATACCTCTAATAATAAGCAACATCGCTTCCTATGGAAAAAGACCACTGTGTGTGATCTGTCAGTCTCGGGGCCATGCAGTTTAATCATAGAGTGGCTTGGGTTGGAAGGGACCTTAAAAGTCGTAATTTAAAGTCCGAAGGAACCTTTGCTATTAAGCCCAACAGGCTTACAGCCCCACTGCCAAACGTGGGGAAAATTCTGAGACAAATCTAGCATCCTGTAGTGGCCCAAACAAATGCTGCACTAACCTAACTGGCTATACATTTCTAATCAGTATTCATTCCCTGTCCTTAAAATAAACAGAAAACAGATTTCTCCGTTTCCCCTAAAATCAATCTTTCAGTGTATCTGTCAGTTGCTTTCTCCCAATTAGTATTCTAAATTCATTTATTTTTGTCATAAATTAATTAATTTTTTCTTCTTCTTTTTTTTTTTTTTTTTTTTTACATACCTTGGCACAAGTTTTTCATTCAGTACTTGTGAGTAATGTGACAGACTTAACGTTATGTTGCTTAGCAGTAATTAAAAAAAAAATAAAAATAAAAGTAACTTTGTTAATGAATTGAGATGAATCAAAAAACTGCCTTATTAATTATTGCTTGCCTAGTAGGCTAAGCTTTGGCTCTTCACCTCACTGGCCCAGAGAACATTTCTTGCCTTTGGCCATGTCGGAGGGGCTCATTAAAACATCTCTTGGGAGCAGACAGAAATTGTTAGTGAAAAGCAATGGTCAGTGCCTCAGCTAGAACTCAGCAGGGAGGGGAATCCCTCATCACTGAGAGCTAACAAGGCTGTATGTATTACACCTGTAATCAAACTGCTCTGAAAATGCCAGGAGACCACTGGGCTCTCTTTGTGATTGGTTAAGTTATCTGAAAATGCTGAATCCAATCCATAATTGATGTGCACACATACAATTACAAGCCTCCAGATATCAGTTAAAATGTTGCAGTTGCAGGCCTTAAGGATTGGCAAACCTTAACATGCGTGGCATAAAATAAGGTGTTTGACATAATAAAAGTGAACTTGCATTGCTTCCATGCACTGCCAGTTAAATTTTAATTGAATTTGCTACATTTGTTAACAGATGTAATTATAGAAAACCTCACTGAAAAACAATGGTGTATGGATGGGCTTGGGTATCTTCTAGACATTCTGTAATTCATTTGTACATTTCAATAATGATCTGCATCACTGTTTTGCCTAAGGTAAGTAAAATTTACTGTGATAAGTAAAGTGACCTTGGGATATTGAAGTCTGAGGATTTTACATATCCTACGCTCTGGGTTAGTATAAAGTGGAAGAACTACTACTTTCGTATGACTTGCATGTGGGTCTGACTTCCCTATGGTTTCCTAGAAAACTCAAAACTTTAAATGGTTTTCAATAGTTGGCTTCCAATGAGTTCAGTTTGTAGTAGAAGAGTTTAAATGTGAGCTAAATGTGTTGATCAGCCTAACTTAGAATTCAGTGACATAACATCCTGCAAATCAACATCTACCGTAACCCATCCAAATTAGCCACAGTGCATGAGACAGAAACCCTATTCTGGTGCTACATATGCTGTTATTGAACATCATAGTGGCTCCCTTCCTGCTTATAGGAAAGGACAGTGGGACAATGCGTAGCGATAGAACAGGGGGAGATAGAGAAGGAAGTGGGGGTGCAGAAACAGCAGACAAATATTTCTGGGGTGCGTTCACAAATTTAAGATGGAACAAACATTATTGCTGTTCAAGAAGACTTCCCTGCTTTGTGTAGTACTATGATTTTTTGCATATAGTGTATAGATCTCTGGGCAAATGTAAACCTTGTGTCATGCTTTCCTCCACCTTATCTGGTGATAGTTTATGTCATATGTGACTATAGGGTATTCTCCTAAACATTTACAAGAGAAAGCTAAAATATTTATCAGCCATTAATAAATAGGAATAGGGAGAAAATCGCATAATGCCTCTTTATGGTTCCTCTGCCAGTATTATGACCACTGTCCCTTAAATTTGTGAAGAGAAGCACTCCCCAGACTTAGATGCTTCAAAATATGTTACCCAAACTGAGTTGTTCAGGTTCCCTCTGTAGAGGAAGAGCCATGCCTAAAGGGAGAGTTGTCCCACCTCTCTTAGAGAGAAAGGAAGATTTCAGATTTCAGAGGGAGCCCAGATGAGCCCAGAGAAAGCTCTTTTTCTTTTCTTTTTTTTTTTTTTTTCAGTCTGGATTTTTTTGTTTTAGCTAGTTTTGATTTTCTATCATCTCTTAATTGTACTCAGCTAAGAAATAAAAGAAATGGAGAGCAGGGGAGGAGAAAAGGTGATGATCAAACACAGTTTTGAGGGGCTGGGTTGAGAGGTGTGAAAGACTTCAAGTGTTTATTGACATTCATTTGAAGGCATATCTTGTTTTCTATTTTATTTTTACATGTGAAATTGAAAAGGGGAAAACATACAAAACCACAGGCCTTGGCAGTTCCTGAGCTAGAAAAAAAAAAAAAAAGTCATTTTTTCCTTATTATTTGTGAACTATAAGTCAGTTAGCTGAGATATGATTTTCAAATTGTTGTCACTCTGAAATTTCTTCCTGTTATTGTGCCACCCAAATTAAAAGCATAAAGACCTATTTGTTGTTAGCATGTTAATGTTTTTGACTGGAAGCATCATTTACAGTTGTAGAAGTTCTTTTCTACCAGTTTCTGCAGACACAGAGAATAAAAAAGGCAGTTGCCACCCCCTAAGAGCAAATGGCTTAAGTGCATCATCAAGTTTGTGACAAGACATCTGTGGTTTAATTTGTATCACTCTCCTGGTACTAAGAGGATACAGATACGGAGCCAAATTCATCCCAGAATCACTGGCTACATTCAGATCACATGAGATGTGAATTTGACCCATTGACTTCAGTGGTGTAAGTGACAGATGCTGAGGAAGTGGACAAAAGTGGCTTTCCCCCACCTTTGCCCTCTTCGAGTTCCAGGGCTAACAGAGGCTTGTCTGTATAATTTAGAACACCTCAAGGCTGCTCCAAGCTCCACTGGCTTGTAACAGCCTCTGAGGTGCTTTTGTGCCACTGAGGGATTCCCAGCACATATGCTCTGGCCATGGGCCTGTAGTGGGGTGTGGAGCAGAACGACATCGCTGGCTCCACAGCCCTCAGAGGTTGCCCTGGCTCCCAGGCAAACCTCTGCCTCTGTTAGGGCAGTTTTCCAGGATGTTTGCACTGCTGGAGTCAGAGCCGTGCTCTGCTTGTGAAGTTGCATCCTTGTCATTCAGTTCTGAAAAGAGCACGCTAATTTGTCACTCACGTTGTATTGCCAGTTCATGCAAAGGTTTCTTCCACTTGTAATTATGGCCTAGGCATTTGTAAGGGACTTGTGTACTCTTTCTATTGGTCTTTCTATAAATTTGCCCTGAAGATGGTCCTACTTTTTGAGTTGTTGCCCAATATACACATACATACATACATATATATATATATAGTGCACATGAAAGTAAGTCTACCATATATCTATGTATATATGAATTTGTATTCATTTAGAAAACCCTGCTTCTAATAAGCCTTGTAAGCAAATATGGGATCAGTAATATCAGTTATAAGTGACTACTGGTATGCCAGGGCACATGTAATTAACAAAGTACCAATAATTGATATTTAATAGGAAGAAAACTGACTGTTCAATTACTACAGCGATTGTGTATACCTGTATATGCAATGCACATGCGTGTGCATATGACTGGGTATGTGTAATTTTAGTAAGTTCTGATGAATCAACCCTAATGTGTGTACTCATACACTTGGTACAGTTTCAGATTGAAACAGAGCCCCAAACGGATCATTGAAACTGTAGACAACTGATGCTTCCATCCCGTGGTCCCTGCCCTGAATACAAGCAGGTGAGGAATGGTGCTAAATGCTTTTGATGTTACCAGCTCCCATTTGCCACCCAACTTTTTTCTTCTCCAAAACCTCTTAACAAACTTCAAAGGCCTCCTTGCTTCTTGCCTTAATCCAGTGCACTGAGACCTCTAGTTCAAAGAACTTTCCTTAAACCCTCTTCTTAAACTGCAACCAAAACTTTTTCTTTCCTTTCCACAAAGTAGCAATTACAGCTCTGTTGCGTGGCAATTGGGCTTGGGCCGATCAGCTCCTGCTATTAATTAATCTCACAAAGGGGGCTCATTTCCTGGCATTCAAATTGACAAGAGAGCAGAGAACAGAAAGCCCTTTCAAAGCGGTTCCAGTTAACTGAGGGAAGAGGTATCAGAAAAAAAGAGCCCCACAGAATTTGAGGTAGAGGGCACATTTGATACTGCCTATGCTTGCTACTGATTGAATGATTTTGTTGAGGAGAGCTCTTTACTAATCTTTTACCTGCAAAAAGCTCAAGAGCAAGTAAATGCAGCACAAATATTGCTAAATTGTGGCAACGAGGCTTCACAGTCTAGGCTTTCGATTTCACTCTCCCAGTGCATCTTCTGGAGCATTATACTTACTTTAAACAGAAAGTGTTCACTTTACTAACACAGAAAAGCTCTTGGAAGAAGGGGGGGAGATGAAGAGGCAAGAAAGAAGAATAGCAGACAAGAGATTAAAGCTTTTTATTCAGTATCTCTTTCGTATTCAAATTGTGCTAAGGGCTCTGTGAAAGTTAGAAGCAAGCTTGTTCAGGAGGGCTTCTAAAGTGTGTACATGGATTTCATGGGAATAGAAAAGAAGCCATGGACTGGGTAATGAAAGAAAGATAAGATGTCCTATATAAAACAACTCAAGAGTAGTTCAATTACTTCAGCAAACCATCAAGCAAGCTTTGAAGATTTGAGGAAACACTGCTAAAATATAACAAAAAAACCCCTCATGTTGCAGGTTATGTACCACTATATGTTTGTATACCGGGTGAATTACTTAAGCTGTATTCTCTCTGCGAATGTTGTTTACTTCTTTGGGGTTTTATTATTATTTTTCTGGAAGAGCTATGTTTGTCTGGGAGAGTTATGGAAAGTGCAACATTCTTGTTTGATCTTTGTATCTCTGTGAAAGGGAGTGTGCCATTAAAAAAACAAAAACAAAACAACCAAAAAAAGGTATCACTGTTTATCAAAATAAGCCTGGGAATTAAAGGTCTCTGGCTGACAGTTTAACATATTTCTTTTTGCAGTTAAAATAGCCCTCCTGACAGAGGCTAAATAGTATAAGAAATAATCAACTGCCTTCACCCAGGGAAAAGTCTGAATCAAGGAATATATCAGCTATAAAAATAAAAGTCTGCAGTTTAAAAAATACCTATTTTTAATTGTAGCTATCTCTTTCTCTGTTTCCTTCCCCTACTCGGTTCTCTGACGGAAACTTGACAAGTAACATCAAACATGGCCCAAGAACAAAGCTAACCAACCATGGCCTGCAGCATCCTTCAACCAAAAGTCACCTTTAGTCAAGCTTTGCCATCTAATTTGCAGTGTTTCTGTTTGTACTCTTCAATCAGAAGTCCTAAAACTCTTATAAAGCTTTCCTGGTTTCTACTCAGTAAGATTACGCTGAAGATGCTGCAACTATTTAATACTTTCAGCAACCTTTGGCTGCCTCCATTCTGGTGTCCTGACTTCAGAAATGCAGATCCAAGCCCTCTACTTTTGTCCTACTGTTTATTTGGGTGTGTGTGTTTGTTTGTTTTTTAATGAATCCTGAATAACACTGCTGTAAGACTCCAGTTTTAAAATGCAACTTAATCCCCTTCTGTGCCAGTGTCCTGAAACAGAGCTAAATTACCTTCATAGATTATTGTTTTTTTAATTTAGTTGGGTCAAATAGATGGCAGTGCTATATCTCACTAAGTAAAAGACTGCAATGACTTATTTGCTTGAATCAAAGTAAACAAAGACAGTAGACAGGTCCTTTTCTCAAGAGGAAAAATCCTTACAAAAAGGAATGTCACCAGCAAAACCCATCAACTCATGGAGACAGTAACAAGAGGAAAAAACGAACCTTATAATACAGAGCAATTTTCCACTTTGAAGGATGGCCATACAAACTCATTAAGCATAGCATTAACATTCAAGACTGTAACAGTCAGGATTTTGGGGGGGACTGTCATGATTTTCTAAAAAACTTGGATCACTAACTTGAGACCGAGATGATCATTAAAATATGGCATTACTCAGTTAAATTGAACTGAGTTAACTTGTTTAACTTAACGGAGTTAACTGATTTAACCGAGTATTTAACTGTTCTGGATCCACAGGTACTCAGATGAAGGTTGCACAAAGTTTGTTTTGCTCTGTACTGATTTCAAATCCTAATAGCACATGAACCAACGGTGTTTGGGAAGCAGTTTCACTCTATGTATGACCCTCAGTATCTGCTCTGTCTAGGCTGAAGTTTTGCCAGAGAACTGCTGATTGGATCCTGAGTTTTTCCTCTAAAAACTGGCTGCTGAGAGGGACTGCTATAAGAACTCGCATACAGAATAATCCAATAAGCCAGTGTTAAAAGCATGTTGACACTCAAAGGCAAGTGCCAGTCATATTTTAAAAACAACATTTCCAGAAACGAAACAAAAAAACCAGAGCCTTTTCTGATTTTATTTATTGTGTTATGAATAAATGAAGATTTATTAGGACTTGAGAATTTTGGAGTGCCTACTCTTCTCCAGTCCCAAAGGAAGATTTGTCAGGAGGAAGGCAGTGAAGAAATTAAATGGAAGGACAGTTTCTATGCTGCAGATGAAATTTCTTTGTTCTTTACTTTTTATGATGGTCATTATGATATGTCGATAAAATACAGCTGTAATTAGGATTATACCTCTTCCTGCACTTTCTTCACATATTTGTCCTCATCTCCAATTCATTTTGTTTCTTCCTTCCTTTCACTTATCACTATTTTTGCCTTTGCACTTTGATCTCCATTAATCTGTGTCCTAGTGGAATTCCATCAGCTCATCCCCAGTAGAAGATCTCAATGTACCCTTCAGCAGTTACATTAAAGACAATAAAATTCTTGCATTTCATATACATATATGCCAATCTCTTTCTTGTGTGTTTGGTGTTCTGCACAGATATTGCCTTTTTCAACAAATCAACTTCTCCAGAGTGATTCCAACCTTGCCGCAAATAAGCTAACTACAAAAAACTTAGGCTAAGACTTCAGACAGGGTTGCACATTGTATGTTTTGAATATCTTAGCAATATCTGTCAGCACTTCTGCCACCTTCATTGAAACAGTGATAGATAATCTTTAATTACATTTACAAAATAATTGACTGTTCCCCTTGCTTCTATTGTCTTTCCCCTGTTCTCTATTCTTCACATCCTACTCCTCTCTATTCTGTTCTTTTACCTGACTAATTTAGATTGCATGCTTTTTGAAGCATCATTTTTATCATTTTATGGGCTCTGCTTAGCACACATGAACAAATTTCCATCAGTTTGGGTGAGTACAAATATATATATATACTTGGGTGTCATGTAACTCCAGAATTTACCTGTCTGCCTCCAAACAATGTTTGTACATGTCTAATGAAATAATAGTTTTTTGGAGACTCTCACAGAGATGTGGCTTTATCTGAGTTCCTTTAAAAGTTAAAAGCAAGTTTTCATTTCCTTTAACAGAATTTAGATTGGTTCTCAAACATAAGAGAAAATAAACATTTTTAAATAAAACACAGTGGCAAATGTGAAAGAAACTCCTTATATTTTCTCATTTTAGATGTGCCGGGAAACAGAACAATGTTGTGACTCTAAAATTCATTCTGATTTGTGAAAAAACACAGTTCTACAAGAAATAAATAAAAGGCCTCTGATTAACTGACCAACAAACAAAGGTCTTTCTCTCTTCCTAAAGTGAGCAGTCTCTTTCTCTATCAGCTTAATAAAATTGTCTAGGGCAATTTTGCAGGTTCTGAACTTGATATAAAGACACATACCATTCTTGAGACACTATAAAGCATACCTTTAGATCAATAGAGCATAGGAAATCCTCCAGAGATACAGTCTTGTTTATAGTCAGGGAAGCCTTTTTGGGGGTGTAAAAAGAGGGTTTCCACAGTATTCAGGTTCATTAGAGTAAGTATCAGCCTAGAGGAGCACTAATTTCTTTGAGACCACAAAAGAGATTCATTTGAAACCTAAGCTCTTTTTCAATTGTGGTACTGGAATAATAGATTCTATGGCAAGTATCTTGGAGACGGTAGAAACGGCTGCTCGCTTTTTTATGCACAGTTCACTGATTAACATCTGCCTGATTGAACCCTTATAAACATGGAATGGAGTGAAATTTTATTGAGTAGACTTGCTGTATACGATGCCTATGGGCATATACATGGGCTAATAGGTGGGACTTCATCAGACACTAGTTCTGCTACCTAAGGACTATATACTGGATTGACAACAAAAGCTACTCAGAGTAATGGTATGAGATGGTAGGTGTCACTCAATTTCCTTGCATTCTGCTAAATGTGTATCACTGGACTTGGACAGCAAATAGTGATGACTGAAATCACTGGTTAAAAATTGTGATTGCTATCATGAAAGCATTTCTGAACTTTCAAATAGGATGAAGAGGGTTATTAACTTGGAAGGTCTGTGTAAGTCCTTTGTTTGACAAGAAAGAGGGAAAAAAAAATACATAACTGAAAGTTTCTGGAACAGTACATTAAAATTGTCTCGGTAGTCTCCCCACATTAAAGCTGAGTCACTCCATTTAATGACATAATTCTTGACATCTTCTGTTTTACAGCACATTGAACTCAGGCTCACTAGTATCACAATAAGAGATTCCAATGCCCTTATTCAAAATGAAGGATGATTTCCAGACAATGACAACAAACGAAGGGAGCAGTTACTTAGTGTGGATAAAGAGTTTGACTCTGCTCCCGTATCTCACCATGTGAATCACTCAGGAAAACCAGGAGCAGCCAGCATCAGTACTTCACTCAGCAGGATGCTGAGTGCTCAGTTGGATAAGTGGGTGCATTTTAATATTTAGCTGATCCAAATTCTTCAGTTTTAACTAAATGAAATGCTTCAGTTTTTGATCAAATCATGCACACATGATACATCTAATGAAGATAAAATATGCCCACGGTGGTCATCTAGCTTGGAAGGAGTATCCAGACTATAGCAGAGAGAACAGAGATGGTGTTTTCAGAAACAAGAAAATGTGTGTAGCTGAATGGGAGGAAAAATATGAGGTAAGTAAGAGCAATTGAGAAATAAGATTTTGAACTGGCCATGTTTCCTGTTATCACTCACTGTACAACCAAAGAGAAATATGGACTATAGCCCCTGGACACTAAGATTTTTATCAGTACTTGATAGTTATAAAAACACACATGCAGGATATAAATGTGCTGGATTATGGAGAGAATTTTTGATGTTCAATAGCCCTTAAATATCCAATTTTTCATGGTACTGGAGACATCTAGGCTACTGCTGTATAGTGGAGTATACTGCACACACAGTATAGAAGAACTCAGTTCTTTTGTTTACTCATGTAACAAGATTTAACACTTCAAATGACATGCTTTTGTTTCAGTAACTTCTTGAATATTTTGCAAATCTCATTTAAAAATAATCTAAACAACATTAATTAAGTGCTGATCATGGCAAAAAGTATCTGGGAAGGTGGTAGTGACTTTGATTCAAGGTATATTCAATATATTCCTCTGTGAACTGTGATGGTAGATCTAAAGATGTAGTACTTGCAGGCTATTATGCCTAGCAGATCATAAAAAAAGTTTATGACTTAAATCTAAAACACAACTCACACCTGAAATCTGGAGGCATTGTTCACAGATCTAGACAGTAAATATTGTTTTTTCTAGGAAGAAAAGACAAAATGGGTAAAGGAGGGGCACCTGTGTTAAAATTATTTACCAATCATTGAGAAAAATATGCTGAAAACCCCACAACATTAAGTTTTCTAAGAAAAATGTTTTATTGTGTCTCAGTCTGGGAAACTGCTTTTTAGAGCTCACCATAGAGAGGAAAATATTCGAGTGCATTTATTGACAAATGCTACAAGAGGAGCAAATGACTGAAAGAAAGGGAGAACTTAAAATATTAAGATTAGAGAGCCTACATAATTAGTGTTGTGGTTTTTCATTTTGTTCACTGTGCTTGTGTGTTACTAAGAGCTGATGCTTGGGAAACAGCTGATTTTGTTTGGCTTTAGAAAGATGCAGACTATAGTACTGAAAGTTTCCTTTGTACACTTTACAGTGGCAATGGTGACCTAAAATAAGGCAATGAACTCAGTAGAAATGTTGAGACCTCTTATCTTACTAACTCCATTAAAGAAGGAGAATAAAAATATGGCTGAATGTTGGTGAGAAAGTTTGTGACATTTAGTTAAACAGCAATGCCACTAAAAGATTTACTCTAGAAAAGGAAATTATCTATATAGCTGTTTAGCCTACTCTAGTCAGGAGATATTTTCTGAGTTCAGTGATACAGTGGATTGACTTGTGAAGTTAGCAAAACTGCAGTACACAACAAATAATCAGGTTGTATGTGCATATGATTCTGTTAGTTGTGAAAATCTGCTCTGGAAAGATCTGCATAAGCCTTATGATTTGGTTTTCCATTGTCACAGGTATTTGTATACAGCATTCAAGAGACTGAAGATGAAAACTTGTGGTTTGTACCCAACTGAGTGTGTTTCTATGCTGCCAAAGAGCCTTCAGCATGGCTGAAAACAAGGCTATAAGAGCTTTTTATCAGGCTGCCATTTAAAGAATAGTAGTTTTCTCCTCTGAAAAGAGCAGCTGTGGGTTCATGAATGTCCCAAGAACGTGTCAAACTTCATTTTTCTAGGAGTTGGGACAGTCTGTCAAACAACATCAAAGCATGTAACCTTGGGGGCTTGAAAAAAACAGCAAAGATATATAGACTTCTCCAAAAGGGTATTCAGAGCTTGTGTATAAGAATCTAGCTTTGAATAATTTTTTTTTTGCTGGATCAGATAGTCTCCTATGGAAGCCTGTTTCTACCAATGACAAAGGTAAAATTTCTGACATAATTTTGCCAAACCAGATGTATATTTTTTTTGGAAGAAGGAACTAAAGGTTCTCTGCTATTAGATTTCATTGCTACAAGTTATCATAGAACATGATTTTCACACCGAAACTGTGACGTGTTTAGTTTAAATCCTTTGCATATTATGAAGCATCTTAGTGTTTCCACCATTGCAGATTTGTTGAGCTGGTCCAAAGCATATGAGGTATGCATTTCCTAAAGTTACCTTCTGAAAGTTACTTACACCCACAGAATCCTGGGTTCTGTCTGTGTCAGAGGGAGGGAGAGAGACAGGTGTTCTCTGAATGCAATTTATCTTGCCTATCTCAGGTACCTTGTGATGGGATAAATTCCACTTTGAGTGTATCTCCCTGTGGCAGAAATTGGATGAAGCCCTAGGTTATCTGATCTGGTACTTGATCTAGCAGTTGGCAACCCTGCCTGTGACAGGGTGCTTGGAACCTGATGATCCTTGGGGTCTCTTCCAACCAGTGCCATTCTGTGATTCTATGATAGACGTTGGCTCACAGCAGATATATCTTGTCAGGCTCTCAGCAGATATATCTTGTCAGGCTCATATCTCTTTTCCTTCTGAATGAGACCTCCCTGCATATGCTCTATCTACTACAAGGACCTCAAATTATGAGTCGTCCGTGATGTTCCACCCTAGCTTCTCTTATAATATCTGGAGAAGAGTACAGACTTCCAGTCTTCTGAGAGTTTTGCCCAGAGGAAAGGATGGAAGCTATACCGGAAAGCGCTGTGAGACAATGAATTTTCTTTTGGACATATTTATGAAGAAAAACTGTGATATAAAACAGTTCAGATTCAGATTTAGAATTTTTATTTATTTATTTACTTATTTTGAGAACTCATGTCTCAAAAAACTACATTTTCTATCAGGAAACTCTTCCAAGGGATATGTTCATAAATCCCTTATTCTAATGATTTTTTTTAAATTTTATTTTATTTTATTTTATTTTATTTTATTTTATTTTATTTTATTTTATTTATTATTTTATTTTATTCTATTTTATTTTTATTTTAAAGTATGAGTTCAGCAAATTAGTTATTACTAGAGGTAATGATACTCAGCTGTCCACAGACAAAACAACACAGTCTAGAAGCCAAAAAGCCTTCCCACTGGTTTACTGTAGAAGTCTATACAACAGATATACTGAAAAAAGTACACAAAATTAAAGCTAACTACATATAATTATTGAATTCACCCTTTGTGATCAGCTATCTATATGTGGTCTCTGCAATCTCATGCTGTGCACACACTCATCACAAATAATTGGTGTGCACTGTAGTAAACAGACACTGAGACAAAAAGCTCTTAAAGAAAACTCACTTTAGATGTATTTTTTCTTGTATTGTGCACTAGACAATTTTGATATCCTGATGATGATCTGGAAGTATTTGAAATACATTAGATTAAGAAATTAGACTGATAAACAACCCTATTAAATTTTGTAATGCATCACTCTCAAATGTTTAGTGTTTGGTATACCTCTCTGTTACGATACCAGTTTTCTAAAAATTCTACATGCCTATTAAACTATTTTATGGTAAGTATGGTGAAAAGAAATATAGTAGTCTCTAGTATATACATTTCTGAAGTGCAGCAAGACATCCTACTTAGCAAAGGGTTACAACTTAGCATAAATCAACTTGAAACTCATAAAAGCAATAACTTACATATATTTTATTGCCATAGGCACGTTTATTAGGACCAAAATATTACAGTATTGTAATACCCCTACTGGCTTACCTAGAAGTATTAATGTAATAGGAACACTATTAATAAATGTATAACACACACTAGGTATTGTCTGAAAAAGGATGGCTTTGAACCCCAGGTATTTCTTTAGATGTGAAGAATTTGTATCAGCAGTTCAATATTCAATTCTATTTCATAAACAAAATGAAAGAAAATAGGTAATACACACATAACATTGGTGTACCTCAAACAGACTAAACATTTCTGTCATTTTTCTCTCCTAGAAACAAATTCTTGAGTAACACAGAAAAACTGTATGCCTTTGGTGCTATTTCCATAAATGGTTATTCCAAAACATATTGTATATGCTGAAAATACCCTTTTCATCATGTATTCTTTTCAGTATGTTACTTAAATGCATATTCCAATGAACATTTTTATCAGTATAATTTCAGACATTGGGTCTTCAGTTTTGCTACTAGCATTAATGCAATTGACAATGAAATGTCACCCCGTCCTGTCCCCCCCCCCCCTTTTTTTTTTCCTTTCCATTTTTTATTTTGCTGGTAGCAATTCTAGCTGGTTGAATTGCATTAAACTCTATCAAATATTTATTGAAACCTCCATAGAACACTCCAGATGTTCTTCACCTTTATGTTACACATTCTTTTCCAGCTGTTCATTATTGGTCTTCATGACTTCATTTTGACAATAACACATAAAGTAAAAGGACATTTTGTGGGGATGTTTAACACAGAACTATAGCAGTTATGAGATATATAGATAACATATTTATTTATTTATTTTGATTTATTTATTTTATCTAGAACATCAATGTAGGTGAGATTCAGCTCATCTAACTCAGGCACATATAATTTTAGCTACTCATGTAATGGTCTTCTGGAGATTGCACATTTAGGCATTGACTGTCTGACAAAATTCTGCTTTAAGAGAAGATGAACCATAACCCCCAAATTCTTATCCTGCTCACTTACTGATTATAAAGCCTAAGATGATTAACACAGATACAGATGTTGGATTATAAACATCTGCATTTCATATTTGAGTCTTGTGGAATCGTAAGACATTCTTAAGCTCTTGTGTAGATATTTTGGGATTGTGTCTGAAGCATGATGTTGACATCGGGAAGAAAAAGAGGAGAACAATCTGAGCAGCGGGGTTATTCAAAATTTTAGAGGGCATGTATTTTGTTAAAGAAATTTTAAAAATGTTCTGAATAGCTGTCATTTTTCTCTAGGGATGTGAAGAACATCTGTTACATTCAGATGTGGCAGAGCAAATACACTAAGAGCTGCCTTTGCTTATAGCATGGGAAGTCAAGGATGGGGGATGTCTGTTCTTCACTGGTGTCTTGAAAATCCTTAGGTCTTGGGAGATCAGCATTCAGTGTCTTCCAGAAAACCTGTTTGGTCTCCAAATGCATCTTCCCAGATCTGCTTCTAAACTATCAGTCACATCTCAACACTTGCCATCATCTCCCTATTTGTTATAGGAAAGATCAGCCTATTGGAATGAAAATGACCACAAGGCAAGTTCTCAGTGAAAATAAAATGCAAATACTGAGAGAATTATCTAGTGACTATACAATAAGCGTTGCCATCTGTGATAGTTAGTTATTTCAAATGTGATTTTCAGGATGTTTTATTTTTGTTTTCAATGAGGCACAAAAACTGGAGAGTTGTAGAGAAATCTGGCCTGAAGTATTTGCCATCAGTATATACATTTCTTCTTTGCAAACAACATTCACTGGCACTTTCCTATTTCCATTCCTTTTGTAAAAGAAAATCACTTGGTTGGAGGGAAAGGATGCTTACTGTGAGAATAAATTGACATGATATTTTGCAGATCAATATTGATTTTTCCCATTCAATACATATTTTATTGCTAATTGGATACTAGGCTATTCTTGTTTGGATATATGCAAATATTTCTGAACTTTCTGCTTAGAAAAATAATAAAACATTTTTATTTATTTATTTTTAAATGCATTTCAATACATGTAGAAAAACAAACCTAGTTTAGACTTTGAACAGATGGTTTGATTTGGTGCAGCTGAAAAATAGCACAATTAAAACCTAAATATTGTATATTTCCACACTGCGTGAGTCAGAGGTCAAATGTAGGCATTTATTTTTAATTCTGTCAGAAGATCTTTTCTAGTGCACCATATAGAGCGAACCTAAGCAGGATTAATGCATATTCCTGACTAAGTGTGATTGGAACTTCCTGCTTGCATTTATACATAGGTTTAAATTCATTAAAATATAACAATCTAATATTTGCTTTATATGACTGAATTAATTACATTTGTAAATGTTAACACTCAATGACACGTCTACACAAATCACCTCATTAAAATACAAGTGGACTGTGTGCCCAAACTCTTAATTTTAACTAATTTTTAGCTAACATCAATATAACTGTTGACTTTAAGAGCATTAACCTATGGAGAAGTTTGATATCATTTCCAGTATACTCCTTGTTGCCAGTAAAAGAATTAGTAAAGGAACACAGAGACTGAGACAACAAATTGACTGGACTTTTAATGGCAGCTGTCCCCAGTAGAAGAACTTGAAGGTACAGATGACTAGGACTGAATGCAGCATGTAGAAAAATAACTGCTTCAGTCTTATAAAAGAATGGAAAGTAAGTAAGATAAGTAAGTAATGGATAAGTAAGTAAGATAAATTCTTGGTGGGGTTTATAACATTCAGTTTCTATAACTTGGTATGAAAAAGAGGTGCGTTCTTATTGTCCATCCAGCCAATTCCATTCTCCACTTCACTCTTTCCCAAGCTGTGCTTTTTACACTAATAAAGCATTCCCAATTTGTTTGTTTGTTTGTTTTCCCTTCCTTTCTCCATCTAAACCATTCAAAAGTCCCAGCTCCCCTTACAACTACTGAGTTTTCTATCTTTTTTTCCTATTTCTGATTATCCTAGAAGATTTTTAGATTTTTAGACTGTGTTTGCACATCTTTTTTTTTTTTTCCTTCAAGCTTTAGGTATTTTTGTTTTGTTTTGTTTTGTTTTGTTTTGTTTTTTTTTTTCCTAGGGAAAATATCCAGTCAAATTTAGCAGTACTTTCTATGCTTCCTGAGAAAGGTCTAGTGAAAGCATGTATAAGTGCTCTTCTGTATATGAGTAATATTTGCCAGTTAGGCAGATAATCACAAAGCAGTGTATATCACATGCCGTAACTAAATATATATGCCATGGAGTATTATTTGGGCATATAGGCTAGCAAGAAGAGAATGGTAAGGCTGAGCTCCAAAACAATTATTTGTCAAACCCTTCCTGTTAAAGAAAATGCCTTGAGAATGGTAATGACCATGTTTGTACAAACAGATTTACTATTGCTAATGCTTGCTCCAAAAATGGCCACATTTTGATTGCTTGACATTTGAAATATCCAACTTGAAACCATGAAAATGCTGAGCTTCTTCAGTTTCAGATTATGTTTTTCTTTTATTTCTAACCTTATGCTTAGATTTTACAAGTCAGAGACTTCATGCTATGTTCTCTGCCAGTACACAAACAAATATACTGTAGATGATGTGTGAAGCATGATGAAGAGGAGGTAGTTATAGTTCACGATTACTCACTTACAGTTCTGCTTTAATGCTAAATAGGTCAATGTAGACCATCCTAGAAAATGTGCTAATTTAGATTCTACCTACATATCCACCAAACGGCTTTACGTTTGCAGTATGCCTGCTTGTTTTATTTATAAAATTTTCCTGTCTAAGAAAATCTCTTTGATCAGATGAGAAATTGAATAACAGATTAAAAAAAAAAATAAAAAGAAAAAAAAGATTTGTGGACACAAAATTTTCAAAGAATCACTGTGTCATTAATTTACATAAAATTTCAGATTCATTTAGAAAAAAAATGACAAATCATTGCTGAAAGCACATTTGGTTAAAGTATACAGAAACCTACTGAGATAGATGCAAAGATCAAAACAGGGCTGCTGCAATTTAAAAAATTCCAGACGTATTCTTAATGGGGTAAAGATGCAAAGTTGTGTTCATATATCATTTCTCCAAAACTATACTATTTGACTTTATTGTTTATATAATTCTCACACTGCCAAAGCAGTACTTGTTTAGGTACACCTCTCTTTTGTTTCTGAGGAAAACAGATATTCTGAAATGGCCCTTAGAAAGCAGACATCCTGATGCATGTTGTTCTGCAAACTGTATACATGGTTTTCTTGAAAGAATATGATCAGTCAGTTTTGAAGGTCTGTTGCTCCACACCAATACTTGAAAATCCAGAAATGATCAATAGGTTGCTTTTTAGGAAGTCAACAGCAACCTGACCTTATCCCATTGCTTGAGAACCAGGTACCAATTCATATATTCATAGAATGGTAGAATACTCTGTGCTGGGTGGGACACGCAAGGATCACACTGGCTCCAGAAGGACCAGCCAAAAATCAAACCCTATGTGTGAGAGTATTTTCCAAGCACTGCTTGAACTCTGTCAGCTCGGTGCTCTGATGACTGCCTGGGGAGAGTGTGCCAGGGCTCAACCACCCTCCAGTAAGGAACTAGTGGTGGTTTCACACTGGTGGGTAGCTGAACTCTAATCCACCACTCTCACTCCTTCTCAAAGGAACAAAGAAGAGAAAAAATGAAAAATATCTCAAGGCTTGAGATAAATAAGAGATTACTCCCCAGATTTTCCTTTCCTTAAATCCACTTTCCCAGAAAACACCCAGCATTGTTCATGTCTCAGCTCTGACAGCTGTGAGTTCCTTTGGAGCAGCTGGAGCTGGTTCTGTCCTGACATGGGGCAATGCTGGGCTTTGCTCACAAAGGCCATTCCTGCAGCCCCCTTAGCCTCACTCCTGCCCCCAACCTTGTCATGTAATCCCAATACTGAAACGTTTATTGATATCTAAACTGAACCTCCTCTGACATCAGCTGAGTCCAGCAGCCTTTGTTTCAGGATTTCCAACATGTACCTTGGGTAGAACAACATATTTCCTGTGACTTCAAACCTATGACTGGTTTGAAGACCATCATTACAGGGAGCTAATTAGGAGAGTGAATCCAGCTAAGTCTTATGAGTCTTCATAATGCCACTCCATGCAAGAACTGCAGGTGTAGAACAAGATAAACTCTACACAAACTACTTAAAAGTGCTGTATGGAACACTATCATACTGCAGAAGTTGTTCAGCGTCGATGGTAAAAATAGTCACATGTGTTAATTGTTCTACTCCTTTGTTGCTGATTCTTTGGGGGGGATAATACAAAGATATTCTCACCTGGAATTGGTACCAGAAATCTTACTGTGACCATAAATTTATTTCCTGCAGTCTTTACTGAAGAAAGCAAGTTAAACCAGTACCTTTTCTTTTAAGTCATGATCAAACCATAACCTACTCTGCAAAGAGGCAATCTGTCAGGAAAACAGATGTGAATAATGTATATGAGCTTTATTTCCCCAACATTTCCCCTATTTTTAAAATGTTCACACCTAAAATAAGTACTGTTGGTACTACTTTTTAGTTTGCTGCATCAAGAAACAACTCTAATTGCAATAGCAAAACATCAGATCAGAAAGCATAAGATTTGCTAAGGAAAAAACATAAATTCCCATTTTATTGCTTCTTCTGATGGTAAATCTAACAGAAGTCCTGGAGAAATTCTTAAAGCACCTAAATTTTATGTGTGCTCCAATAGCTTTTCTCTTCCCCCAGGGAGAAAAAAAGTACCACAATAAGAGATAGTTGTGGGTCTGGAGACTCATTTTTTCCTCAGATATAAATCTTTTTATTTATTTATTTACTTTTTTTAAAAAAAAAAAAAAAAAAAAAAACTATGCCAGAAATCAGGTTCTAGTCATTTTTACATGTGAAGTTTTGAATTTGATAAAGTCACAAAACAAGGAGACAAAGAGTGTTTTATAAATCCTTACTTTAATAAGTTGAATAAATCGCTTTATGCTTTTTTAACCAATATAGAAAAGCTATGTGTAAAAATATGTGCTCTTTTGTTTTAAGTAATCATCACTTTTTTCTTCTGAGTGATATTGCCAGGCAGTAGGAGAATCAGGATGGCTGCTATTATGGAGGCAGACTGTCCAAAGGCAGTAGAAGCAGAAGACTCAAATTTTGAGGGCTCACCAATTCTTTCCTTCCCCTGCTCTGCTCCTCACTCTTTTTCCTTTTCCTTCCTCCTTCTCACAAATAGGAGCATTTTGACTCTGGCCCCAGGCAAGCACTTCATCGAAGGCTTTTTACAATTTACCAGTGCTGCCAAGAAGCTCAGAAGCAGTTCTAGAAAACATGCAGGAATAGGTACTATTTATCCACAAATGGATAAGGAAAACAGAGCAGAGATTAAGATGTCTACTCAATGCTGCAGATACATTGCAGAGAATCCCACCACAATGCACTCGGTAACCACAGCTCTGTATTCCCTTTGGCTACAGTCCTACAAGGACTGCAGAATGGTCATACTTACATCTCCCAGAGTAACCTGCTTAGGAATGTACATGCAAAGATGGGACAAAAACATCCATAAATATTCAGCTATAGTTCTTTTTTTAACTCATTTTCTAATTTTTTTCCTCCCAGGTGACTAAATTTTCTGACGCTTCCAAATCAAGATAAGATGAATATGTAAGTGTGAATAACTTCTCCCATGCAGCCAAGGACCTCAGACCTGACTTGCAAAGATCACTCTCCACGAGAGCAAAAATAATCATAATTACGCTTCCTTGCTATTTCAGCTGTGAACTCTTCCTGACATTGTTATCTGTGCAGACGTGTTTATTTTGTCATGATACTTTTCCAATCTTGGGAACTGTGAAATTTGAAAGATGAAATACAAAATAAAAAGAAAAAAAAGAAAAAAGTTTCCTTTAAGCTCACTGGACTGCCATAACATGTCTCAAAATTGAATCTAATGCCTCTAAGGTTTCCTATTAATCATGTGATATCAGTGATCTTGCTTCTACCCTTTGAGTTATACTGTAACATATATGAATTGTGAACTTGAGGTATTTAAGCAAACAATACACAGTTTATGTTGGTAATGAACAAAGGGAACAAAGATAGTACACAGGTTCTGCTCTTTTCAAATGTGGAAAATGTTGCTGCTCAAGCTAGTAACTGGCTCCAAGCTACTTGGCAAACCTACAGCCTAAATATTAACAAACATACCTGCAGCTGGGCCGCCTTTTCTGAGACCCTGTCAAATCTTACTGTTTACTAATCTGAATACCTAAATAGTAGCTACAGTTGCACATCTTGGGTTTTGGATCTCTGTTTTGTAATTTAAGGCACAAAATAAGTGAAGAACTTACAGAAGTTCTTTATTTATCTATAATGAAGCCATGTATTTTTTGTATTTGTAAATCACTATGAGATATAAAGAAGACTGACTAACTTTAGCAGCACTGTAACAAGTAGGAAGAAGAGCAGTATGACATCAGTTGATGTAATACACAACTGGAAAGAGATGATGGTTCAGATCAAAACAATTAATAGGAAGAAAAGTTTTATATTTTATTGACTTATTTTCTTTAGAAAGGGGATTGCTACAAGGAAGTCTTCACAGACTTTTTCTCTACCTTCATTACAAAAGATACCACACAGCTCTTTTACAAAGCTGGGTGTTCACCTAGTCACAAACTAAACAGCACTGAATAGGTTCACTGGTAGTCTGAGCTTGCTTAACTTGATAGAATATCTCTTTAGTAGAAACAAAACTTTTCCAACATAATTTTTATTTAGATCTTGTATAACTGGACAGCACAGCTCACTGTAAAAAATCTGAGGTACAATTTCCAAACACACTGACTCTAAGCCAAAGTAGAGATAAGTGCTTGATAGGTGGTGGGTGGGAGTTGTTTCCTGGGTGAGGAAACAGCTGCCAGATAGGCGAGTGCAACCCAGCTGACAGAACATTTTAGAAGGTGACTGAATTTAAAGACATTAATCTGCATACAAACAGCTCAAATCACAAACAGGTGAATTGATTGGCTGAAAGCCATTATCATTTGGTCATGTTACAATTGTAAAACAATTTTAGCAGCTCCAGGTTAGTTCCTAATGGAAAATATTATGTTACTGGAACTATTAGCCATGTTGCTCTGTTGACATCGTGCTTTCTGTTGGCAGTCACTTCAGAGAGGTGAAAGATGGAGGAGGAAAAGCAAATTAAATACTTTTTTTTTTTTTTGTATGTTTGTTTTTGTTTTTAATTATTATTTTTAATTTACATTTAGGTACTTTATCCTTCTGGTTAATGCTGTGCAAAGCTGAAATAGACTTAATATCATTCATAAATTTAGCTCTGATTTGGCCATTGACTGCAGTTTTCATACTGTCCTCATAGCTATCCTTGATGTATATTCCATGCCTGTCAAATTAACAACTATTCTTATTTTCATTCCCATCTAATCACTGTTGCAACACTTTCAGGTTAGTATACGAAATGAGTAGTTTGCAGTGATACCTCAGTATGCAATGGTTATAATGACATATATTTTAACTCATAACTTTACGCCGTGATTTCAAAATCATTGCTTTGCTTGCTATTCTTTTATAGCTCTTGCATTATTTGTCCTATTATTGTGAAAGACTGACAAGTTTCTGCTGAACATAATTATTAGTTAATGTTCATACACTACATAAGTGCAAACATTTAGTTGTACTGCTTATACAAATAATGTGTTTTCATTGCTGCATGAAGTAACACATTTTAAGCTTTAAAATTGGACCTTTGTTGTGTATGTGGATTTCCAATAGAGCCTCTTTCTGATAAGAAATAAGTTGATGATGGCAAAGGGTAAACAGACATAGTAGAACCAGAAAGTAAAGAAAAAATCTCAACATTTTCCACTTTGAAACAGATTGGAAAATATGACACACAGTACCTCATGATGCTCAAGCAGATTGGATGTGGCTGAAAGTGATGCTAAGAAAAATGTTTTTTTTTTCCTATTGACTAATGTGCTACACTCTCCTTGTTCAGAACTTTAGCTTGAAAACCACGCAATTCACCTTAATCTTGAGTCATTAGACTCATTTTGTAGAGGGCGATGGATACCATTTTTATATCAGCAAAATAGGCTCTTAATATATGCTGAGTTATCAACATCATGCTATATATGCTAGTTACATATTTTGTACTTCCTAATCTCCTGTCTCACCATGGAAGCCTTGCTTATACTACTAACTTAAACACGACAGGCAGGATTCATCTTATCTAGCTTCATATCTTTCCCTTCCTGCTCTTACTTCCCAGTCCATGGAGAGAATAAGACATCTGTAGGAAATTACAGGATCAGTTCACCTTCCGAAATATAGGTGCCTGATGCCATTTGAAAGAGTCTAATATACCCAAGACTGACACAGACAGAGATTTGTACCTTTCTAGAGGCCAGTGACATAGCATAGGGCATGACAAACTATGTTTATGTAGCTGGATTAGCCAATTTCATTTCAACATACTATAAACATCCAAAGTAAGACAGACAAATTTTTCCCCAGGTATTCCACAGGCATCTTCTGTGTGTGAGATAGTTGTCTATTCTGCTTTTACAGGCCACTGAAATTGTAAGTTAATCCATTCACAAGAATGTGGGGAGCTATTCAGCTCACCTTTAAGTAGACATATGCACTTGGTCTGCCAAACCGGAAACTCTTCTGGCTGAATTAATTAGACCCCAGCTAAATATAATAGGACCATAGGTAGCTATATCTAGGCATCTGAAATCACTCATTTGCAACACAGAACTATTGTCCAGCATTACATTTATTTGATTCCCACCCCTGACTTCTAGGTGATTTCAGCAAGGTGAGATAAATCACACTGTATTCCATCATCAGCTGCAGTGAAATCCCAGGAGATGCATGAAAGGCAGGGAAATTCACATCCCTCAGAAGAACTGATTCAGGTTGTACAAACCAGGAAGAGGGCACTGTATCAATAACATTTAATTCTTATAAAGAAATTTCTTATTGCAACCATCAGGGTTTCAAGTTTACTTTTTCTTTTGAAATGACAATGGATTTGAAAGTATTGTAAAGCAGGTTGAACATTATGTGTACATTATGAACATGGATCCAAGATGTCTAGAAGTCTTGTCTGCAACTGAGACAGCCCTTCAATTTTATATTTTTAGGTAAGATTAACAAAAACAATAAATCACTGAACTTCAGAGACTAATAGAATTTTGAGATTATATGGTCCATCTTAGTGTAGGATCAAGTTCTCCTTGGATGTTCTTAACTGCTGTTTGTCTACCTTGTCCTTTAGTACTTCCTTCCCAATACCCTTACAGTCAACCTCCTCCAGGATTTTGTCACAAGAACAAGATGCTGATTTTTTTTTTTTTTCTTTACAAATAAAGCCTTTTTCCACTACCCATTCCACTGCTGGCAATAAGGAACAAATGATTACCATCTCACCATCTTTATAACATTGTACAGGATGGCAGTTATATTCTGACTTAGTCTCCATTTTTATTTTTTTTGTTTGTTTGCCTGTTTTTTGTTTTTTTTTCCTAGACTAAATTAATTCTTTCAACCTTTACTCACAGGTCATGTTTTCTAAACCTTATCTCATTTTTCATCCTTTCCTCTGGGTCTCTTCCATTTATCTTTCTTAAAGTAAGATGTTCAAAAGCAGACAGAGAACTCCAGCCTCAACAGGACAGGACAGGGAAGTGTGCTTTATATCATGTGTGACAGCCCTGCATCTCTCCTGCAAAATGAAAATGTTTGGAGTAAGAAAGTCTCATTATTAATTTACATTTACTTTATGACTCACATTAAAGCCCACATTTCTGCTCTATTTCTATTTGAACAACTATACAACATTTTAAGAGTGCACGAGGCAATTTTGTATTAAACAGGAAATATTCCTTCTAAACTTAAAATTTCAGCACACCCTGGGGTACAAGATTTGCAACTTTTCCTAGGGAAAAAAAAAAAAAAAAAAAGATTTTCATTTTTCAGTTAGAGGAGAAGGGACAAAAGACAAATTTGACATACAACAGTATGTTTTTCACCATGTAGATTTTTCTGGTCTGCTAAACTACCTTCAGATTATAATTAGCTAAATAGGAGAGAGACTGGACAGAAAGAGCTCATCTCACCACCTTAAGGAAGATGCATTCAAAGTGTTGCAATAAAGCATTTACTAGTAAATGAAATATTATGTTTTTCACTTCATATTCTTTCACATCTTTTGGAGCATGAATTAAAATAGAAGCATACTATTCCAGAGCTCGTTTGGATAGGCAACTACTAAGAAGTAAATACTCATAATGTTCAGTAGAAATACTGTCTTCACAAAAATCAGTGTCTTTTGTTTTTCAGTTGACCCAAGTGGAAGCAAGTTTCCCATTTTCTGATCCACAATCGAGCCAGCAAAATTGTTGTGGTTTTTTTGTTTGTTTGTTTGTTTTGTGCATGTGTTTGTTTCTTCTTGTTGCTATTTTTTTCCTGTTACAGGCCACTGGATTATAAAAATTGAAACAGTCATGCTGATAGATTGACTAAACCCCTCTCAACCCTTCTCAGGGGGAAGTTTTTACTGTGAGATTGGTGGGGTGCTGGCGGAGGCTACCAGAGAGGTTGTGGATCCCTGGAGGTGTTCAAGGCAAGGTTAGTTGGAGCCCTGGGCAGCCTGGTCTAGTATTAAATGTAGAGGTTGGTGGCCCTGCCTGTGGCAGGTGTGTTGGAGCTTGACAATCCTTGAGGTCCCTTCCAGCCCAAGCCATTCTATGATTCTATGACACTCTCTCCCTTCCTGTTTTTTCTCTCTTTCTTCTTTGTCTCAGTATTCTTCCAAAAGTTGGTTTCACAAGGTAAAAGGCCAAAGCCAGATATTTTATTTTTATTTTTTTAAATGCTCCTGTCTTGAGATGAGAGAATGGAAACTTTCAAGACAGGAACTTCCAAGAAATAATTATTTCTTTTACTGCCACTTTATAATTTCATTGTTGCCCATTTTTCCAACAGTTGAGCTCTGTGGACTTTTTCCAACTTGTGGATTTTACTTATGCTAAATTCAGAGGACAAGGCTTCAGTGCAGGAGTAAGGACCTTCCCTAGCTTAGCTGGGATGGGACTGTTACTGTATCAAGAGCGACACAGCTGCCATGTGGCTCTGTATTTTTAACCAGGGGTACCTTTCTCATACCATTAATGCAAAGCTGCTGCCGCTGCTAGAATTAGCAGATAGGCTGACTCTCTCTCTGAATACTTTGTAACACCAGCATCTCCTAAAAAAACTCATAAAAATCATCACTTAAAGTCAGTGTAGTTGATAGCTCCTACTTAACAAGTTGGTGCCTCAGTGATCAGCTATAATAAGGAAACGCTATACTCAACTCCTTATCAACAGCCTCAGACTTGGCAAAGTTGCATTTTGAAATGAAACCAAAAAAGATGAGAAAAGTGGCACGCGGTACGGTATGACTTTAATTTTACTTTAGCCTGAGTAAGGCTGAATTGAAGCTGATGATTCAGTCATATTGTGGTCGTTTGTTCTTTGCCAAAGATGCTTTTTTTTTTTTTTTTCTTTTTTTTTTTTTCAGAATAAAACACAAGATAGAGCCTACTACCAAGCTGCATTGAAGCATTGTTTCCTTGTATGCGTGTTTCTGCATGTGGGCTCACGTGAATTTATTGTCATTCCATCATTCACTGTGACAGGCATTGTAGCTCCCTGTCATGTCATGGCATCTTACAATGATGTGAACTTTAAAAATTTATTAAGATAGTAAGTTACAATCAATTAAAGATAAGTGACTTAGCTTAGACTAAAATGGAACAAAGACTAGGATGCCTGCATTACTAATAGGTTAGCAGAGTTCACAGAAGACTTGTGGGATTATTCTCCATTTTCACCAAATTTCACCTGTACCTCTGTCACTTATTCTGAAGCTGTGACATCAAGACAGTTCTACATATATATATATTTAAAGATCCTCATAAATAGGAATTCATCCCAAATAAATCTAGGTATTTAAATTTAGATATCTAAGTCTGCGGTAGCCATACATGATTTCTATTGTAAAAGCCATAATTCATTTTAAGAATGTTGAATGCATCTTTGCACTAGAAGAGCTTATTTTTTCTCTGTTTAGTACAGAAGGGAATTTACAGTAAACTGCTTAATTTTTAATGTCTAACTTTTGAGCACCTAACCTGTGATAAATAAGTGCATTTTCAAATGCTTTAATAAGAAATTGTTCAATTTAAAAAGAAAAAAAGTTTTATCTCCATACATCAAGCCCTTGGAATGGTTTTGTAGTCCTTTACATCTAAGTGCTACTAAATAGATGATTAAGGGTGGAGAATAGATGCATGGACCCCAGAGACACTCTATGAAAAACCATTTTATAAACAAGGAGTTCATTGATTCATTTTTTAGTACTGCTTAACATCTTTTTCATCTTGCTAAAGACATTTGGCTTTCTCCATGCCTATTCTTGGACGGGAAATGTTAGGATCTTTGACTAAACTCTTTATACAAAATACTAAAAATGTAGTTCTTAACAGAAACACAAACTCAGCAGTACTTATGGCAACAGGATCAGTAGTCAATTTAAACATGTAGAGAAGGGGAGGAAAAAAAAAGGAGAGAAAAAAAAAAAAAAAGAAGAAGAAGAAAAAAATACAAGCAAATTCCCTTTGCTGATAAATCAACCTCAGATTCAGTATGAATCATCACATTTAATATTGCCGTGATCAGTATTCATGGAAAATAAATGATGCCAAATATGCTTTAAGAAAAAAGAAATCTGTTTAAATGGTATTAATGGTAAGGCATACTACAGCAAGGTGAACAACACTGATAATATTAAATTAACCCAAGAGGCTCCCTAATCAGGATCCCTATGCAGAAATCTGCTTGCCAACTGTCGTTCTTTTTCCCATTGGTTTAGTTAAGGGTTGAAGTTCTTCTTGAAGTTTCTTTTTTAATCATTAGATCCCGACCTTACAGTTTTCTCTGACTACTTTCCTTCAGGCTGTCTTTGCTCCTGTCAATTTAGGATTTCCAGGGAATTATTCTTCTTTGAAATGCATATTCCAGGCTTGAAATACTGGCATATGTACACTGTAGAGTAATTGTGGAGGCCAAATGTTTAATTACACATGACAGCTGGAGCTGTAGGAGTCCGAGGCATGCTTGAAAACAACTTATGCCCTATGCAGTCTTAACGAAAAGGAACAAAATAATATATATTTAGGTTTTGAGCCACATGGTAGCCGCTGTTCTCTCTCTTTTCACAACCGAGGGTGGTTTGCAAGAAGTTCAGCTGTTTTCACTTCTGTGTACCGTCTCTCCAAATATATACTTTTTTTCCCCTTCATACAGTCTAGGCAAAAACTTTTAGATCATACAATAATGTAAGAAGTTCTCAGAATGTTGGTCATTTTATTTTTTCCAAGTGACTGTAATGCAGTCCCTATACAGTGTTATTGATAACATTTTAGAAAACTACTTTACTAGGAATGCCAAAATCAAATGATTTTCATTGCTAAAGATGCAAATAACTGTCATGTTTATCCCAATATATTTGATTTTCTCAGAAATGAAGGAAATAAAATAGCCTGACTTACAAAGCTTCTGAAAATATTTTTTATATCATGGAAAATATTTGCTTTCATTTACAGGCAGAAGCATTTGCAGATATATGACAATGCAGATTTAACTCTAATGATAGAAACATTTGCTCTCAGGAAGAGAGAGGTGAAAAAATATCACCTCTTATCAGTATCTGTTAATGACATTTGGCTCTTTATTTGACATAAACTCATATAGTTCTCCTGAAAATATATTTGTGTCACACATACATTTAAAGTTAATATTATATTGGATTATTATTATGTTTGCTGTGCAAAAGAGATTAACATTTGATACTGAAATTTTGGCAAATCAGATTTTCTTTGTACACCGTGTTACCTAAGAACACCTTCATTAAATTATACCATACTATTAAAGGGATTTTTTTTTTCTTTTTTTTTTTTTCTCGGTATATCTCCACTTTATACGGGATTGGGGTAAGATTTCATTTAGCAGTAGTGACATTAGTGTTTGACAGGAAAATGGCAGGCATTGTTTTAGTCCCAGAATGTTCAGTGCGACAGTGAGAAAAATAAATCACCAGTGCTCAAGTTAGAAATTTCACTCCTTGCAAGGAGGGGCTAATGAATATCTATGGCACTTAGATGTGCAAACAAGAAAACAAACAACATTATTGTATTTTCCTAATGTCTTTTATGTAAAGAGAGAAAAGATGAGAGTGGTTTGACAAATGAACTTTAAAGAATACTGTTTGGTAGTATCAGGAATAAATTGCTTTTTACAGTAGTTGAAGAATGAATAATGTTATAACTAAGGAAGTTAAAATGAAACTCCCACCAGCAAAAAAATGTGAATGCTTGGCATCATTACCATGAATCAGCAGGGCAACAAAACCTGTTAAAATATGAGAAAAAATTCAGTTTTAAGCTGTTCCATATTCCTTGAACAAAGAAGGCTTTCTCTGAGACAAGCCTGATGCTAAAGATGTGAATCATTCATCATCACATTTTTTTTCCCTCTCTTTCCCCCCTCCACCTTCCCCCCCCCCCCCCCCCCCCTCCCCGCAGCTCCTGAGCCCTTATCCTGAGAATTTGAAGGTAAGAAATTATTTCAGGTTTTTCTGAGCTCTGTTTACCTCTATGTTTAGAAAATAAGACTGAAGGGATGACTGTGAAGTCCCTGACTAGATGAGCAGAAAATTAGAAAAACAGCCAAAAGACACTGTCATCTACCACTTCAAAGCCTCAGAATAAAGTTTGCAAAAGGTGGACTCTAAAGGTGAAAGTCAGGTATGAGACGAGGAGAGAGAATGGAGCCAGAATGCACCTGCATGGAACCTAAGGGATGTATTGTACTAGTCTCTGCTTCTAAGACTCTTCTAATGGTGGCACAAAGAGTTTGTGTCCCATCAATCAGGAGATCCCACCTGCAGGAATTACATGCAGTTTTACCCTTATCTAGAAGGTCGAGTTACTTGTTGGAAGCTGTATCTCATATAGCTGAATAAGATTCAACTAAAATTAAGCAACAGTCTTTCTCAGTTTCAGCCCAACACATTCTTGCAGTAAGTTCACAAGATACAGAATATATGTTCTATTCGCTATTAAGGAAGCTTGAGTTTGAAGCTGCATCATTACAATAAAATATAATGGCTTTTAGCTAGCTTTTTTGTCCTTTATATTTGCTGTTATTGTAGAGTAGCATCAACACAGAAGGTTGTATAGTACAGCAAATGACATTTAAATTTGAAAACAAAGGAGATGGGAAAGATTACTTTAAAAAGTTTGGCAAAGGGAAAAATGCTTGCACTGTTGGTGTTGTAGGAGGTTGGCATGTGATAGATTAACATGTTTGTATCAATCAGGATGATTTTCAGTAGTATTTTGTTTCACTACAGTCTTCCCTTTATCCAGCCTTCCTGAATATCACTTATCCCCTTGTGATATTATTTTTCCACCTTTATTTGAAAGTTATTTTAAGGCTCCTGTGTTAGGATTCAAGAGCTGCTTACTGATGTAAACAAAGCTCCTTGGGAAACACACGGCAACATAAAGACCTTGTGAAATGTTTTACTATGAGTGGGTAACATTATCTGGAGCTTGGGAGTGAGCTGCTCTAGACTGTCTTTTAATTTAAACCAGGCATAAGAATACACATGTTGACCTATGGGCTTTGCCGGAGCCAAAGAGGAACACAGGAAGTGATGTCCTGAAAGTGAGCCAGAGCACCTGTACAGGTCACTTTTGGTCCATCATGCTTAACTAATTTTTCCCTGCCCTCTGACCTAGTTTTCCACAGTGCTGTTGAGATTTATATCTTTCATCCTGCAAACCCTCCAGCTGCCTTCAATTAATGAAACCAGCTCTAACTTTGTTATCTGATAAACTGAACTTGCAATGCCGTGGAAACAATTGTTTTATTATTGTATTGACAAATTATCCTATTAACAAGTGGCTACTATGAAAATCAATTAAAATCTTGGCCGACATACATGAATATCACTGGAGAAGGTACAAGGGAGAATTAACTAGTGAGACTATTAACTGTTATTCTATACAGTTCATAAATTAGGTGTGACCAGCACAAAATCTGTGATTTGTATTGATAATTAGAACACAAAATTATGAGGTGACATACACAGTGCCGTGATATGGGATTTCATTTTTTATTTTTTTTTTAATTTATCTGGATGATGTACGAGTTACTTGCAATGTGTCTGAGATATATTTCACATGTTTCTCTTCTTCTCTATTTATTGCAGATATATTCATCCACACTGGATGGAAATAGCAGCCTACCAGTCTTTTGATTCTATGAAAAAAAAAGGAGCAGTAAATTGTATGCCAAAGATTTCCTACCTGAGTGTCTGAGTGTTTACTAAACTGAAATAATCTTCTTAAAGATCTATTTTACCTGAATGAGCTGGACATGTTACTTAAATCAACAAGTTTTTCTGCTGATATGCTAATTTATTTTATTTCATTTTATGTTATTTTATTTTCAGAAAGTCCTGGAAGAAGAAACTCATTCCTGAAATAAGATGATGTGGCCACAGACATGCACAGTGTTGCAGTTCTATAAAATCTATTTTACAGAGAAGAAAAATCAGACCTGCAGGCTGGCTGGGTTGTTAATAGTAGATGCTACTATTGCACTAGAAAGCATTAGTCAATATATTCTGCAGAGAGCAACACAGACATCCTTTGATGCAAGCAAGGACTTTGGTAGGTTTGCTCAAAT
This sequence comes from Coturnix japonica, assembly GCF_054131305.1. Taxonomy (NCBI): domain Eukaryota; kingdom Metazoa; phylum Chordata; class Aves; order Galliformes; family Phasianidae; genus Coturnix; species Coturnix japonica. The sequence goes on from NC_140663.1 coordinate 123,790,107, forward strand.
ACCGAGGGAAAAAGATACACCTTTTATTATAAAAAGTAATACCCTGTTGAAGCACTTCCAGTTAATAATCACTTGTACTATGTCTTGGGATTTAGTTCTGCCCTCTCGACACCCCTCATAAAGTATGCTTTAAGCAAAAGTAAGTAAAATTATATGTACTGCATAAAGTATACATTATGCTTCAAATGATCTTAAACTATACCTTAAAGTGCGCTTTGGGGAAACATAATCAGAAAAAGCAGCACCATAGAATGAGAGACAATGAAACTTCTAAGGTAAAACTCTACTTTCCCTCAAGTATATTATACTTAATGGAGTTAAGACTCCATTTCTAAAACCTTTCAGTGGAATCTTTGGGAAAACAAAACAAAACAAAACAAAAAACAACAAATGTGTTACCTTGAGCTACTGCACTTGAAAGTAGTATAAAAAAGGAATACGGACATAGACACACATATATAAATATATAGACACACATATATATTTAAGCAGAGGGTGAAAATATGAGAGAGGGAGGAAAATCTCCTCAGGCAAACTTGGATAGCTAATTGGTTTTTGGAACACTTTTTTTTGGAAGGTAGTGGGGGTGGTAGAAGGTGTGATTTGCTACTCCACTGCTATACATATACATATATGGAGTGAAAAAGTGAGATACACACATACATATTTTTATGCATATGTACACACACACACACGTATACATAATTTTTTATATATTATAAGGAAATGTATACTAACTAGATTTTGTTCTGTATTCGTATCTCAATTAAAATACTAAGATACAAATTCTGTTTCCTTAGGAAAAAAGGAAAAAGTATCCTGGGCACTGAAATCTTAGAAAATGAAAATTCTGAGTGATTTAAAGCAGAAAGAGGAAATTAGTTAATCATTTTAATTCTGTTGGCTGCTCTGTGGCAGCATTTCCTGCAGGAAGCTCTACATGAGCACATCTCATTCAGCATCAAGCTATGTTGTGTTAACTTATGGGAGCTAATACTATAAGGCTATTCCAGAAAAGCAGGAGGAGGTGGGTAGGTTGAAAAATCTGCTTACTGACAATGTGTACTGTGTGACCAACAAAGTTCTCCACTTAGAAATGTCAGCAGTCCATAGATCTTTAAGACTGGAATTTGGACAACTGAAAAATATTTTTTCCTCAGAAGTCTACTAAGAAGTTATTCATAGAATCATAGATTCATAGAATGTCTTTGGTTGGAAGAGATCTTAAAGAGAATGTAGTTGCAACCCCCTGACATAAGCAAGATTGCTGCCCACCAATCAGGCTACCCAGGGCCCCATTCAAGCTGACCTTGACACCTCCTGGCATGGGGCATCCACAGTTTCTCTGGGTAAACTTTGTCAGTGCCTCATTGCCCTCTGATGAAATAATTTATTCTTAACATCTAACCTATTTTAGTTTAAAGCCATTGTTTTTTAGTTTAAAACCCCCTTATTTTATCGCTCTCAGACCGTGTGAGTTGTTGGTTTCCCTCCTGTTTACAAGCTCCTCTCAAGCACTGGAAGGCTGCAATGAGGTCTCCCCTGAGCTTTTTGTTCTCAAAGTTAAACGAGATCAACTCCCTTTAACTTTCTTCATAGGGAGGTGTCCTGTACCTCTGATCATCTTCCTGGCTCTTCTCTGAACCCTACTCAACAGCTCCACCTCCCTCCTGTACTGGGGGTCTCAGGCTTAGGGCCTCACACAGTCAGAGAAGTAGGGGATAATCACCTCCTTCACCCTGCTGGCCATTCCTCCATTGATGCAGCCCAGGATACAGTTGGCCTTCCAGGCTGCAAGCACACTGCTGGCTTATGTCCAACTGTCTACAGGGCTGCTCTCAGTGTGTTCTCCTAGTCTATATACACAACTGGGATTGCCCCAAACTAAGTACAATACTTCTCATGAGACCACTTTCTAAGTCTGTGCAGATCTTTCTGGATTGTGTCCCTTCTTTCTGTTGTATCAATTGCACCAGAGGGGCAATCTGACACAATGGCATGTGACGTGGAAGTATTTATGATGCAAGGGTGTGTCAGTGAGCTCCTCCATGCGGAAAAAATGACACCCACTGACATTCATCAATTCTTGCTAAATGCTGATGGAGACCAAACACTGGATGTGAGCACAGTGAGGTGGTGGGTGGTGCCTTTCAGCACTGGTGACAGTAGCAGTGGGCCAGCTCCTCTGCTGCAGATATTTATGAGTGTGGCACGCAGGCCCTTGTTCATTGCTGGTGAAAATGCCTATCTAATGGTAGTGAATATGCTGAAAAATAGTGTTTTGTAGTGGATAATTTGCTCTATCAAATATTGCTATTGTTCTCTCTGTACCTGTTGCATTTTTCTGTGGAAATAAATAGGAGGCATTACTTTTTGAGTGACCTATCCATATATATGTATAATTCATACAAAAGTTAAGGTCTTTAATTTTGGGTCAAATACTTTTCCTAAAACAACTCTGATGTATAATTTTATATAATATTCTTACTAGGTTTTAATGTTCTCTTCAGGCAAATATAATCTGCAGTGGCATGGAAAATTGACAGAGTAATGTTTTGAAAATGAAAGAATGCGGGAAGCATCTTGAGTTAATACATGGTGAGAAACATTTCATCCTAGAGAACAGTATGGACTGAAAGTCAGCTTCCATAAATCATGGCAGCTGTTGTCAAACCCCTATAGTTATAATGATCTTCTGTATAAGGTCCCTAAGTTTTATCTCAAGAGGCTAGCAAAGTCTTCTAACCAATCTAGTTCACTACAGAAGCTCTGAAACATACCTGTTTCATAGTGGTGATGAGCCATAGAAATTTATACAGAGGTAGTGTTCTTTATGTGCTAAACATGAAGGAGAGAAAAAAGTTTCTTATTGCAGAGGATTCTGTATGTTTATAAAAAGCTGGTAAAATCCACCTGATGTTGTTTCTGGAGTTGATTCATTTTATGGCTGCTTTGGTGTATGTATGTGTACTTTTTAAGGATCTGTGGGAGGATGGTGGTTATTTTCAACAGGATGGAATGGAAATCTGTGTACAATTTATCCTGTGACGTTATTGTTACTTATTGACTAGTAATAGTTATAATCAACAGCTCAAATTTTAGAGATCAGTGTTGTTTGCTATCAGCCCATCTGAACTCACCTGAAATACACAGAAGCCTCCCACGTTTAGCTTTCTGATTGGAACTGACAGACTAAGAATCTTCTGATAACATCTTTGAAGGAAGCTGAACAATTTATTGTAACTATCCCTATGCTTATGTATTCCTCAGCAGCTCTCCTTGTACAGTCAGGGTGTACTTTATCATGTGGAGGAGAAAGAATGTTTTTTCCTTCATTACAATGCATTCAGGTTTTCACTGTTGGTGTCTGATCTAACCTTTAGGTTTTGAGCTTTAAAGAAAAAAATCTTCTTTCATCTCTTTAACCTAGCAGTAGTCCATAGTTGTCTTTGTTTAATAATAGGAAATAGCAAGGGATCTGCAGCAGAGCAGAACAGAAAATAATAATTAAAAATAACTTACAAATGCACTTGCAAATGCATGAAATGATTCTGCTTTACTTGCTGTTTCGTACTAGACATTTTACATTAGTATCCAGGCAACAGAAAGTTAATTTATGAAAAATTTTACCAATCTCAAGATTCCTCTGCTGCTCTCGTAAGCAAATTGACCAGAAGCACATCATTCATTGCTTGCCAGAGGCTATTTGATGCTCATCATTCATCTTTCTCTGTTTTCAAAAGTTCTCCAATCAGAGATCAGAAACAAAACTTGGTAACCTATCTCACTTACCACTTAGATACAGAGTTGTGTGAAGAGGACGATTTGTGAACCCATCCTAGGTACTGGTGGAGGATGCAGTCCATCCTGTGGCTGTAGCTGCTGCATGGCTAGTGTGATACCTTGCTACCGCTAAGCCACAAAATACAGGTTGAGTGGTGCATTTTTGGATGAATTTAGAAAATATTTAAGGTAATATTTGTCCTTAACCCTTGCATAAATACATGAAAATAGATTAAGAGAAACCCAAATTAGTTGTAAAAAAAACAAAACAAAACAAAACAAAACCCAAAAATAAAACAAAACAAAACAAAACCAAGAAAAATGAATTTACAGCTTTAAAAGTTCTTCTTTTTATTCCTCAATTTGGGTGCATTATTTATATTTCTTTGTGCCTAACATATGTAAGAAACATTCTGTGTTTATGACTATATTGTTCATGTCATTTGATTTTGTTTGTCAAATGCACAGATCCATTTGTGATTTGCTACTGAGATCACTCGGGAGAAACCTTACAGTCTTGTGGAGGAATAAGAACCATGAAACAGCAACAAGAAGCAGTGCAAATGCTTGTCTGCTTCCATTGTGTTCCTCTGCCGTGTCGAAATGATCTGACTGTTGGTAAAGACTGTGTGAGTATTATTGTCTCCAGAGATATATGTACATGCTACATAATATTTGGGTCTTGCCTTTTAATTCTGTCTTTATTTATAGCCTAGCTTTCCTGATTTTCTTTTTCTTTTTCACTCCATGGAATCTCTTTTTAATATCTTTATCAGTCCTTTATGTATCATGTGGTCTTTCTGTATGTACTAGTCTTTTACTACAATTACTTTGTATACACACTTGTGAATTATATGGCATTCTAAAATGCATATTTAATTATGCTATTGGCATCATCGATACCTTAAGTGAAATTTACATTTCACACCTGAAATTGACATTCTCTTCATACAACGAATATGATAAAACATCAAAAGAACAATGATATACTCTGTCCGTAGAATAAGAAATACTGTACATTTTCTGAAACTCTGCATAATGATGAATTAAGGGATGCATAAGCAGTAAAACTCACCAATTTTTCATAATATTTCCCTCTGTAACTCTGGCAAATTACGTGTGCTAATAAAAATGGGCAAAGTTTTGAATTCCTCAGAGTTCAGATGATGGCATAACTAAACCGTCTCTCTCTTTGGTGGGAGTGTGTTATGTGGCTCAACTCAGCCCAGACCTCATTGACTTCTGTATTCTGAATTTTTCAGATAATATCATCTGGCATCCATAGTATTTTAGCATGCCAAACAATATCTATCTTATCTAACTCAATCAATCAGTCTGTCTGTCATACTTTGCATTTATATAATGCCTTTATCCAACAAATGCAACCTGCTTTACAAACTTTAATTAACTTAGGCATCAGCATTTCAGGGAAGCAGGGAAATATGATCTCTTTTTGTACAGAGAAGGAAACCGAGACTGAGAAATTAAGAAATGAAGTCATCTTCCCAAACTTTAGCTGACTAAAAGTTAGACATTTAGGCTTCAGAAAATCACCTCGGGTTCCCTTATAATTTAAAAGACGTAATTCATCTGCCTTCCTTTAGGCACTGATTTTAGAATAAGAAGTTTTTGTTTCTGACAATTAAGGAACCTAGATGATTACCTTAGACTTAAAAATCAAAGGTACAGGTGACCTCTATCCAACACAACTTGCCAAAGTCAGTAACAAGGACAGATTTACACTGTTGAAATCAAACTGAACTCAGAGAAAACAAATTTTCAGCTTTGCTTTTGGCAAACTGAGAAGACAGAAGGATTAGAAGGAAGGCTTTTGTGGTTAAGGCCCTGGCCTTTCTATGCTAACAAGGAAAATCTGAACAACTGTATATATCACCATTCAGTAAAAATACAATTGCTCAGTTAGATCTCTTTCATACTCCTTGGGGACAAATTAATCTTTACAGTTAGTGAAAGACTTCTGAGGAAAAAAAAAAACAAACCAAAAAACCCCCCCCAAAAACAAAACAAAAACAAAACAAAAAAGAAAAAAAAACAGAAATGTGCAAAATAGCTATTACATTTTCACTTGAAAATATTGTAGTACATTTTATTTTAGATTTTTTTTCCCCTGCTTTATGTATGTATTTATTTATTTATTTACACTTGCCTAATTCTAACTTCTTTCCGAGGGCTCATGGTAGAAAAATGAAAATACGAGTAGAAAAAAGAGTAGGAAGTCCGAAGTTGTACAAAAAGAGCCTTAAAAACAAGAGAAATATTTCTAAGAGTTCCTTTGAAATTAAAATGCATGTAAAGTTCTTTATTGTTTTATTTCTGAACTTACTTTAGCTTTCCTTGGAGATATTTACCCTGAACAGATCTTTCCTTCAAAATCTCCTCTAGTTTTTCCATTCAGTGGAGACTTGTTAGGATGTCTCTGGAAGGAAGCCCACAGCACTTGTGTTTCTCTTTTCTGTACACGAAACACAGAATTGAAAGAAAAGTTCATGCAACCTCCTCCCATTTCTGGCAGGATGATCATCCTGAGCCCAGCATCTTCTACGGTCATCCAAGGAGGGAAATACCTCTCACTTTACTGAAAGCTTACAACTCATAATTAAATTACACAATGCACTGAGGCTTTTCCATTTGTTTTTCCTAAACATTGACCAGAGCTGGTAAGGCAGCCCTCAAAACTAGCAAGCAATCTTAAGTATAAATCAAGGGATTTTAGACAGGTGCCAAATGTGAAATGAGAGAGGGTGATACCTGCGGTACCATTGATATATGGGAGGGGAAACTGTGGAAGTGCTTGATGTAGGGAGATAAGAATTTCTATTGCCCATTAGGTTTTGCATGAAGCAAGTGGCAGAGTTCAGCCATTAGGTTGAATGGGTTTGTTGTAGCTTTCAATGACATCAGAATCAATTTTCTATAAATACTATATATAATTATAATGTAGAATTTGTATTTTAAAAATGTACTCAGTATTCTTCAATAACCTTTCTAAAATTCCCTACTGTAATTCATTGGCAAGGAAGAACATATGCAGGCCACCTCCTTTCCTGTTTCACTGGAAGAGAGTCCAATACCAAGGAAGTGCTGGACCTGCACTTTGTTTTCTTTGTTTCTAATACGCTTTCTTTTCAGTTTAACCAAGTTGCTCCCAGCCATCTCCTTAGAGATTCCGGGACACAAATGATGTTGAAAATATACACCCAGATCTGCAAGCCTTGAACATCAAAGGCTCATCTGGGCAAAAGGGATATTCTCGATTGCTATGTTCTTTGTATAGTAAGTTATCTTATGTAATTTTTTTCTAACTGCACCTTTCCAAAGTATTTTCAATACAAAAAAAAAAAAAAAAAAACAAATGACCCCAATAAAGAATAGATATATATTTTAAAATTTATTATTATTATTATTATTTTCAAATATGAACTCAGGATTATTATTTTTTTTTTATTTTTTATTTTAAGAAAACAGTGAAATTATTTAGCTTACTAAAATGGAAAGTCTCTATCTTTGATTCTCATTCAAAGAAAATGCCTAAAAACTAACGGCATAATGTACATTGCAACTTTGTACAATGTAGTATTTCCATGCACTGCAGTCATTACAATTAAAATACATTTTTTTTCCATTTTAAATAGTTGTTATTCATGAAATGGTTATAATATATGAAACAAATAATTATGACTAACACATTGTCTAATAAAGATGAAAAGGATGAAAACCCCTATGAATTTTTAATCTGAAAATAAAGAACATTAACAATCCTTAATTATATCATCAAATATTTAAAATTACCTTCCGTAGTAAATTCTATTTGTATTTAATATATTTATTTTTTAGATATCTGTAACATTTTTTATGAGTGGGTACATAAAATATCATCAGCTGTTACAACAAGATGCATCTTGACTTAATGTATTCAACATCTTGATCAAAATTTCCATTTTGTTTATTTTTAAGATAAATCAACAACCTTTGTACACTACATTAAAATTTATATTTTTCTCAATTCAGTTGGATACATAATGAATACTACTTGCACTACAAAAATTATATTGTGCTTGTGAGGCAAAAAACCTTACATAGGTCTGGACTGTCAGATCTCCATCAAGCAAAATGCTTTCACAATTTGTACATTCCTTGGAGTATGCCTCTGGTTTAGGTGTTCATATACTACATAATGATCCTTCTATCATGTGCCACTGGTGTGGTTTCTGTTAATACAGTGTCACCATAAGCTCACCAGTTCTCCTTCAAACGTATTCAATCATCTAATTTCAGGGTGGCTACAAATTTAGTTTCAGGTCTGCTGCCAACAACCAAGGATCTACTTATAGTCAGTGATGTTCATGTGATTGGTAAGAGTCAAAGTCTTTCAGGACATGAAGTCTATGGTAAGAAAAAACTCCAGAATGAATCATAACAAATCCAGCACCTTGTAGAGAAATAGAGCACCAGGTTTCAAAAGACCATCCATTAGACACTTGCAGGTCACGTCCCAGGACATTACCATCAGTCTTTAATGAAAAAAAACAACACTTTGAACCCTGTGCAAGAAAGTACAGAATACATGAGTCACATTAAAGGTGCAGTAAGCTTCAGTACAATCAATTTCATCTGTTCACAGAAGTAATATTTTTGTCAAAACTATGATAAATTAAGTAGTGTTTTTGATACTTTGATTTAAAGGAACTTTTAGTATTTTCTGTATTAAAATTCCTTTAAGGGCATCAAAAATGTAGGTGTTTATTTTTTGCCACTTTCTCACTTAAAGATTGCTATGCTAGATTGGTTTAGAGTTGAGTATCATACAGGAGGACTGTCTCTAATCTCAGTAGCATGGTTTCTGGGGAATACGAAAAACTGCACCTTATTTGTTGTCAATAGACTACCGAGTCCTTATCTTTTGTGTCGAGGACAAATCTAACATTGGACAGATGGCTGTGACTTAACATGCCTGACTGCTACACAGGAAAACATCTCAAAATCTTCTACAATGGCCTCTCTTATTTGTTGAAGATGTCAAAATAGACACCACACTCTACAGCCAAGGAGGCAATCTCCATTAACTACTGCAGAATAATACAATGTTGTGGTTATATTGTTCACATCTGCATGGGCAAATATTACCATCTATTTAATGATATTTTTTCATTAAAATGAAAATGTAACTTTGCAAGTATGGTAAAGCTATTCTGGGCGCCGTGCCTTCTTTGCTCTATTTATATGTTTCAAATGCATGTAATTTGAAATAACTTCATTTTTCTAACTATATTTAAGCTAAATATAGAAAAGATGGAAATTTTCTGAAATTGGGCTGGCACCAGGGTTTAGTGTGATAACAGCTTATCTCAGAGAACTGGGTCAGAACGGAGCTTAAATTATACAAGTTTGATTGCTTTTTAGGCTGCTGCTTTGTTGATCTTGTTCTTGTGTCACGTAGAAGTCCCAGTCACAAATCAGGATGCTAAAGATGGGGGACTGGACCAGTGAAGAAAAGACAGCTTCTGTCCCATACTAGCTGTTTAAAATATGCTGAAGGACTGCATAATCTGTTGCGGTTCAGCTCAGCAGTGTATCTGCCCCAGCACAACTTCCAAGTGGGTTAACAGGGGCAGCCTCCCTTCAGAAGCAGGTACATTGTCTGACAGACTTGCATAAGAAGTAGGAGCTTTGTCTAATCAACACTGTGTCTAGTTTTAGGCAATACTATTACTCTCTGACTTTCATGAGCATCCCTGATAATTTATTAATTAAAAAATGGAAAACATATGATTTGTGAAATTCAGAAAAGAAAAAGGAGTGTATTAAAACATTGCTCTAGGCATATTTTGCTGCATGTAAATCTGATTTGTTGACATCCTATATAACACGCCAAACCAATGTACTTCAGCCCAATGTTTTGCTATCTTCCAGTGTAATTAATTTTTAGAGATGTGTGTGCATCCAAACAAGAAGCAGAAATGGATCAGAAGGAATGAACTTGTCTGAGCACATTCAGACAGTATATATGAAAAAGGGTAACCTTATGCTTCCCTGCTACCAAGGTTCATCAAGATTAGTAACTTTGACAGAGCTTAATTAACAGTTGGTGAAAATATAACCTGGAGCAAGGGAGAGAAAAAATGATCAACAGAAACTTTTTGTTTCTTAATTATGCTTTAAATTATTCTTAGGTCCTTCTTACCTACTGATGGTCAATCTACATGCAGTTGTGAAAAAAAAACCAACAAACCCATCACATAATGGTTTAGAACACTATCTAGTGCTGTTGCAGATCTCAGAATAGGGTGATCAAGGTGTCAGTGATTAACCCTCCCTTGCTGGGTGCTTTTAGTTGAGGAAGACAGATTTTTTTAAAGATCACTTGCAAATTTCCTTGAGAGCCTGCAGGTGAAGATAGAAGGGAGAGACTCCCTGTTAGAGTGGCTGGAACTTTCCTTTTTATGTGTTTATCTCTGAGCCTAGAGGAAAAGGGAGCAGTTCAAACAAACTCTTTACTGGTTACCTTATTTCAACACATTTGTGACCTAGATAAGATCATTATCTAACAGCTTGGAGTGAAGTTGAAGTTATATAGTTGTTTTTAATAGGAAAAAATAGTTATAATTTAATGTAATCTTTGTTTGTGAAATAGCTGTTATGTATTTCTCAGACTCTGAACTGTGAGGCAGAAAGGACACTTAAAAACAAATTATTCAACAGGTCAGGTGTTGAATGGCTCTTTTAAATGACACTGCTTAGAGAGTGTCAGAGTTTTGGAACGAACTTTGTAGTCCTGAGAAATGTTTATTTCTGACAGAGAATAATTAAAGAGTTTGCTTAGGGAAGTCGTGCATTCTCTGTTTTCAAACTAAGAAAAGAATTTTTTCTTGAAGACTAGTGATAGGCCAGACAGAAGTTTTGAACTTGGTTCTAGGGACTGCTGATAAGAACGTGAGAGAATTATGTAGGTTAGTTTGGGTTTTTGCCTTAAAATTTACAAATCAGGAAACAATAATGACCAAAGCTGAAAGCTTCAGTTAAGTGCCATAGATGCCTTTCAGGTCATTTTGTAATCTCAAAAACCAGAAAATACCTGTGTACTGAGAGGAAATTTGGATATGTAGGTCTCACCATTCTGTCATTATGGCTGTTTTCCAAGGTCATACCATTTCTTTTTCTGTATTGTGCAAAGCATCCTCCTCTTGTCAGGAGGAAGGTAGCAGAAAATGAGTAAACTAGTAGGCCAGATTTTATTCCAGAGTTTAATTATGCCTAAATATTTCTCCATATGAACTTGGAATCTCTCAGCATGAAAGATCAGTGGCAGACTGAGTTGTGCCACAGAAAATGCCTATCAGTATAAGGAGAGGAGAGGTAGGAAAGTAAGAGAAAAAAGAAGGAGAATGAGAAATTTTGACAGAAATAGTATCTTCTATGTTTATGCCCTCTAAAAGCATAGAGACTCAAGATCTAACCTCATGGTATATGTATGTGAGCATGGATGTTATGGGAGATGACTTCAAACCCCTGATAAACTCAAGGAAATGCCTTAAGGAGATTGCTTTTCTTCTCTTTTGTACTTTTCTGCAGGGCATCTTCTGCCATAGTAAAAGAAAATATGGCTTTGTAGCACATAAAGTAGCATATTATTAGTTGAGCTTCTCTTGGACCCAGCTTCTTATTTTAAGTTAGTAGTCTGTTCTGTAAGTATCACAACTGCAAGCACTCTGGCTCAATGCTGGTGTTCATGTACTAAAGCTCCATATTTTGGAGTCCTTTATCTGTCATTTCCCAACCAGGGTTGAAGGGCTGCAAGTACTTAGTGCCCCCTGCTGTCTTTGGGTCTTTTATATTGATTTTCTTCTCTTTATGACCTTAGTCTCTGCTTTGACCTTTTGCCCTTTCTATGGGAAATTCTCTGCAGAAGGAATTCTTCCAGGGATGCATGCAACAGTGACCTGTTTCCTGGGTAGACATTTCTTCTTGTCAGATGGCACCTGTGTCTTGACTCATATCCTTTTGATATTTGCACATAGAACTGATGGTAAAGGTCCATGGACAGATGCCTGGATTACTGCTGGTTATTAATTCCTCCTCTGAAATGACAGAGAATCAGCAATACCATTTTTAACTTACATGGTGATGAAAATGAACATAATCTGCCCTCCTTGTTTAATTTACACTTAATGAAGTTGCGGTAATCTAAAATACTGCAAGTGTGATCCAGATGATTTTTGGTGTAGGTTTTTTACTCCCTCATACTGATTAGAGAGCAGCTCTGTGGAACATCTATTTAAAAGAGAAGCTCATGTGAATATATAAGCAAATGCAACACAGTGCCAAGCCACACCTACCTCTCATACACTGTCAAATGTTTTGGAGGGGACTGGGATCTCTTTTTTGTGGAAACAATGCTCTTGTCTTTCCAAATATATCACCTGCAGAGAAGTGAAGAAAAAGAAAAAGAAAGAAAAAAAAATACACCTCTAAAACAAAGCAGCATAAGCCATGTTTTAGACATCAGACTGGCTAATTATTACAGAAATATTTCCCAGCAATGTATATTGAGCAGCCACCAGAAATATGAGGACTTAATAAGTACCGAGAAGAGAATTTATACAAAAACAGACATAACAAGGCGAAGTTAATTCATCACAACTTTCACATAAGCCTTTGTTGGGCAGTTGGCCAGGCCCATCACATTATCTGTTTGACTCACTGAGTCACTCCAGCTAATAGAATTTTGCCCCATGTTTGTTGTTGCCATGGCAATGCAATATTATCAGGCATGTCATGTTCACAGATCAGTAGCAGCAGCACTGCTGCAGACACACAACAGCTTTCAGCCTTTGACCATAAACAGGAATTCACTCCACAGTCAGTCTGTCAAAAAGGAAGTCGGCTGTGGTGAAGAAGCACTAGTGCCAGTACTACTAGCCTTTTCCTTTTTCCTTTGTGAGTGCATTGCCATTATCATTAAAATAACCTTGAATCGTCATGAATTCATTCATTCACAAACATTGTCAAAGAAGGTGCAATAGTTCAAGAGAATCTAGAGGGTCAAAGAGAGGACTAGTTTTAAATCTGTGCCTATTGAACCTGGAAATGACATAGTCTGTTAGATATAATCTTATTCTTACCATAGCAAATCAAGCTGTGTTGACTGGCACCAATGTCCAAGTCAATTCAGCACCATGAAAGGTTACTAGGAGTAAAGAGGTCATATCCTTTGTGGTATTGCTTTGAGAAATAAACTTAGGCATGTGTGGGAATATTTTACAAAGAATAGCTTTTTAACCAAAAGTGAAAAACAAATCCTGTCAAGAATCTATAAAGACTGCAGGTATTTTCTGACATAGCCATATTTAGTGTTTAAACCAAAGATATAATTACTAAGCCTTTTCAGTATTTTAGAAGTTTAATTGAGTCATATATATTTTGCCAGATATTTTAATTATTTTCTAGAGAAAATGGTTACATATCTTTTTGGAACTGCATTTTGAAATTGATAATGCACTCCATTTTGGGGTTTATAAGGATTTTCATTTTTTGTCCAAAATAGACATATCAAATAATAGAGCAAAATACATGGAAAAATCTTAGATTTGTTTGATAGATTACACAAGATTTACCCTAGCGTAACCCCTTTGACATCAGCTGAGTTGTTCTGATTTACCCTGCTGTGAAAGGAGGATTAAGATTCTTGGATTTAAAATACAGGAGAGAATTTCTGCAAGGATGTACTGTTTTTTAATGCCTCTGTTATATAGAAAGACCTGTTCAAACATTTGTTGTCACATATGCCCTAAACATTGTTGACAAGCTATACTGGCATTGAGAGACCCTACACAGAGTTAAGGAATGCATTTGAAAATTATTATAGGCAATAAGGTGCTGATTATGCTTTTCCTTTTGTGGGTTTCAGATTAGTTTATAACTGTAGATTTTAAAGTAGCCTTTTCTGAAATGCTGGGAGAAGTGGCTCCATTCTGATATATGCTTGCTTACTAGCACTGATTCTGAAGTTTTTCAGCACCAAAGTACTCACATTTACACTGGTGAAAATGAAAGCAGTGTTTGGTCCCCAGAATTTAATATGGTATTTTGGAATCTTTCTGAGATTATCTTTGATGAATACAGAGCTCAAGTACTGAAGTGTGAATCTTCTACATAGGTCCCCCTTTCTGCTGAGCAGAGTGAATATTCTTAGCTTGTCTTGCCAGTGATGTTACGTTTCATCCAGTATAACTGAGTGGATTTATACTTGTTATGCATCTGTGTGCATCTCCCTGTACTATGATCATGACACAGATCCTATGCCCTGGATTTTTTTTGAAGTCATGAAAAAACCTGTTGTTCCCATCTTTGCCAAGGAAATACTAAAGACAAATTTGTCTGTGTAGTGAAAACTGCATTACTCCAGAACCAGAGTCCATTAATATCCATGCAATTAATACAGCCATGCTCTTGTGCTGGAGAGTTGAATCAGCTTCGGATAATCAAGAATGAGTAATATTAGTACTGAACCTATGCTCTCAGCTTCTGTCATGAAGTGTCAGGCACAGCTTGATGAAGTCCTGAAGATTTGAAGTAATATGCTCTTTTAATTAAAATGCACTTACTTCTATGGCATTACTCTTGTTTTACGTCTGTGCAGTAAAGATCAGAATAAAGTGCAAGCTTTTTTGGGGGAGAAGAAATGAAAAGGACAGCTTTCAAAAGCAAGAAACAGGACCTGAGCAGTGTATGCATCTGTGTATCTGCTTCTCAGACAGCTTTGCAGAATAGGAAACGAATGAGGGAGGAGCAGATGTCTGTACTTACATATCTGTTTTGCCTGCACATGAAAGGGGAAACATTAGATTTATGCTGGTTTAAAACTATTTCAGTAAAATTCATTCATGATCTCTGTGGAAACATCCTTAGATCAGGTTCCAATCCAGCAATGGTCAGTCTGGTTTACAAGGTCTCTGAGTGTCTCAAATAGACTCCATGTTGTGTGGAGGAAAGTTTCAAACACTGAAATGACATCCAGTTCTATAATAACTTAATTAAATGGGTGCTGTTTTAGTGTGTTTAGAAAGAATGAAATACACTGAGTCTGCTCTAGTAGAAATCATAGAATAAACCAGTTATGGTTTGGATCATTACATCTCAGAGTAATGGCTGTTCTGTTTATGCCAAGGGTCAGCAAATTTCTGCCGTTCAGTGGCAATCTAAAAATGCATTATAGCTAATCATGTCGAAGTGGCAAAGGAAAATAAGTCAGTGACATTTTACACGTTTTTAACATGTGTCTTTTTTTTAAAAGACAGTGTGTGATATATAGATTTTTCCAGTCTTTATGTGCTAGTTTTCCTTTACAAATCAAAATGAAATACTATTATTATTATTATTTATTTATTTATTTATTTATTTTTCTGGAACTTAACATTACTGTAAACATCTTTGATTTTATTTCCTGCATTTGCGTGTAGCTTTTTATTATTAGTCCAAGTTATTTTGTGTGACTCAGGAGTAAAAAAAGAACCCTTTTCTTTCATTCAGGCAGAAAGCATTCCTTCTGAAAAAAAAATGGATTTAGAAATCTCATTCCACTGCCAGGGCACATTCATGTTGTAAAGGGAATTCCTATTTGCTAAACCATGTGAATAATGACTTAGGGAAAAACATGTGATATTCTATGTATAATAGAACCTGCAATCCTTTCACTCATGTTGTGGGACATATTATAAACTGTCATAACTACATATACATGTTCATTGGTAAGCAGATTTGGTAGAAGCTTTTTGAATAAATACAAGTAAGGTACTGAAAATTGTAATTTTGGATCATCTGCAATGGTTTTGTAGGTTCGTTACAACGGTGATGAAAGATATTTACTCTGAGGAAAGGATTCAGCAAGTATTGAGAAGTTTTTATGTAGCCTAATTTATACATGTTTTCTGTCCAGCACCTCTGCTTCATTTTTTGTCTCATCTTGAGAGAAGACTTAGAAATCCCTAAAAACTATGAGTTTTAAAATAGCAATAAATTAAACAAACATTTTGGGTTTCTGCTATTCTCAATTACTAAGATTTGTATAAGTTCTTGGAAATGTTTAATTATGAGGAGCCTTCTAGAATAGAAAATGAAACTATTACTTGAGTACAAGATTTTTCATGTCACTTTATGCTTTAAATATTGAGTATTGATGGTACGATCTCTTAATTAACAACTTAAATTTAAAAAGTAGAACATCTCTCAAAGCACTCTTAAGCAAATCCGAGGAACTTCAGATTTAATTGTCTTACAAGAAAAAACAAGGTGTAAAGATGTCTAGCTAAATGTAAAAGTCAACTTCTCAGACTTACCTAAATTAAATAATGAAACTCTTATCTCATTAACTATTACTTGAATCATTTTCCCCATATCACTTGTGTCAGAGGTCATTAAGACACCATCCCAAAAGGACTAAGAGGAGAAATTTGAGATTAACCTCATACTTTCCTCCTAGAGGTTTGTTTGTGCTGGGAAATTCAGACGAACGAAGGTTAGCAACTTACAACAAATGATTAGTTTTTATCTGGACTACAAGGATCTTGACTTAAGTCAAACTGATTATTGTACCAACTGATAATTTCCTCCCTGAAAGCTATGGCAAGGATCCCAGTGATTCTAGTGGATCTACAGTGTTGATCTACGCATTTTAACTGTGGGAACAGTGGTGATGCCACCTCCACCATTAAACATGTTCCTTGTTTGTCTAGGTTTGGAGCTCTTACGCTGTGAATAAATACTCTGAACAAACATGAAATGACTGAGGATTAAAAAGAAAGGAAAAGATTTTGTGTAAAAGTGCTATAAGCAAGGGATTTTGAAAAAAAAAAAAAAAGAACACAATCCAAAATCTTTGGAGAAAAACACTAGAAGACAAGAAAATAGAAAGGTGACTGAAAATTAAAACAGTAGATAGAAGAACAAGGAAACTGTAAATGATCACTGAAAGAAGATACAATTAGAGGAATAGGAGGTAGTAGTTCAGCATTCAGTTCTCATGCTGCAAGTAGGCTGAACATTTAAAAATGCTTTTTCAGGTAAAGCTACTGCGCTATAGTAAAGTTTATGTTCAGTTGTTATGAGCTGCTTTTTAAGATTCACAGTAGCACATCTTAACAAATCATCTCACTTTTAATGGAAATCACTGTGATGTCGATCTGTGCTTTGTTTCAAATGTTCTTGTTAGTTCCTCAATCAATGTACAAGGCAACAATTTCAAGTGCATTAAAATGAGGCTATTTACCACTGTTATGATAATGGTTTTGTAATGTCTAACAAATATTTATCCAGTTTGTCTAAATTGGTCAACTCAGAGACATTTCTAAAACCATTTGTAGCACTTTTAATAATGGGGTCTGTAGGGCCCTATATTGGATGCCAACTCCCTCAGAGTTTTTTTTTCCAAACCTAAACTGGGACCGAAATACTGTTCACAATGAACTGAGTTATGCTTTTCAGTATGGTTATTGGCGTGTATTGTCACTGAATGTATTGGCTCTGTTTAAAAGTCATAGAATTACAGTTATTAAGATTGGAAAAAAACAAGATCATCAACTCTAACCATCAGCCCATTCCCACCATGCCCACTGACCATGTCCCTCAGTATCACATCCACATGGTTCTTGAACACCTCAGGGATGGTGACTGTTAAATCCCTGGGCAACCTGCATCACTGCAGCACTGCTCTACCTGAGAATTTCATAAGGAGACAGAGTTGTTTCTATAAAAAAACATGAAATCCAAGTTTAATAGAGCTTGTTCTACTTAATTTTGACATCAGCATAACACTTCATGCTGACAATATAAAGAGTCAGTTTTACCTATATATTGTCAATGAATTGAAGGTGAGAGGAACTTTAAGTGAGTACTGGCCAAGAGGCACTACAATTGAAAGGAAATTACTTATTGATAACCACTGCATAAACATAATAATCTTCATTTCCATAAACAGCTCCACAATCATGCCTTTTGTGCTTAATTTAACTTATCTTGAAAAGTATTTTGGGAAAATATATGAGGTTCTAAGGAACTATCCATTTCAGTAGAATTTCTATTTCTTCTCATTTGTTCAGTTTTTATAGATCTCACCATCCAATGTCTTTAACATGCAGTTTGTTAGGAAAAGAAACAAAATAGCATTCATACTGTCATTGAGTATTATATCAGTTATGTCAACATAATTATGATTTTGACATGGTGAACTGCCAGAGAGGAGCAGTGTACTTATTTACTACTGAATTTGTTGATTCAGCGAATGTTAAAGCTGCTTCTTAATTGCTCAGCATATTTGTTATGTAGTCTGAAATATGTCTGAGAGGTTGGATAAAGGGTGAAGGAGAGGAAAGAAATAACAAATCTGAACACAACTTCTTCTCCAAAACATTTTAATTCAAAAGAATTATTTCAATTTAAAGAATTATCAACTACATTGGTAATGAGGCCTATGTGAAAGGTTTGATTTTTTTACAAAGTTTATTCTTTGATGTAGTTTGATCTACTGAGTAGAAATGATTCATCATAATTTTATATAAATTTGACTTTTTCCCTCTCAATATATATTACATTATTCATCCTATGCCTGACCTTCCACAATATCTACTGCTCTTCTAACATATGTAATTATAAGTTTCCCAGCACCACTTCTATATTCTTCTTAATTAAAAAGTTTTACCAGTTTGTTTTCCCAAATTAAACCATTTTATTTCCAAATTCTTTTATAATTCCCCAAGGAAAAAGAAAAAGTAACAATTTTAGTCATCTGACTTTTCATTTGATGCTACCAGTTCCATCTCATTGCTGATCTATTTTGTGGTGGGAAGACGTTAGGCTCTTCAATGGCACTCTGAGTTAGGAAGACAATATTTTGAACTAGCTTGACCAAAGTTTGTTTTAAAGTGGGACACTGATTCTAAATGTGGTCTTCGGTTTAGATTTCATCTACAGTGTTCCAGGACAGCACATATCTTGATTCCACATTTTCCCTAGGTATCCTATGGCTATTTTCAAGGGCTACAGTTTAGTTCCACTGAGCTGCAGTTTGGTGGAGGTATATTCTGCTGCACTGTTTCACCGATGTATCTTGGTGTTCAGAGATGGCAGTATATCACACTCCATCTGATCTGAATTTCTGCTTTCAGGAAGAATCATTACCCCTAAGACAAGCCTGAATCATCTGCAGCTTAGTCTATGCTGGTACTCTGAACAGGAAATAAAAAGTCATATGTTCCTTTCCTAATCCTGAGATGGACCAAAGAGGCATTTAAAAAAATACTTGCACACCAAGTGTTGTTGTTTTTTTGCCTTCATAACTGCTCCAACTTTCTCTATTTTGTAAAATTCCCTGAGTGCAGCTTACTGTACATTGATTTTAATAAGCATTCTCTACAGACCAATATGTATAATGTTGGAAATTGTATAATACAATTTTCCTCCACTGAAATGCTAGAGAAAATTGCACATTTTATACTGACATGTGCCACATCAATAATATACTTTTTATATCTTATTTGTAGCTATTGATCTCAACAACATAATGAAAAATTGATTGCAATGAAGTGCACTACTTCTTAAGTGTAAATTTCAATGTCACATTATTTTTATCTATGCTTCCCAGTTATAGATGAAGCTTATACATTTATATATGTTTGCTTTTACAAAGCTCTGGATCAGTAAATTAGATATGACAAGAATCTACTTGGTCAATAGAAACATTGTTGCTCCTACTAAAATATGATTCCAAAATTAAATACACTAGTTCCCTTTCTTCATTACAGAAAGAATTAATGTCTCTGTATGTGGTATCACCTTCCTAGGCAATTTAACAAATTGAAATAGGGTCCTAAATCTTAAGGGGATATGGGCACACAAAATGTTTTATTGTACAGGAAACCACTGAAATTCATGTACTCATTCTGGAACCTACACAGAAAAGTAAACAAGAAGCAGCATATTCTTTTGTTATCTCTTGAGACCTTATTATTTTCGGGGGAAAATATTTGTGTTTGGTAAAACCTTATGTTATTAAAACCAACAAAAATGAGAATGGCTTCCATACTTAACAAAGGGGAGGCACTGGTTTCTACTTTTGTGTTGTAAAGACAGAGTAACTCTATTTCTGCATCTTCTTTGTACCTTTCTGGGAAGTTCAAACTTCAGTCTACTCTTCTGCTATATCACAGTGGTTATCTCTAAAGAAAGCTACTTCACTAGTCCTTCTTTCTAGGGACTGGGATGCTTAATGCAGCATTGCTTTGCCTGTGGAACTGCTGGGAAAAACAACAAAAATATTGTTCATTATATTAGATATACTGAACGTTTAATAATAAAAAAAGGCTTAGGTGCCAGACCAAGATAATCTGCTAAATTTATTCTGCTCAGAGAAAGGATATGGGAACAACTTTGATGGTATGATTTGTGCCATCCTAAGATCATGAGACTGAATTACCTTTTAGAATTATCTGTCCCTTTGCATTGGTGATAGGGGGAGCAGATGACGAAACATACTGTCACCACTGTGAGCCAGAGTAAAACATCAGTCCCTGGAGTGGTGACACATGAATTACTCCACTGAAGAAAATGTTCAAGATTCAGCTTTCAGCAATTGTGCAAAGTGACGTGCACTTTCTTTTGGGATAGAAAAGGAATGTTAATTCTGGATTTGCCGGAAGCTGGGCAAACCATCAACTATGACTGAACTGAAAGATCAAAATCCTAGAGTCAGGCCAATGAGAAGAAAACCTTTCTCTTGCACCACGAGAGTTCCAGGTCTCATAACACTTTGAAGACTGTGGAGAGCATTGTCAGTCTTGACTGAACTACCCTACCACATCCAGAGTATAGTCCAGATTTGGAACCTTCAGATTTCCATGTGCTTGTGCTGATGAAAGATGGATTGCATGGGCAACATTTTGCAAGCAATCACTCTGTCATAGAAGCTGTGAACCACCGGATCACCTCCCCAGGTGCAGAATATTACCAGTGTGGCATGCAGGCTCTTGTTCATGGCTGGTGAAAATGCATAACTAATAGTGGTGACTATGCTTAAAAATAGTGTTTTGTAGCTGAGAATTTTCTCTATCAAACAGTGCTATTGTGCTTCTTGTATCTGTTGAAGTTTCCATGGACATAAATAGGAGACATTACTTTTAGAGCAATCTCTATAGCACCATCTCTCTGCTTTCATATCTTTTCCTCTTAAAAAGGAGAAAAAGCTATTGCCTTCCCCAGAATACACTAGCCTGTTGCATCATTGATTTGTTTCTTAAATGGAAAGAATGAAAAGCAGTTGCATATGCAGTGGCACAAGTAAAGCTTATTTTTCTGGGGATTTGTGCCTTGTGCTTCTCTAGAAAAGAAAAATTCTTTACACGTATCCTTCTCCTACAAATAATCTTTAATTTTCATAAAGGTTGAGCTTATGATGAAATCTGTTCTTTAGTGGGCGTATTTACAAGGTTTTCTTTTCTGATCAGCTGCCTATTTTCATGACATTAGTTAACATTACACCTTATCTATCTTTCAAAGCTGTTTAATATTCATTAGGGGTTAAAAACTGATTGTACATAATATTGAAAACATGATTTGAGTGTGGTGGCCACTGTTTGTAGGAAAGGAACTGGATAGCATCTGATAAAAGATGAGAAGTATTTTTGTCCTTCTCTGCACAAGCAAAATTTTGTTACAAACTGGTACTGATGAAATGGCTGTACTCTCAGACAGCTATTCAATCTGACCTGGTCTTCATGTGGGCAGTTGTTCTATAGAGTTAGGATACATTGGCAAAAAATATCAAGCATCATTTCAATGAAGGCTGGCTTTTGTTGTTTCCATGTGTTTGTTTGAGGCTGGATTTTTAGAAGCTGCAATTCATTTGAAGACATCCTGAAGAAAATGTCCTGTAAATTTCCATATTTCATAACTGATTTTAAATACAGCCCACATGCGAACTTAAAAGATATGCAAATTATTGAGGAGAAGAGGATGACAGTCTTGCCAGTTAGATAATTATTGTTATTATAAATACTAGTGATCAATGAAGGTGTCTGTGTGAACTGGTCTTTGTAACAGAAGCACTGGCATTCCCATGTAGGAAGTGAATATTTTCCTGACTCTTAGAGTCCAGTGTTTTTCACTGCAAGTGCCTGAAAAATAATGTATGCCTAAAACTCTCTCAAAAAAGAAGTTAGTCCAAGCTGTATTGCCACCAATAAATACCTCCAATGGGGAAAACTAGAAATAAGCTACAATGATCATATTGTGAAAGCTAAGATAATTTTCTCGTGACTCTTTGAAACACAAGCGTGTCATACTGAGACCAGTCTAAACAGTGGTTCCATCACCCTAATTAACTTACGATGTTTCAAAGCAAAGAGCATGTCAACACAGCTGAACGAAGGATATGCATGCGTGAGCAGTTGGAAGAAATATAAAATATTAACAAATAAATTGAAGTGGAAGCTGAAAAGCTCCAGAAAGAGACCAAAGGAAGGCTACTTAAATTAAGTGTGGAGATGTCATTTCTCATACTGCGCTATTGACAGAAGTTCAGAAAATGTCTAAAGTAGAATAAAAGCAAACCACTGAAATAATTGTGTAGATAATAGATGTGACGAAATAGTGTTTGTAAAAAGGTAATTATTTAAATGGATGTGATGAAATCATGTTTGTAAAAAGCTAATTACTTAAATGAATACTCCACAGTTAAGGAAGGTTAAAATCAGCAATTGCATTTAATACTTCATTATTTATTATTTCATAATGTAGTTTATCCATATCTCTGCCTATAGCAGGGGGATTGGAATTAGGTGATCTTAAAGATCTCTTTGACCCAAACCATTCTACGATTCCTTCTATTATCTGCAGGCTGAATTTCTTGAGATAGTTGGCATCAGTGTCATGCACTGTGTAGGCAGCTGAGATTGTAAACAGAAGTTCAGTAGCAAGGCAGACAATTACAGCACTGAGGGGGTTATTGCCCATATGCGGGAGAGAGAAATTCAGGAGAGAAAGTCAAAGAGGTAAATTAGTGGTGAACACTGTCAAACACACCCTTTAGGTGTTGTAATACAAACAATCATCAGGTTTCCCCAAACTTTCCATAAAACCTAATGACTTACATTGAGCTAGTAGAAGGGGTGTAAAAATGCTGCCTTTCATATCAGATTAGGTGGAATTTAGGTTTGGTTATTGAACAGAGAAAGAAAATGACAGACAATTACTGTGACTGCCTCACCTACCAAAAAAATACTTTGACCAGGCTCACCTTATCAGACATTAGAGAATCTAGGTCTCTATTCCCTTTCTCTTAAAGAAAAAAAAGTAACCTTATTCCTGTTAAGCAAATCTCAACTGTATTGGTGCTCTTGTTGCATCGATAACAGGGAATAGGATAAAGAAAGCTACAGAATTACTTTGCAGCCATCAAGAAACATAATCAGAATGCCACTGGTGTTTAACAAAGCAAAAAAATAGAAGGAGTTTTTTTTTGTTTTTTTGTCCCCCCCCCCCCCCAGTTTAAACTTCCTTTCCAGCACGGCGTTGAACTTTGTGACTCTTTCTTCCTCAGCATGAGTCTTTTTCAGTCTTTAAGGTATGTGTGTACAGCAGTAAATTAAGAAATCAGTTAAAGAATGTACACTTGTTAGCAGATGATTGTGCTAGACTCACATTTTATGTATATAGGCAGAATTTACATTGTTCGTATATTGCTCTATTGCACCATTTTATGCTGATGGCCACAGGCCTTGGCAAAAATATTTCAAGAGCATAGTAATAGCTTAGAACACACAATATATTAATGTAGTAGTATAGCTGCAGCCAAAGAGATGTCCATGTAGGAAGACCAAGCAACTTTTATTGCTGAAACTGTAAGGAACAAAATGATTCGTTCTCCGGTAAGGATAATCAGTAATTGCTGCAAAGTCTGTGTCAAATATCAGCAACTTATTTGGGTAAGTGATGGAAAATTTTAAAGATAACTACATACTAATAAGAATTAACTGAAATTCCTCTAAATGTAGAGGGATGCCACCAATACTGAGTGCTGTTACATCCATGTAAGACTCACCTGCACAACTTCATCTGTGTGAAATACAGATATCTGCTCTGGTATTTTCCACTAGTCATACCTTCAGCATTAACTGATATGATCTTTACATCATACATAGAGTTCTACTATACTCTCTGCTATTTCAGTGGTACAAAGGAAACCCTTTCATCTATTACAATTAGTTTGACACCACTGTTTCCTACTGATTTAGTGAATCAACTCAGCAACTCTTCAGGTTGTCTTTCCAGAACAACAAAAGTAGAACGATAAGGGAAATGTGCATTTCCTCATTTAGATTATGGAGTTATGAGTTGGTGGAAACAGTTTCTTGCTCTGCTACAACCTTTAGGAGAATGCTTTCTGTGTTGCTTCACTATGCAGCTGAAGCATTCAACTGTTCATGTTTTGCAGTTGAATACCTGATTTAAAGGCTTTAGCTAAACTTAAGGAAACACTAAGTCACAAAGTGTTCCTCTGTCCTTTATCCTACACTTGTAATGCAGGACTAGAGCGATTAACAAGTTTCACAGCATGCTAAAAAATTTAATCCATATTTTTTCAGAATCTTTAGCCAGATTTCTTAGTTTTACTTCTAGTGCCTCAAGTGTCTCTTCACTTCTATATTAATTCTATTACTGCTATATATTTTCCTGTAAGTAAAATAAAATGGGCATTTTATTCAGGTGACTGGAAATTGGGATCTAGTACTTACTGGAACAACACCTGGAAGTCTCTGAAACCTTCTGCAACTCAAGCCTATTTTTTCTTCCCAGTGGGAATTCTTCTTAGCACCATTTTGTTTAGTTTGTATAAGTTCAAGTTCCATCAAAGTAGTATTTATTTGTATAAAACTATACACCAGATGTCTGCAACCATGAAGCTTATAAATTATTTTGTTGCCAGTGTGACCCTGGTGGTTTCAACAATTATAAACTGAAAGCAGGTCTGTTTACACAAGCCTTTAATGTGAAACTGTATGCAAACATAACTATGTGGACTCACAGGACAGAGACATTCAGTTTCAGAAATATTCCAGCAAAAGAAATTTTAGAACTTACAAGCTACTAAGTATAGCACAAAGAACATGAAAATCACGATGCAGTTGTACTTAGCACTTATATATATAGCACTTTACTTCTTCAAAGTACTGTGCTAACAATATCTAATTAATCCTCCTCAACTAATTAATCCTTTCCAGATCAGGAAGTTGAGACACATTAATTACAATTACTATTTATGTACTTATATAGCACCATAGGTGTGTATGCCACTTTACAGACTTATAGACCAGTCCCTCATTATTACAAGCAGCTAAAATCGGTTATAGTACTCAAGGTTCTTAACGTGCAATACTTGAAGGAAGTACTTTGCCTGAAAAAAATTTACAACTGTTAATTGAATTCTGCCCTCAGAACTGTCCATAAGAAAACATTTTGAAAACTATATGGACATAAGGAACTATAGGGTTTTTCTTTTTTGGCTGGGGGGGAGTGGGGGCAACTCTGTTTCTTTTTCTTTCTTTCTTTTATTTTTTCTTCTTTTTTCTTATCTTTTTTTTTTTTTTTTTTTTTTTTTGTTGTTGTTAAACAAAAATACTGTGTATGAATTGTTTTTCAAGGAGGTTTAGAGTGTTAAAGCCTCTGGATGCATGAATTATCAACAATAGTATCTACAATAGTAATAGTTTTTTATGTCGCATGTCTAAACATTATGGAGATTGATGAAGCTCCTGAAATAACGAATGACTCAATTTTGTGGGCAAAAGATCTAAATGTTTATATTTGCAACTATTTTCTGAAAGATAGTCCATTTGTCTCAGATTCTGAGTTTTGGACTAGAGATCTAAGCACTATTCATAATGCATAATTTTCCAATGCAGCACAAAATCAAAATTTATGAGAGATTATTACTTAATCATTACCTTAAAAATTACTTAATCTTTAGCACCAGTAGGAAGAACTGTAAAATTAATAATCCTCTGATTCCCAGTCTATTGCATTTTCCTTTAAATGAAGGAATATTATTGGGAAAATAAAAAATATTTTAGTGTTGGTCAAAACCGTATTCAGATCCTATCCTATCCAGTCTAGAAGATCACTATGCTAACAAGTTCAATGTATTGGGTTTTTTTGTTTGTTTGTTTGTTCGTTTTTTTGTTTGTTTGTTTGTTTGTTTTTTGCAGGAGTAAGCTGTAGTAACCAGGTCTTACTCAGGAAAAAATAATTATTAGTAACTTTCAATTGGTCCAAATCTGAGCAGATTGCTCCACACACAGAAAAAGGTGTTCTAATAAGTAAACTTTCCATAACATAGAATGGAAAAGCAAAAAATATCTTCAGAAACAGACAGAAAAATACACATAAGGGAAAGTATATTTCAATTTGAATATATGTGAATATATATATACCACACCTATGATATTTGCTGCATTTTAATCTCAGACTTCAATACTTCATTTGATGTTGTTCTGTTAAGTTCTCCATATAAAGTGAATGGAATAAATCTTGTGTTTTCTTTTAGCACTTCCTAAGCTGAAGGGGTTAGAAAGTCTATGGCTTAGTCCTGAGAGAATAAGTTGTTGCACAAAACATTCTGGAAAGCCTTTCTCTTTCATGTTTGAGTATTGTGTATTCACTATTCTAAATTATTCACTGCAATTCTTGGTCTGAAAACAATTCAGATGCAGTTTGTTGTAAGTATTGATAACTGGGATTCAGCTTGTGAGCCAGTTAGCTCACTTGTGGCTTGTTAATTCTACTTCAGAGTTGAGAACCAAAATTGAAGAACACATTTTTTTCTATTTCTCCACTCTCTTTCTCTCTCACTCTCTCTTTTCCTAAGTTGAATCTGTAAGTGTTATTTAGGTAGGCAGAATGTAATTTCCTGAATTGGCATTTGTCCAGTGTATGTGGTTTGACCTCCTACTAATGGAGATCTGTTTATTTAAAGTAGCAGGGCACAATCAAAGACCAAGTGTATTTTCAGAGAAGGAGGTGAGGAAGTGAAATCAGGGAGCACCAATAAAGAATTCTAATCAGGAATGAAACACCTAAAAGTGTATTGAAACAGTATTATGCAGTGCTTCGATTAATCCCAGGCTGTTTTAACTTGTGCAACTGGTACTTAAAAGACAAATAACTCGAGTTGACGCCAACCAGTCTCATGTTTTCATTAGGATAAGCCATTATTATAGACTGCTTTAGATGTATTGAGTGGCAGTGAACTTTCTGCTCTCAGGGAACAGTTGTACAGTGCTTAGTCTCACAGAGCGTTCAGACACTCATGTTTAAGTCTTGCCTTGCTTTTGTTCTGTAGATCTTCCGTAGACATACTGTTGAGCATCATCTTATTGAGGCAAGGTCTAAGTGTTCCAGCCTACTTTTTTGAGTGTGTCACTGGCAAGTTACATGAGAATGCTTAAAATATTATACCTTGATCAGACACAGAGTTTGACTGAACTTGACTTCTTCTCTAGGCTTCTAAAGGATGCACTTTCATAGAATGATAGAATGGTTTAGGTTGGAAAGAACATTAAAAATCATATTGTTCCAACCCCCCTGCTATAGACAGGGACACTTCCTTCTAGACCAGGTTGGTCAGAACCCCATCCAGCCTAGCACTGAATGCTTCCAGGGAAGGAGCATTCACAACCTCACTGGGAAAGCATGTACCTATCTTTTGTCAAGTGAACCATATCAAGGAAGGTAACTCATTCATTGCAGGGTAAGTGTGAAAGTAATGCAGGTGTGGTAACTATGAGAAAAAATGAGCTTTTCTTGATCCTTTTTTTTTTTTTTTTTCCCTTACCAGTCATCTGCCACACATAAATATATATATTTTTATAGGTACAATGACCTTCTGATGACATAAAATGGAAACTGAGTTTAAAGTTGTTCCTTCTTTCTTCTCTTCCTCACCTTTCCTCTGTTCCTCATGCTTCCTGCCTTCCTCTCTCTCTTTTTTCCATTCTTTTTCTTTCACTATAAGCTCACAGTGCAGAGTGGGTTTTTTTTTGAGCAGCATGGCAACATATCAAAAGCAGCAAGCACAGAAAAGGTGCTCAGGTCAATTCTCCCAACCTCCTCAGTAAAAGCTAGTAGTTCCTGTGCACTACTTGCTGATGGAAGCTGATTCTCTGTTGATAAAGAAGGGTCAAAATATAGAAACAGATTTGTGCTATTCTTTCCCATGATCAAAAGGAGGAGGTTCCCTTTTCCCTCATTTGAAATCTTTGCTGAAGTACACAGTCAGCAAACCTCTCTGCTAAGCACCTTTGCAATTGTTAGAGGTTTGCAGATTTTTTTTACTTCCCCTTTCTCCTCAGCCACCTCAGATAAAAAAATGACGCTGTTGATTCCTATCAAAGTACACCCAGGAATTAAGCTAGAAGGAAGAATCTCTCTCTGCATAATTCCAATATTGATGAATTAAGGCCTAAAATGCCTTTTTGTATTTCAAACAACATTCAGAGTCCATGCTTAAAATCGAGATTAGCTCCATCAAGAAGCAGTAAATTCAGCAATAAGATTTAATCTCTGTGGCACTCAAAAGACAAGATTCAATTATATTCTGTGATCTTAATTGAATTACAAAGCCCCCCTGAAAAGTAATGACATTATTTTATATTTTCCCCAAGCCCAGCTTACTTGGATTGAAAAGAATTAAATAAACCATGGTTTGAGAAAAAATATGTTTGTTTTTGCCGCCTAATAATTCACAGCTTTGAGGAGAAGCTAATATCCTTTAAGTAAAAGACTAATATCTATCTCTGGAAGTGCTTTTTTTTTTTTTTTTTGACCCATCTGGTTTGTCAAAAAGTCTCCTACCTCTGATATTTATACAATATCATGCAAATGTCAAAATCTGAATGTCATCTTCAAAGACCCTTTTATGTCAGGCAACCCCTTTATAGGGAAAAAATAAACAATTTTATGTATGCATGCTTGATGCCAGTCCAATTAATAAAAGCCTTTTTTGCTATGCTTGGCTACAAGCAAGTTTCTCTTTTGAAAATGAACAGAGGGAGAATGAGATAAAAGGTCTGTATTGTTTCCTTGCAAATTTTACAGTTTCATTTTTAATTTGTGTTTGGATGTGAGGATCTTGGTGCAGATGGTGTGATAGTCCACAGTATGTTCTGAGAACCTGAAATGATAACAAAGATATGCAAATCAAGAGGGTGCTTTGGATGAAAGCCAGGATATCCAATTTCACAATAGCTGAAAACAAATTGATGTGCCCAGCAAACTACTCAGAGTAGCACTAGGAAATGTAGCAGTGCCAAAACAAATTATATTAATGACCTGAGCAGTTTGTTGAATTCTATTGGCTAGCTTAATGTTGGTTACATTTGTCTGTGTTGGCACTTCATTTACTACACAAAACAAGTTCTATAAAAGAAAAAAAAAAAGAAACTAACAAAAAATAACACGTAATGAATAATCAGTCTTTGTAATATTACTGTAAAATATTTCATAATTGGAGAATAAAGTTATAAAATAATTATTTTTGCATCTGATAAATGGTTAGTGTATTTCATATGGAAAAAAAAAGTAAAAAAATAGATTCTTGAAATTCAGAAATCGGAATTTAAAATATTTCCATAAGGAGACACAAACTTCTTTAATGTTTCAATCTATCTCAAAACTACTTTCAATATTAATAGAGCAATGATAAAATTTTTCACATTATAAATGTGAAATAATTCACATGATTTCATTGTGAAACACAGTAAGAGATGCTCCCAAAGAAAATATCTGAGTGTAAAGTTGAGAATAATTCGGATATATTAATGCTTTTCACATTTTTGCCACTGTTAAAAAGAGAACCTGAGCTGTTGGCTGTCACTTCTGTCTTCCCCTCCTTTCTGTAAATGAAGGATTCCTGTCTTCAAGTGAATCACTTTAAAGAGGCTTTAAAAAATTGTTTCTCACTTAAACTGTGTTTAAATGGATGAGAATAAAAGTTTGCCAAGAATGCTTGTAGTTTGCCTATCCCTTAACAGTTCATATATTTTACACAAATAGCTCCTTTCTACTTAGAATGAGAAAATTGGAGACACTTTCACTTTTCATAAACTCATAATAGCAATGCAGTGAATTAAATGCACCTTTCACATGTTTTAGAAGTCCATACTGAATATCATATTTGGAACTATGCAGACCCATAATCCAAGTTTTTTTAGAGCCTGATTTTAGGTTTGATTCTAGGTACATGAAAAACTTTATTTACTAGTAATATACCTAAACTGGCTCAAACAGTGGAAAAAATAAACTGAGATTTTCCTGCAGTCAATAGGTTACTTCCACAGCTGACATTACATAATGGAGAGATACCAGTTCAACTTCATATGACACCAATGAACTTCATATTTTGTTTCAATTTCCAGTAAGATCAGTAATCCTTTGTTCATCTAAAAAACTCTAATTGCATTTTATAAAATACCAAATCAAAGCAGAACCAGCAGCTGCACTTACTCCTCCCCACTGCGTACAACTATAACTTAAATATGTTATAAATCTGTACAAATGAGAAGCAGTTACTTATTGCTTGCAACTTGATTTTAATGTCACGAGAACGAAAACAAATGCTGACAGGGAATTCATCAAATGTTCAGTACCAAGACAATGTGTCTGAACTCTTAAATGTCATCTATTATATACACATTTGTATTTGTCCTAATGCCACAAAACTGTTCCTATGAAAAGTACTTATATCCATATTTTGTACTTTTGCTGTCTTTACCCTTCCCAGTATATAATCTGTTGCTAATATGAAGCTGACTTGAGACACATGGTTATTGTCATGTCTGATGTAAGAGACTTGAGTATAAGATCAGGAAAAATAACTTGGTTCAAGATTGATAAGCTGACATTTGAATTCAAGCTTTTCTCTCAAAATTTGCATCCAGAAGGATTCTTTTCCATTCTTCTATTTGCCCCAGCTGTCAAAGAGCAGTATCTCAGCAGAACTTGCGTCATTGCTTCTGCACTTGTCTTGAGTCAGGAGGTGTTTTCCAAGGGACAAATTAATGTGGTGTTTTGGTAGTTCAGTGGGAAGAAAGTGGATTTGGTTAAGAGAGCTAAGAAAGATATAGAAGGGTATGTAATCTCCTCCTTGATCCTGAGGGACTTGCCACAGTATATATCTTTTGGATCCATGTTATTATTGTCTGTGGTTGAAACTGGTAATCACAGAATAGAGGCATCTTTGTATGAATGGTCAACATGCTTAATAGGCTTCATGGCTTCTGCCTTGGAAAAAAAAATCTCATACCTGCGGTTAGCAATCATAAACATCTTCAGAAGAATGTGTGGGAATGACTGCATTTGTTCCTTAAGCCTTCTCTACTGCTTATGATATCTAGAGATTATCTGACTGCAGTTTTTAACTCACCCAGTATGTAGAATAATTCATTGAGTGAACATGGAAGACTCTACAAAATGAGCTAAAGGTTTTTTTAATTGGTGGCTTGCCTTGCATGAAAATTTCAGTTTCCTCATAGCCAGATAAAAGAAGAGATGATAATGCAAGTCAACCTGAAAAGTCTCTATGGACTTACAAGGCTGGTCTGGAGAGACTGAAAAAAGATTTTTTTGGAAAAATAAACTCAAGAAAAGTACAGTGATTCTGTGTAGCACAAATTTCTTCTTTTAGAGACTGTCTCTTCATTTTTTTTCCCTAATTGCACCAAGTAACAATGTCTTCCTGTGTGTACCCTTCCGACAGAAGAAATGAAGTGAAAGGAATGAGAAGTAAGAAACCAGAAAACACATTTAAAAAACAAAACAAAACAAAACAAAACAAATTTTAATGTAAATTCTTTCATTTTTTATACCATTTTGATACCATTTCTTAGTTTTTTGGTTTTAGCTATGTAAGCCCAAAAGGGTTAATCCACGAATGTTTCCAGAAGTGCCAAGGCTTCATGATGGTGGACCCAGAGCAAGGAACACTACTGTCCTACTGCAGAACCAATGTCCCCATAGCGTAGTGGACTTGCCCTACTTGTACCTCCCTGTGCAGTGGGTTACACCATAGCACTACCAGGACTTAATCCTACTGCAGACGTTGCACACCCAAAGGCATGTCTCACCACAGAGAAGCAATACCTGCTTACCATCCCCGGCAGGATATCAGACCAAAGAGCAACAGCCCCAGATAGAACAGCCCCTGCTCTATAGTGAGGTGTTGCAAAACCATAGCCTGAAGGTGGAGAAGGGGGAGCAGCTCCCCTTCTCACAAGAAATGTGTAGTGCCACTTTTAACTGAGCACCTCTGAGTCTGAGGTGCCTGTTCCAGAAGTTCTCTTCTCCCACTGACTTCACTCCTGTGTTACTCCCACACTCTTCTCAGGAGGTGTGCAGCACTGTGCCATTTATAAGCTGCATACAATGTGTCTAAGAGGAGAAATTTAGCTTTTTTTAATTAGGTACTGAGCTATTTTGAAACCTTTTTTTTTTTTTTGTCGGAGCAAGATGAAGGTTTAACAGCGAACTTGATGCTCAGTTGTCAAAGGAAATAATAATAATAATAAAATCATCAGAAAGAAATTAATAGCTTTTATTAACCGATGTATCTATGTTACAGCAAAGTATAGGTTTTAGATGAGCCCAGAAGATGACCCTTGGTAAAACGCTTGCTAAAAGAAATACCTTGGAGCTGTCCATCAGTTACACAGACGCACAAAAATCCTGAGCAGCGAGGCAATGTACTCTCTGTCTTCATGCATAATACATACAAAATAGGTGAAGTGGTATGTAAAGTGAATTTTAATTGGTTATAATTGTCATTTCATTTAGTAAAGTATTGTCTGGAGACCAGGATATCAATTAGCACTCTATGGACTCTGTTTCTTATGAAAATATGCATATATAGAGATGATGTGCTCTAGCAGCAGATATACTTTAATTAAGAAAGTGGTACAGTAAATTAAAGACCTTTAAAGTATTAATTAATTGGTGCATAGATCAGTTGCAAGAATCAACTTGGTAAAGTTAAAACCACTGTATCTGATTAAAATGAGTTAAGAAACGCATATTCTATGTTGTTCATAGCTTTTTAGAGGTGTTCGCTGCCAAAACCGCATTGACTTACAGCTGAAATGCATCTATTCTCTATATGGCTCTAAAGTTTTATCTCAAGCTGGAGCGTTTAAAGTTATCATTTGTTCTTACCAAAATATCAACCAAAGATGTTTTGTCAGGAGCCTTTATCCTGCTCTTTTTATATATGTCCTTCATATTCCTTGGTGTTAATAAACATACCAGCATTAATAAGGTATAGCAAAATGATTGATGTATTCCATTTTATTATTAAATTGTTGGCAACCACGGCAGGTGTTTTTTTTTATTATTTTTTCTTCTTCTTTTCCATGGGGGATGAAGAGGGCCCTGTCCCTTTTTAACTGCTGGCTCTGAATGACTTTTATACCCAATATAAGTGAGAAAAGAGGATGAATGTCACCTCTCTTCTCTTCCTCCTCCTGCCGATGCATACTCCTTCTTTTGATTGACAGCTACTAATAACCTTCCTGCCCTAAGTGCCATGGAGACACTTTATTAGGACAAACAGCCAAGGAAATCTAGGAATGAAGCCAAGCCTGCAGTGAGTTATTATCGGGCTTGTATTTATCTCAGCTTTGTAATTTTTTTCAGTGATATGCAAATCCTGAAATAGATCTTCTTCTGTTGAAGGACAGGTCCCTCTGTTAATTGATCCACTGAGATTCAGTCTAACCTCTTTTAGCTATCAGCCAGGGAAACAGGCTACATAAAAGAGTCTCAGTGCTGTATACAGTTCACATAAATTCACTGCACATTCTACAAGGAAAACTTCTGCACAGAAAATGTGTTTTTAGTTCCTGAACATATTTTACATATCAGTGTTATCTGCATAACAGATCAAACTGATTTGTTTATTTGTTTATTAGATATGTATGAGGGTGCACTCTTATAATCAAATGTGATTTCAGATGGAGCTTTCTTTCTTTCTTTCTGGAATGATGCACCACAAACATGTATTGTAAAAACACATTAAATGAAATTCAGATAATAATGAAAATGCATTTGTTTGAGATCACCTTTTTTTTCTTTAACAAAAAAACAAACAACAAAAAAAAAAGATACATTACAGAAACACTTTATTACTGAGCAATTTGACATGTTGGGAATTAACAATACAGGTGCATGCCTTGAGATTCTGCAAACATTTTTGTTTCTTTATGGGGATTTGCAGCAAATCGGTAACATTCCTTCTAATAGATCTTTTAATAGCATATTAATGACAGCAGCAGGACAAATTTACTTCTATTTTGTCTTTCTCTATGGGTAGGTCCATTTAACAAGCAATTTATTTGACAGAGAACAGAATTTGCAACAAAGGGGGATGTTCAGGGAAACACTAATAATAATAATCACAACACTACGAGTAATATCAAAGAGTCCCAAATGAACAGGAATCATCATAAAAAAATGGATATTATTTTTATAGTTGCATAGCGTGTCTTATCCTTAAAATTCCAAAGATTTTCCTCAACTGCTTGCAGAGTAACACAGGTACAAATACAGCTGTCTCTGAGACAGGGAAGGCAGCCCCCAGAAAGGACAAATTTGGAGCTGGGTTCCAACTCTGCTGAAGAGTGAATTGGGATCAATAATGCTCACACAATGTGGACCACCTTTCATTTTGACACCTCATCTAAGACACAGGAACATGAAGAAGTAAAGGGGAAATCTATTACCAAATCCTTTCCAGTTTCTCAACCTGAGAGACAGAGCGATGTGCAGTAATGAGGTGTGAGGCGTGAAAGTCTGTGCTCTAATCCCAGTTCTGCCCACCAAATTATGTCATGGCCTTGAGCAAGTCATTTCACCTCTACTGCTTTAAAATGAGGATGATAAGCCTTACAAGTCTCAGTCTATGATTCTTACTCAGTAAGTGTTTGTAAAGTGCTTTCATTATATGAAATACTTACGCAGGTATGAATAATTTTTATGAGCAGAACCATAGTGCATGGAGCATGTGACTCTTGAAGCTTTGGTAACATTGATGAAATTGGAAGAGGATCTGTATTTCAACTTAAATCAGAACTCAGCTCCTCTAAACACTAACAATGATCATTTCTATACACAAATTTCATTTCTTTTCCTATTTCTCTGATAAGCTAGTGGGACAATCGGACAGTACATTCTATCATTTCAAGGGAAGCTGAGATCTAGAATTAATGTACAATTACAGCACTTTTGGACATGCTTGAGTCCTGCTGATTTTAGCTATAATATGACACATGTTTATAGCTGAGTTTTTTTTGGCGACAGGGATGAATACACATTGAATACTGCAAATGAAAAGTTGAACCTTTAAATTATTGGGCTATTCAGGGTGTTTCAAATGTGCTTTCAAACCTCAGTGTGCTGTTGAAAGTCAACTTTTTCAGAATTAGAGCAGTTAGAAATGGATTTTAAAAGTTGTGCTAGCCTCATTTTGACTCCTTTATTCTTCCTTTATGACCTTAAATAATCTTCTATTTTAGTTATTATATAGAAGGCAATTCACCAGGTAAAGCTATGGTTTGCAAGGCTCAGTTGTGTGTAACTCACATGTCTAGTTGTGCAATGGCATCTGGAGATGAAATGTCTGTGTTACGTTGTAGATATAGTACTACAGCTTGAATAATAATTGGTTGTGCAGATGATTTCTAAATTGACATTGGTGGAGTTTACTCGTTTGAATTTTTCTGGCTAAGGAGGTCATTCCTCTGTAATGAAGATGTGAAATTAAAAATAAATTACCACTCAGTCCTCTCTTTTTCTTCTCTGCAATTTCACTGTTCCATTTCTTCTTTGCTCATTTGCACGCTACTGTGTTAATGGTTTGGAGGAAATGTCTAGCAAATGACATCACTTTAGGGAGCTGGGCTCTGTGGAGGAGTAAATATATCAACATGAGTTTTCACAAGATTTTAGAGAAATTGCAAGGGGTTATTTAAATAAAGCATTCACATTGCCTGAATCAGAAGTAAGATCTAGTAGACATTCTCGGTGAAAAAGAGATTTGAGTGTAGACTAAATCTATTTTCTTTTGGCAGAAAATTTAACTCAAGGGAGACCAAATAATCTTTTGAAACACTACATTCATAGCAACCTTTTCTTTATGTTAATTTTCTGTTGTTTGAGTAAAATAGATCCATCTGAAATTAGCCATATTTTTCTGTCTAAAAGCAGACATTTCACAAATTTTTGGAAGCAATTTTATTTATTTATTTATTTATTTATTTTAATGCAGCAAATGACAGTAAAAAGCAAGCATCTCAAATCCTGAGGAATTTTTAAAATTTAGCTGAGGTTTCTTTCCAACAGTTACACTGGCATGACAAAATAAGATTACAATGGAAAAAAGATTTAAAAAGGTAGAAAATGTCTAGTTAGTATACAGATAAATTAAAACATATGCATTGCAATAGTACTAAAGGCTGCTGTAGGAACTTATGCTTGTTATGCTAGATGCTACAAAAGCAGGAATTATTTTCTAGAATCTTCCAACTTTAGAGAGGTGATTTATAAATGGAATCCCTGTGAGAGAGAGTAGGGCTTATTCCTGTATACCTATTCCTGGTATTTGGTTATCTGTAACCTTGACAAGTTAATCTGTGATAGTTTTAAGGTAAGAAGGTAATTTCATTTGTACACAGCTATGTACAGATAATAGAAAGATAGATTTACATATATGTGTGTATGAATGTATGTATGCATATTTAAATCATGTACCTAAAATGACCTCCTGAGTATACATACATATGTGCGTGTATATGTGTGCGTGCATATGTATGTATGTGTGTATTTGTATTTCCATCTACATCTAAGCCACAGACTGTATTTATTACCTTATTACAAATGTCAAATGGGAATCAGAAGCAAGGTGGGGTTTTTGGGGAACAATTGCCAAAACTCTCCTCACTTGTTTAGTATCACAGTGATGCCAGTTTTAAATACTTTTAAAACAGCTTCTTAAGTAATTAATAAGTGAAATAACATTACGGCTAAACACTCAGAAACATAAATAAGTCATGGTAATTCTGTCAGCTTAGTTAGGGGTTAAAATATATGAAAACTTTTAGAAGAGATCAGCATCTGAGAAATCATTTTTTCCATAAGTGATAAACATCAATAATCTTGCATTTTTTTTTTCAGCTGGCATGTAGGGAGCTGGACAGAGATATGTCACAATGCTGACAGATGTGAGGGAAAATAGTTTTATTGGGTTTGATTTCAAACCCAGGACAATGTGAAAGAAAAGATAGTAAAATTTAATCTGACCAAAGAATAACACTGAGATTTTTTGTAATTATTATTCTTTCATTGATACCGCCTTTTATTTTTATCTACTCGCAAGAATCTTAGAAGAAGGAAATAATCCAAAAAAGGCTCTTTTAAAACTGAGAATGCCAGTCTAGTCAGCTTTCCTTAGTGGACAAAGTGAGAAGATAATGTTCTAATCTTTAAAGTGTGAGCACGTAAAGGTTTCTCAAAGTCAGGGCAATACAGCAGGTGACAGAGAGCACATAGCCTACAGGCACGTCTACAGGCCATTCCCATTTTACTCACATACGCTGTTAAAAGGATGTTTTATCCTGAGGCAAAGTTACACTGAAAGAGTTAAAAACCATTTTAGAACATCAGATGTCATGTCATAGTGCTTCAGAAACACTACTGAAATGCTGCAATGTACATAATAATGCCTTTTCTTCACTTCATTTATCTTACCTAAGGAGTTACACTTAAGCCTGATCCAAAGTCTGATTCAATTCTCAATAGCTTTACTATTAAAAATTATTATTATTATTATTATTGTTTTAGCATGGACATCAGAAGGCTTTTGACTAAAACAAACACTTTTAGTAACACAAACTGATGAACACTAAAAATATTATAATGATCTTCCAGATTAATGGTAGCTTTAGCCATTTACTTGACAGTCGAAAATGGGCATAAATCTTTTGATACCAGTCGTGCTACACTGACTTATATCATCAGAGGTGCTGTGAAAAGATATCTTAAAAAATTAAAATAGAATTAAGCTTAACTTAAAAATGAAGAGCACAAACCAAAATGAAAATAGCCAACATTTTCCCAATATCCCGTCCCATAGATACACAAACAGATCTTCTTGATCTGAAACAGCATGTGACTAACAAACATTAACCTAAAGTCTGAACCTCTACATCTGATGACAGTGCTAAAATAAGAAAGTGCATAAAAAATCTTGTTTATGCCAGACTAGTGTGACCTGAGACCTTTTCACGGCCTTTGAGATCATCTCTGTGTAAGTAGCAAGTCAGGAGTCTGCCTGAAAAAGCTATGAGGAAACAGTCTAGTGTTACAGACCAACCAGTATCTCTCATAAACAGACAGGTACAAGCTGTGGCTCTAAAACAAAGGTCTGTCAGGGGAAAAGAAAATAAAACATTTAGACTGTTTGCACATGCATTTTACAATATCGTGCAAGCTGGCAAGAAATAAAGCAGTGTTCTTGCTCTCTGGGCCTGTGAGCAGGCTAAGGGGATGCTGATCTTGAGGGAACAAGACAAGATCGAGTGCTGCCACAATTCATCTGTGAATTCACAGACAGGTCTAGCATGCCTAGTAACACCCAGTTAGCCAAATCTAAGGTCTCAAGCCAGGCTCTTTGTCCAGAAGAGTTTACTTATTTGTTATATTATAGCTTTTACTAGACAGAGCTTTTAGCCTGGCAAGGAGTAGAAAGGAGCACCCATCCAGACCCACGTGGCATTTGGATGAGAGCTGCATTCACCCAGATGTCATCTCTTAATATTTCATTTTCATACTTTGTGGACAGGTCCTCTAGTTTTCCCCATAAAGATGAAAAATAAGGATCTGAATCTTTGAAAGCATCTCTGCACATAAGTCTGACCTTTTGAAGGTGGTCTAAGTTAAATAAATATTGGCATCTTTGCAAACACTACCAGCACAGTTAATACCGACACTAACGGCCCTCCTTAATGTGAACATCTGGCCTATTACGTAGCTGTTAACTGGAGTGAAACCTCATGCAAGTTTCATATAAACAACTTACTGTGCCTCAGAATAACAGCATTTGATTTTTTAACAGTCTGAGTGCTTTCAAGATGACCCTTTCCTCAGAACTTTTTCCCCAATATTAACAACTTCTTGGCTTGTACAGTTCCCAAGAGTGTCTCTTTCACATGTTATATATCTTGTTTATTTTAAGTTTTATTCCACTCTATGCAGAAGCCTTAAATTCCTTTATCATCTGCTGCTGCAGCCATCTTGTTCATCACAGTAGCCAGAAACAACACAAAGTGAAATATAAGTGTATTTCTATATATAAATGCAAGGGTCCCTCCAGATAATCTGACATGTTCCATGTTGGGACATCCCAGGTACCATACACTGAAACTGTCAGAAATCACAGCAAGACCCAAATATATACAGCTTCTCCTGTGCTGAACTTTGCTACCAAGCCATGACTGTCATGAATTGGGCGAGTTATTCATGAGGTGGAGAGTTGAACTTTGTTGCAAATAAGATAGCTACCAGTCAAATAAAAAGCATGTCATATCCAAAAAGATAACAGATGACATGCTTTGTGTTTTACTGGGAGGAATGGAAGAACAATCTATGTGTTTCAAGTGACTCACCTTCCCTCAAAATTTGTATAAGTATGTTCTCTTCTATGGTTTTCCTCAAGTTGTTCCAGTCAGCAAATACACTGTATTTTAGTCTATTTATGGAAAAAAAAAAATGTGTTATCTGTTGTGTAATTCTCACCTCTGAAAAATACAGATACATAAAAACTGACACAAATTAATGTGACTCCAGTTGTTAATGGAATCTACAGTGAAGTCCAAGCCTCCACTGTGTGCCTGCATGAGGAACCAGGAACCACCACTGGGAACAGAAAAATCTCTGCTGCCAGGAAAGCTGAGTTGTTTCAAGTGCCACATCAGTTGACTGTTTCTTCACAAATGCACTTCTTAGCACACATTCCTTACTTTGTTTATGCTGCTGTTATTATTCTAGGGTAAGCAATTTAGTTAAATTGAGTATCTTTAACTGTTTTATTAATTCTTCCCAAAAACATTCTGCATAAGTGTATCCATAATTGAATCATATAGATTTCACTTGAGGGAAATAGAAACAGGTGGTTTGTTTTTAAACCTTTCCTGAAAAGCAAATGTTTGCTTTGGATAGACATCTCTGATTCAGTAACTGCAATAACTATTCTGATCATTGGTTTGTATGCTCTGTTTGGTAACTCTCTAGCTGTTTGCACCAGCATATTAATTCTGAAAGTGATACACTGCTTTTCAGTAAAAGGAAGTTATAAGAAAAGCCAGAAAAACAGTGTCTCAATAATAACTCCTTAATAAATGTTTCAGAGTGGATTCCAGTAAAGTACCGTATTCACTCTTATGGGTTAGTACAGGAACAAACTTCATGATTACTGCTAGGGTGCAAAAAGAAAAGTTTCTGGTGACTGTTCAGGCCATCTATCAAATCATACACAAGTTATAGATGATTACAAAACTATTCCACAATGCTTGGCTGCTATTGCTTGAAATAATGCTTGCAAAGAGATTATTTTTTTTTTAAATGATTTTTGGTAGAGATTATTTGATAAGTTTTATTCTACAGGTGTTTATTCCTAAATAATGACTTAGATCAGGCACAGTGAAAAGCATTAGGAACATAGAAGGTGTAATTCATCTAATCTCAAACTAGATTCCTAAAATAAATCAGATGATTAACTAAACCCATCTACATTTTGAATATCCAAATCAATTCAGTGAGAATGCATGTCCTAAATGAAGAGTACTAGTGACATCTCCTTCTGTGACAGAGCCAAGCTCAGTGTACATGAGGATGAGAACCACCATGCCTACTGGGTCTTTCCTCACCACAGGGTAATTCAGCCTACAGTACAGGTCGTAATTTCTAGATTTTTCTCCTTTAATTCCCTTGAAATTTCTATTCACCTGTACCTCAAAGAAGGATCTCAGGTTGCTTCTAGCAAGCAGATTATAAAGTTTAAAGAGCATGTATAAGGAAGAAAAAGTCAAACTTTGGGAGCAATTTTTACTAGAAAGTCTGAAGTTGCAAGTATTGTGTCTTTCCCTGCTATTCTTTCACCCACAGTCTAGGAAATACCTGGTAGCACTGGCAACACTCCTGAAAGCTTCCAACTTGCTAGTGATGATCTCAGTGTTTAAAACACCAGTTTCTGTATAATGAGTGTCCATCTTCCATATTTACAGATGGAAATTATTTAACAATGTCTTTATTCAGTCAGAGCAAAATAAATCTCTTTACCATGAGCAAATATATTTTCCTCAAATTGAATTAATTTGCCCTAGCATCTAGCGTGCAGCTTTTAAGTCTAGCAACTGAACTCTCCCATATTTCAGTGGAAGAGGGAGATGTTGATTTGTTACCTGAAAACCAGCCCCTGGATGGAATGGATTGAACTCATGTTGTTGACAGCTAAAGGTACTCAATTCTGTTGTCTGCTGCTTGCCAGAGATCAGATGTCCACATCATAGAGGATGAGTCACACCCCAAAAGTGAGGTCTCACAAAGGATTCCCATCCCAAATTATATTTTTCCCTGCAGATTCACCTTCATTGAAAATTAAACACCCTAGGTTAACAAAATCCATTTTTTATGTTACTGCTCCCAAACCTCCTCGCTTTCATAAATTTCCTAAATAAAAGATTATTAATATTCTTTGTAATCCATCTTAGTAATAGTTGAAAAAATTAGTCTAACCCAAGTTTCAAAAAGATCCATTGGTCATTGCATTCTTCTCTAAATCCTCAATTTTCATACATTCCTCATTTGTACCATTTTCAAATTTTGCCTCGTCATTTACAGTCATTTTCTTGTTTGCATTTTCTCTCTTCCATGCAACAGAGAAGTTTCTCATTTACAAACTGACACCTGTGGTTTTGAATAGCACTTTTTAATATAAGTTTTATGAATGACATGTGCTACATGATTTTTCAGTGTACCTTTCACAATAATTGACCTCACATAGATTATCAGTTATTCATGGTCCCTTACCTTGAAAGGAGTCCTTAACAGCCAATCACAATTTAAAGACATATTAGTCTGCCTTAAACACATTTATTCACAGTACCTCTCACAAGTTATTGGCCATTTTCTTTTCCAGAATTAAGGATTACTGAAGCTTGTGCAACAAGAACTTTGTTCTTCATAACTCATCCTTTGACTTGCTTATGCACTGAAGCATTATAATTTGCAGATAGTTGCTTCAGAGGAATTATGACTTTACTGGCTGTACAAAGACGAGGACAAAGACAAGTCAAGAGGAAGCAAAACATTTATAATGAGAAGGTAAATCAACTTGCATTTGGTGCAAATACATTGACAGAAAATATCACTAACATTCCCTTATAGCTGTGAACATTAGGTGCTTCCACCAGTCTATTTTCAGTTATGATATGGTATCATACGGTTAAAGAACCCAAGTATTTAATGCCAAATTTCAGAGCTTTAGATAAGTATTAAAAGTTCAAAAAAGTAACACAGAGAAGGGAGTAGACTCATGAGCTCTATCTAGACCTGTGTTGGAGCTGACCTCTAGAAACATATTTTTGGGGATGAAAAATTATTTAGGCCCTCTACTGATGTAGGGGAATTTAGGTGTAACACTGCTGGAAATAAACTGATTGGTCTGTGGTTGTATCTCCGATGGTAAATGAAATGTAAAGAGAAGGATTTTGACCTACTTGGTCAAAAGTTGTGTTAATTCTGCCATCAAAACATTTCTGATAGTTCCCAGCTTAGACAAACAAACAAACAAAACCCAAGGAATTTCAGTGTTTATTGCTGTCTTCAGGGTTTAATACTACGGCAGTTTATTCATTTCATCCCACTTATTCCTGTATGTTTACAGTTCCTTTCTGGTCTTTTAAGTGTGCTCTGAGACCTGGAAAGGAGCAAGAACTGTTAGTTGTTATTGTTACTGTTGAATTTATGCAAGACTGCAACAAGCTTCAGCAGTGATTGGACCAAAGCTTGAGTTACTAAAAGCTCTTTTACGCTACTTCAGTTTATATGAGGTATATACACGCATATATAAACAACAACGCAGAGAGGAATGAACTGAAACCTGAACAGAAACAGCAACTTCTTATGTTATGTATACTTCATATCCTTGGCTGCTTTTGTTTAAATGACCCTCATGTGGTGGGATAAGAAAGAATAATATATGATTAATTTCTATTCTGAAGCCTTGTTTGAAAGGTGCTTTATTTGCATTAGCATTCATAATTACTTAATGACAAATCAGATATGGTTCATTGCTAGTAAGCGTAGAAACATGTTGTCTGAAGGATGTAGTTTAATTAGTATACTCCTAAAAACATGTCCCTCATGACCATTGGATGTAATCATTATTTTATGTATTTAACTGTGAAATTTATGTTTACTCAGCAGGCTAGAGACCATCTTTTTTTTCCAAAGCTGCTTATTGCAATCCATTTAGAATTTAAAGGAACTCACAAAATCTCCCCAACAGAAGGCACTAAATAATAATAATAATAATAATAACTAAAAAAAAATAAAAAAATAAAAAAAACCATCACAACTATTAGTGCAATGAAGCAGATATATATACGTATATATTTTAAAAATATAACCAACATAATATTGCATCCATAAAGCATAGTAGGAGGAATAAATATGTGAGGAAGCTCATTTTAATTCCTCAGTTAATAACTTAGACAGAGGAGATG
Source organism: Coturnix japonica (assembly GCF_054131305.1). NCBI lineage: Eukaryota > Metazoa > Chordata > Aves > Galliformes > Phasianidae > Coturnix > Coturnix japonica. Next base: position 123,833,774 of record NC_140663.1, read on the forward strand.
CACATTCTCCTAGATCAATGAGACAATTTGGGCATTCTTTTATTGTTGATTAGTGAATCTGAAAATGACCTCATTTCAAGGGCATCAGGAGATTTCGTTTTCTCTTTGCTGGTATAACACAAGCGAACACTGCGAACACTTTCCTTTTTTCTTTTTTCTTTTTTTCATACAGAGACTGCTTTAGAATCTGAGACTGCCCTTTCCTTGGCAATACAGAGGACTGTAATAGAAAAATAATAATAATAATAGTGTGGACTGTTTGAGAGCATCTCTGAAAATGTCCCAGTCTCTTCAAAAGTATTTCTATTTTGCCTTAAATCTCCCAAAGGAAAGGGAGTCCTCCTCTGAGCATTTCCAATGGGTTCTATGAAAACAACTGAGGAGTAAAATCTTACTCAGTGTGTTTAAGGGAGTCAGTCATTCTTCCATCTTTAAAAGGCTACAATTAAAAGAGATAACAATTTTTCTTCACTGTTCTGCAGTGCATATTTCTAAAATGTTCATATTTTTAGGACACATACCATAAAATATCTAAACTGATATAGAAACATAAAATCATAGAACCATTAAGGCTGGACAAGATTTCTCAGACCATCTTTTCCAACTGTCAGTCCACCCACACCATGACCACTAACCATGTTCCTCAGCGCTATATCCACACATCCACAGCACCTCCAGGGACAATGACTTCATAACCTCCCTGGGAAGCCTGTTCCATTATGCCTCAACACTCTGTTGGAGAAGTAGTTTTTCCTAATGTCAGCATGAATCTTCCTTGTTGCAACTTGAGCCCACCCATTACCACCCATTCTGTCAGTTATGTGGGAGAAGAGGCTGACCCCCACCTCAATAGAACCTCCTTTCAGGTTGTTGCAGTGAGTGATAAAGCCCCCTGGAGCAACCCCTTCTCTAGACTGAATAATCCCAGCTCCTTCAGCTTCTGCCCATAAGACTTGTTCTCCAGACCCTTCACAGCTTTTAGCTGGACATGCTCCAGAGCTTCCACATCTTTTTTCTAATGAGGGGCCCAAAACTGAACACAGCACTCAAGATGTGACCTCACCAGGGGTGAGTATAGAGGGATGATCACCTTCCTGTTGCACTATTTCTGATATAAACCAGGATGCCATTGGCATTATTGGCCACCTGGATACACTGCTAGCTTAGGTTCTGCCAGCTATCAACTAACACCCCAGATCCTCCGCACAGCCTTCCAGCCAACTGCCCCAAGCCTTCAGCACTGTATGAGATTGTTGAGACCAAAGTGCAAAACCCAGCACCTGGTTTTGTTAAAGCTTATCCCACTGGCCTCAGCCCAGAGATACAGCCTGTCCAAATCCCTCTGTAACACCATCCTACCCTCAGGCAGATCAACACTTCTTCCCAACTTGGTATCATCTGCAAACTTACTGATGGTGCACTCAATATCTCATCCAGGTCATCAATAAAGATATTAAACAGGACCAGCTGCATTCTAAACCTGGGAAATACCATTAGTGACTGCTCCCCAGCCAGATTTAACTCCATTAACCACCACTCTCTGTGCCTGACCATCCAGCCAGTTTTTTACCCAGCAAAGGGTGTACCTCTCCAAGTCATGGTCTATCATCTTCTCCAGGCAAATACTATGGGAGACTGAGTCAAAAGCTTTATACTCCTGATTCTTCCTTGGCTTTATTGTAGGACTGGTGACTTAGAGGTACGTGCTGTACACACTCATCAGGACCGGGCCATTAGGATTTAAAGTGTTTTTCCACAAAACAGGGCTCCATCTTTTTATTACTGCTTTCTGAGGGAAAATCTGATGAGGATGCACTTTCTGCCTGAGCATTGTCCTACACCCTAGTAAAACTGTGTGCCTCCTGACAAGTTATGTGATACGAAAAGAGTGATATGTGATACAAAAATAATGGTATGTGATATGGCTCCTCTCTTTCTGAGACTGTCACTGGGGCTGTGGCAGTTCTTCGTATTATAAAGAGTAGATTATGTTAAGAAATAAGTAATAAGTATGCACATTAATCTTGAGTAGCAATGAAGAAAACTGTCAATTTCTGAAGTGATATTATTGCATAAACATGACAGAATGTGTTTTATTACTTACTTGGTCCATGACAATCTGATTCTGCAAAATTTGCTAGAGGGTGTTGGATGTTTTTTTTTTTTCCTATTCACTATGCAGGACCTGCACCCATCTTGTTTTCTCAGGGGACAGGGATGTTCTCCCAGACTACATTTGTATTTTGGACCAAAACAATTTTTTCTGTGTTTTCCAGTGCAGGCAAAGAAGAAAATACAGTAAATGAGAGCTAACATAAAGGTTCCTTCAGAAGCACATCAGTTTAAAAATGTAAAACACAGTCATAATCCAAAATAAATACAAGCTCATTGCCGTTTTCTTTGCAGTGTTCTGGAAATATCTCCAATTTCTATGTTTTTCCCAATATGTACCTAAAGAGTCATGTGGCAAGATCAGTCATCTTACACAAACCTCCGCAAAGAAAACTCTGTAGGGAATGACGCAGGGACATTATCTGAAGGACATTTCCTGTTATAATGAAAACATAATTTAATATGCAAGAAAGATTTTTCCTTTAAAAACAAAAACAAGAACAACAACAACAACCCAAAAGAACAACCAAAAAAACTTCAGAGACTGCGTAGCTGAAGCAGGTGTGTGTGGATGAAGACTGTAGCTAGGAAAGTACAGAGAGCCTGTTGAAGGGGTGGAGGGCAGGTGGCAGGCTTTGGCAAGATTGTTGGGTGTGGGCTGTTGGAAATCTGTATGGGGAAAAGTCGTGAGGAAGAAAAAAATGTTGCTCACACCAGAGAGAACTTTTTGAAGAAAAAGATCAATACCATGAAAATTCTGAGAAATATTTTGCCATAAAACTTTGTGATTGTATCTCAGTATTTGGTGAATTTTCACATTCATTCATTTCTAGATCGTTCTCTCCTTCTGGGGGTAAAAAAAGAAGAAGAGAAAAAAACAGAGTAAAGGCACATAACCTTGTATCTTCCTTTGTGTTCCCACATGCTTGATTCATCTTTTCTTCATCCTGAAATGGAAGAGTAGAGATCATCCCACACAACAGGAAGTACGTGTTAAAACTAAATTAAGTTTACATGTGATATGAGTTCAACAAGTCCAAAGCTTTAATCAGCTGCTTTGCCATGGAAAATTTTCTGTTGTTAAAACTGCAGGTTGCTAGTGGTGCTATTTAAAGAGAAACAAAACAAAACAAAGCAAAACATTTGGTTATCAAACTTCTCATATGTCACCAATAATGTAATAAATATTTTAAAGTTGACGGTGAAAACTGAAGTAGTACAATAACACAGCTTTATGCCACTCATACATGCATAGCAAGGAAAAGTAAAATGTATGTTTAACCAATAAAAATACTTGTCTCTCAATTAATACTTTGTTACCTGTTCAGAGTTCTGTGATTTTACAGAAGAAAACTCACACAAACAACCTTTCTGAAGCAACAGCTGTATTTGCCACTATACTAAATATGAAATGAGAAACTCCTAAAACAAGTTTCAAAATAGTGAAGGAATTATGCAAATTAGAAAGATTTTATTAATATTACTGGGTATTATATAGAAGCTGTCATAAAGCAGATAATATTTTCATAAGTAAACTATGCTAATATCTTCACTGTTCTTTTTATTTAGCAAAAACACAGAATCCACCTAAATTTAAGGCAATGGAATAGTCTGCTTCATCATAGGTGCTTGTTGTAAGAATTATCTCCCTGAAGGTGCAGAGAGAAGAGATACAGTAGAGACAGTAGAACAAGGAGAGTGAAGCGAAAGAAAGAAGAGAGGAGTGTGAGGAGGGAAAGGAGAGAGAAGAGGGAAGAGAGAAGGAGAAAGAAGAGATAAAGGAGAGAAGAGAGAGAAGAGAGAGTAGTGAAGAGGTAGGAGAGAGGAGATCACTGACTGTCATTCACTGGCCTTACATATTTCACCGTCAGTGAAAGATAAATCACAGCAAGGACATCTTCTGTATGAAACACAAGTGGCTGTTTGTTGCCAGCAGCAGTACTGCCACTGGCATGCAATGCCATGAATATCAGGAAAATAAAGCAATTGCACTTCTTTTACTACTACCATCAGCATCACTACAATCAGCTTATACCTATGCTACAGTAATTCAAAAATACAAAAAATGGCACTGGTCTGGGTTAGGTGAAATATCTATTTAATCTTTTTGACAGTAGCCATTAGCAGGGAAATCACATAAATGCCACTTCTGCTTGTAGACTTTCCAACATACAGCAACTTGTGGCACAGAGATCTCTCAAGTCAGAGACTGTATTAGCAGCTTGTATTCAGTGTCTCAGGTATGGGTATTATACCTGTAAAACACTAAATGTTCTTTCTTCTGCCACCTTGAGCAATCTGTCTATTTATTCATCATGCTACCTGTCCAGTGATACATCCAGTAATACAAAGCTTTACTGAGTTAAATGGAACCAGAATGAAATATAGAATCATATATTGCTGGTTTTGATCAGGGCTGTAAATGGAAGAAAATGATGAGAACACCTGGTTACTGTTACTCAGTTTCTAGCACAGTGAGCAGATCTAACAGGAACAATCTCCGGTTATGGTTGCATTGTTCTTTAGTGGGTAAGAAATGATGTCCCTTTACCAATATGATCTACCTAGTTCCACTGCAAATGTTATTTTTATTAACATAATTGCTTTATCTTCCTTGAAACTTTCCAGGCAGCCCTCAATTACTATTCAATAATAACATGTGGTGGTCAGTTCAACAGGACAATTATATGGTACAAAACCATAAAAAGTATTTCATTTTATCACTTCTGCATTTCTTGCCTTTTCCTTTCACCAAATGCCCTGTGTGTCTTACTGTGGAATAGACTTGTGAGGACTACCCACTGCTTTTCTCTGTATCACTCATCATTACATGTCATTTCTTTTTATTTTTGCTTCACACTAAATAATCTTAATCTTTTCAGTTTCTTTTCATACAAGTACTCTCTGTTCAACTAATATATGCTTTCTGCCCCTTTTTGGACCCCTTTTTTCTTCTACTGTATCTTTCTGAAAAGTGACCTAAGCCCAGTAGAGTATTCAACATGAGGATGTAACCTCCTTTTACAGAATGACATTATAATAATTCCTGTATTAGTCTCCATCCCCTTCTTAATACAGCCTAACATCTGAGAACCTTATCAAAAAGTGAAAAGTGAAGCAATTAAATCTACAATAAGTAAGTCTGAACCTGGCAGTTAGGTCTATAAGAATGATGTTCTCTATGTACAAAAAATAAAACTTACTCTAAATTAAGGGAACAAACAAAAGATGATGCATGGAAAGTGATAAGGGGAACTACTAACAAGAAAATGGCTTCAAGACCTTCATCACAAAATCCAGGAGCTAAATTTTGCTCTCCATTATAACCCCAGTGGATACTATGAACATTAGTAACATACAATTATGTTGCATGAAGACTGCTGAGTCACACTGTAATTAATATCGTCTAGGGTGACCACCGTAATTTTAAATGTTATCATTAAATATATAAATGAAAGTGGAAGGTGTTGAACATTCTGTATTCTATAGTAAGGTTGAATTTGATGTCAGTTTTTTACCTTCCTATAAGCAAGAACCACAGAAAGATTTATTCCTCACAGAAGATTTGCTGAAAAAAATAATTTTGTAAGTTATTTTTAAAGTCTTTTCTGGATTTTCTAAATATTGCCAACTATTTTGGAATGAAAATGGCAGTGATAAATATTGTTATCTTTACAGAAGTAATCTTTTCTTGTATCAATGATTCTAATAAAATAAGAAAAGCATTAAGGCTTTTGTGAAGCTACATCTTCATGAAGTGTTGTCTGCTGACAGGAGTTACTGGAAGACTCATCAAAATAGGTAAGAGAGTCTGTGGGCCCACCTATACTATCTTTACTTTCTATGCTTTATTATGGAGAAAATACCTCTTGCTAATATGAAAACAATGGGTTTCTTTTTCACTTGTAAAATGTTTAAAAACCCATGAAGTACACTGTGAGAATAAAGGGCGCATCACCAGTGCATTATGGTCCTATGATTCTATGATTATATGTTTGTGATTCGATGTTCTAGGTAAAGGTTTCAGCATCTGAAAATAAGAAATGCAAACACCAAAAGACAGAGGTTGTGAGAATGAGAGTTTTTAATAAACGTGCAAGATTTATCATATCCTTTATACTTCATTCAGTAACATTCAAGGTTCTCAGAAAGGCCCACTATCCACGAGTATCTGACTTTTGGTGCTGGCATTAATGGCATTGAAATGGCCAGAAATTACTACTTGATCTTACAAAAGGCTTGTCTGGTCTCTTATGAGATCTCCAGTGTTACAAACATACTGATGACAGTGATATAGCAAAATCACATAAAAGAGATGACTGGTGGAGTAATGTTACCAAAAAGACAGAAGTCATTACTGTTTTCCCAAAAGTAACATGAGGAACATTTATTAATTTTCACTAGTCTTCTACACAGTGTTAGGCTGCCTTTCTGTTTCTCTTCCATTTATTTGTAATTTTTTTGTTTTTCTCATGTGGACTTGAATTTTGCACTGTATAGGTAGAGGTTGTTGCTGTGTTGTAATGAGTAACTGGTTTCTCAGGTGCTGGGAACTTTGCTTCTCCATACATAGTTCATACATACCTCAGCCAGCACACAGAAATACTTAAAGTCAGTTTGAATTGTGCTACGGACATTCTCTGACTTCTTGTTAGCCCTAAACTTCATCCTCTCTGTACATGCAAGAGGAAAATGTTCCTTACTACAAAAACAAAACAGTTAATTTACTATTGGCTGAAAAACAGCACTGCACAACAGATGAAGTATGCAGTGAACACTGTATCCATTAGAAATATGGAGGTTATTTTTTACTAGTAGACCAAATACAATTTTCCAAGAGGAATTTTGGCATTTGCCTAACTTTTCCGAATATTGAGAAGTTCCCGTAGGGTTCATAGTCTTCTTTCCTATTATTTTCCTTCAGATGGAAGACATCTGGCCAGACTAATGATTAAACTTATTTACCAGATGTAGACAAAATAAGAGCTTTATGCAAGCAAAGTCCTTAGATATACACACAGCTTAAACATTACTATTACTATTTAAAGTAAGACTTTTCACATATAGTTACAATGAAAGGCTGGAGTTCTGAACTGTAGAAAAGTCTGCTCCTTCCTTTTTCATTCACATGAAAAAGAAATATTATACACAATATATTACTTTGTACCATTAAAAGAAAGTACAAATACAAAATGGTTTATGTTTATTTTGCATGAAAAGGATTCCTTAGCTTCAAATGCAAGAATAGGCCTTACAGCCTTTGAATAAAACTACTGACATTTTGGATTGGTAGCTCTTTAAACTAATGATACATTTAAATAAATAGCTAAATTGCAATTGAATTTCACATTACATCTACATTAATAATATCACATGAATTAGTCATGATTAATGCTATAAAGAATATAAAATGAATTAATAATGATTGGCCACTTACTGCAAAATGGGCAACACTTTATAATAAGTGGGAAATCATTCTTACTTCCTTTGGAATTTCTTGCAATAATTTTAATAATGATAAATTCTTTTGGTATTCAGGTGCATATAATACAAGATTCTATAGGAATTCGATAGTAATGTGACATAATCTTACTGAAATTCATCTGAAGATCTCCATTAGATTTGGGGACAGATGCAGACTGACTTAGTGCACTTCAGGGTTTGTTTAACTGGTATAATATAGCTGACATAGGATGTCCCATGTAATCCTGGATACTGATGTAGAACTGGAGCAGATGGGTGAAGAGTTTAGGCATGTAAATGAGTCAGGCACAGTTAGTGCAAACATGACTGATCAGGTTCGTTCATGTTAAGCACCTTTTCCTACATCTTCCAAGACATCAAGTTTCAGATTAAAATTTACCTATCTGCAGTCTTTCCTCTCCTTTCCTCTTCTCTCCCCTTCCCTCCCCTCCCCTTTTGCCTATATTTAAAAGGATTATCATGGGATTTTATTAGAGTTGTCCTCGTTAGATCAATTCTGTCTCTAAAAATCAATCAGCAAATTGGTTTTAGATCTAACATTAGGAAGTAAAAAATGCTTTGATTAATTGAGTAAAATACACTGTTAAATACAAGGCTATTTTTAAGATTTATTTTAATTCCATGTGTATTTTGCTTGTTTTTAGCAAGGATTTCATGATTAAATAGTAAGAGAAAAAAAAAAAGATGGTTTAATAAAACTGAGTAGCTTGCGTGAAATGTAAAAAAAAAAAAAAAAAAGTATTTTGAAAAGTACATTTTTTTCTGGGTCTAAAAAAAGAGGCGTTTTAAAAATTTTTTTTTAGTTCATCATCTGAATAGTGTTGAACATCATCTCCACAGTGATGCTTCCCCAAATGTTGTATCAGAGAAAATACCTCTTACCTCATGGGAGACATTATCGTTAGTGCTGTAATTTCTGAGTTTGGCCTTATGCTGTTAATTAACCCTGTTCTCATCACAGATTCTATTCTGCTCAATGGCAATTTTAAATGCACTTCTTGAGCAGTTCTATAACTCTTCTTGCTGGAATGATTTCCTACCATTTTGGCTTTGCACAGCCAGTGAAAACTGCCTTGAGATAGTCTTACTGGTCTGAAGTCAAACATCCTTTAAGCCTCAGAAGGAGACTTCACTGGCTCTGATGCTCTTTCTTTTACTTTGATCAGTCAGATGAGACCACAAAAAAATTACAATCCTTATTTTGCTACTCATGGACTTCATCCAAACATCTATAACATTTTTTATTATTTTTTTTTTCCTTCTGAGTGCAGCAATGAAAATCATTACAGAAGGAAGGTGGACCTAAAGTGGTGCCTCAGATTTAATAGTAGATGAGATGGAGACTTCTGAGACTTTCTTTACCAGTAAATCTATAATTTCCTTAGAGGAATTTTGATTTCTGTTTTTCCAAAGGGACTAATTGCATACCAACTCTGTCATGATGTCTTGGAGTTGAAGGTTTAATATGTTTTGAAGGTAAGTCAATAATTTGTTCTTAAAATCATTCAGAACTAAAAAGGAGAGGAAGGGAGGTAAAAGGGAAAAGAAAGAAAAGAGGAGAAAGTGAAAAAGAAACAAAAGGGGGAGGAGAAAGGGAAGGGGAAGGAGTAGCAAGGAACTCAGTACACGCTGTTCTCTTTTGATGCTGGTATTATAACTTGAAATCAAGATTCAAGGACTATTCCCTTAGAAAAAAAATAATATCAAGAAAATTATTGGTTAAATACAAGAGATCTGCAAGACAACGTACAATCATTCCACTAGAATGCAAGCTGCATAAACAGTTAAGAAAATTTTATCATTAAATAGAAATGTTTCCAAACTCTGCATTAACCTCTCTGTAGATAATAAAATGCAAGTACTGCTTTCTTGCTTATTTTAATTAACTAATTTATTTATTCTAACTGAAGCTAAAACTCTGAGGAAAAATTGATCAGTACAATAAAGTCTACGCATTTTTTTTCTACATTTTATGCATACAATAATAACCATTTAATATGAATAGAACTGACATTATTAGTTCTTACAGAAATGACATTTCCTAAAGGTAGATTATTTTTAAACAGATAAATAAAAATGTGTGCACCTGCATGCTCAAAAGGCCACCTCAAGTTATCAACATGTAGAACAGCACCTGCAAACACATCTATTCAAAACAATACTCTGCACTCACTTAAAATCCAAGAGTTTAATACCTGTAATGTATTTAATTTTGTATTTTAGCTGTTTTACCCACTTTCCATATAATTTTCTTCCTAAAGTGAATTGCTGTTATACTATCTATACAGATCACAGCTAAATCCTGATTGTATGTATTTGCTTAGGCTGATGCAGTTCCACAAGGATGAATCAGTTTTGTTGAAAAGTTGAAGTGCAAAGACATTTTCTACCAAAAAAAGAAACTGAGGCATCTATGAGATACAGATAGCTACACATTCAGAAATTTAGATGACTTTTCTAAATTAGGTTAAAGTCTTATGCTCATAATGAAACATTTTCTACCTTTTCCTTACATTGATGAAGTTTTGCTAGCTTTTGTGATAATGTCAGGTACCGCTTGGAGCTTTTTTGTAGCTAAAGATGAGAAACTTGTGCAAAACATCTATTTTAGATGTTAATTGTAAGATTAAAAATATAACTTAGGCAACTATAAAACCATTTAAGGGAACCTTTTTTTTTTTTTCTTTTTTTTTTTCCCCTTATTCAAAACACTATAGCAGGATAAAATATATAACTCTGCTGTATGCACATATTCTGTTTTAATAGAAATAATATCTGTTTTCAGGAATTTTGAGAAGCTATTTTTTATTTATCACTAGAGAATGCTTCAGTATTTCTCAGACCCAAAGGACTAGTTTGTTGAATATAATAAGCTAACATTTGTTTCTCTACAATACTAGCTAGGATGAAAGGAATAAAAATAAATAAACCAAAAAAAAAAAAAAAAAGAATCAAAACATCAGCATTCTTAAACACACCTATCAAACACACACACATACATATATGTATGTAAAATTGAAAAAAATAAATTGAAAGTAAAACATTTAAAAAATTAACGTAATTTAGTCCACTAAAGTCAGCTAATTACAGTTGGACAACAAACATAAATATGAATATACAGAGATTACCATTTCAGTATTTGGACTTCTCACTATATAGTGTGAGTATACAGCATGTCCAGTACAATGTCTGTGTATAATATTTTAACGTAACAATACAAAACAAAACTCACATAAAATCAACATCACATTGGTTTTAACTGTAAGAAAGTGTCTTGGTATTTGAAGAATGTTTCAATTCTAATGATAAAAGAGGATAAAAGATTAAACTTTAACTTTATCTAAAATTTAGATAACCACAGTCTCTTGAGAAGTATTAAAATGCATTTATATTTTGTGTGTACTTACGTAGTGTATGTTTTGCTAAGGAGATGTACTGCTGTGTTTGCTTTGCTTTGATTGTTAAATTCAATTAAAAAAAAAAAGTATTTATTTTGTTTTGTTTTTGTTGAGCATCACAGAAAAGTTCTTCCTCTCACCCCAACTTCTTCAGAATCCAACTGAAGGCTGGAAAGTGAAAATTTGTTCTTCTGCATAACTTAAGTAAGAAAAAAAAGGGTTCTGCTTCAATGGAATTTAAGTGACCTGGTGGGGCAGAGGAATAATTTAGCATGCAGATTTTAGAAAGGAAGTTCTTAAAGAGAATATACCCAGAAACTCTAAAAATGTTAATATAAAGTTCTTCACTCTAAATCACTGGTGACATTTGAGGGCAAAACCTTTTGCATTTTGATCCACCAAGGTCAGGAAAGGCAGACTCTGTGCCACATATCTTCTCTGTTTCTAGAAAGAGAGTGTAAGAAATTGTAATGCTTTTACAGGTATATCTTTCTTCATCCATACTGCATTTCTTAAGAGAAAAAGATTCTTTACTGATAATTCACTTCGTCTATCTCTGTGAAACCAACCAATATCTCATTATTGTCCTATAGTCTGAAAAACCTTCCAGTCTGTATGCTTTTATATTTAGCACTTAACGTGTTTCAGGCCATTCGTTAAGAGAAGTATCTCTATTACTTTGACAAAAAGGTGATAACCTTGCCTTATTCTGGCCCAGTTATTTATTAATGACTCCCAGATACCATTTTCCAGTTCTATGCACCGCAGTATTTTAATTTGATGATACAAATTGGATAATACAAATGTCTTTGAACCATGCTTATGATTCCCAGTGATAGGAATGACCAGGACTACAATACTTTGTTACATTGCCCCAGTCAGTGTGCTTCATCTGGTAGCACTTTTGTAGGCTTTACAGGCATTTGGGATGCCTCGCTAAAGCTACATTTCTTGTTGAACTGATTGTATTGTCATGGAATCACTTAATCCCTTTCTACAGCATACCTACACATCGACTTACTCCACCACAGAGCCTTAAGTGATCTAAGTTGCCACAGCCTGGTGGTATCCAAGAACCTGTGTGCCAATATTCTGTCAAAACATTTGCAGCAGCCTGCGTTCAGTGAAGCTGGGAAAAGAGGATAGGTATCTGCAAGAGGATAGGTTTTTTCAGTTTCAAGACACTTCCACTCAGTGTTGTGTAACTCTACTTGGTACCTCTGATTTGTGGATACCAGAACATCACCCTTGATACTGCTGCTATATTTTTACACTGCTTCATACTGAAAGAGAAATCTCAGCTGCGTTGTGGCTGTGTACAGGTTACCTATTCTCATTAGTTGTTCCTTCAAGATGGCAAGAACCTGTAAGAGATGTCATTTAATCATCTAGGATCTTGCTCGTCACTGCAGATGTTTCTTATGGTCCAGAAAAGCATATGTATGATGTTAAGCTCCAGAGGAATATGACAGTCTTACTCAATCATTAAAGCTTCACTTCATCACTTCATCTTTAGGACGCAGTGGTCACGTATGACTTCAGTCTCCAGTACAGCCAGTGCTTTGTCGCTGGGTTTAAGAGCCTTAAGCAGTACGGGTGCCTGTCTGATGTGGGACATATTATTAAATAATCTTCATGGGAAGAAGAACCAACAGAAACACTGTATCAGAGTTGTATATGCAGTTTTGACTTTCACTACCACTGAAAAACATACAGGATGGCAAGCTTACTGAAATGAACTGCTGGTCTTCTCCTGTTGTGCAGTTCATCCTCTGGTGTATGTTCAGTTTAATATTTTCAAGCACAGTTTCACAGGGGTTCAAAGGTGATATGGTATTTTCTATGTAAAAACACATGTGGAAAATAAAATGTAGGCATAGCCCACTTTTGGATAGGGAAGAACTCCTTACCATTTTCCACTTCCTGAAATTGACCAGTCAAAATAGTTATCTGACAGGTAACCAGGTTTCATTGAATCTGGAAAGCTGAATAAAATTTTGAGCCAGAAAACTCTAACAATAAAGTTGTGGGTTTTTTTTTTAATTTATTTTTGCTTTAAAAAACAGCATCTTGATATTCAGCCTTGAAAACGATGTGTATTAAAGTTAAATGTCAAAATGAATTATATAAACCATTAAATCTGAAGAAGATGCAAATTTTGATAATGATATTTCTTTTGTTGTACCTATATGGTGATTTCTTGGGGCAGGAGTAACTTGCCCATACTATTGTCATGTTCCTGTTGTTGTTGTATGTATAAAACTACAAAAATTTTATCATTAAAAAAAAAAATTAAGATAGAAAAGAATTTCTCATTAAGTTCTCATTTTATATTGTTGTATTTTTTGTGGTAGTGTGAAGAAAAATCAATTTATACTTTCTTTTCAGTGTGGGCTTGTTCTATCTTTTTTTCTTTAATTGTTTAAATCAGAGTGTTTCAAGAATGCTGCAGAAACTCTTGGCGAGAATCTTACTGCCCACAATGCATTAAGAAGTTAATGGCTTCTTATTAAAAAAGCTTCTTACAACAGATCAATTAGGATTGATAATAAAGGCTCACATCTTTTATAAAGCTTCCTTATATACTGTTTCTATGTTGCTGCTCCACACTGACTTTACTCAGATTCACATAAATCTGTTTAACCTAGAAATATTGTAAGAGGAAGTGACAAGGAAGTTCTTGATTTTCACAGCAACATTTATGTACAAAGATGGTAAGTTTATGTTCTTGTGGGACAGTGTAAATCACTATTAGCAAATTCTTGGATTGAAAAATTCCAGAATATGCCAGGTTGACACAAGATAGAAACAAGATAAAATATTAATAATTTTATGAATGCGTGCTCTGCAGCTCTTTATAATGGTCTTTCACTACAAATTTAGATACCAAAATGAGCTGTCTAAATGTAACTTCCGTATCAGACCTAGATGTCTATATTCCTATTACATCACATGCTTTAAAACAGTTTAACTTAGTGGTGCACAAATGCACATCTAGTACTGCTGCTTTTCAACTACTCAGTCTGTGCATGAGTGAAAACAGTTTTTTTCTAATGTAACAGTTAATTTTAGAAAGTGCTTAAACTGGCATCTTTTGAAATTCACGTTCATTTCAAAGTGTCAATGGTGTACAGGCTGGTTTGGCCGGGTTCCGTGACTGGTGGGGCAGAGGGCTTTCTCAAAATCTGTGCCTCTGGAAAATGCAAACAGAGGACCCCAAAATAATTAAAAACAGCAGCAATGATCCGAGGAGAAACAAACTAATTTACTAAATATGGTATTGGAATACAATATAATTAGAATTGAAGCTAATCAATCAAATAATATGAGAGAGTACCTGAAAGCTGTAGGCCTTACAGCAGTACTGAAGTGATGCGTGCAGTCAGGATGGGCAGCAGAGAGGAGAGGTGAAGGAGAAAAGCATGAAGAACTGAAAAGCCTGATCAGGTGACCTTGCCAGGAGTTATATCTCCTCTCTGATAGCAAAGCCGCCTGGGGAATGTAGTTCTTCTCTACAGGACAGGTACCTGGTGTACTACATGATGTTATGATGTGGAATACCAGTAACAAATAATCATAAAACTATGACACAAAGAAGCGTATGTTTAGTCACACAAATATTTTTCTTGCAATGTCTAGTACAATCTGTGTTTTAAATTCAAATTTTAAATTTACATTCCTAATAATCTGTTATGTCAATAGTGAAGATTTAAGAGAGGACACATGTAAAAATGTAAATAGAATTATTTTTTCAAATAAGTGGTCAGTGAATCTCTGTTGTTGAATTTTAACAGCCAAAACACTTAGATAATTTGAAACATCTGTGAACTAGAGAGAAGCAATGATGTCACATCTCTGCCTATTCTACAGCAATAAAAAAAAAAAAAAATAATAAAATAAAATAAAACCAACTATCTTTTGACAGCCAATTGACATCAATGGAAAAGAGGATAGGATAGGGAGCTCAGCTGAAAAATGCAACCTGAAGACATTTATTTTCTCTCCCACTGGTGTACTTTTATATGAACTCTGCCTCACTTATATTTATTCATCTCTTTGGGCCATTGAAATTGAATATTGAATACCCAAGTCAGGTCTCTCTGTGCACCAAGAAGGTCAGACAACTTGATTACACCAGCTATAATCAAAGAGTTCTCATTTTTTTCGTATCTGCTCACCATTTCTGCAAGACCTGAACTTTGCCAGAAACAGCAAAATGGATGAACGAATCTTTGGAAAAGAATAGTAAAGCACTGCAAATATGCAGCACCTGAGGAAGAAAGTGATCTCTGGCACTTTAAAATAAGTATTAAAAAGATTAACATGTGTATGAATATGTCCATCAACTTGAAAATAAATGCATTTTTTTTCCCTATGGAGAAACACAGTGAGAAAACTAGTGTGGAGGCAGGTCATCATCTGTGAAACAGTCAAAGCTGATACTAGGGAAAGCTTAGCTTTCTTGGTTTTCATTCAGCTGCACTCATCTGTAAAAGAGCTATTAAAAACATCCATTAGCTGTAAATTTAGAATACTTCAGACAGTGATCCCTAAACCTGCACTGATATCTTTCCAACAGCCTCCTAATCTCTGAAAATTCTTGGCAAGAGCTACACTGAATCAGCCCATAATCAATCCCAACTTTCATTATTCAAGTTAACATAGACACACTACCTGCAACCACCTTGGAAAAAAGAATACAGATCTCTCTCTCGAAAGAGTTACTCACAAGCAGAATTTGATTTCATGAATGAAGCTTCTTCTCTTATCTGTGTCATCTCAAATTAATGATGCAAAAATAGTACAGTGAAAATCAGTGCAGAAAATCAGAAAACATCTCTGTGTTTTCTGTCTCAATTCAGAAATGCAAAGTCAGGAATTACTGTCAGAATAGTTTGTCTGCACTCTGGAATTTGCTGTACAAACAAGCAAACAGCAATAAAACAAACCAACACGATTAAGTATAAATTAAGTATATCACTTTCACTAAAGGTAATGGGTGTAAAGCAAATGCTACAAAGACACAGCAGCAACTTCTAGATTGCTAATGATTCAGCCAAGCCTAGGACATAGCCAGATGCCTGACTTCCTTTTGGAACTTAAAAAGTTTGAGTGTGGAGCATTCGGTTGATTCAAATATTGAGAAATCTACTATTAGAATCTTTTGTGATTTGTTTCCTGATTATTTCAAAGTCTTATTACAATTTCATAATATTCAGTGGACTATGAAAGGTGATGATGATAAACTGAATAGGTAAATATTTTACCATCAGCTATACGTTAGTGAGAGAGAGGTACTAAGGAGTATTAAGATTAATTTAGAGTCATTTTAAAGCATACCAGTTGTCTGTATTCCCCTACTTCTTCCCCTGTTTTGTTTTGTTTTGTTTTGTTTTTTAATTATAAGTTTATCCCTACACACACTGCCACCTTTGCTACCATCTTTTGCATGTGAGGCCTACGTTCAAGAGCACTATGTCTATCCAGTCTATCACTGTGTCAGTGCAGATGCATTGTCTATAATTCCTGCATTTTATTCACTTTTCAGTGTTTTCTGAATTAGGAGGACTCCTAGACTATCATTGAATACATATACCTACAACTTTCCATTAATTTAACAGGAAATACAGACGTTTGCTTTAAAGTTAGTTGAGCATTGGGAGGTTGAGGCAGTTTCAAAAGATTTCTGGAGATCTGCTTAAATTAGGTGCAAACACTGACTTAGCTTAATCTATTTATAATATTTATTATAATATGTATAGCCTTTCTTACAGGGTATGCTTCCTAAGCTCTAGCTATCTATAGTATAACACAAAACTGGGAGATGGAGGACATTTTTTGTTTGTTTTTCACTCAGTCACTTTGGAAAGACAGAAACAGAAATGTGTATTTATATTTGAAAATAATTTTGGACTTCAATCTGTACAGACTTTTTCATTGCATCACAAAACTAAGAACCTTTGTTGGTGTCCTCCAAGCTAAATTTACAGAGCCAAGTACAAGAAATTCATGTGGAGCTATAAATATTAATCTGAATTACACACCAAGGATGTCTGCTAACACAGATTCAACAAACTAATCTGGATTTATTGCTTGTTTTTGTAGTCAACTGTAATAATGTAATTACTTATATTCTAAGTAAGAAGATATGTAATAATTCAAAATAATACATGTACTATCTCCCAAGTGCTGCCAAGTGGCCATTAATAAGTGTTACCTCATGGATAGGATGAAATGGAGTTTTGTTGTTGTCACACAATTTATGCGTTCACTTTTATTTTAGTTTTTCTCTTTTAAAATAATGATTTCAAATAAAAAGAATGGACATACTCGATTAAGTTTAAGGCTATAGAAACACATGTGGATACAAACAAACTCTACTGGGATGTTTTCTTTTTCTGGAATTCACCATATTCCACAGTGTAATCATAGCCTTATAGTTAAAACTGCTCAAAATGTGAATAGCTGCAGAATATCATACTATGTCATCATTTAAGTGCAATAAGATTCCTGGTTTCTATTTAAAATTGTTAATTTGGCTTGAAGTTCCCCATCATTCAAGCTTATTAGAGGCAGAGGATCCCTATATTTCTTAAACACTATGAACACAGGTACCAAATCAGTTAATTTTCATTTGAAATCTAAACATGGAGAATGCTTTACAGAAATGTTTCATTAGACCCAGATCAAAGATAGAAAGTTTTATACTCTTCTTTCAAGCCTGTTTAAATAAGTTTAAAGTCCAACAAACATGACAACAATAAAAACAAGAGAATAATAACAGCAGCATCAAATTTACCAGAGACATAGGAGAACATGGGGATGACTGAATAATCATTGCTAGACATTGCCTGACTATGTCTGAAACAAATGAATTTCAAAAATAGAAAGAAAAATCCTTCGGAACACACATGGTGAAATTCAGAAGGGGATGGCATTTCTTGTATGCACATGATTATATGTTACTTTGGGTTTTCTTTTTACATTTTTCTTTCTTTCCCCCCTCGTCCCCCCCCCACACAACCTGCCTTATGTTTCATGGAACCAAACGTGGGTGCATGAGGAATCTAGCAATGACATCTGACAGCTTCAAAATATCTCACGGGCTTCAAAAGCAGACAAAAATCATATGTGAAGGAACAAACAGTTGAATGAAGGAGCTAATTGTTTGAAATCCAAATTTATTACAACCATGTATTGTATGCTCAGTTGTGTGCCTGATTTATGGGTATCGTTACCATGAAACAAGTGATAGTGTGCTTTTTCATGAAATCATTTTTTATCTCTGTAGCCCAGTAAGATTTGGAAACATCTCATGATCTCCCATTATGTACGAAATTGTAGTTTATATACATAAATTTGACATATCGTGTCCTAATTATTTTCAAGCTCACATGCATAACTGGAAAATTAGATAATATGTATCCTTTTTATGTGTCATATGCACAAAAACGAGTAAAACTCATCCATGTGTAGTCTATTTTTGTTTAAAACTTACCTCAATTCTGTCTCAATAAAGGACAAAAATTCTCAATATAGTTTTTACTATTAACATCCCTGACTAGAATGGAGAAAGGTTTAACTTCAGAAAGCAGATATCCTGTTTTCCTTTCTCTCGATGTGCTGTATCAGGTGATAACCATCTCCTGCATAAGTCTGTTTCTCCAGGATATATGGTACCCAGAGGACGTAAAATCTCTAAAGTCTCAGCTTCAGCTGGTCTACACTGGCGCAGTCCCAGTGCAGTCAAAGGAACTATGGCAAATAAATTTTGTCTGGTGTGACTGCATCTGGGTTAAAAAGCAAGAAAATTTCTAAAATATTACACTACTGTGTATGTAAATTTGTCCAGTAGTTACAATATAATTATTTCAGGTCTTATTAAAATAGCATTAATTTATTTTACTCTTATGTATGTATTTATTTATTTATTTATTTCCCCCCCTATGTTTTCAGGCTCTGACAACCTCCATGTGTTCTTGTCAAAATATAGGGTACAGATATGCTACGGCTTTTACTGCAGCGATCAGTGTGACAGTACAGACTGATAGATGCTCTGGAACTTTACAAGATTCCCGCATCAGTATCAGTATTTATTTCATTTTTATCTTTGATTTTTAACTGATACTATATTATCCCTTTCTCCTTTTGTCTGTTTCCTTGTTTCTTTCATTTTCACAGCCAAATTGCCAGTTGCTCCATGACCGCCACAACCTACTAATTGACATTAACCTGAGATTCTCCCTGATGTTTGTCATATTAAGAATGTTCAGATTGTAATTGCCCTAAGTTTAATAAGGGATACTAAGGTGGAAAGAAGCAAGTAGAGGCTACATAAATTTTCTTGGACCGATAGATGTAAAAAATCTTTATCTTTCATTGAAGGCATGCCTTGAATCTCTACACATCATCAGATTGCTTTATGAACTATTCTGAAAGCAACTACCAGGTAAGTTCAGCATACACTCACTCACTCACTCACTCACTCACTCACTCACTCACTCACTCACTCACACACTCACTCACTCATTCACTCACGCACTCATTTTTAACAGTTATGCAGTATGCTGCAAGAAAATATTTATTATAGGAAACTGTGTGAACAATGCCTGAGATGAAAACGACCAATAAAGCGGATCATACAGAGAGACTAAAAAAAACAAAATGCACAGGAGACAATCAGGTTGTTAATTACAGAAATGAAAATAAAATGAGCATTATGCATTTACACTCACTTGAGGGAAGTTCTTAAGGATATGCAGAAATTCATCCATATTAAGGAGCACATTTGAATTCCTGACTTCAATGGAGTCTAAGCTCAGGTTTCACTACAGGGTTAACCCAGACAGAAGCCACAGACTCTCTTCTGTCCCCATAATGCACAGCTGTCCCTGGGACAAATTCCTACCAGGCCAAACTAACACCAGAGCAAAGCTATTCTGGTCTTTGTAATGTTTGTCTCACTGCAGCAGACAGCGAGACCTGGGGCATGTATTGGTCCTGAATTCACGAATTCTACGATGATGAAGGACTGAAGTGTCTGTATTACCGGAGGCTGCATGAAACCAGGGAGGAAGAATCTTTGCATTACAATTCTGAGGTCTGCTGACTGCATGAAAAGGGCTGATACACAAAAACATGGGACTAAAAATTGCTGAAGGTCATCAATATTGAAAATTGTACAGCCCTTGGAAAGAATATGTTGAAATTGCATTCCTGTTCTAAGAAAAGCAAGGTTCAACCACTTGGCTAATGGTTTTATTTACAAACAAACACTGTAATAAGCTGTATGATGTGATGAATGAAAGAAAAGCAAATGTAGAGTTTCCAGAAGAAACCTGAAACAGAAAGGATGGGAGTATTCAGGGGGAGCAAGTCGGGTTTGAGGAAGAGAGACCAGAAATTAGAAAAATATGTTTCATCTTTACACAGCTCACTGCTTATAATGCTGAAATTGTACTCAGAGCTTGGATCTCCAAACTCAAAAGTGTGCTAGATGCCAAGAAAGGGGTGATGGAGTGCCTGGAGGCTCCCTCCTGTCTGCATTGCAGTGGTTTGCAAGTCCAGTCGGCACACAGCAAAGCTGTTGAAATAAAAGTTGCTCTTGTCTGCCAGAGATGGAAAGGAACCAGGTGGGAAGAAAGATAGGGAAGAAAACTAATGCTTAGAAAACCCCCAAATGTGAAGTCAGTTGCGATTTTCTCTTTCTGATGTACAACAAGAACTAAAAATAGCTGTTTATTCTAAAGATTCTATGGATATGCCCCCAAATTATGTGAAACGCTGAGAGGTGCCTGCACCACTTACATTGACCATAGGTGTAAACTGAGGGACATAATACTGATCAACACTGCAAGTGCTGAGTAGTAGGACATCAGTTCTGTCATGCAACATGGGCACTGGAGAAAAATTTGAAGCACCAAGTGACTATTTCATACAGAGGCTGCAACTGAATGGCACAGAAAACTTTCTTTGCAAGTATGAAAATGCTGAAGGAAAATATTCAGTTTGAGCAAGAGCTGAAAACAGGTCCTGAGGACTGATAAGCTACAGACTCTTAAAATGAAGAAATGGAAGCACATATGGAAAAGTACAGCTGTATAATGTGCTATGATTAATTTGTTGATAAATTGATCAGCACCGTTCAACTCAAATCACAAGAAATTGTCCTCTGTATCTCTGAAGTGGACAAAGAGATGTATTAGATAGGAATCTAAAGCTTCTCATACACTTCTATCATCACAGTTGTACTATTATGTGCCTAAAATGCATCTGAAATGGTTGAAAGGAGAAAAACAAACAAACAAACAAACAAACAAACAAAAATGCCAAGCTAAATCAAACCAAGCCAAAGTTTTTTTAAAAATTCTTTTCCACATTTTATTTCTCCTGTGAATATCCTGAATACATCAATATCCCGTATAAGTCCTACAGGTTTCCTTTCTTCGGATTATGTGACATTTGGATTTAAGTGAATGGATGGCTTGCTTACATCTTCTTGTCTATCTTCCCATGTCCATCCACTTTATTTCGTGAAAAAAACCTACACACACAAAAAATAACACAGCACAGAGATTGTGTTCCAGAATGTTAGAGCAGGATGTCTTGAACAGTCACATGATTTTATTCTTCCCAATGGGAAAATATATTCTTTTAAAAATATTTATTATAAGTTTCAAAATGACTTTAGAGATTCTGCAAAGATACAGAATTAATCAGTTTTGAGTTTCTTGTTCATTAGTCAGATTTGAAAACCTGGTACTGTAACAAACCAGGCAGCAGCAGTTAACTATTCTAGTAGTCTTGGCTGTCAGTTGTTGTGTAGAATGGAGATGCAATTAATAAAGAGTCTGGCTTTAGGAGCACAGATATCCATCTCTTGTGGAAGGATAGAAGTCACATCCAGTGACTTATATGTACTATAGAATCACCAGGACACAAGCAGAAGGATTGGTTCTGCTGGGATCACAGATGTTTTTACTGGAATAGCATTTTAAAATTGTGGCCCAGCATGAGAGGTATCCTACCAAATTTCCCAACCTCTGCCCAAAGCTCCACAAGAGAAGGTCCAGGACTTACAGGATGCATTATTTGTTGCTGGCTCAGATATTTGAAATGAAAACATATTTCTCTGCTGAAGTGCAGGGCAGATTTTTTTTTCCTTCTTGCTTACACATAGGCTTTTCACCTAAGCTCTGGCAATTTTCCAATTAATTTCCATCCTGAATTCCTCCTCTGAAATTTGGAAATGCAAAACCTGTAAAAGGGTCCTCGAAGGGGACCCAGACTGATGTTTTCTTCATCCTTCATTCTCCACATCCAGAACTGCTGGACTTATTCCGAGAGACCATGGCACAAGAACATGTTCCCCAGTCTCAGTAATTTAGCTTCATATGCTTCAACAGCATATCAGTGTGGCAGTCCTTCCATGACCAGCAGTGGGACACACGTTTAAGGTTGGTCATTTAGAGAGATAGGATGGGGTAATGTTCAGTACTCTTTTAGAAGAGGACAAACAGATAGAGCTGCAGCTTTTCCCAGAGGTGTTTTTGACTAGCACAATCATCAAAGAACAGATCTGGTAGCTCTCCTACTCAACACACCACTACACATCAGTCTAAATCACAAAGGCAGGCTCAAAAATTGTCTGGCAAATAAACTACAAAGTGAATTGCAGCTACAGGAAATGGGAATATTTTCAAATCATTCCAAAATATTTCATTGACAAATATAAAGGGAGACATATATGGCTCTTGTAACCATGTGTTAATGATGGAGTACAACATCAAGAATTTTAATTTTACTGGCATTACAGTTGTCAAAATAATTGCATTAATTAATTTAAAATTATTCATTGGAGAATGGCTCAGGCTGTATCTCTGTTGCTCAAAATATTTTATTGTGTAATCACTGCACTTTTTTGATGAATAATTTCTTTAATGTTATGCTATATATACATACTGAGAAACTAAGTGATCTTTGTTTTTATACTGTACTGTGTTTTGCATATAAAGTACATAATACATATTCTCTTCATAGCTCCTGCCTCCAGAAAGCAAGGAATGGAGAGACCCAGTGTTCTCTAGCATCTGTGAATTTTATTTTAGCTCAGTCAAGGTGCTAAACTCTTTTTGTTTCTCAAGATATCTACCTCTAAAATAACTATGGCAATCTTAGTCATGTGGTTAGTTTAGATTCCTGAAATGAAGGATGATACAGTGCATAGGTATGCCAGTCCCAACCCTCTTTCTCTGCTTCTGCTCTCTTCCCATTATACTGCCAGGAATAAGTTGAAATTATTTCTTGAAGGGGAATAATCCTTCCTGGGCTGCTTAAATTAACTTTATGCAGAAAATGGCCATGCTACACTGTAGCTAGGCCAATAATGTCTTGACAGAAAAGATGATGAAGCATTCCCTTTTCTCTGATGGCATCTTTATTTGTACACTAATCTGCTGTGTCTGCCTGCCTGCTTTACTTACACCAAATGGCACATGCGCTTTCACTGAGCTTCCTCAGAAAATGTACTGGCTTGTTCTCTTCAAAACACGCCATTCATTGATTTGTGTATCCAAGGGACAAACAAATGAATGATGTTGGCAATGGTTTTGCCTTCTGGTAAACTTAAGACTATTGGGAAACTGTCATGAAAAAGGCCAGACATCAGGAAACGAGATTCTGTTACCACTCTAAAGAGAAGCAACCAGCACAACTGCAGTATCTGAAGGCATTTGAGGACGAGGTCATGGAGTTTCCTAAGCACAGTTCTGACACACAGACTTTTCTGCTGAAGTTACTTCCTCTGATTAAAATAGGGGACCATTAGTAGTACTGTGTTCAAGACTGTGCTGTACAGTATGCAGAGTATTAGCTACAGAGCAGGGCATTGGGTATTGCACAGACATACAGACACAAGGAAGAATAAATTTGTGGGAGGGAAATCACATATGACTTGAAATTATTTGTAAGTAATGGGACTGATGGTGCTGTGATGCAAATAGTGTTGCCATGAGAATTTCAGTGGAGCTGGCTGACATATTCTCTGAGGATTTAATCTCTTGGTTATCAAAATATTCATGCTGGAATGGCAGTACTAAACTAACCTTGGATAGCTACAAAATGTGCATTAACAAAGCAGTCCATAGAAAAGTTAGAAAGCAAAGTAGTGAGGCAGTTTTCAGCAGCACACATGATGTATCTTGTTTGAGTATGGGAGCAATAACTAATTGAAAAATAAAGCTATTAAATACTGTCTGTGCTTTTAGACAGAGCGTGGAAAGGTTTCTCATTGTGTGGGGGAAACAGGTACACTTTCAACCACCCTGATTCACCCTTGGACATTTCACGACTATTTCTTATCGCTCAGCTGAGCATAAATTCATAGATTTTACGGTTAAGGGAGCCTGAGATGGGCTGCTATATTTTCAGCACTTAGTTCTGCCACTTCTTATTGGACCATCTGCTGTCACCTTAAAGAGACAAGTGTATATTATCAAGGTAAACACACAAATCACTCCTGCATTTGATATTAAGAAAAAGGAGAAACCTTTAAATGTATTGATTGGAATGTGCCAATAATGTTACAGAGATAAGTCCTTGAAAAAGAAAATAGCATAGATGCTGTCTGCAGATTCAAATGGGATACTTTCACCATAAAAATTGTTGCTGTGTACAGGGCTTTACAATTTATTTCTCTCAATGAAAACAAACGTAAAATTCATTGTAGTTCATGTAAGCTGATTTTAAAGGGAAGGAGAGAAAGGAAAATGATAAATGTGTCATAACTAATTTCAAAAGTGAGTGGTGTTGCCTAACATTATGTTTAAAAGTTAATGTTCTAGGGACTAAGCACATCTGAAAAAAAATAGATGAAGACTTTAAAATTCATCTCTGTTCACACAGAAGAGATTTATAAGCACAAATATAAGTGCACACACATAGCAGGGCTTAATATACTTCGTAGCTTCAAATTCATAGAAAAAGGAATATATATAGCCCAAATCGTTAAGGGAAAAGCAAATCTAAATCTCACTGTGGTCTGTATTAATGGAAAACACAGGACTGTGATAATACTACAAAATTATACAGTAATAATTGCATATAAGACATATGGCATGAATAAATCTACTTATAATCTTCCTTCCATAGTTTCCATTATTAACACCTTGACCTTACATATATGTATATGTTTAATTGTTGTTACTGTTGGTGTTTTTCTTAACTTAATTATAAGCACTACTAAATGTCAAATAGATACACTGAGTCTACCTTCACAGATGCCCAGTGTAATGGAAGGTATATTTCAGGTATATGTTTGGCAGATGAAATGACTGGTGGAAAGGTAAATGTAAAGAGTGCTCATCTGAGTACAGAACATTGTATTAAAATGAACCTACAATATACTTTGAAAAAACATTTTTTATTATCCAAAGCAGTACTGCTGTGATTTGAAAAATCAGGGCTGATTAAAATTGAAACACATAAATAAAATACCCTGATGTTTCTCAAATAAACTTCTTCACCTTCTGAAGATTTAAAACATAGTTCAACAAAGTGTTTGAGAGCCCTGTTTCTTTTGATGCAGCGTAATCATACATATTTTCATTCATATCTGATACTACAAAAGCTATAAAAAGATTCTATTGTTAGTACGTATCATATTATTGGTATTAACACACTCTAAATATGTGGAAATCTCATTCCAGCAGGGTTTTCTGTTTAATTTGTTCCCCTGTGATAATTACAGTTTTTGTCTGAGAGTCTTTTTTGTTAAGCTTCAGTGCTTCTGTGCAGTCCAACTGTTATGCTGAGAAAGAAATGAAAAATCCTCTGCTCAAAAGCAATGGTAATAGGCCTTGGTACAATCATTTTCAGGTCTTAGCTCTGTGCAGAATGGAAAGACACAGTGTAATTTTCAAAGATGCTGTCTTACTGATGTGTCAGAAATTATGAGAATTTTCCACTGAAAAACAGGATCTCCAAATGATGCATTTTATTTTGTTACTGTATTTATCTGTCTTACCTGCTAATTGTTTGCATAATGAACAGCATAAACAACAAATACTTATACGCATACACACATGCAGATTTTATATGTATTTAAGTACGTGTGCTTTATTGTGTAACTTAATTTTATTTTACCGAGCTAACTTTAAGGGGCTTGATAGCTTTTAAGATTAACAGCATGAACAAATAGCATCAGTGCTTGTTTTGGACTCATAGTTAGTGAAGGAAATGATGAAGAGCACTGCTATCTCTTAAATGACAACTGTCATCTCATCCTGTCACTACCACATAAATAAACATCAGATGAGAAAGGATACACTCTTCCCATTTTCTTCTTTCGCAAAGATCCACACACACACACACACTGAGTGATAGAAATATGCTTACTCACCTTGCAGATGGTTTGAGGCTGGGAAGAAACACAAACCCGTCACAAGAAAGGCTTAGAATTCAAAATGACTTTGACAAATTTGCAAAATTGTCTGGAAAAGTACAGGTAGAATGGCAGGATGAAATTCAAGAAGGATATGTGCAATGTGCTGACAAGAGTTATCATAGGAGTTCTCCAAATGAGGCAAAAAAATTCCAAGAAAATTAGTAGCTGTAGGTTGTCCTGCTTGTTGCAGGTTGGCATGAATGAGGAGAACCAGGTAAAATCTATTCTGTTGTGGATGCATGAGGCAGTATACATGCTATTTTAACAAAACAATTTCTTTACTCAAAACAGTGAAGGCCTTATAGGTAGTGCATGAGTGCCATGGACCCAAAATGTCACAGGTCATTTTATTTATTATTATTTAGAATTTATTTATTATTTAGAATGACCAAATGCCTTTTACCTTAAAAAAAAAAAAATTAAAAAAAATCTTGACTTAGGGTAGGGGATGGTCAGTGCAATGTCTTGAACACAATGACATTTAGACAGAATACAGACTCTACTCGATTCTCCTCTGCTTTCATATTCAAATGTTTCCTCATAGGTCACCATTTTCTTCCTTTTCTTTTCCTTTTGTTTTTTAAGGCCTTTTTTTCTTTTTTTTTTTCTTTCTTTTTGTTCCTCTTTTTTTTGCGATTCTTTTCTTTTGTTCTTTTCTTTTTGTTCTTTTATTTTCTTCACCATCTATTCATTTTTCTTCCAGTCTCCCTTCAATCAGTGTGCATCTTCTCCCTTTCTCTCCTATTTCCGTTCTGTCTCATCTCCCTTCTTGCCCCCCTTCTGTCTTTGAAGAGGAAGGAAAAGCCTGGAGCTGGGTACTGCCACAGGCTGCCATTCTTTTTCTGGGATTTCAGATTCTGAAGGGAAAGGACAGGAATTGCAACTTCTTCCTTCCTTCTTGTACTGCAAGACGGGAGGGAAAGCAGCAGTGGGGTATCAGGATCTACTGCTGCAGGAAGCTAGAAGAGCAGAGATGCCCATTGAGCCCCAGCTGTTGCTGCTGACAGTCTCTGTATGCCCCAGTGTGGGGGTGGCAGCTTAACCATGGATTATTTATTTACTGTACAACTCAGCCTATGCTTATTTTCAAACCTCCTGGAGTTTCATTCCACTTAGTTTCCTGGGGCAAAGATATCAGTTTCACCCATCAGTCTCACAGCAGTACTTCATCATTTGGTTTTTAGGGTATTTTTTGGAGGAACTTTTCTTCTTTGGGAGCTGGGTGGATGGGTAGGATATTTTTGTTCTCCTCTTCTGTTTATGAATTCCTCCTTGTCTTGGCTTAATCTATAGTGTGTTATTGTACAGCTCATGCAATGGTCTCTTCCCTTGGGACAAAGCATACAGCAGAGCACTATCTTAGCATATTTGTTTCTTCTTTCCCTGTTTCATAATTGATATTGGTGGTACAGTAGTTTATACAGAAACTCACAGATGTCACAAACACACTCACACATGCACGCATCCTTTTGGGCACGCACTTGGCTGCAAACCTCCAGTGTTTCCTTAGCTAGCATATGGGACCAGGTCTTGTAGCCCTTCCCCTGATGTCTCCACAGGGACTCCATTGGAATGGCCTGACTGCACTGCTGCTCCCCTCTCCTCTTCTGCAAGGGATTTCAGTTGCCAGCTGGTTCCAGGAACTGCTTTAACTGGTCCTGAAAAATTAATCCTCTCTGGGACTGTATCAGCAATTAGTTCCCGTTACTGTGGGGTGTCAGCTCAGCACAGACAGTTGGATGCTGCGAGTTGGGAATCCTGCCACCGATAAAATCAGGCGCCATGAACATACATAGTCTCTTGGCTGCTTAGAGTGTGAGCAGTGTGATGCCCGTTCGCCAATTAGCAGGGCTCATTCAGGAGGGTATAGCTGCCAAGATATGAAGGAGTTAGGTGGCTCCCCTCCTCTGTGTTACAGAAAATGCTGCCTTTGTGGGCATTCCATTCTCTCCCTGTACTGTGGCATCAGTGCCATCACTATGCCAAATAAGTCAGGAATACTCTTCTGACCTCTGACCCCAGCAATAGGGATACTGCAGTGTCCTGAAAGATTTCATGAAACATATTTTTCATTCAAAAAATTAAACAAAAAACGAGCACAACACAGCAGAGAGATCTTGTAGCAGATTCCCTGCATCCCCTTTCCCCTCTTGGACAAATGCTTCAGCTCTGGCCTGTTTCACCCAGACTGTGATTACCTGGATTATGTGCTGGGAGCCCTTTGTATGAAGGAAATAAACAAACAGCAAGCGGGCTCCAGCCATGTAGGAGCGGCTCTCAGGCTGTGCCTTGGCTCTGCGCCATGTCTCCTGCAGGAAGGGGAGTGTGGAAATGCACAGCCTTGGCAGCAGCTCCAAGCGCCTCAGGCTTTCACAGCTTATTTTATTTATTTATAGGATTTTCTGTGGCACTCGTCACCCTCATATCCAAGCATCTTAGAGGCATTAGCAGAATTGCCCTCACAACCTCTCTTTGAGGTAGAAAGTGCTATTTATCCCCATGTTATAGATAGAGAACTAAAGCTCACCAACTTGTTCAGACTCGGGAGGAGAATTTGGCAGAATTAAGAACTGGACAACCAGCCCAGGTGTTCCACTCCTGAGTTTTAACCACAGAAATCTCCTTACAGGGAGATCAATGAAATACAGAGAACAGAAGAAAATGGACGTACTTGACTTCTGTGTTTATTCCTGCACTTCTGGGTCTGGCATGGGACAAATCCAAACTGAAAAAAAGAAAAGAAAAATCTGTAATTCACACTTCCCCTTCTCTCGAGGTCTGAATGTTTGGGATATTAATGGATTACACTTTTATTTTTTAAATTTTTTTCATTTAATAAAAACACCTGAGTTTCTTTAGACTTGCATGTAGGCAAAATCTAACACGTTTAGGCCATGATGACATTTGTCCTAATTGAGCTGCTTTATGTATAGTTTTTGCTTTTGTTTCTGTGTGTGGTTCATTTTTCTAATTTGAGAACCCTCTATGCTATTCTGGTTCCATTTTTCCCCAAGTCCTCTCAGTTGGTAGCTTCAGTAATTAAACTGTCCGTCACGCAGCTATTCCAGCGCTCAAATCAGCTGCTGCTGTAAAGATTGGTGTCTTCTACTCTCCATCAGAGATGCATTGCCACTGTACAAAAAATCAGCAGACACTACTGTATGTCAAGAAAGCAGGACGATTCCATGTCTCTGCAAATGAGCCATGTTTTTCTAGGGTTCAAAGGACAATGAGAAAGACAGGATGAGTCATGTGACTTTTGGGTTGCACCCTGATAAATGGCAGGTCAAGGAGGGTTGTGTTTAATAGTATATTCCTCAATGAAATGTCACTTTTTCCTCAATGTGTCCTCTGTGTGAGCTAATTAAAATCATGTTTTACTGCAATGTCAGCACATGAAGTTGCTGACTTTCTTGTTGTCTTCTACATAGTACAAAATGAATGTTGTCATTTGATAAATTCAGGATCTTAAAGGTTCTATCTGATGGGGTCTAATGTATTCTGCTCTGTATATGAAGTTTAATGCTTTCCAACTGGCCCTCTTCCTTTGTTCAAATAAGCGCATTTATGTCCTGTACATATAATGCTCTCTTGCCATTCTTAAGCCTTGAACTCTTGAAAATTAAAAGAAGTTTAAAAGAAGTAAAAAGCATGTTCAAGCAAACACTGTTGTTGTTTTGCTTCCACACTGTTTTAATTTTAAGCAATATGTCTGATAACCACAATCATATACATACAGTGATGCATATGTGTGTATAGGTGTTAACTTTCTACAGCTTGTTTTCAAACTTATGTTTGGGTATGTTTGCTCTGCTCATTTTAGAAGAATTTCTTCCACTTCACACTTCTGATAATAGACAATAGATTAAAATTTGTACACAAAGCATGAGATTCATTCTCTAACCAACGTCCATGATAGGATTTGTACTGGATTCTTTGATGATTCAATGATTACTAATGGTAATTCTTGTCTCAGCAATAGGAATATGAATCAGAAAGATGTAATGCATTTCTGTGTATCTTTGCTTTCACTACTTCTACCCTGTATCCTACAAAATTTCTAGCCATTTTTAGTTTTTCCTTTATAAAAAAAGCATGAGCCAGTATCTCTGCGTGTTTACAGAAAAGGACGAGGAACAAAGTTTCCTGGTTCAAACAGCCTGAAGCTGTATCACCTTATGCTCTGATTTACACAGACCTCACAAGTTAGTTTGGGACTGAGTCAGTTCCTCAGTGAGAAATCTCTGTGGATCAGGTGATTGATAGGTGCTGCAGAGGTGAGTAGTGGTAATTTGAGGCACTGCTCAGACTGAGGTGTATCCTCACCCCCCTCCCCACCCCTTCCCTTACAGGTCTCCCCTCCAGTACTGAGAGCTGGCTGGTGCTGACTTCTGGACAAGAAACAAAGCATACATCTCAAAGAAATTCTCTAACCTCTCAAGCACCTGATCTGAAGACCATTAAAGCTGATGAGAGCCTTTCAATTGACTTCAGAAAGCCTCAGATTCAGTCCCCCAAGGAAAAAACATTAACACTCGTGTGCATCTGTAAAACAGCTGGGAGAGAAGTTCTCGATCAATATCTCTTTATCAATATTGGTACCTGCAATCCTAACCCACAGCAAAGACATCTAACTTTGAGTATTTCTGCTTGCAGGAAAAAAGAAGAGGAAGAAGAAAATGAAAAAGAAAAAGAAAAAAGAAAAAGAAAGAAATAGGAAACAAGCCCCTGGGAGAGACCATTACCTAAAATAAACAGCTGAGTGTGAGCAGTGACCATATCATCTAGAAAGCTGCATCCTAATCTGACTGTACTCACTCTGCTTTTCTTTACTGTATTCTCAGCTACACACTGAATACACTAAATGACTCACATTACACACACTGCAACAAAGGCAGTTATACCCCAATCTTCATTAAGGTCTTAATGCAGCAAGGTACTTAAGCACATGCCTAACTTTAAGTACAAGGGAAGTCTAATTAACTTCAATGGGACTGCTTGCTTGCTTTAAGCTAGGCATGTGCTTAAGTGCTTTGCTGAAACTGAGCCGAAGTCTCCAGGTGCTACCATTTATACAAGTGTCATTAAACACAGAGTTAGTGTACTTACATACACAAACTTCCTAACCCCTAAAACCAGATCATTAAATTATAGCACTTACTAGAAAACTGCAAAGGTGAACATGTTGATGAAGCACTGCATATTGTACCAAAGACAGTAGGTATTAAAGTAATTAGAATTCCTGTACCCCTGTTCAAATTTTCAGTACTCCACCTGCAATTTGTACACGTATTGTGGTTCCTTTGGATTTCAGGCTTCAATAGTCAGAAACTTCTGAAAAGACAAAGAAGAGGTCTGGATCCAAAAATAATGCTACTTCCAACTTAGGTATGAAAGAATAAAGAACTGATACTAGAAATGCTTAGTTCTTCAGGGGAAGAGCAAAGATTGTTTGAGTTTCTGAACAGTCCCCTTTTGTACTTTCAAACATTTATGTCTTTTTTTTTTTTTTAGCCCTCTACGTTTCCTGTATTTTTAATGGCTGTTTAATCGCCATCACATAGAAGCTAAGCCACTCGCTTGCTGTGTGACTGCAGGCAAGTTTCTTGACCTGCTTTTCACTCTTCTTATCTGGCTGTATAATCCAGTTTAAAATGGGAGATCACTAAAAACTGGAATCTGTGTCTGTGCTGAGCAGAAGCATTTGTCTGGCCTACAGGTGTGTTTGTCAACTGCTTTGTCAGGGTCCAAAAATAATTTACCAGGAAATGATGATGTGGTCCAGGCCAGCCAGGTTTTAATGCTGCCATGACCTGTGATGGTGTTTTTAAGCTGCTTTGTGGTTTTTTTTTGCTTTTTTTTTTTTTTTTCCTCATTGAGAACTGAAGTAAAGAGCCATAAAATGCAGATTTGGAGTTACCCAGAGGTAACTAAGGATGTCTTAGAAACTTAAGATCTCAATAAATGAGGTCTTCCTGCCTTCCTGCCTCAGCTTGGACAAGAAAGTGACATTGTTTTCCTGTGGGTATGGAGTTAAGGACTGTACTTGAATAATTCTGTTTTTTTTTTTATTTTTATTTTTTTTCAAATAGAATAAACACATTAAAAGGTTGTGTCATACTTAGGATAATGTGGAATACTCCCTCAGACTAAGCATCAAGGATTTAGTGTCTGGGAAAGAGTACATCTGAAGGAGACCAGGGAAACTCAGTCTTTAGGATGAGAGGAGAGAGAAAATAGACAAAGCTGGATGATGTGACTATCATTTTATATATGACAGTTAAATTCTATGGTGATGAGTATAGAACTGTTCTTTTTGCCTCTCAATTGATTAACTGATTATTTTGCTAAGGTCAGTAACAAATGTCTGTGACCTCATCATTTTGCTAAAGCAACTGTTGTTGTTACCACCACTGGAGTGGAACATTGCTAACTGAATGGATTAAGAGAAGTGCTTATAAAAATGCTCAACCTGTGATAACCAAGGCAGTTGCTACAGAAAAGGATATCCCAAAAAGAGCATCACACTGGACAATTACTTCAAATAATATGCTAAAAATTGTTGTATCTATTTACCTAAGGTTCTACCTACTGGTCAGCCTTGAAAAGTAATCAGCTAATTGTAATGAAGCTTATTTAGGAATAATGTCTTAGAAAGCATTTTTAGACAGTCTCCTGCAGTAAAGAAATATATGTCTTTGCAAAGTTATGAGACTAAATCAAACAATATTTTAGCATACTTTGAAAATTGCTAAAAGAAAAGAGGGAAAAATACATGCTGTCTTAGTTCTTTTTAAAGGGAAAAGCGCTTTGTTTGATTTTACAAGTAACATGCTGTTCTGTTGTCAGCCTTTCTGCATCTGTTATATCATGGGTCTTGACAACGTCATAGGCCAATGTCCTTTCTGATTGAAGTAAAGTATTAAATTTTAGTATCTAGAACAAGGTGATATTTCAAAGGGCAGGCTATTATTGAGCTTGCAGGTGATAAGCCTCAAATTCTGAAATTCTGCATTTTATAGAGAGGCACAACTGCTGACTTCAAAAATAAGTTTATAAGAAACTGCCAAGCACAAATGAACAAAGTTCCCAATAGTCTGGACCTGATTAAAGCCAGGGGGTTCCAGGGCAGGGTGCAGATTGCTTTCCTTGAGCTTCGCTGTGGCATCTCTGCTTCACAGGATAGGAAGAAACTGCTGGTAGTGGTGTCAGAGAAGATTATATCAACGATTGCTGCAAACCACATTTAAGAGCCACAGAAGGAAAGTCCTGTAACTGAAATCAGTTTTGCACTAGTTACAGATGCACAGAAGCACAGCAGTAATAATAGTATAATGTCATTTTAATACAGGAAAAAAAAAAAAAAGAAAAAAAAAAGAAAAAAAAAAAAAAGAAGTTTAATTTCCTTGGAAATCCATTGCTTGACTGGTAGGTTGTATGAGCAGGGCAGATATCCAGTGCCACTGACACAATAGGACAATTGTCCAGTCTCCAGGGTGTAGACAATGAATTCAAAACAATATTTACTTTAGAGATTGTTGTTTAGTACCTATTGATTCTTCCTGAAAGGAAACAAAGGACAAGTGTCACACCTACCACCTGGGATTAAAGTAGGTCCAGTTTGGATGGTGAAGTCTGATATTTTTTTTACCACATTGGGTTCAAGGGGATGAAACTGGCTTCTGCTGATGAAATAAATAATGCAAATTGCCAAAGGAGGACAAGAAAGACAGGTATCCAACTATGGAATGAACCAAGATCTTCTTTTCCAAAATATGGAACTGTGAAGAGATCAAAAGCACCTGAATTAATTTTCCACACTTGGTTCACCAGCAGGAGGCAGTTGCAGAAACTCTTCACTGATGGCTAATGCAGCAAATCAGGGGTAGATGCTTTTTTCTTTCCTATGCAAGTTTCATGACACCAGGGTCATATGTAGCCAACCATTAGAGGGACAGCAGTCTCCTTCTCAGGTACCATTTAATTCATCCTCTATTCCCTCTTTTGTCTTCAATAAAAGTTTTGGTTTCTGCAAGGAAGATGTGAAGAGCTATAATAGACATTAGAAGCTAGAAAGATAAAAAACAACTGGACTCTGAAGAGTAAGAAAGTAAATAATTTAATAAAGATCTGTAGAACTGAGTACAAGCTGAACCAAGTAAACAACCTTTTTTTTTTCTGATCTCACTGCAACTAATGAAACATTATCTGTAATACATAGCCATTGGTGATCATATTTCATTTGATAATCCATTAGGGCCTCACATAGTTCTCTGCTTTTTCATATTAAACATAATACTTTAGAGGAAGGGAAGCAGACAGGCAGGCAGAAGGAGAAGAGAATTTGTACTCACACTGTGTGCTGGCACAATAATGTTCTTCCTGCTGAACTAATGGTTGCTCATAGGGCTTAGGTCAAAGTGTTTAATGGACCTTAACTCTAGATGTCTTAGTAACTTCCTAGATTCTAAAACTACAATACTTTAGTTTTAAAATACAAATGATGATGGTCCTAATAAGGAGACACTTTCTTACCCAGACTTTAAAGTGAAATATAAGATGAGAATGTTAAAACAGACGATATCATTCTTCCAGCTAATGCTGGAATCCATTCCTTACTACAGTTGAATTCATTGATTGTAGCAGTACTCCAAGACAGATGAGAGAGTGCTTCTCAGAACGTTTTTTACATTTGGTTTAGTCTCTGAGATGTAAGGATATATGTATTTTTAAAGAAACACTGAATATGAATATTTATTATTTTGCATTTTTGGGGGTGTTTATGTGACAAGAAATTTACAGGGAGAATACAAAGGGCCCCTCACCACATCCTGTTTCCTTCCTTCCTTCCTTCCTTCCTTCCTTCCTTCCTTCCTTCCTTCCTTCCTTCCTTCCTTCCTTCCTTCCTTCCTTCCTTCCTTCCTTCCTTCCTTCCTTCCTTCCTTCCTTCCTTCCTTCCTTCCTTCCTTCCTTCCTTCCTTCCTTCCACCCTCTTTCTCCCTTCCTTTTTTTATTCCTTGCTTAGCTTCCTTTGTTCTGTCAGAGCTGGATAGAATATGAAGTATAGGAGACATGAGTATAATGAGAACAGCTGCTTTGTGTCAGAGAAGAGAAAAATCTTGAACACACCTTAGAAACAGTGCAAAGTTTCTTTAATAACATTTATTCCAGAAAGAAAAGACAATAAATTAAACTAGACAGCTTTTGAATATTCAGCCTATGTGGGGAGAGGAGGAGGCCTTGGATTTTCATACTGTTGAACTTTCTTTAGGAAGATGCAACTTTATAGGGCTAGCTTGAAGTAGGGTTAAGCTGCTATGCTCAGCTAGGAGCTATAATTTTGCGCAAAGTAAGAGCAGTTATTATACCATCAAGTGGGCTGAAGGGAGAGCTCTAAAAGGCCTCTGAGGTACTAAAAGTTTGAGAAAGCAAAAATTTGATCATAGCCTTCTATGACTACTGAATGCCTCAAGAGAGATAATGAAAAAGCTAGAGGATGGTAAAGGCAGCCCTCAACTGATGTGGTCCAACAAACAGAGCATCTATCAAAGCTCTTCCTTTTAAGACCCATGTTAAAATATAACACAATAATTTTGTGATTCCTAATGCCTCATTTGTGGAAGAATGCTGCATGACTGGTAAAAAAGACAGGGGATTTCTGCCACTG
Source organism: Coturnix japonica (assembly GCF_054131305.1). NCBI lineage: Eukaryota > Metazoa > Chordata > Aves > Galliformes > Phasianidae > Coturnix > Coturnix japonica. The sequence goes on from NC_140663.1 coordinate 123,869,877, forward strand.
TATGTTGCTGAAAACAGACTTCACAGAAAGTGCTTGCCACAGCTCTGCATACAAAAATCACTGAAGGCTTGCGCAGGCAAGAAATGGGAGAAAGAGGAAACACTGACAGATGAGCTGATTATTATTCAAGCTCCTCAGTATCCTCCTACTTTGTAGGCTACTGCTTGATTACTGAGGGTATGAGGTAGCTTTGCTGTCTCTCTAGCATGAAGCAAAGGATTTTCCATTTTTTCTCTATAAATATGTCCAACTTCAGGAGTTTCTTGTGATATCTTTCACATATATTTATCTAAGATTCTGCCAGTACTTCTGTTTCTCTTGGAATTCCCCTTATGACAATAACAGGACCCAAAGATTATACAACCCACGTGTTAATGCGACTGACTATCTTTCCCTTTACAAGGGAATAAATTGGGAATATTGTCACTCAGGCGCAACTTGAATGGAGCTGCCTCATTGGCCTAGTACACCATAGGAGAGGATCAGGTAGGAAAAGATAGATAGAGAGAGACCAGAAAAGGGAGGAGGCCCATCCCTCCAGCTTCTTCCGGGACTCCTCTCTGCAGAAGTTATATTTTCTAAACTGGAGTTATGCACCAGATTGGAAATAGAAGGGTCATTATCTTTGCATAAAACTGAGTTAAGCTTGTGTTTTGAGATCAAGCCACAGAAATCACCTTATGGCAAGAGTAGGGGAGTATGGAGAAATCTCTCTGCTTTGCAAAGTGCTGTTGTACTGAAAGATATTTAAAAAATGTGCTGAGTACCTTACAGACATTCTAAGTTGTCTGTAACTCACATCTAAAGCAATATTTACAGATTTGTGTTTTGTTTTGTTTTTGTTCACCAATATATGCAGGACAGAAGAGAGCACCATACCCAAAGACTGTAAGGACCCCTTGATTTTCTTGGTTGAGTTTATCTTGTTTTCTCCCTGAAACATCAAATGTTTAGGAGAAATCTGAAAAGCAGTTTCAGTTGGTGTAGTGAAATAGCAATTCATTCTGAAGGTACAACAAGAGAAGGTTCTTCTCCTTCCCTCAATTTTTAATTTTTAGTTTTAGTTTTAGTTTTATATATATTTTTTTGTTTACATTTGATTCTCAATCTCTTAACCTTTTGTTGTAATTTGAGAATCACTAGAAACACATATACTTTCTAAAAAATGCTTAGATTGGCTACAGATTTCTTTGGCGTTTTTTTTTTGTTTGTTTGTTTGTTTTGTTTTTTTTAATTGAAAAAATAAAAGCATACAAAACAAGCACAAAAACTAAGAACTTAGAATTTTGTACTGAGGAACTGGGCTGACCTTTTTTGAAGAAGGCAACATCTTGTAGCACTGAAAATTATCATAGCTCTTGTAAAGAGAAGATAAAAATGTCTATCTCAATGGTTATCAACTTATTCATGTGTGTAATTACTTCATACAGCACACTAACCCTCCACAGCCTGACAAAATTGGTAAGCATGTTGCATTTTATTTATATTTTTACAGATGTGTTTGAAGGTTTATATATATAAATATAGCTTATAGATGGAGTGGTGAGATCTCATCCCCTGAAAATGAGGAAGAAAAAAAGAACAAAGGTTACTTGAAGGAAAAAGAGGAGGGGACAAGAACAGCCAGAAAACAAAATAAGATGAAATTCTGTTTCTGAAACAGAGACTGGGTACTAGGAGAAAGTACTGAGTGATGTATAACACATCCACTGTATATGAGAAAAGAGCAGGAGAGTTCAGGGAGCTCACCCTGGTTGCAGAAAGCCATTAAAAAGTGAAAAGAATCAATTTAATTTACAACATTAAACAAATGAAACAAAGCCAGTGCCAGATCTAATTCAGATGTTTTGCTGTATAATGGGAAAATGAAGACATTTTCAAGTAGTAAGGCATGCAAGTCAGTCTTGAAATGCTTAGTTCAGGTGGTACTGCCTGTTAGAAAAGCAAAATCTGTAATGATATTGATTGCTTCCAAGGCCATATTAGAGATGTAGACAAGTCCCGGGAGACAGGTTGTTGTCACCTTGACCTTCGGTCAGAGCTAGACCACTGACCCCTGACACCCAGGACTTCTACACCACATCGTGATGTCTTTCATGACTACAGACAAAGCCAGCAGGGGACATGTGTAGATGTGGCTCTTGCCAAATCAGAATTGACTGGCCTGTTGGAAGCTGGAGAGCAGAGGGAAATGTGGGTTAAAGTATGTCAATAATGTTTCACAAGAACAATTTCTCCCAAGAATTGTAGCTGTTGGAATGTTTTGACATTTATTCGGTAGAGAAATGTAGCATGTTTTGTGAAGCACTTCAAGAGAGCTGCTGCTAACTGCTGTGGCGTATTGATCTTCCTGTTAAATTGCATGGGCACACTTGGGAGATCATTGAGATTCAGGCAACAGGACAGAAAGGATCGGCTGCACCCGATGGTCACTAATGGTAATTGGTTTCGATCCTTGCACTTGAAGAAGCCATGATTTACTCGGTTCACAGATGAATTGTAGACACTAAATATTTAGAAAAGAAAATATACTGTGATTTCTTTTTCTCATGTCATTTTCAAATTATTGCCTTCACTTCTGAATCTTTCATGTAAAGTATATAAATCCACATGACTGGATGTAAAAAACATGCTAAGCAAAATTTCAAGGAATTCTCCCTGTTGTCTGTAAAACTTAGTGCAAAAGAAACAGATTTTATGATACTAATGCAAATGATATAATAAAATAATTCTAACAGTATTTAGGAGGATTTAAAAAATCTAGCAACCCTTTTAAGCCTCTGTATCATCACAATACATCTTTTTTACACTATACATATGCATTCTTCTCTTCCATTTGGTGGTGTATCACAGCATTAGCAAACCAGATGTTACAAAGGAGTGTACTGAAGGCACCTACAAAAGTAGAATAATGTAGGCAGGTGTGAAGAGTAAGTTAATATTGGAGCAAATTACAATCAAATGAAAAATCTGATATGAAAAAATGGATAGCAATGTAATATTTGAGTAAATTATTGATATAATACAGGATCTGATAAAAAATAGAGAGTGTTTCCAGAAATGAATGCAAAGATTTCATGCCACACAAGATTTTCAAAGCAGATTTTGAAGGGCTTCTCTATCATTTTTCTTTATGCAAGATACTTTGCTTACTACTACATATACATATATGTACATAATTATATAAAAGTAAAATATATCTAGTTTAATACAAAGACATTCATATAAGCTTTGATTCTGGGAAGGAATAAATCATGTACTTCAAAGTAATTCCTGTTTTTTGGGATGTTTTTTTTTTTCCTTTTGTTTGTTTTTTTAAGGACAGAAGTGTTTTCATTTTTTATTCTGCATTTTTCTTTCAATGGAGAGGTCAGCAGTTTATACAAACAGCTTTTTCATGCATAAACTTGCATAAAAATTCCATAAGATCTATACAGAACTTTGACAATTAGAAAATAACATAATGTTAAGTGACAACCTACACTGTTTGTTTGTTCACTGAGATCAAACTATGCTTATCTGGAGTCCCTTGCTTAAAACAACTGAGTAGATTATAATTTCAATTAAAGCAATATCATGCATAATAGAATTTGAACAATCAGATCCGAAAGAGAGAAAACAGAGAAAAACAAAAATAGTATCGTATCTGAATACTACTGTAAGTTCAGTGTAGTAGTAATACAGCATTTGCAATTGTTATACCAGTCTCAAATTTCTGAAATATTTACAAACCTTAGGTAATGACAATCTCAGGAGAAAATCGAGAAAACAGACGGTATACAAGAGATAGCCTGAGGCAACCAGTGATGAGGTCAGATCCATACAGTATGTGTGCTTTACATGAAAAACGCTCAGCTAAAATGTCTTTGCGTACTGTGCGGGGCTTTGGGATATAGCAGGTATTCACTAGGGGAAAGTAGGGATTATTTACTAGGATCAGTAACATGGAATTCAATATTAAAACAGACAAAGGTTATCATCTATTACACATTAAATTCACCACAGTTGTTTAACAACTCTCATAGCAACAGATTCCACCCTTAACAATTCAAAGCAATCTTTCAGATTAAAGTTCATGTGATCACTTTAAAGAACTATTCAGTGTTAATCAAGCAATACTGCTTCAGGCATCATGTTTGTCTTTCACTTCAGGCTATTTGGAAGATAGTGAAAAACACTGAGCTTCTATGTGTACATGTGCAGAGTGGTGCGTCTGATAGCTGGAAATGACAGGTAAGGAAGGGATGGGGGAAATAGGCTCTGACTGCACAGTCTCTTCAATAGGGACAAACCAAATCCCAGTAGCTGACTATTCCAGTGGGACAGAATAAGCAGAAAATTCCATATTAACAATTGAATATTCTGCCTAATTTAATTTTGTAGGGTAGTAACTAATGATGATATGGTTAAAATACAAAGAAAATATTTAAATTACATGAATATGTACATAAAATATATATCCACATAAAAATATATGCCTACATGTACCTATATTTGTATACACTCATATATACATTTAACTTTAGATCATTGTCCAGAATGACAGATCATAGTTCAAACATTTGCTAATGTGTGAAGTAATAGCATTTACTCAAAGGGAGTTCTTCACAGTGGAGTTAAGAATATTCTCAGCTATGAAACACTATTTTTCAACATAGTCACCACCATTAACTATACATTTACACCAGCAATGAACAAGCGCCTTCATGCTGTGTTTGTAACTATCTGCACCAGTAGAGATGACCCACTGTCAGTGTCACCACTGCTGAAATGCACCACCCATTCCTCACTGTGCTCACATCTGCTGTCTGATCTCCATCAACATTCAGCAAGCATCAGTGAATGTCAAAAAGGGTCATTTTTTCCTCATGGAGGGATAAAATGGCACACCTTTTCTTAATTCACTCTCCATGTCAGATGCCACTATGTCAGACTACCTTTCTGCTGCCATCGGTTGCACAAAACAACATGGAATGGAATATTTGTGGGAAGGTTCACTTCTACTGCCATACCACCACCATCTACCTCTGAGCCAATATAATAAAATAGGAAGCATTACATCTGGGGTATCTCTCACAGAAAGAATAAAGGTGCAGGAATTGCATATTTGTGCAGTCTTATATGCTCTGATTCTGTTTTTGGAGACCCTGGGATGCTCACTCAAGTGACCAGGTGTTTGCACCAGTGTCAAGCATATTCAGGAAAAAAAAAGTATTTTTGAAGAAAGCTTTCATTCTGTACTACTTCTCTAACAACTTGCCAAGCTTTAAGTCCAAACTCAGGATGAGAGACCGCCTGATATTAGTGAAATCAGCATGTCAGGTTGATTTGTGAGTATGTACAGGCAACAGTAGCAAACATTGATCTCAGCCCTGGAAAGTCATATGAGTACTGCACTAATGTCAGTGGAGAATCCTCCTTGCAGGCCAGCAGTACAACACATTGATATTTATGAATTTATGAAAGATGAATACATATTGCGCCACCTCAACAGTCTTCCTTATAAGCACTGGATGTGGAAATACCATCCCAATCTCTTCAAGAAATATGGTTTAAACCAATGCTACATCTTCTGAAGTAGTTCATATTTCTTGACAAAAAGAAGTCCTGTGTTCAGAACAAACTTTTTTTTTTTTTTTAATTGTAAAATATCTATTTGTTTGAAATAAGTCTGTATGTAGAGATATAAGCACTTTCTTTCAACATTCTCATTCAAAAGACTTGTACACAGAGGGCTGGTAAATAGTCAAATATTCCATATATTCTTTATAGAAATTTCTGAGCTTTAGCTCATGATGAAAATGTGAGAGATTGTGCTGAATAAGAGTTGTTTATAAATAATCAAAACCTAAACAATTAGAAATTCCTAGAATTATACTTGGTATTCCATCTATTCATGTTTTTTCCTCCAGTTCATCATTTTAAAAAATTCCTCAGCCCTGATATAAAACCATTTCCAGCTGCTGGAAACTTTTCTTGTTGGGGAAACATCATCCTGTTCAGTTGTCCTTACCATCGTCCTGTTCAGTTGTCCTTACCATGCCCAAGTGTCCCTACAATTACACTCGTGAACATCAAGGAAGGATTCACTGAGAAAATAATCATATAAATCAATACAAAAAACATATTCCTTTAATGTCTTTCTCACCAACTGTAATTGGAGGGAAGTGGATTTGATGGGTAGACAACTAGATGGATAAGCGGTTGGAAGGCCGCAGACAGAGGGTGGTGGTCAATGGCTCTATGTCCAGGTGGAGGCCGGTAACGAGCGGTGTCCCTCAAGAGTCTGTCTTGGGACCAGTGCTCTTTAACATCTTTTTTACTGACATCGATGAGGGAATGGAGTGCACCCTCAGCAAGTTTGCTGATGACACCAAGCTGAGTGGTGCAGTTGATACGGTGGAGGGAACGGATGCCATTCAGAGGGACCTTGACAGGCTGGAAAGCTGGGCTCGGGTGAACCTAATGAGGTTCAACACAGCAAAGTGCAAGGTTTTGCACTTGGGCCGGAAGAACCCCAGGCACCTGTACAGGCTGGGAGGAGTTGTCCTTGAGAGCAGCTCGGCTGAAAAAGACCTAGGGGTCCTGATAGATGAGAAACTTAACATGAGCCAGCAGTGCGCTCTGGCATCCCAGAAAGCAAATGGGATCCTGGGCTCCATCAGGAGAGGGGTGGTCAGCAGGGATAGGGAGGTGATTGTCCCTCTCTACTCTGCTCTTGTGAGGCCCCATCTGGAGTACTGTGTCCAGGTGTGGAGCCCTCAGTACAAAAAAGACATGGAGATTCTGGAAAGGGTCCAGAGGAGGGCCACAAAAATGATCAGGGGCTGGAGCACCTCCCCTATGAGGACAGGCTGAGGGAGTTGGGTTTGTTCAGCCTGGAGAAGAGAAGGTTGCGGGGTGACCTCATTGCAGCCTTTCAATACCTGAAGGGAACTTACTCCCAGGAGGGGAGTAAACTCTTCGAAAAGGCTGATAATAGCAGGACTAGGGGAAATGGTTTTAAGTTAAAAGAGGGAAGATTTAGGTTGGATGTTAGGGGGAAGTTCTTTACTAAGAGAGTGGTTAGGCCCTGGAACAGGCTGCCCAGGGAGGTTGTGGATGCCCCATCCTTGGAGGTGTTCAAGACCAGGTTGTACAGGGCTCTGGGCAACCTGATCTAGTAAATGTGTATGTTTGGTGGCCCTGCTAGGCAGTGGGGTTGGAACTACATGATCCTTGAGGACCCTTCCAACCCGGGTCATTCTGTGATTCTGTGTGATTCTGTAATGATAATTTTCTAGTGTTTGATATAGGTGATGTTATTTTGGAATTAACATTACAAATGAACACTAAACAAAACTTCCCAAGGATGTAATTTTTGAAGTCTGCTTAAAGCATGCACTTCAAGTATGTGTCTGTCTCTTATTCCTCCATATTTTTTTACTTCTACTTAAAGATATTGCAGTTTTGATTCTTGAAGTATGAGAAAATGAAATAATAATTCATAAGTAATAAAGTACAATAATGTGTACCTACTGTACTCTTTTCTCCTTTATATTATCCAAAATAGACAAGGAAGCAGCTGAACTTGCCCCCAAAACCTGATTTCTAATGATCACAGTTATTCTGTGAGAATTAAAAATAATTTTTACTATGTTTTGGGGATGGTATTTTATTAAATGATGCTTTTAAATTCCTTTTCAGTAAAGTAAGAAATCCAGTTAACTGTGGAAGAAAATTCAAATCCTGATGATAATATTCTTGACAAGTCCATACTTCCTCAGAGTAAATGAGATTTCACTGTGTTTTCTTTTACTTTTTCATTTCATATTTTGTATGAAGAAAAAATAATTTCTAATGAATCACTGATCTCCCTTTTTCCCCTTCTTATGTTATTACCCCTGCTAAAGAACATTCCCATGAAAGTATGTCTTCTTTTATTCTATCTTCATAAGGAAAAAAAATGTGTTTTACAAAGATTTCTATAGTCAATTTCTTTTCATTTTGAACTGTTGTCTCCTTTTTACACATGCAAAGTAATTCATATCATATTGGTTAATTCCTCTTTGGGTATACTTATTTACTTTGCATGTGTTCATATGTACTAGGAGAAATTATGCCTAAAATAAATAAATACATATCAGGAGGTTTAAGAAGACAATTGATTTTAGTCTGCGAGTCTTCAGGTAAGGTCAGAAGTGCAATACATTTTTAAAAAGGTTAGAAACAAAGAAGAAACCAATGCCACTAGATAACAAAAACCTGCAGTCATATACAAACATCTGCAGACAACAAATAATCATAAATACCTTTTATCTTCTTTTGGGAAATATAAGCAATCTAATAACTCATTATGAGATAATGTGCTTACAATCTTAGGGCCCCTCAAATGAAATCATTCCAATTGGGCACCTGAATTCAGTCTTCTATAGGAACAAAGCTTTTCGGGTCAACTTTTTTTTTTTTTTTTTTTTTTTTTAATTTAACTAAAGAAAATTTTGCCAGTCGACAAGCAATGGGGTGTATCTATAATTAGATACCTCAGGACCACAGATTGTGGCTGCTTAAGGCTCAGTAGAGTAAAAATGAAAGTCACTGCAAGTAACAGTAGAAACATGGAGTTTTCAATTTTTTTTCTAAGCAGAAAGCTTAAAAAAGTTTAATGGATGCATTACCCTTGTGGGCTGCGTCTTTATGGGAGATCTCATCTATGATATATTGGAAAAAATGGAATCAAGAAGGAATGGAATCGAGAAGTAAACGAAAGAGTAAGAAGATGATTCCTAATACTTTCAGTTCAGGTGCTCAGTACAGAGTGCTCACTACTCTGTTTTAATTTATCAGCATGGATAAAACTTAGATGTTTCACAGGCCATCAGAGAAGAAACATTCTCTTAAGATAGCGTAGAATCTGTGGTACCAATAACACCATAGTTATCATTCTGATACCACTGTATAAGGGTCCTAAAGAAGTGTTTAAAACCACTAAGAGGTGTCTACAGCGGGAAAGAGCTCATGTGACATAGCATGCTCTATCAGGGCGTAATAAATATGCTGCAAAGTATGTTGGATGCTGTGAAAAAGGATAACATTTTCTTAAGAATCTCAGAGCCAAAAGCTCTGTTTGTTATGTCAGACTACTCTGCATGCTCTGTTTCCACTCATTAATCCCTGCAAGATCTCAACTGATAAACTGTTTGTAACCAAATATTGAACAAAAGTGGAACATCCCAATGGAACAAGTTACAAAAGTTATTCTGAATTAGTGTGTTCAAAATACTCCTTACCAAGGGAAAAGAGATTTGCAGAACATTAAAACAAGGGAAAACTTTAAGACAAAATCCGTCTTCTGCCTGACTCCTTAATTCTGCTGCATGCACAGTTTTATGGATTTTTTTTTTCTATATATTTTTAAAAAAGGATCCCCAAAACTGTAAGCTTGTTGCAGCATCCCTGCAAAGACAATGATGTGCAAAAATGGCAGACCAGAGTCCTGACAGTTCAAAATTCACATGTTTGCTAAGGTTGTTATTATTGTTATCTGCTTCTGGTATTAATGACTTCATAGGTTGCATTCTTTTTTAATCACTGTAGGCATTCTAGCTTCAATTTTTGTTTATTTTCAGTATTATTTTCCTAATTGTTATTAGTTTACATATACTAACAAAACAAACAGATGAATCATAACAAACACCTAACAAATCACTACGTGAGATTTTGATGGATTTCTTGAGAGAAATAGTCACACTTCAATATTATATTGCTATTTTGTGTGTGTGTGTGTGTGGAGAATTTGCCTTAAAGTTAATTCACTTAACTTTCATATAGTCTTGGAAAATGAACAATTCAACAAACATTGTTTAATTAATAATGGAATTATGGTTGTGGAATGTCTATTTAGCTTCATTTTAAGGATGTTAATGAATAAGTTTGTACTCAACCAAGCCTTTCTACAAGTAATTATTCTGAAAACAAGAAAAAACTTCTCTAAATTCTCTTTTAAAAAGCATGCATTTATTCCTTACTTGTTCCTAGCAGAATCAGATCTCTACTGGAAGAGATTTTATATTTAGTCATTCAGTAGTAGGTTCTTGATTTCATTTTATTAGTAAATTAATAGTAATATAGCAAGAGCAGGATTGTCAGACCAATTGATAATAGTCATCCCTTTCTGCACAATCTTCTGGACAAAGTTCAGAGATTTTAAGTAAAGAGGCTTATGCACAATTTTTTCATCTGAAGACAACAGAAAGGGAAGCCTGATAGCCAATACAGCCACACTCATAAATATGAACTTTTAAAAATATGCATATATATGTCCACATACATGCATATGTTGCCCATTTATCAAGGGGTCGCTGGAAGAGGAAGTCAAGTCAAGACTGTAAATCAAGGATTAAATAAATGCAAGTTTAGGATGCCTCACATATTCAAACACAGTGTTACCTGCATCGTTTTTATCACAAAATCTTTAGCGCTCTGAATCTACAATGCACTATGTGATACCTATGGCTTGAAGCCTGAAACAGACTGGCTGTGTTTTAAGGTGTTTCCTGATTGTCTATATTGTTGAGAACAACCTTTGGGCTGAAATTAATGATCAGAGCTGCGACAACAAAGGATAAAGTGTAATGCTGCAGTGTGCTGTAGGGCATATGATCAGAATTGGAGAGATCACATCTGGTAAGGTCCCTGCTTAAAATGTCTGGGTCCAACAGCACATACCCTGCTAGGCAAAGCAGGGCAGATAACACTGCTGTGTGCTGCACATCTAGACCACTAATTGGGTTCTCCAGTCTGTCATGTATAGGCATCTTCTGCAGGCTTCAGGAGTCTTCCAACAGGAAGACCAGGAACTAACTGCGCCGGAAAGAAAGCCTTCAAGTAGTCATGTACAAGGCTACCAACATTAGGCATATAGATGAAACATGGAGGTTTGTGAATGGAAGGAGGACAAATCTAGAATAAAAATGGATACATTTCTCATGCCCAAGGACAATGGTACCACACTAAGTGTTGCCACAGAGCAGTTTCCTCACGCTAAAGCAAGGGCATCACACATCAAGGACTTCCATCACAGCCACACATCTCCAATTTGGGAATAGTTGCACCCTTCCAGTAAGCATTTTATATGCAACAAGCTTTACCACTTTGTTTTTTTAACAATACTGTGTTTTGATCAGGTTGCTAAGGAATGCTTCATATACATGTGCACATATGAGTGTGCACAGAGTGCTCTTATAGCTAAACCTTTTCTCAGCTTTGTAGATACTATTTATCTGTTGATTTTTTTTTGTTTTTTTTTGCTTGTTTGTTTGTTTTTGTTTTTGTTTTTTTGTTTTTGGTTTTGTTTTTTTTTTGCCTTGTACACACATGCATTAGTGGCAGCTCTGTGCAACCCCTACTGCTGCAGGAGTGAATTATAGATGCCTTTACTAATAATCAGTGCTACGTTATTCTTAACAGTCCTACTGCCTTGGTGGGAGGAAATACAGAACAATTAGAATCCACCACTAAGAGGACCACTGGCTGATTGTGTTCAGCTGACAAAAACACCCACACAAAAAAAAAACCCTAACAAATACTATGCAAAATATTTCTATTACTTGTAAGGGGAGGAAAAGGGAATGCTGATATTTACCTATTTGTTGGCAGTCTTTAGCATGATAATTCATAAAAAGTAGACATGAGAAAGGTGAGAGAATGGACAGGTATCTGAATTATTGAAACTCAGACAATAAGTAAATTATCCATCTTAAGCTGATTTATTTTTTTTTTAATATTTTTATTATTTTTCCTTTCCTGAATATGAATTAAGGGTATTAAATTCTTGGAAAAAAAAAACCCCACTATTTTAAGATAGCCCATGGATTTCTGTTTGCCAGGTTAGTGAATCAGCTAGCTCTACAAACTAGCAGAGCACGGCTAAGTGACAAAGTTAGTTGTCTTCACAAAATATAGTCTGTAGACCTTACAGAGGACTTTGTTCTCATCTATGTGTGTCATCAACTTTTCTCAGCCATCACCTCTGCTGCCACATTTAATAAACAATTATATTCATGTAAAACAAACATAGTATGCCATTTTCAACAATTATAGTCTCTTAATAAGGAATTTATACTATGTTCTGCTATAAAAATGTGATACTAACTTGAAACTTCACTAAACATAACCATAAACATTTTTTGTTTATAACTCACCACTGTGTGTTGCTGAAATTCTTGGCTTAGGTTGATAGTTAAATGAGTGCACTGTATATAATTAAAGGCCTTGCAATACTGGTACTGAGTTACCCAGGAAGAAAATAGGAAGAGATAATGGTGTTAAGTTTGTCAACTAATATGGTGCAGGTATATTTGTTACATTAATTAACTTTTAATACTTTAATGGAATTTTATTTGGAAAGTTACAGTTTTTTTCCACTTTCAGAGCTATAGAATTATTTGCGTGATTGCAGATTAGGAAACAAGAACAGTTTGTTTGGATTTGATTCAAGTCTTTATAATCCTGTTATAAACATTTTTCTCCCCCGCATTCATAAAAAAGCTGCAAGTTGATAAACATCACTTACTTGGCACAGATCAGCCATTTTCCAGGCCATATACCTGAGAAAAGTACAATCCACAAGCCAACTGCAGCAGGTATTTTTGTTCATAAAATGGAATATGTGTCTCCAACCTCCTCTAATCAAAAATGAACAGCATCCCTTGCTATATGTGTTAGGTTTATTACCATATGGTAGCTGACTGAGAAAGTGGTAAAATCCTGGAAGTTCAATAGTATAGCCTCTAAATGGTAAGAATTCTGGTCAGTTCTATGGCCAAAAAGCAGTGGAGCTGTGCTCAGATACCTCCAGCCATTCATCTGTGCCCTCAAACACTGAATGTTTATGCTGAGAACACAGAAGACTCATAAAGAATATCTATTGGATGCTGTAGGCTTAATTTCTTCATGGAAGTATTTGCCCAGCCATGTCTTTATTTCCTTTCTTTTCCTGCTTGTTGGTGTAAAATAATAGACAGAGCAGACAGAGGTATCTGCATTTCTGGCACCCCTAGTACAAGCAGAGTGAAAGGATGCTTACAGGATAGCTGACTATGATGGTTACTTTTAACAACAGATTACCGTTGGACATTTCTGTGCCTGTCACGTTATCCATGGCTTTAAACTAACTTGAAATATCAGTTTCCTCCTACTGAAGAGAATCTGAGAATGTCCAGCATGCCAGCTTGCAGAACATTTGGCATTTTTAAATGAAAATATCTTGTAAAAACTATAAACTCCCTTCTTGCCCCTCCCATAAATTATCCATTCAGAGATATAGTTAATTAGTCAGAAACTACTTATGTACAAAGTTCTGTGGGGAATGAGATGTCCAATAAGCTTCATCTGTTAATGCTATAATGCATAATGTCAGGCAATAGATTATGTTCTGCTGGTTAAAATTTCTGTGGCTGAGCACTTACTTATATATCTTACTTTGTCCTTTTCTGCTGTTCAGCTGGAGAACAAGGGTGGCAAAGATTTATTGGATAAGGAGGCTCTATGTACACAGTAGGAGGTGCTTTTCCATTCTTATATTAGAGCCTCTAAATTAATCTGTGAGCATGCATCACTCTTGATCTTCCATTCCTTGGATTTCTGGACAGTGTAAAATATCAATTTAAAAGTATTTGCATCTCCACACATTAAATATCAAACATTTCTTAATTAACTTTGATTATCTCCTTGGTTAAAATGATACTGAAAGAGGAAATGTGAAAGCTAGGGAAATGTTAGCACCATAAAACATATTTTTTTTCAAAAATACTTCCATTATGTCTCACATTCTGTATTTAGAGACTTGTGCAATTTTGCAGATTCTTTCAGGGAAAAATTCAGGAGAATAGATAGAATGGCATTTAGACTTCTAAAATCATTAATCAAAATCTACATTTAAACAGAAATTCCATTTCTGTTCTGTTTGTCTTTTTGTTTGGTTTCTGTTCTCAAGGTCATACTCTGCTGGTGTATATATTTTTTTGTTTGTTTTGTTTTTGTTTTGTTTTGTTTTGTGGTTTTTTTTGGTTGTTTTTTTTTTTGGTTTTTTTTTTGTGCTGCAAGTTAGATGAAGAGCTAAATGATTATTTTGTAGTAAGAAGATGAAAGTTAGATGAACCTTGACATATTGCTCAGGGTATGATTCAATGGTGAATTCATATAATCAGGATTTATCTACTTTAGAAACTAAACAGTTAACCTAATCATCTCTTTTTATTGCTAATTTAGAAAAGCTTTTTTTTCCTAAGTACACTCTCACTTTTCTGAATTCACTGCATGTGACCTGTATCTTTTGTCCACTGCACCATTACCAGCAGCTAATCCCTCTTATTTATTGATAATTGGACAAAACTGAACAACATGCCAACTCCTGAAAACTGAACACCACTAAGGGCTCTATTCAGTTTTTCCCCCAAAACCACATTAGTTTCCAAGTTCACTTCCTTTGTGGAATATCAATGGGAAAAGAGTCTGCAATGCTCTCATGGCTTAGGAATTCCACTAATTCTAACCTGCAGGTTACATAACCATGTGAGATATTGGAATACGATGTAGTCGGACTCAGCAATAGGGTACGGAAAACTCATTTACTGGTTAGCTAATCAGTTTGGATCCTGTAATGTTCGCTTGAAAAAAATGTTAGCTGTTAGAGAGGTGTCAATCAATGAGCAAGTGGTAATTAAGCAAACAGTATTTGAGGCCTGGTCCTTGAAGTTTTAAACACATTTTTCATCACTACTGTTTTTGTCAAACACAGTTCATGTTACTTCTGCTTTGTCAAATAATCACTAGAATGCATTCAAGGTAATATCAAACTTCTTACAATCACATACTGCTGGCAATCCCGTTCCTCTGCAGGTTTACATGGGTCAGCTACTTGGTGCACAGTACACGGGTACACACTGAACAGAAGAAAACACACAAAACACCAGTTAAGGAAAAATCATAATTATCCCCATAATTTTCTCCTCTAAACAGGTGCTCCCTGCAAAAACACACTGCCATTTAGAAGTAGATTTCACTCCAAAGAGCCATGTTGAACTTCCCCTTCAGAAAAATTTTCTTCTTTTTCTTTTCTTGATTTGTCCCATCTCAGTGCAGCCCTCCCCTCATCCAGCTATAGTGTTTTAAAGTCTAAAGATGAAACTAGAAGTCTACCCTTGCAGAAATCAGGAAAGAGAATAAAATTCCTGTTTGGCATTTGACAAGACTGTCTGTGTGTGAAGTCCCATGCTGAGGTACCAAGCAATTTGGGAGTGGGTTATCTTTGGAGCAGCAGGCACTGCATATGGGCTTATTAGTCCTGTCTGTCAGGGCTATGCTACTTTAATGTGCTTTTATAACGTCACAGGCTTATATATTGCTAAACAGATTTACCATCTTGCTCATAGTATGCTAAAGTACATCTAACACAGCCTTTCATTGTGGGATGTAGACATATTCCTAGAATCTCTGCTTGCCATTACTCAATGTGGGAAAGGGATACAAGTAATTTTTTTTGCAGTGAGGCTGACTTTTAGCTAGGGAATTTAAGAAGCAGTATCACACTGATCATTCAGAAGCAGATGTAAAGAATCTTCTCCATCCCCATATTTTTTTCTCTGTCAGCTTCCCTGGCAAGGAATCATGTCTCATTTTCTAACAAATGGATTTTTTTAAAGAAAAAGTGACTGTTCCTAAACATACATTCTTGAATGAAGGGGCACAAAGAAACATTATTTACACATGGTGTGAAATGGAGTAACTTATATTTTTTAATCTCATGAATAATTTCAATCATATATTCAGAGAATATCACCATTGTCTGTCAACTTTATTTTCAGAAATTGGAAAGTATAATGGCTTTTATTTCTCTTCTAGGGTGGATGAATATTCTTGTTAGGGTTTACTTACAGAAAAGCTGGAATGTTTCCATAACACAGCGTGCATATCTGTAAGAGCCAAGAGTAGGCCATTGCTCTCTTGCTGTAAAAGCAGAGATGTTTTGCCAACAAAGACTTAAAAAAAAAGAAAAGGAGAAAAAAAAAAAAAAGAAAAAAGAAAAGCAGTAATAATCTCACAGGACCAAATGACATAAAGATGGTCAAATTCTTTGATTATTTTATGTTGACAGGCATATTTATACCACGGGCAAAGTTTAATGAATTTTCAGAGACAAAAATAGTGATTCCCAGTGCACTCACTGAAGTCAGTGGGATTTCTGTCATATAACTAAAAGGAAGACAAAATTCAAAGTTATCTTCATAAAGAAATTAATACCTTTTTATTTTTGAAATGTTCTCTTTTTTCAAATATATTTAGCAAATTAAAGTTTAACTTGCTTTAAAGGTATAGAAAAATCAAAGACTTAGAATCAACGTAAATCCCTGGATTTAGATGATGCAAGGAGTAGTACTGAACACACAAGTCAAACAAACAGAGTGCCTACTAATTATTTTAAAATTAAAAATTATGTGAGGAATTTTGCTTGACCCTTACAGAATTTGAATCTTATCTTGACACATAAAAATGAAGTATATTCTACCCTGGGCAAAACTGAGATTGAAGATATTTTGAAATCTTCGCAATCATCTTTAGGAACCAAATCCTGCAACCAGACAGGGAGAGAATTACGTTTGGCTGACATTCTGCTATTTTATAAGCCTCTTAAGTTGTTATTGCACCCTACTAGAGAGAAGAAAAGGTATCACAGTGAGAATGCAATATGTAAACCAGATCCAGTAGTTAATACATGTACTGATGTTTCCTCATGATGAGCTAGGATCTTTACTTCTAAATGCTGAAAACAATGTTAGAAATATATTTTTTCCTACTGTAAACTTCATCTGGTATGGATTTGTGGGCTTAGTCACACTCAAAAAAATTCTTTTATTACTGAACTTTATTGCTGCATTCAGTTCTGCATTGTTTAAGATGGTTGCTTTGAGAGCACTTCTGATATATCTAGATTACTGTAAAATCAATGCTCGGTATAAACTCAGAAATGAGTTATGCCTAAGAGAAATGACTTTGGTCCCAAGCTCTCTATGACATGTCTACAACATGTTTAACTGGTCTGGGAAATCATCAGTTGTCAAGATTTGTGTTAAACATCTCAAACTGCAGTTCTTAAATAAAGACTTCCAAATCCATATTTGGCCATGTAGGAAATATTCACATTTTATAAGTATAAGCATTTAATTTTGATGTGGAACATAGATGGTGAGACTTCCTTTAGTCCACAGAGAAAGCTGGAAGTTTGTCTGCCAGTCTCTGTTGACTGTAGATTTAGATTTAGAGAGAGTACACAACTTCAATTAATACATTAAGTAAAGTACTTTAGCTTTGCCAGTATAAACAACTTCCAGATAAGTCATAATTTCTTCAGGAAAAAAAAGCCACACATACTCTCTACTCTTGGTTTTAACTGTGAGTTATAGAAGAAGAGGAAGCCTGAACATATGCACTTCCATGTTTGATAAGCTCCATTCTTGTGTGCAGGCTCTGTCATGTGCAAGACTAGGAAGGATCATTTCTAGCTCAAAAATAACAGTAAATATAGGTACTCAGAGTTAGCAACTCACTAAATACCAATACATATCTATGCTTTAGCTATAATTTTAATTATGCTAGGTTTCTTCCTGCAGTTTCTTCTATCCAAGATTTGAAACCACTGACAAAGCTTCCCTAAAAATTAAGCAAACTTCTTTATTTTCTCAGCTGTAAAGTCTAGATAATGGGAAAATAATTTACCACCACTGTATTTTTATTTTTTTTAAATACATATAAACATATTCCAATGATGGAAAGACAAAGGATTTTGTAATCATGTAACATTTATCATCAATTCTATCAAATTGAAAGAGAATTGATGTGTCCTGTTTCAGATTTAAAAGGACTGTATGCACAAGGAATATTGAATTATCCAAAGATCACTGCCATAGAAAAATATGGATGATAAAATAACATTTATGAAGATGGAAAGTTCCTTAAATGCAAGTCCTGGCTGCACATTATTTTTAACCTTGATAGTATCTTATTTCCTTTCCCAGTAGATACACAGACAAGAAGAAAAGCTAAGCAAGGAGCCAAAATTGAGACTAGCAGTGTGGGGAAAAAAAAAAAAAAAAAAAAAAAAAAGACTTCAAATTCTGAGTTTAAAGAGTTAAAGAAGTAATACTATTTAAACAAGATTGCAGAACTCCTATTAAAAATGGCAGTACTATAAATGTTCTAGTATTGTCAGGAATGTTCTGTTGGATGACACTATACTGTGATTTGTACACACAGCGGACCAGAGCTGATGGGTGAATGAAATGATCCATAACCCTCACTGACACATTTAGAGCAGTTCAGCTGCACACAGAGAACAGTCCATCATTTGCACCCTTCTGTGAAAGCTGGCTTTACCAAGTGTTTCAATGAAATATGTGCAACTTCCCATTTAAATTAGTACCACATGAACCATGAAGAGCACCACAGGTATCTGTTGTAGTACCAGTCTAATGCAAAAGTGGCCTGTCTTGTAATGCTCTAACAGGAAAGACATACAACCATTCATCTGTAACATATTAAAACCAGAAGAAATAAATTACTCTATAGATGAAGAATTATTGCTTGTGGAGAGAATGTGCAAAGGTAGTTCTAAAAAGCAGCTTTTACTAAAAAATTATTGCAACAGCATTTGAATTCCTAATGCATATTAAACCTAGTTCACATAATCATAAATCATCATTTTTAAATCAAGAAAATCTGTTTGAAACTTTTTAAAGTTTATTTTACTAGTTCAGAACTATTTCAGCATTACCACTGGGGGAAGCACAGTAGGAGTTACTATAAGGGTGAAATATAAAACTTAACCATTTGCCAAGAAAAAGATCTTTGGTATTAGATTTTTCAAATTTACCAGAAGGAGCTGCATAAGTATCTAAAAAGTCTTCAAGACATTTTCAAACAGACATGCAGATGACTAAAGAGAATTGAATTACTGTGTGTGGACTTTCCCTCTTGTGCATTAGCCTTCCTTAAATTGTCTCCCGTAGTCTAATCATATATGCAGAAGAGCTAGAAAAAGCAATAAATTTACCCAAATGCTACAAAATGTTGGTATCAAATTAATTTTAATTAGAAAATTAATCTCTGAATACTCATCCTAGGCAAAGTACCTACTATTTGATAGTACCTGAGCTGAACACAAAATGGCATTCAGAGTGGTGAATATTTACTATATTCTGGGTAGTTTTTAGGATCTGATAACTTTTGCTATTGGATTAGGGAACAGCACCAGCATCAATGAAAACTCAGCCCTGCACCTGTCACTAGCCATTATATGTTTCTCTGTGGCAGTGCAAAATATATAAACAAGGACAACTTGTTTATATATAGGGCTGATAATAGCAGGACTAGGGGAAATGGTTTTAAGTTGAAGGAGGGAAGATTTAGGTTGGATGTTAGGGGAAAGTTCTTTACTAGAAGGGTGGTTAGGTCCTGGAACAGGCTGCCCAGTGAGGTTGTGGATGCCCCGTCCTTGGAGGTGTTCAAGACCAGGTTGGACGGGGCCCTGGGCAACCTGATCTAGTAAATGTGTATGTTTGGTGGCCCTGCCAGGCAGGGGGGTTGGAACTACATGATCCTTGAGGTCCCTTCCAACCCGGGTAATTCTGTGATTCTGTGATTCTGTGAGTTACTATCTCCTAGCCCAAATTTTCTAAGTGTGCCTTTAATTTCAGTTATTTCATGCTAGAATTGTCTCAGGACAATCAGTCCCATTCCAGTTGCATAAGACATTTGTCTTCTTTTCTAGCAGTACCTACACAGCTAGCATCAAATCCAGCCTTTTATTACAACAGGATCTTTTGTACAATTACAATAGCATTTTTTAACTTGTGCTAAGGAAAGAATATGACCCAAAATATTCTGAATCTGACTTTTAAAATAGAGTAGCTAAGAAACTGAAACAGGGAAAATTCTAGAGTAAATACTCAGTCTGAAGCCCACTTTGCAAAGCCAGCTTTGTTCTGAACTGACTGACCCAGGCGCCATGCTTCCCACTCACAATTACTTGTAATTGAAAATTGTAATTCAGTCCTCAGGCTTCAAGCACCAGCTGAAGAAAAACTGATGAGCACATAGCACAAGCAGGACGCTTGTTGTAGGGGCCTCTTGGGAGTCACTCCTTAAGGGTAAAGGGGTCCAGGAATCCTGGACACTCTTCAAGATGGAAAACTTAAAGGCGCAAGAACAGGCTATCCCTGAATGCTGTAAGGCAAGCCATAGGGGAAGAAGACTGGTGTGGATGAACCAGGATCTATTGTTATGACTCTTGAAGAAAAAGAGAGTCTATGTCCTCTGGAAGCCGGGACAGGCTACTTGGGGAGATTTTAAAAAAGTTGCTAAGGTTCTCAGGGATGAAGTTAGGAAGGCAAAAGCCCAACTTGAATTTAGATTGGCTACTACAATAAAAGAGAATAAAAAATACTTTTACAAATATATCAGTGGTAAGAGAAGAACCAAGGAAAATGTCCACCCATTACTCGATGCAGCGGGGAATGTGACCACTGAGGATAAGGAGAAGGCTGAGGTCCTCAGCTTCTTCTTTACATCTGCCTTTAATGGGCAGATCAGTTATCCTCAGGGCACTTTACGCCCCTATCTGAAAGTCTGGGATGGAATGAAAAATACACACCCAGTGTTTCAGGTGGAGACAGTTAAAGAGCTCCCCCTCCATCTGGACTGCCACAAGTCCATAGGTCTGGACAGGCTCCACCCTAAGGTGCTGAGGCTGCTGGCAGGGGTGATTGCTGAGACACACTCCACCACCTACCAGTGCTCCAGGTTAACTGAGAGGTCCTGGAGGATTGGAGGCTTGCCGAGGTGACTCCCAACTACGAGAAGGGCCGTAAGGAGGATCCGAGGAACTACAGGCCTGTCAGCCTGACTCTGGTATCAGGGAAAGTTATGGAACAAATCATCTTGGGTGAGATCACATGGCATGTGCATGGCATCCAGGGGATCAGGCCCAGCCAGCATGGGTTCATGAAAGTCAGGTTGTGCTTGACCAACCTCATTTCCTTCTACGACTGGGTAACCAGATTGGTAGATGAAGGACAGGCGGTTGACGTAGTCTACCTAAACTTCAGCAAAGCCTTTGACATGGTCTCTCACAGAAAGAGAAAGAGGGAAACTGACTGCTGGTGGCCTGGACAGGTACACCCTCCTTTGAGTAAGGAACTGGCTAGAAGACCATGCCCAGCAAGTAGTGGTTAAAGAAGTCCAGCTGGCAACTTGTTACAAGTGGTGTCCCCTAGGGGTCAGTACTGGGGCCCATCTTGTTTAATATCTTCACTGATGTCCTAGATGAGGGGATTGAGTAAGTTTGCAGCTTACACCAAGTTGGGAAGTAGGGTCAATCTGCCTGAGGGTAGTGTGGCCCTTCATTGGGATCTAGGTAGGCTGGATCGCTGGGCTGAAGTGAATGGGATGAGGTTCAACAAGGCCAAGTGCTGGGTCCTGCACTTTGGCCACAATAACCCCATGCAGTGCTATAGGCTTGGGGTTGAGTGTCTGGATGAATGTGAAGAGGAAAGGGACCTGGGGGTGTTGGTCAAGCGTGGCTGGACATGAGCTGGCAGTGTGCCCAGGTGGCCAAGAGGGCCAGTAGTATCCTGGTCTGTATAATAAAGTGTGACCAGTAGGAGCAGAGAGGTAATCACGCCCCAGTTGAGGGTATACCTCGAGTACTGTGTTCATTTTTGGGCCCCTCACTGCAAGAAAGACATTGAGGCCTTGGAACATGTCCAGAGAAGGGCAACAAAACTGGTGAAGGGTCTGGAGCACAATTCTTATTGAGGAGCAGCTCAGGGAGCTGGGATTGTTTAGCCTGGAGAAGAGGAGGCTCAGGAGAGATCTCATTGCACTCTACAACTTCCTGAAGGGAGGTTGTGATGAGGAGGGGCTTGGCCTCTTCTCCCAGGCAACAAACAGGACCTGAGGAAATGGCTGCAAGTTGTACCAGAGGAGGTTTAGATTAGACATAAGGAAAAACTTTTTCTCTCAGTGGGAATGGCTGCCCACAGAGGTGGTAGAGTCACTGTCCGTCACAGTGTTCAAGAAGTGTCTTGATGAGGAGCTACTAGATAGGGTTTAGTGGTTATTTGTAGCTATGGTAATGGGAGGACTGTTGGACTAGATGATCTTCTAGGTCCTTTCCAACCTTGTGATTCTATGATTCTATGAACTGCATATCCATTTAGAAGAGGGGATAAAACAAACAAAAAAAACCCACAAAAAAACAAAAAACAAACAAACAAAAAAAGCCAACAACAAAACAACAACAACAACAAAAAAACAATAAACAAACAAAATGAAACAGTCAAACAAAAACATCAGCCAAACCTAACAAGTTGGAGGCTTATTCTAAGTAATAGGTAAATTCCATGCCTACTTTATAACTTCGTTTCCCCTGTGTTGGGCAGTAGCAGTGGAACTCAGAAGACAGCAGAGGTAAGATTGTCTCCTGCTATCTTCCTCAAGCCATGTTTTTATTCATGACTCTGTGGTCCCTGAGACACAAACATAAGGTGAAAATAAAAAGCAGTTTTGCAAAACAGACACTTTCAGGTTGTGTTCAGTCAGCTAAATAGAATACCATCAAAAGATAGTCAAATAGTACAAGCCTGGAACTGTTGCAATTTTGTGAATGATATCTAGATAATCCCTGTGTCTGAGAGTCATTTATATTACTAATCTCACTCCAGTGGCTGCAAAATACAGCTCCATGTGTCATGAAATCTCTGTTCCTGCTTAGCATAGAAGAATTTCAAATGCTAATGTGTTTGCATACGGTGCTTATAGCTGTGGTTCTTGTCTAATTACTACATGAGCTCATGTCTGTATTCCGTGTAAATGTTCTAAATGGTCTTGTTGGGTGGACTAAGCCACAGCTGCTCCATTGCTTGATCACTTTCACTGAACAGGATGGGGGAGAGAATTTGAAAGACAAAATTTGAGAAAAACCTGTGAGATGAGACAAAGTATAAAATGTGAAAGCAAATAATAGCAATAATAATAATAAAAATGACAAAAACAAAACAACAACAACAACAACAACAAAAAACACTAAAAGCACAGCAAGTGATGCAAAGGCAATTGTTCATCACATCCCACCAGCAGATCTTGAAGCCTGTCTCCAAGAAACTGCTACCTTGGAAAAACAATTCCTGCCACAAATGTTACTGCTGAGCACAATGTTTGTTATATGTTAGGGAACATCTATTTGTTCGTTTCAGATCAGCTGTCCTAGCTGTGTCCCCAGTGGGCTCTCATTCACTCCCATGCAGACCAGCCCTCATGACTAGAGTGAGAAACAGAGCAGGTGTTGGTGCTGTGGAAGCACCTCAGCTAAAATACTGGTGCGCTATCAACACAGCTTTGGCTAACAGAAATAAAACACTGGACTATAGGGACTGTCATAAAGAAAATGATCTTAATCCCAACAAGATCCAGTATGAGATTTCTGTTAATATTATCATTTAAGAAAACTCTCAGATGAGATTCCCTTTGCACTGACTGGAATTTTTCCCATTAAAAATTCAGAACCCAACCTCTACATCTGAGAGAAAATATACTGTATGTTGTTTTATGTGTATCTTCTTATTTGTAGATAGTACAAAAATAATGAGTGTTATATGATGTAGTGATTTTATCATTAAAACTCACTGGCAGTAAAAAAAATAAAATAAAATAAAATAAAATAAAATAAAATAAAATAAAATTTTTAAAAAAAGTCTTTACGTCTTTATGTTTAGGAGTAATTTTTCTTTCATCTCCACATCTCCACAGATTGTCCTTCTCTGCTAATTTTCCCTAAGTCATTCCCTTTCTGCCTACACAAGCTGGTTGTATGCAATCATAACATGAGTGTGTACTGGTGCCCGTATCTTTTCCTCCTCAGATGGCAGTCTTGTTGTTTCCTCTTGTTGAACTTCATGAGTTTTTTGTCTGCCCATTTCTCCAGCATGTCAAGGTTCTTCTGAATTTAACTGTAAATGAGTTGTGCTTAATCAGAAATTGCATAGTGGTCCAACTTTGTTGAAGATTTTCACTGTATTTATTCCTTTTGCAACCTCTTTGGAAAGCAATTTGGATTTTCACTTCTTTTTAATGCTTTCCACACTGTTAAAGCTATTCACTGTGTTATTTGGCATTTGCCTAAATTGTCCTGCAGTTATTTGTAGCCCCATAAGCAAATTAAAAGTCTGGTCTTGTATATGAGATGTTTGGATCACTTGGAAAATCACAATCAGAAGCTGATCAAGAACTGCTTTTTACTCTTGCTGATGTGCAAGCTATTTTGGACTGACAATGCCTGCACTGATGAATATTCATTCGTTTGGAGTTATGACCATCTCATTATCTTCAAAAAAGGGTCTCAAAAGAACTCTCAGTAGAATCATTGTTAGAAGATACTACATATTTTTCACTTGGCCAGATCAAAGCACATTTTTATATCAATGAAGTCTGTTCAAAAGGCACAATGCCATAATGATAATTCACTACAAACAAAATAAACAAGATGTAAGATCGGAGATCAAATATTGGCAGCAAAGTGGCAAGTTTGCAGAGGATGAGTGAGCTTTCCCTGTGCTCCTCTGTCTTTCAGTATGCCAAAACAAACAGCAAAATACACACAAAACACATAAGTGCTTCTCTTCTTTTTTTCTATTTCTTCTTCTTCTTTTATTTTATTTTTCTTTTAATTAAACAAATAATATTTAATAACACATGAGGTTAGGATGTCAAGTATTGTGGTTGCATGCACAAGAGCAAAATTTTGATAAAAATGTTATTAGATAGTTGGCATGAGATTCAAAATGGATAGTTCATCTGTGATTTGAGCATTAAATATTATTAATAAAACAGGGGGAAGCTCGAACTTTCCAGAACTTTTCCAACTTGAAGTCTTGTGTTATATTCAGAAAGAATTACTCATATTATCTACAGTTATTACCTAATGCGAGTCCAGTGGACCGCTTTCAAAAGCACCGGTCTTCCTGCATTGATTATAAAAGGAGGCAAAGTTGGATCTTGAGCAGTATCTAGTTTGCAAATATCTAATTTAGGATGAGTGGATCACACCTATGGCTGTTCATGTAGGATGGAAGTGAATGACTTAGAGAAAATTAGCAGGGAAGGACATTATGTGGAGATTAAAGAAAATTGTTATTTAGGTTTATGATAAATTAATGGGAGAAAAGATCATTTTTTAGAGGGAGAAAAACATTATTTTAAGAAGATCAGGAGAATGTTGCTGAAGAAAAGGAGCCGACAGTATAGGAGAGAATAATCCAGTTTACATCTGTGCATAATATTGCTGTGAATGCGTGCCTTAGGTGTCTAAGCATCCACTGCAGTCAGTGGAAAGCTGGTCAACATATATATATTTTTTCCGTGTACTAAATGTCTAATTTCAGGCCGTTGAATTGCTTTCTGATTCCCTGGCCTGTGTCAAACAGGAAACTACTTCAGAGCATCAACTGCAAAACAGCTTTGTTACAGTCTAGCGACACAGTGTCTGCTCCTCACAGTTGTATAGTTTTCATATATCTCATGTGGTATGAAATATTTCTTTGGCCAGTCCAGGTCATCTGTCCTAATTCTATCCCCTCCCAGCACCTTTTGCCTAACCCCCAGACTCTCTGCTGTCAGGACAGTATAAGAAGCTGAAATGTCCTTGGCTCAGTGCAGCCACTGCTCAGCAACAGCTAAAATATACACGTGTTATCAACATTATTTTTCTACTAAAGTCAAAACAGCATCACACCAGACACTATGAAGAAAATTAATTCTGTCCCAGCATCAACCTGGGGAACATCAATTGTTACAGATTATATTGTATCATAGTATTATATTCCAAAGTACAGGGAATTTTTAATGGTATTAGAAAAATATGTATAATCAAACAAACTGAGAACCATTTTTTCCAGTGACTGAAATAGGGATTAGCCTATCCATAGTCACCAAGTTTATATGTCCAAGTCTGGATCTAATTTGCTTTTTAAAAAAATTAGAATAAATGGAATTTAATCCCATGAATTGAGAATGGTAAAAAAGTGATAGAACTGAATGAAGTATGCCAGAAAAAAGATTGGAATCACTGGGAAAATTGTATCTGAAGAGCAAACAATCCCAGGCACTACAGTAGTATGACAGTAAAAGTTGTTTCTAGACACATTTAAGGAAGATTAACAGTATTTGAACAGAATAGAAACTAGTTGCAAGTTAAGTTGTAAAGCACATTTCTATTTGCAAGCTGTAGAGACCTGGACTTACATGTAGGTGGAAGATTTTGAGATATATGGCATTATAAATTGACAGAGTAGGAGTTCTTCGGCAGAATCTATTAAATGAAGACAAGAAGATTTTGGCTAATCATCTATAAAAATGATTCATAGCAATGTAAATAGTAATAACAGTATCAAGCAAAAATAAAACTAGTGCTATTTATCTTATTCTGTTTCATTTTAAATTATAGTCTTCCACAGATTTGTATATTTGAGATCATTTTATTTACAACACATGACATTAAGAAGGCCATCAAGAAGGCTAGATGTTTTGACAGGTGTGATTGGCAGCCTAGAATGAAGAAGTAAAAGAATCAAATTTTTCTGATAAAATGATCATTGGAATGAATGCTAAGGATACTGACAACTAAGGCTGTAGGTATAAAGGTTAATAGTCTGCTTTGATGAATGGATCTCACTTGGCATTATGTCAAGAAATAGGACACTGCTCCATTTAATACCCTTTACACATTACTAGTATTTTCTTTGCAATAAAACAGCTAAAAAATACCAA
Source organism: Coturnix japonica (assembly GCF_054131305.1). NCBI lineage: Eukaryota > Metazoa > Chordata > Aves > Galliformes > Phasianidae > Coturnix > Coturnix japonica. Next base: position 123,896,733 of record NC_140663.1, read on the forward strand.
ATTCTACTAAATAAAACAGCGGTGTCTAAAAGACAGCTGTGCACAAAGACTAGTTTGGTGGCCTGTCAGTGGGCTGAGGAACTGGCTTGGAGCTGTTATCCTTTCACATGAGAAAACAAATTTGAACTTCACGTCAAGTTTGTCAATAGTTTGGCACAATTTTTTGAAAGCACATAAATATATATTGTTTATAGCCAAAATTATGCACATCTAATAGTCAATAGGCGAAAAGATGTGAAAATATTGAAGTATTGGTAACAGTGTCTACAATTCCTTGTACTCTTTTTATCAGTTCTACCTCTACGTTTAGTGTGCTTATAACAGTACTTGCAATTCAAGTCTCACATTAATATGTATTACCATTACAAAAGTATTTACACGCATTTTAATATTATTGTTTCCTGGATATTTTTTCTTATCAGATCTTATTTTGTTTATGCACACATTTATGAATCTAATTCAAGGAAGGAACAATCAAATGAACATAACAATGAAACTGTTGTGTAAGCAAAATAGTATAAGTAGGTTCTGAGCAACCTAAGGTGGCAACAGCATCAGTGTATACAGGCCACAGAGAATCTTCTGGTCTGTTATCTCTTTAGTGTCCTGTTCTGTGGCACTGACTGCTCTAAGCACATTTGCACATTGAATAATGATGGTCCAGGAAAATGTAGTGCTTTTGTTTTGTTTTATTTTGTTTTTATAGATTTCTGTTTTTCCTCACTGTGTAATTACATTATTACCTAATGGCTGGTTTGAAATTTATTCACTTTCATGAGATAGTAAATCTTTTGACAGAGTTGAATTGACATTTCTAAGAAATTTGGTTTAATTTCTACTCTGCTCAGAAAAACAGAACATGTTAGACTTTTTGCAGAGAACTCCTGTATAACCAGATAATCTATATGAAAATATTACCAATGCTCTTATGTAACCTCTTCTCTCAGAGTGCTTATATCTATGGAGGTTGAAGAAAGGACAGGTCCTCCCTTTCCTTTATTGCTGGACCTTACAAAATATGCAGTATTGTACATACCTGGGGTAGTTTCAGAGACCAACACTAGAGTATCACTTAAGCGCTATCCATATTTGAAGTTCAGATAAATTCTTTCTTATGTTTCCTCATTAAAATGTATGAGAGCAGTGCTAATGAGGGTAGCAGCTTTAGACAAATGCAAAACTTTTATGTCTGATAGGTAAACCTGCTCGCAGAAGTGTTCACTGAATGTTTTAGAACTGGATACTGTTTGCTTTATGGCTTTCAAAGCTTTCATTAAGGCCATGAAGAAAAGCTGATTCACATCTGAGTTTTAAGTTCATTTTCAGAATCGACCTTAATCTGAATTTTTCGTACTGTGTTACCAGTGACATCTTTGTGATCTTAATTGACACTTCCATTTTCTTAATCTGCTGACAATAAAGAAAAACTAACATTAAATAATGAATATATGATTTTAAAATATAAAATTACATGGTAATAATTTAATCTCAGGACTGTGAAATAGTCTATGGTAATAAATCTATTTTAGATTTGCTACAATTCAAAAAAGTGAAAAAAGTCTATTTACAGACACGAAGATGATTATTTATTATTAGTTTTATTTCTTTCTCATGCAAATGTTATGCAAATATTTGTATTATTTCAAATTATTAATGGAAGAAATACAATTCTCAAACATTTTCTAAAGTTTAATAAATATAAAACAAAACAGATCAAATCATTATGACTTCTTCAAAGCCATCTCTAATTCAATAATGAAAGTAACATTACAGTAATATTCATTAAACACTTACAGGTTATTGACCTCCATAGCAGAACAGAACAGAGGCAGTCAGCCTTAAAGGACAAATATATCTTAATTTTTGTCATGGGTGGATTAATGGCTTGCCTTTATTGATAACATTTTATATTCAGTCTTATGGAGGACTTATAAAATGAAGCAAAACAAAAGGATTAGAAAACAAAGAAATAATATGCCTAGCTGGACACACCATTTATTCTACTTTTGATTGCTCAATTATCAAGTTCAACACATTCCTTTAATATATTTACTCAATGATACTTAAGATTCAATGCAAAATATGGTTTTGAGTTGCTGTGAAAACCAGCTATGATGCATTTCCATAAAAATGACTAAACTGGCAGAGTGGATTAAATACTAGAGCATTTGGGATGATGACACTCTAGGAAGATTTTGCATTTACATGAACTGGATAACGTCAGAAATTTGTTTGCTTTTGGGGATTTTGTACTACAAGGGAATAGTAAACAAACATGTTACTATTGAGATTACATGGTATGCCAGCATACATTATTTGTGGTTTGAAGGAGCATCCCATAGAATCCTTACTTTTATGAAGCAAGCTTATTCAATTTTAAGGTAGACCAGAATGGATTTTAGTTCATACTACATTATTTCTTGCACAAAATTATTATATATGAGAAGCTACTGGTTGTAAGGCTTCTTGCCACTGTTAAGTATTTGGATTTATATTTAAATTAAATAAAAATTTAAAAAAAAAAAAAACATTTTAAGAAGAAAATTTGTATGTTTATTTCCTTCAGAAATTATCTCATTCAGAATTAGTGATTTAAGTTTATGATTTTATAACAAACACTCCTTCTGTCACTTCAATACCACAGAGGAAATTCTTATTTAAATGTTTTTGTTAGTTCACTGAATTTTCTGCCTTAAGTCCTTTATATTTAGAATTCTGTTTCTACTATATTGTCGCCATGAGGAAACAGACAAGTAGTGTGTGAAAAGTTTGATTTTACAACAGACAGCAGGAGAGTGATAGATCACGTCAGTATCCAGTGTGTTCTTCACTGTACCTTTGTGAACACTCAGTGTTTAACAGGGAATTTGATGATCTAAAATCCAGAAAATCTTGTCATAAATACATTTGCTAAAGACATGGAATGAACTGTGTCATGGCAGCATCTTTTTGATCTGATTCTTCCTTAAAATTACAGTGAAATGTTTTGACATATCTGCTTGATGTTGAAAAGCAAGAAAGGAATGAACGATGCATTTAAATTGGAATATGTCTTATTTGGTCCCCAAAGTCAAATTCCTAAATTTACCTGAACAAGATTTCTTAGATATTGTATGTTTACAAATTGAAGTAACTTTTTAAATTTATATATATATATATATATTTTTAAATATATATACAATGTACCAAGAAGTATTTCCATGAAGTTCTTCATTCCTTGGTAAAGCACAGTGTGTACTGTTGATGTGATATTGCTAAAACATTCAGAAATTCTTAGGATACATAAGTCTATTAGTATCTGTAAGGGGCCATGCTTTTTACACTATTGCCTCAAAAGTTTGCTGAAATGGTTAAGTTCAGGCAAGTCCTGGCCAAGGTTTGAGAAATCCTTTGTCTGAGACACACAGATGGACAAGTCCAGGCAAGCCTTAGCCAAGGTTCCAGAAATCCTTTGTCTGAGGGTGACAGATAGACAAGAGCAGGGTCTTCCAAAGGGAGATAAGATGCGGATGAATGGCCGTAAAGTGGTCTTTTTGTGTAGGCTTATCTCAAGGAAGATGGCCATCTCCGAGGTACTCACATGACTCTGACCCAAGCTCCCAGGAATGTCACCTAGGCTAGAAAGAAGTAGGATAAAAAGAGCATGGATGAACCATGAAGTCAGATGCCTCACTACAGAAACAAGGAGGTTTTCTGACATCAGATGCCTCATGCATGCTGAAGATGCCTGCATGCTGAAGAACTTTTAGGTATCTGGCCTCAGATTCCTTAATTGTCATCCTGCTGCTGCCAATGGACTCTCCTGGGCTTGCTGCTCGAGACTCTGCTTCGTGAGACCTCGCTGCTCCGTGAGACCTCACTGCTCTTTCCACCGCCTGCTCTGCACTGCACTGATCTGCTGCTTGCGGCCTGCCACCCTGCTGCTGCTCTCCCATATGCCTGTTTCGCCCCAGACCAACGAAACAACGTGCAAAGGGATGCTGCTGCATTCAGGTGGTGACTATTCCCCGCTTTTATGCAATTCTTGCCCTTTTTTCCTACCTTTTCTATCGCCCACTTTCCCGTCCCCATCACCCTAATTTTGGTATTCGCCGTTCTCCCTTCCCCATCCCCTCAGCTGTCTATTATTTCTAATAAACTGGTCTGATCAACATTTGAATGTTTTTCTTCTTAATCTCACGCCGGGCATAACATACCAAAAAGAACCTTGCCTCCCTCCTAAACTGGAGCGAGACAGTATCTTACACATAATGGGATTTCTAAAAAGAAACTATTCCTGATGTATCACTCAATGGTTGTTGACCTTCTATTGCTAATAATGACATACTCTTTCAAGATCATAAATATTTAGATTTTCCATTCACTCTACTAAATTCCAACTGAGTTAAATAGAAGTTTTCTTATATTTCATTATTGGCCCAAAATCATCTCTCTTTTGTTGGCCTCTTATTAACAGCTTGCTTTGCAATTAGCCTTGTAGAACTCAGTGAGGCACGCAGAACAAGATTCAGCCATAATGGAAAATAACAGGACCATCAGTGTGACTCTAGTTATGTATGATCACCAGTTACAGGGATATGGAAATGTCTGCAGCACATATACCTCAATTTCTTCTTGTTCTTTATTTATTTATGTGTATGTGTGTGTTTGTGTGGCTGGTCAGGTTTTTTTTTGTTTGTTTTGTTTGTTTTCAGAAAAAGCAAATAAAATATTGTTTGCATTTGAAGAGCCTGACTATGACCTATTAAAAGTTGTGGTTGAAAGGAGAATTTTTGCAAATTTTTCAGCAGAACTGTATTACCTGTTGCAGCAATAATGAATGTACTGAAATTAATTCTTTAAAATAATATTGCAAGGTGGACTTGGCATTTAAAAGCAACATAATTGTAAATGATGTAGGAAGCTGGTGCATAGCATATTTGAAAACAGTGTTGAAAAAAGTTATAAAGCGAATGAACTCTTCTCTGAAGATCAGTAACCCTCTACTTAGTCTTCTACAATCAGACTTTTTTTACACACAATGACAATTATGATTGTGTATAGTCATATTTAAATTAAAATCACTTATTGTTTGGGGGCACACATGGATTAATAGACATAACAAACAGTCTCTTTAAGTTTAATAAAATATGCAGTCACATGATTCAGAAAATCATTACAAATACAGTGTTCACAGATGAAAGAGTCTGAGTGCAGACATTATTTTTTCTTTAAAAGATAAAACAAATCCAGCTAGAAATAATAAGTGTGGCTAAAAATTGTTGAAATGTCATGCATGTGATCTTGATTTTAACACTGAGTGAATTGCATGAGACTACTTCATCCTCAGATACACTTATGTTTAAAACAACCCATGAAGTATGATTCTTTCTAGTGCACATCCAACAATATCATGGTGTGATGTTCATCCTACCTTTGTCCTTAAAAAGCTGGCCTGTGCTCAAAAAAAGTGGCTTACTTAGAGATGTGCATATTTCCTGTATTAGCCCAAAAGATTAGCCCAAGAGATGGTTGTCATCACAAGGCAGCTTTTGAACATATGCTGAATATTGCAAGTACTTTTCAGTGGGAATAAGTTACTCATTTATAAATAAACTCTGGGTACTAAGACACATAAATTAGTAGCTTAATCTTGTTTCTAATGGAGAGAGACAGAGACTTCTAGGAGGAATGCAGCTCTCAGGAAGAATGAACCACCCTTCAAAAGGGATGATTTCTCTCTGCTGTCTGTAGAAAGAATATTTATAATAATTTTGTTCACCTCTAAAACAATTTCATGTAACAGGATATTACAAGTAGACATACCATGACTTCATTCGGGGAGTCAAGGTAGGATTAATGTCTTCTAGTTTCAGATCTTTTTTAATTTCAGAGTTGCATGTGTAACTGTCTTTATCTGAACATCCATTCTAGTGAATAGAATAAGAAGGAATATAGTGAACCAGTTCCTCTAACTCATTGTAAACATTTCTGTCCACTAAGTATAAACACTATAGATATTGTATTACTCCATGGTGAACCTCTACACTTAATCAGATGTGACTGTAAGGCCAACTACATTCTAGGCTACATTAAAAGAGGAGTATCAGGCAGGGAGGGGGAGGTAATTACCCCCCTCTACTCAGCTTTTGTCAGTCCCCATCTGGAGTACTGCATCTATGCCTGAGGCCCCAGTACAAGAAGGTCATGCAGCTCTTGCAGAGGGTCCAGAGGAGGGCCAGTAAGATGATCAGAGGGCTGGAACACCTCTCATATGAGGAAAGGTTGAGGGAATTGGGCTTGTTTAGCTTAGAAAGCCTCTGGAGAGACCCCACAGTGGCCTTCTGATATTTGAAAGGAGCATATAAACAGGAGGAAGAACAGCTGTATCCAAGGATGGACAGTAACAGGACAAAGATACATCAGTTTGCTGATGGTTAAAGGAGAAAACAGAAGGTGAAAATATTTGTACATACATACTGTTTGGGGGAAAAAAAAAGTTTTTGTCCTTTTGTAATGAACAATGAATGAATGACCTACTGCAAACTCTTTCTACTGACAGTGCTGAACTTTCCAAATATTCATGAACATAATACATTTCTAATTTTAGTGATACAGTTATATGTCCCTGTTTGTCCGTAATGTAGTACCTCAACATTATTGTATAGTATGGTCTATATATATATATATATATACATATATATATATATATATAATGGTCCCCTCACCATTACTGCAATTCTGTTTGTTCCATAGGTATTCCTCATTGTTACATTTTAAAGTACAGTGATTGCTAGCATGTATTATATTATGTATGCAGCAGGTATTTGTGTTTCTCACACAGGGAAACGCCCTGAAAACCAACAGGCTCTACTCACTTTTCAACCTTCAGGACAGACAAGACTGAAATAGAATTTGTCAAAAGAAAAAAAAATATATATATATATCAAATTCCGAATGCACATTCAAACTGACAGAACTTAAATGTGGTTTCTTGCTTTTAGAAATATTAGGAGGATTTTTTTTTTCATTCTAGGAACACTAAACCAATTTTTATCTTGTATGGGTTTTTGTTTTTTGTTTTTTGTCTGTTTTTGTTTGTTTGTTTTTACACAGCATCTTTTATTATTTTCTGTATTAAAAAGAAATTTTACAATACTCATTTCATATGTATTATTTTCATTTTTAAAAATCAGTCATTTTGACCATGACTTGGGCTATGTGAGAAAAGGAGAGAAACAGGTTGTAACTGAAATTTCCAGTATTACAAGCACAATTTTTTACTATATAAGCTCATAGAAAGTTATACCTGAGCTGTGCAACTGTTTCTCACTGTAATTTGAACTTGGACTAATCAGTGAGACTCATGAAGGACAACAGCAGACAGCACATCAAATGGCATCCAGTGACTTAACTGAGTAAATGGGGATCTAAATGAGTTATTATTGATCAGGGGTCATTGTAGTAGTTCTATAAGAACACCAGCACTGAACTATATGATACACAAATATTAATATAGTTTAAGGCATTTTAGAAGAAAAACAATTAAAACAAACTCAGAAACCACTATTGCCTAGTATCTAAACCCATTATATGAGAATGTCTAGAGTCCATTTCCCCTGAAAAACTATGTTTTAGAGCTAAAAATATATTACAGAACCTGGAAGATGATTGTCCTTTCTATCTGAGGTGACAGTACATTCATTTTCTTCAAATGTTTCCATACAAGGAGGTAATCAGAGGCAGAAGACTGAATTCACTATGACTTATTCATTTGGAAAAGAGGATTTCCAAATTACAGAAATTTTAAATAGGGCATCAGATCATTGTAAGAGAATAGAGAGCAAATACAATAAATACACAGATAAGTAACAATGAACAGTTTATTAAATCTACATGTGAAATTAAACTGATACTGTCTGAAGACATGTAAGAGAGATATTCAGTATTTGTAATGATAATCATATATTAGAGAAATGGTCTTGGAAAATGTTGAATCCAAAAGAGGCAAGTATGAAGTATTACAAATAGATTTGAATAACCAGCTTTGCAAACAGAGGATGAGGAGCTGGCTAAATAGCAGTTATTGGAAAGAGATCCAAGGGATAAAGTAGACTACAGACTGAACACAATCAGAAATATCATGCTGTTCTGAAGATGGCAAAATCATACTAAGGTGTGTACGTGGAATATATCTTGCAAAAAAATTCAACAAATCTTTCACCTTTACACCACTTTGTAGGGCCTCGGCTGGAATACTGTGTCCAATGCTGGTCAGCATACTTCATGAATCAGATCAGAGGGAGAACGTGGATCACTAGAAGGAAAAAGTAAGAGATAAGGTTCAAGCTGTTTAAATTAAGTACAGCTGAAAGACTGAAGTCTAGAGTATGCAAAATCTTCTGTAAAGAATATGATCAGTGCATATCAAATGATGAGAGCAAATGTCCTTAATAATAAGAGAGATTGAAATTAAACATCAGGAACAACTTTGTAGTAGTAAAGAACAACTTGACAAGAGTGACTGTGGAATTTCCATCTCTGGAGACTGTTAAAAAATAACTTAGATCAATCGCTGTCAGGACTCAAGCCCTTTCTGTTGACCCCAGGTCTTTTATCAAGGTTTCTTTGGTATGATTACTAAGTGACCACCATGAAAGCTAAGGTAAAAGTGCTCACAGAAGTGAAGCAACCAGTAAATTTAAAAGGAAAAGCAGCCCTGCTTCCTCGGGTGGAACTAAACCAGAGGAATCAAACCCTTGGACAAAAGATAAGAACAGAGAAAAAAAAAAAGTGTCTTGGTAAGTTCATGGCAAATGCATGTACAAAGCCTTCTACAAAGAAACCCTAAGCAAGTGTCTCTTTCAGAAGTTTGAAAATCATTGGCATTCAACCTGTAATAATTTACTAAGACAAGAACCACTATAGAAAAGACATGCTATTTACTTATACTCTGTCTTTCTTATTGTAATCACTAATACAACGGAACACTGAGCTTGATGAACTATGGATCTGACTCAGAGTGGTGACATCACTACTAAATACTTTCCTGGAAATATCCTTGCCTTGCACAAAGACCCTGGTTAACATTTCCCTATATGGAATACAGTTTCAGAAGAAATGGTCTGTTCAGAAACCATTCACAAACAAACAAAAAGCAGTGTGTGGGGAGTACATCTGTTGGGTAATTTATTCCCAATGAATTATTCAGCCAACTCTACTGAAGGGCCTACTTTTTTCTCTAGTTATATAAATATATATATAAATGTATATATATATATTTATGACAGCCGCAGTCACAAATGTTATCTCTGACTGATGCTTTCCTTATTGTCATCTTTTCTGTCTACCTTCTCATGTCAATCCAGGAAGTTCTTTGTTTTCTCACTGATCTTTTGATTCAGAGGTGAATGACAACTTTAACCATACAGCTAGACCAAATGCCTCAGGATGGCAAGGAAAATCACATTTTTAAATCAGAAGGACAAAAACTGCCCCCAGCCAAATAATAGACTGCCACGTAAACAGAAACTTTAGTAGCATTCCATTTTCAGGACAAAAGCAAGATAAAGTTAAGGACATTTGAAAACAAAGCTTGAAGTAAAGTGACTCATGCACTGATAAACTAAATAAAAAGATAAAGCACTATAAAAACATAATGTAGCTAACACATACAATGCAAAATTTGGTGGGCATTTATTCCTTCTTTTTAAAAGTGATTTTCCCTTTCTTTTCTTTGTTTCACCCTCCTTTTCACTTCCAGCCTACAGCCCTTTGTTCTTTCCCCTTTAATGACTAGAAATGATTTAGTTATCTAGGTCATTCATTTACCTTGAATTATTTGCCATAGCGCAACAAATGCAAGTTGAAATCTAGGAACTCATTAACTTCACCTACATTGCAGAAACTGGTTTTGTAAGAAGTATCTTAAATATTTTTAATTACTTCAAATATTTTTTTCCTTTAAAATCTTAAGCAAATTTAATATGAATTGTAAAAGTCAACGAGTTGCTAAAATGTGAGCAATCTTTCTATTCATTAGACAATGTATTTTCACATTTCTCTGTTAACATAAGAAAACTCTGAAAATTCAATTAGTTGAATTAATGCAGTGTGCAAAACAGCACACAGAAAAATTTACCATCCTTGATGGCACATACCACTTTTGCCCTATTATGTGACAGAGTCAAATTATAATAGAATTTCTTTTATGTGTTCATTTTCAAATGTCTGTAAAAAGACTGATGCTTGACAACAGAAACAAGGTGGTGGACAGGTAAAAGATTTGTGCTTTGCTAAAGTGGATTAGTGAACAGGAATGTTTGAAAATATACAAGGTAATAGCTGCACCCATGTTTCAATATCAGCCATTTTTTTTATACGATCCATATAGAAAATTCACTTAATCTTCTCAATATGAGGTTATTTTCAGATTTTTCTGGGCAAAGAATATATAATCATTCAGATTTAGATTTCTACAATACAGTTTACATGAGATTATTAGGACCTTTATGTTTGTATAACAAATAAATCAACAACTAGGTGTTAAGTGTCTTACAGTGTCATAACTCATTTCCCATAGATGTCTCATTATCTGGTGGTCCTCTTTTGCTTCTGTCTTTCAGATGTGCTATGTGGTCACTCACACACATGCATATAGAATTATATGTATGTTCATGCATAGGCATACATAAAATGAAGTTCAGTAGGTCGAGATCACCTGTTTGTGTTTGTAAATGGTACTCACATTAATCTATGTACCAAAATCTGTTGAAATGGTAGATGTTTCTGTTTCTTCTCTCAGTTTTTATTGGAATGATTAGTAGGTTAGATTAGTAGAGAGTTCCTGTCTCTGATTTCCATCACTTTCAATACACATTTAAACTGATTTTCTGGGAAATACAAATTCCTTAGATATTCAAATAATATTTAATAACTTTCTCTTGATCTTCCAGACTAGTTAATGAGCTCAGTACTGTGAAAACAATTGATAGTGGAAATCACCATTGTGGTTTAAAAGGCTATGTGTGCCTTGTCTTCCAGACTTTTTCCTTCAGATAAGTACCTTGATCACTGTGTAGTGCGTGGGAAGTGTCTATGCAAGCAGTAGGCAGCTGGAAATCCCAGACACGTGTATGAGAATGCCTCAGTCTTCAGTGCATGAGGAAGAAATTCAGCCATCATGGATAGCACTGGAACTGCTTTTAATGTGATTCACAGATGATCTACACAACAGTAGTAGGACCCAACCTTTTTGATACATCAGAAGAAGACCAGTTTCTGACCAGGTGGGTAAAGATCTTGTTTCTGGTATTCATGCCACTTGACATGAAAAAACAGTATGGACTTTGAAATATATTATACCCTATTATAACCTGACATCGAGTAAGGTTGTTAATTTTTCTCTTGAAGGAAATTTTTTTTTATATATAAAACGCTAAATTTTTCATACTATGACCGTTTTCCAATTTGCTTGTTTGTTTGTTTGTGTGTTTATCAGCCTTTACTTGTCAAGTGTCCATGGCTTTTCTCTATCAATATGGATGCTTAGAATGCATAATAGGAACATCTTTTAAACATGACATAAAGAAGTATCCAGTAATTACTGAGGTCCATCAAATATATTTGTCAAGAATCTTAAAAATTGCTATATTTTTTTTTCTCAAATACAGAGAAACATCTTTCCGTGTTTTAAAATCTATACCACACTTCTGTAAAAGGGAGGTCACTTTTTTTTCCTTTTTCTTTTTCTTTTTCTTTTTCTTTTTCTTTTTCTTTTTCTTTTTCTTTTTCTTTTTCTTTTTCTTTTTCTTTTTCTTTTTCTTTTTCTTTTTCTTTTTCTTTTTCTTTTTCTTTCTCTTTTTCTTTTTCTTTTTCTTTTTTTTTCTTTTTCTTTTTTTTTTCTTTTTCTTTTTTTCTTTTTCTCTTTCTCTTTCCCTTTCTCTTTCTCTTTCTTTTTCTTTTCTTTTTCTTTTTCTTTCTCTTTTCCTTTTCCTTTTCCTTTCTCTTCTTTTTCTTTTTCTTTTTCTTTTTCTTTTTCTTTTTCTTTTTCTTTTTCTTTTTCTTTTTCTTTTTCTTTTTCTTTTTCTTTTTCTTTTTCTTTTTCTTTTTCTTTTTTTCCTTTTTTCTTTTTCTTTTTCTTTTCCTTTTCCTTTTCCTTTTCCTTTTTTCTTTCTTGAACTTGTTTTATTTTCCATCAGCATATTTCTTAGTTCCAAACCCCTCGCCCTTTACTAAGACATGTAGCACTGACACAATGTTGTCTTTGTGGCCCTCTGCATTTAGCGTATAGATTACAAGATGTATTCCACTTTATTTTGTTTCCTTTGGAAATGCTTCTTCACACTTTGTTGCACTAATTCACAGGCAGCTTGAATTCATACTGTCTTACATATAACACTCTCAACCGAATACCTGAATAAGATGTGAGTTACCTAAGAATAAATAATGATGAAATGACACCACAAGCACTCAGTCATTTGTCTGTCTTTGATACCACCCCCCTATTCCACAGATGTCCTCTGCTTCCAATCGCACTCTTCTCTATTGCACCTCCTGCCTATATTCACAGATATATATCCCCTACTCTTTCTCTTACACAAACAGTAGATTGAATTGCTGACCTTCTCATGTGTTAAAGAACAATGCTGCTTTTCTTCCATGCTTATTTGTTAATATGGGCATGCCCTAGACACTCTCCTTTTGCCAAAGGCACATTTTGTCTGGGGTCTGTCTCCAAAATGATGGTAGTGGAGTCCAGGGCAGTTCACTTGCACTACATATCCCACTCTTCCACAGACAAATGTTGAGGACCAAATAGATATAGTTGATTTTAATGGCTTTCGAGGGTAAAGAAGAAAGATGGTCAGCTGGCATTTCTTTGACCAATGTCTGGACATAGTAGATGATAGTTTTTCACCTGTAAATTTGATGTAAGTTGATATAAAAGGTTAGAGTTTTATCTCTAACCTAATATGAGTGGTGAATAACACCACATACGCACACACACAAAAAGAAAGGGGGGGAGAAGGTGATGTAAGTAACCTACTGTATTCTTGAATACAACTGAGAAACATAGCTACAGGAAAAAGGCAATTGAAAGATTTTCCCACATTCTCTGGTGTTTGTACAGAACCTAAACCAAAAGCACAGTGGTGACATCTTGCCACACTATACAAAAACAAACAAACAAACAAACAAACAATAAACCTATATCTTTTGAAGAGTATGGAATTGTTTGTTAGCTCATTTGAGAACAGGAGGTCCCATAAAAAAAGTGATTTTAAAAGGCGTCATATGGAATAATCACAGAATCATCAAGGTTGGAAAAGACCTAGAAGATTATCTACTCCAACCAATACCAATACTTCCCAGCTAAATCATATTCATCAACACAACATCCAAACGTTTCTTGGACAGTCCCATGGTCGGTGACTCCACCACCTCCCTGGGCAGTGCATTCCAATGCCTGACTACCCTTTACAAGAAGTAATACTTCCTAATGTCCAGCCTGAGTCTCCCTAGCACAGCTTAAAACGATTCCTTCCAGTTCTATCACCGATTAAACGAGAGAAGAGGCCACCCCCCAGCTCACTACAACCTCCCTTCAGGAGGTTATAGAGAGCAATAAGGTCTCCCCTGAGCCTCCTCTTCTCCAGGCTGAACAATCCCAGCTGCCTCAGCTGCTCCTTGTAAAACCTGTGCTCCAGACCCCTCACCAGCTTTGTATCCCTCCTCTGAACACATTTCAGGGCCTCAATGTCTTTCTTGCAGTGAGGGGCCCAAAACTGAACACAGTACTTGTAGGTGCGGCCGCACCAAATAATAAGTAACTATTATCAGAAAAGCTGATGGTTGTGTTTATTGTATTGAGAGTTAAAACCTGTAACTTGGTCCCTGTCAAAACAAGTCCAGTTACACCAGCAGGCAGTCTATTTGCTGTGACTACAGATCTTTCTATGAAACTGCGTCTTCTTAAATCATAGGTACTTTTGCTCCCTGACAGAATTGATTGCTGAAGTATTGTCTATCATTTTAGGAAGGTCTTGGAGAATGGGAGACTTGCCAGAGGCCTGGGAGATAGCCAAGGTCACATCAGTCTTCAGAAAGGGCAAGAAGGATGATCTGGGAAAATACAGACCAGACAGCCTCAGCTCCATCCCTGGAAAGGTGATAGAACAACTTGTTCTAAATGCCATCTCCTGGCAAGTGGAAGAGAAGAAGGGAATCAGAATTCATCAAGGGGAACTTGTGCTCGACCAACATGGTACCAGTTAGGATGTCATCATGGGCTGGGTAGATGGTGAGAGAGCAGTGGATACTGTGTACATTGACTTCAGCAAGGAGTTTGATACTGTCTCTCACAACATTCAAGTAATGAAGCATAGAAAGCATAGGATAGTTGTGTGGAATATGAGGTAGGCTGAGAACTGGCTGACTGGCAGAGCTCAGATAGTTGTCATCAGTGGCATAAAACCTAGTTGGAAGCCTGTAAGTAGCAGTGTTCCCCAGGGCTCAGTCTTGTTCAGCATCTTCATCAGAGATATGGATGATGGGATAGGATGCACCCTTAGCAAATTTGCTGATGATGCAAATCTGGGAAGAGTGGCTGACACACCAGAAGGCTGTGCTGCCATTCCACAAGACCTGGACAGACTGGAGAGCTGGGCATGGAGGAGGCTGATGAGGTTCAACAAAAGCAAGTGTGGAGTCCTGCACCTGGGAAGAAATAATGGCATGCATCAGTACAGGTTAGGTGCTGATGTGCTGGAGAGGAGCTCTGTGGAGAAGAACCTAGGCATCCTGGAGGGCAACAGGTTGACCACGCACCAGCAGTATGCCCTGGTGGCCAAGAAAGCCAGTGGTATCCTGGAGTTAATTAAAAAGAGTGTGGCCAGCAGGTCAAGAGAGGTGATCCTCCCACTCTCCTCTGCCCTGGTGAGACTGCATCTGGAGTACTGCATCCAGTTCTGGGCTCCTCGATTCAAAAAAGGCAGGGATCTCCTGGAAAGAATCCAGCACAGGGTGAGAAAGATGAAGGGTCTCTGATGAGGATAAGCAGAGACATGTGGGACTCTTCAGTCTAGAGAAGGCTGAGGGGATACCTTAACTGTTTATAAATATCAAAAGCGTGGGAACCAAGTTGTTGGGAGCATACTCTTTTCAGTGCTTGAACTGAATAGAACTTATATCTGTAGCTCACTTCCTGTCTCAGAGAGACAGTCTTTGATTTTATGATTCTGTGAAAGGTTGTTTGTGCTCTTGTTTATAAGCTCATTCAAGCCCAGTTCTTTCATCCTTTCTTCATTAGAGTGGTGCTCCAGCCCTCTGATCATCTTTATGGTCTTCCTCTACACCAGTCTGTCCAGGTCCCTCTTGTTGGCACTTCTCCATTTTAAGGTGCCAACTGCACCACTCAGTGTAATGTCATCTGCAAACTTGCTGAGGTTGCATATGATCCCACTGTCTGTTATTTATAAATATGCTGAAGAGCACTGGTCCCATTACAGATCCTTGGAGTATACCACTTGTCACCAGCCTCCACGTGGAAATACAGCCATTGACCTCTGGATTAGACCATCCTACCCATTTGTTATGCACTTAATAGCTCAGCCTTCAAATCCATGTCAGTTGAATTAAGAGACAGAAATCTCGTATGGGATCTTGTCAAATGTCTTACACAAATCCAGGTAGACAGTATCAGTTGCCCTTCCTTTGTCTATTGGTTCCATTCCTCCATCATAGAAGGCCACCAGACCAGACAAAGACAGTTCCCTTTTTCCAGTCACCAGGGACTGTGCCTGGCAACCATGACTTTTTAAATATGTCAACAAGTGGCTTAGCAACTGTATCAGCCAGTTCTTTTGGGACTCTGCAATGCACTTTGTCTGTCTCCTTAGAATTGTACACAGCCTCATGAGGAGCTCTCTGACTTGCTCGGCTCTTACAGTGTGAGGGATTTTGCTCCCCAAAACCCTGACTAGAAGTTCAGGGACACGAGAAGGAAACCTGACTGCCAGTGAATACTGAGGCAAATAACTTGCTGAGTATCTTCCAGCTTCATTTATTGTGAAGCACTGAAATGTTGATGCAGTTGTAATATTTGTGCTCTCCTGCATTTCAGTGAACAGAGAAAGTGGTAAAAGTGAATTTGGCAACACAGCATTAAATATTGTATAATCCCTGTAAACAGCTGTCTATGTTGACAGTCAAACAAAAATACTTAGAGTTGGAAATCTCAGCAAAGGGCATATACAACAATCTAATAAATGCTGTTCCTCAGTATCCATCTCTGCTGTTGTTCAGTCCCCGCAGAATTTTTGCAAGAAAAGGGAAGTGCCCCATCTCCCACATTGCGACCCATTTCTCCTTTCTTTTTCTTCAGAATTTAATTAGTTTCCTTTTCTGTACACTTCCAGCCCAGGCTATTGGACTGGACAGCTCTGCACTATTTCTTCCTCTGAAGCTTTTTGACTTCTTTCTCTCTGTACTCAATCTTCAACAAACCTAGCTACTTTGATGATATTATGGGATGACAGCCAGAACTGAAAATAAGAAGAAAGAAGCCTACTGACAAAGTGTTGTGTTGGGTTTTTTTCCCTCAAAAACATATATGTGTCATCAGTGGTTTTGATGCCAAAATCCTTGTGCAATGAACACAACTGGCATGAACACTTGGATGCCTCCCAAATGCAGATGGGATTGTCAAAGAGATGATGAAGGTAATATTGTCATGAACTGAATTATTCCATAGCAAATATCTGCCTTAGAAGAAGAAAAAAAAGAATTAGTCTCTCAACTAAAAATAAAAAATGACATAAGTAGATCATGACCCTAACAAGTGCTCAAAGTCAGCTGGTGAAAAGAGGTTTTAAAACAACAACAAGGCAGCAAGCAAGCTGAGAAATGATAAAAGGTTTCAGTAAAATGTATGGAGAGAGAAGAGCAGCAACCTGAAATCCAGGTGTCACAAATATCAGAATACTCATAAAGCACAGGAAAAGGAGTCAATGATTATTGTTCTGTTTTTGGCTGTGCTAGGAACTGCGATTTTGCTTAATTCACAACCCAAGCAGGGGCATCTCACAAACCAAGCAGGGGCATCTCAACTAAGAAGAACTTTGTACGTGGAAAAAACAAACAAACAAACAAAAAAAAAAACAACAGAAATAGTACAGCTTTGAAAATTATCAACTAGATGTGAAGGTTTTTGTTTGTTTGTTTGTTTTTGCACATGGACTAATGTACATTAGGTTAACTTGTTAAACTAGAGTTATTTATTAGCCATTGTGTATACCAAACAGGACAAATAGACTTGCTATTGGGAATGTGTCGTTTTTATTTCAGTCACTGGGCCTAACATGTAAAGATTCTTGTAAGCATGAAAATAAAACTCCTGCCTTACTTGAGTATGGAGATCACAGTCATAGAATAATATGTGGAATACAGCAGAAGATATAAAATACCAAATCAAAAATGCCAAATCAAAATGCGCTTTGGTAAATCTCCTAACTCCAATGTGAAATCAGTCATTCAGACTTTCCATATAGCTGAGTTTCACCAGTAAGCACTACAACCCTGAACCTGACTCTTATCCTGCTTAATTCCTTGTTTTGCTCCAGATGAGAAATTGAATAGCACTGGTATAAAAATAGTACAGAATTTATTTATTTATTTATTTATTTATTTATTTATTGTTTTGAAAAAGGGATAAAGATTCACAGCAGTTAGATGCATGAGAAAATGACAGCAGCTTGTATCTCTGTTTAAGAGAGAGAGAAAAGTGGGGAAAAAAAAAAAAAAAAGTATTTGTGTGTCCTGAAAGACAAATGTGTGATGGGAAATCTGCTATCAAATACACTTTCTGTTATTTTTAGGATATGTTTGCTGTGAGTAAACAGGATTAAAAATAGCCATGCATTTGTAGCACCACTTAGATGTATGGTTAATGGTGAATTGCACACTGTTCAGATAGCTGCGTGAATGCTTTGGGTGGAACAGTTTATGTATGAGCCCTCCATTGCCTGTAAGAAAGCAGATACCCTACCTGACATCACCCAAGGGCCAACACCAGATTTAGGTGTTTAACGTATGAAGTGAATTCCACTCTTTCTCTACACTGTTGTTGTTCTACTCCGGCTGCTGAAAATGTTGTCAGGAGAGTTTTGTAATAACTGTGTTAAGAACATATTGCTCTGAGCAGTTTAATAAGGCATGAAGAATTTGGTATGGATAAAGTTTAAACAGTGATGCTTGTGTTGGTATGACAAAAAAGAATTCATAAGAACCAGCTTCTGTTTTTATCTCCAGCGGGAATGCTTGGGAAGAAAAGAATTTAAGTTTATCCAATTTGATGGCGAGGACAGCTTGTTTGCCAGTAGTAGATTCACAAGGACACACACCCATACCACACACATGCACTCCAGTTTTTCCATCTGCTGACACAGAGGCACACAGGTCCCCATGACTGGGGACCATGCTTTTGCTGTTAACATTCAGGTCCCACACACAAATATACACTGATTAGAGTGCCCTCATCCCCCCTTGAATATATTATGAAGACAGGACAGGATGCGTTGATCTGGTGCAGGGCATGGACAGAAAAAAGAACTAACCAGAACCTGTATACTTGAGATCAGCCACTTTTACCCGTTTTCACTCTATTTTTTTATGCCTGCTCCTCCCCGAATAACTCTGTTCCCCTGCTTTCCCCACATTTGTCCCCTAAACATCCCATGACCCCAAGTCTTGTATGATTCCTGACATTCTGAGATGCCCCATGAGACACTTTGTTCAGTCATCACAGTGAGTCCGCCCCTCTGAGACGGATCAGGGCAGAGACTCAGACTTGTTCCTATGGGTTGTAGTAGCTCCCCTGCCTGTCCTTGTGCCTCAGGGCTCCACCATATTTAGGTAGATAAGCCTTTAATCGCAGAACCTAATGTGAGTCATTTTACTTTTTTTTTCTTTTCTTTATTTATTTCTTTCCTCTTCTATTAAATCACTTGCAGGTCACAGCGTTTTGGCTGCCATCTGAGTGATTTGCAACAGCAGCTGCTTTTAACAGTGAGACAACAACTCTGATTTCACTGAAATAAACAGGATTTTGGCCACTGACTTGAACAGAGCCACACTTTTGAGTAAGTGTGTCCTGAAAATCTCCCAGAGTAACCACTGGCCTCAGTCTCACCTCTGAGCAAGCAGATGCCAAGAGTTAAAGTAGAGAGAAACTCCCTTAGAAAGTTCCTGTGTTTTGTTAAACCCCTAAGAAGAAAACTTGCCATTCCAACCTTACAAAGGAGTTTTAAAAGTTCAGCTAGGTCTACATGTTTTTTAGAGAGCAATTGCTATCATTTCCCCAGTTTTCTTCATTTTTTATTGTGCATGCATTTCAAGATAAGGAATAGAGCTATCATAAGCTTCTGCTCGTGGCTGTATATTGCTTAGCATTCCAATAGCTCTTCATGGTCCCATAGTATCCAAACAATTAGGAAATGCTGGCATGGAAAAGTACCAGAAAACTTTCTAGCTGCTGAAATTAGCAAGATTACCAATTGACTTTACTGTAAATAAACACATGAGATTCAGCGTGGCAGGCAATTTCTCAGTCCTTTACTGTTATTTAGACTATGTCTCTTCATGCTGAAAAGATATGAGAAAGAAAGCTGCACCAAATTTTATTAGTAAGTCTCCTTTATTCTCCAGGAAAACTATCAAGAGACTAGGTCTACTATATGAGTCTATCCAAATATTTTAATAGGACCCTGCTCAGCACTTTCTCAAAATGAAGACAGAGGGATTTTGGCTGAGTGCAAATTATGATCAGGAAGTTCCTCAGTGAACATAAGCAAGAGTGCTGATAGAGGCCGATGACTGACTGAGACGGAAGGTTCACAGCGCTGAAACGATTTCTGGCTCTTCTCCAGTTTCAAGGATAGAATCTGCCAACTTGGCAGGCTGGAGAACTCACTGTGGCAACTTTTCAAATGGGAGAAATGGTCCAAGGAGGAGCTGTAACTCTATACAAACTGCCCAGAACTGATGACAGGGGCCTCTGCATCAAAGAATCTGGCCAAGAACTGAGAGAATTGTTGTGTCCGATTGAAGATGGACAGCATATTTATGGAATACCTGTGGGCATTCACTGCACAGTTACAGCCAAATTGCTAATGGAACTGTGTCTTCCGGTTGGGCTTGCTGGAAAGCACAATGTCAGAGATTTTCTGGATGCTCCTATGAATTTTCACAAATGTGAGGTCACCAAAATAAAATACCTAAATTTTCAAAAGTAAGTCTTTTGAGCTGCTTTACATTGATTAGCTTTAAAGGGAATCTACACGGGTTGCGCCAAAAGTAATGCTTTCTATTTATTTCCTTGGAAATTACAATAGATACAAAGAGTACAATGATAGCATTTGATAGAGCAAATTTTCAGCTACAAAACACTATTTTTTTTTTAACACTCATTACCATTAACTATGTATTTGCATCAGCAGTGAACAAGAGCCTGGATGCCATGCTTGTAAAAGCCTGCACTAGCAGAGGTGACCCGCTGCCATTGTCCCCACTGCTAAAATGCACCACCCAGTGGCGTGCACTCTGCTCACATCCACTGTTTGATCTCCATAACCATTCAGCAAGTGTTGATGTGCCATTTCCTCCACATGGATGAGTGCAGCGACACACCTTTGCTTCATGTCAGATGGCAGTTTGTTAGACCACTGCTCTGCTGCCATCTGTCACATGGCAACAAAATGTAACAGAAATACTAGTGGGAAGTTTCAGGCCAAGACTGTGGGCCAACATCATAAAATAGCAGGCATTTCTTTCAGAGCATCCCTCATATATTAAGGCAGTTTCCTCATACAACCTCAAGGTCAGTTTTGCTTAAATTTGTTTCTTTCCTGAGAGCAAGGTTATTTTGCAATATGATTCCTGTTTATCTTCAAGATCAGTGCTATAAAATATTGTTTGTTTTTCTCTTTGACCTTAAAATAGTGAGAAATACAAACTCCCGTTGCAAGTGAGAGGGTGACATTCCAGTACCTTCAGCTAGAGAGAATTTTTGCTGTACAGGCAACCTGTGCAGGCCTTCTGAAAAGCAAAATAATAACATCCAGAGGGAGAAAGAATGAAGGAGAGCACATCCAAAGATTTCTGAGGAGGTTTATCACACTCACAGATACCATATACATAATTTAATTTCCCCACTGATCCATATTCCATTGCTAAGAATGGTGTACCATATAACAAAAGAAACAGTAATCAGCCAATCTGATGCTGTGTTCAAAAGAATTTCAATTTCAGTAGAATTTGTACATTTATAATTCACATACCTGCAATGGTCAGGAAAAAAAAAAAAAAATACAGATATTACTTCAGCACAGAATACCTGGTTACTACTATAGATCTGAGCCACGGTAAGGGCAAACCAGAATGAACAGACTCAAAGCATAAAGTAGGCATAAAATTGAGATAATATGCCCTGTTTCTGTTGAATGCTACAGCCTGTGAGAAAAGGGATTGTATGTGTGTGGTGAGGGTCAGGAAGTAGCAGCATACAAAGAGTCAAGGAAGGGAGAAGCTCAACATGGCCAGGCATCAAAATGTCTAATTACAGGACCAGTATATTGCATTATATATAACATTTCAGGGCAGAGGAACTTCTGTCAGCTTTTTTTTTCCTACTTGGCTCAACATAACTGAATTGAAAGACTTTATAGCTTTTTTAGGACAGTGCTGTTTCCCTCACACACATCCTCTCACCCCACCTCCCCACCCCTGCAGAAACAGCATTCGAGGCATCCTGTCTTATAATATCAGGAACTGTTTTATATTATTCAATTGTTTATTTTTCTCCATTAACTTGGAATTGACTTGAGGTGAGGCATCCTATATCATATAAGCAACATAAGAAAGCATTTATAGCTTTCCAAGTCTGCTAGGAAACAGTCTACCCAGGGAGACTGTAGAAAAGAAGTTTCTGTAAGAGGACGTTAGGTTCACACATAAGAAGTGTGCTTGTAAAAGTCTGCTGTGGAGAACACTGGGTCATTCATTCTCAGAAAGAAGACTTTGCCATAATTTATCCCACCCTCAAATCTTCTTTTAAAATCTGACTTAGAAGAGAGCAAAGTTGTAAAGAGCTCTTGGCTGCTCTTGAATGAAGTCTGTGATGTCCACTATTTGGAAGCTGGCAACAATGAAAGCAATCATGTTGTTTTTAATCTGACTGCAGGTTTCCTGGACATTATTTATGTTCTCCTTTAAAAATATGACTTTGTTGGTGGATGAAAATACACAACAGACAAATATATTCCTTCACTAACGATCTGATAAATTTGCAGTACTTTTTGTATCATATTACAGTTCAGTCTACACATCCAATTATGTGATAAACAGCACTTTGCTCTTCATTTTTCTTTTTAAGGAAAGCCTTGAAAAAACAGAAGTTCTGTAAATCACCTGCTAACTAGTGCTGCAGCAAACTGTTTTCCAGAGTTATGAATTTTTTCAGTAAACTAGATTAGTTTTCCAGAGTTATGAATTTTTTCAGTAAACTAAATAGTTTCCAGTAAACTAGAGCACCAAGGATCATGAGAGATAACCTGTACTCTATTTACTTGACCAGGACAAGATGAGGAATAACCAAATGCAGAACATTTAGAGATGGTGGAAAATCTGTTGTGTGGGTAAATCACTGGCTTAAATAAAGCTTTTCAGGTTACAATATTCAATAAATGTATACTTCTATAAAAGGTTTATCATATGTGTGGTTTTAATGAGGAATGTATAGGCAAACTAATATGGAGAGCATAAAATCATCTTCAGTTTTACATGATAATTGCTGTATATTTGGAGATGCAAAGCAGTACCAGAGAGTGCTTTTTGGAGGTTTGTTGTTGTTTGTTCTTTATTTAAATTTATTTTTGAAGACAATCATATTTGCAGTGTTGGGGAAGATTTTCAGTTTTACTGACATATTTGTGTAAAAGTGGAACTATTATTTTAACATCAAATATTAAAACAGATGTTAGCAACATCTTCCATGGATTGGAGGCAACACTAGCAGTAGATTAGGTTTGCCTTACATCCATTACACAAAATATGTCAAAGATGCTGTAGATAGAGGAACCCTAATTTAGATAGCCATGTATTTCCTGCCTGTAGAGTTCTATCCCCAGCCTTGTTTGCTCTAGATTAGAGCTCACCTTTCATCCAGGGTCTCTGACAGGAACACAATGCAAGGTCCTACTTCCAAAAGCAGCAAGGGAATGGTTTTGCCTCAAAACCTTTGCTGTTTTGTTTAAAATGGTATTTATAGTCGCATCCCCTCCCTTGGGAGGCCCCTCATCAAGAATGGCACCTACTTCCTTAGATCATAGGAGACATATACAGAAGAGGTTTTCCATGTTCTCTTTCCACTCTTTCACAGCTAATCAACAACCACTCATTGCCTAGCTATTTGTGTTAGAAGTGCTATATAACTGTGGCACAGTCTTTCATTTCAGTTCTTACTAGTGCTATTTGCAGACTGTAGATTTTAGCTGCTGCCTCTGATCTTCCACTGCCTTTAAATTACATTATTTAAAAATATAAATAAATAAATAAGGAGCAATTATTGACACTGTTCAATCAGTTTTCTCTGTCTTGCTCTCAGGAAGGCAGCCTTTTTTACAAAGCCAGAGGAGTTACTTCTTTACTTGAATGTTGTGGGAGACAGTATCAAACTCCTTACTGAAGTCAATGTACACAGTATCCACTGCTCTCTCACCATCTACCCAGCTCATGATGACATCCTAACTGGTACCATGTTGGTCAAGCACAAGTTCCCCTTGATGAATTCTGATTCCCTTCTTCTCTTCCACTTGCCAGGAGATGGCATTTAGAACAAGTTGTTCCAGCACCTTTCCAGGGATGGAGCTGAGGCTGTCTGGTCTGTATTTTCCCAGATCATCCTTGCCCTTCAGAGGAGGGATACAAAGCTGGTGAGGGGTCTGGAGCACAGGCCTTATGAGGAGCAGCTGAGGCAGCTGGGATTGTTCAGCCTGGAGAAGAGGAGGCTCAGGGGAGACCTTATTGCTCTCTATAACTTCCTGAAGGGAGGCTGTAGTGAGCTGGGGGGTGGCCTCTTCTCTTGTATAATTGGTGATAGAACTAGAAGGAATGGTTTTAAGCTGTGCCAGGGGAGACTCAGGCTGGACATTAGGAAGTATTACTTCTCGTAAAGGGTAGTCAGGCATTGGAATGCACTGCCCAGGGAGGTGGTGGAGTCACCGACCATGGGAGTGTTCAAGAAACGTTTGGATGTTGTGTTGATGAATATGATTTAGCTTCTCTTCCATCTGCCAGGAGATGGCATTTAGAATAAGTTGTTCCATCACCTTTCCAGGGATGGAGCTGAGGCTGTCTGGTTTGTATTTTCCCAGATCATTCTTGCCCTTTCTGAAGACTGATGTTACCTTGGCTACCTTTCGGATCTCTGGTACCTCTTCCATTCTCCAAGACTTTTCTAAGGTGACAGAGAGCATTTCAGCTATCACTTTTGCCAGCTTCCTCAGTATGTGTGGGTGCATCCCACTGTGGCACATGGATTTGTGTGCACTGATTTTTCTAGATTGTCTCTGACCATACCCTGCTCAATCAAAAGAACTTCCTATGTTCCCCAGTCTCTCTCTCTTACCACATGAGTCTGTGCACAGTGAAGCAAATAAGGCATTCAGTATGTCTGCCTTCTAAGCATCCTTTTTTATTGGGGCATCCACTTCATTTAGCAGCAGACCAAGATTTTACCTAGTTTTCCTTTAACTGTTGACATACTTAAGGAAAAATCTTTTCTTGTTATCCTAAGACTTCTTTGTCAGATAAAATTCCAAATGGGATTTCGCTTTCCTCATTGCATCCTTGCAGTCCCTAACAACATTCCCATAGCCATACCAAGCTAATACACCCTTTTTCCACATTTTGTGAACCTTTTTATTCCCTTTGAGTTTATCACCAGGACCTTGCTCAGCCATGTATGTCTAACCTTTCCCTGATTTCTTGTTTTTAGGGATGCTCCAATCTTGAACTTGGAAGAAGTTGGAGTTCTGCCAAACTCTTAAGGACACTCTTTCCTCCCAAAATTGTGTCCCTCAGGAAATATCTAAGTAGGTTCTCAAAGAGATCCAAGTTGGCTCTTCTGAAGTTCAAGGTAGTAATTCAACTTATTTACTTTTTCCACACAAGGCTGCTCAGGGAGGTTGTGGATTCTCCATCTCTGGAGAAATTCAAGACTTGCTTGGGTGCTTACCTGTGCAGCCTGCTGTAGCGAACTTGCTTTGCAGGGGAACTGGACTTGATGATCTCTGGAGGTCCCTTCAAACACCTACAATTCTATGATTCCATAATCTTATGGTCTCTGCATCCTAAGACACCCCCAGCTTTCATCTTCTCAAGCAACCCTTCCTTGATAGTAAGAACAAGGTTCAGTAGCACGCCTCTACTCATTGGCTCCTCTATCACCTACCTTTGAAATTGATCTTCAGTGCATAATAGGAACCTCCTGGGCAATGCATTCCTAGCTATGTTGTTAATCCAATACCAGGATAGTTGAATTCTCCCATAAAAACCAGTGCCCAGGACTGTGAGGCTACTTCCAGCTTTTTTCAGAAAGCCTTTTCAACATCTGATCAGGTGACCTGTAGTACACAGCCATAACAGTATCACCTATATTAGCCTGCCCCTGAGTTCTCACCAAGGAGTAGCACATTTGTTGACTGTTTACCTCCAGGTGGAGCTTGACACCTTCTAGTTACTCTCTCATATAAAGAGCAATTCTGCCTCTTCATGGGCCTGTCTTTCCTGAAAAGGACGTAGCCATCTGTGACAGCATTCTAGACATGTGAGCAGTCACACCGTGTCTCTGTGATCACAATGAGTTTGTGGCCCTATGACTGCACACAGATCTCTAGGTCTTCTTGTTTATTTCTCATGCTGCATTTTAGGGAAGAAAAAGTGTATATATCGCTAGTGGGATACAAGCTTTCGCATAAGCATACTCATTCTGGAGGTGGCTGGCCTTCTGGCTTTTGTCCTTAAAGGCAGCTAAAGAACATTTGTTTCTGCTGTCTTGGATCATTCTGCAGCCAATTGTAAAAGTATGAGTGTTGCCATTAAGGTCTCCACTCCCCAGTTCCTTCAATTTAAAGTGTGTCTCACTAAGTTAGTCAGCCCATTCCCAAAAATTGCCCTGCCCTTTCTAGTTAGGTAGATTCCATCCATAACAGATTATAATCTTCATAGAAGGTTCCATTATCATAAAACCCCAAAAGGCTCCAAACAGCACCAGCCACATAGCCAGGGTTTGATGTGTTAATACATCTCTTCCTGTCTTCCCTATTTTCTCCACAAGATAAAATGGAGGTGAAATCACCTGGACTCTAATGTTTTTCACTTCTGCTCCCAAGCCTTTATGGTATTTGATTCTTCTCACATTCCATGTTCCAGCATCATTTGTACTTACAGCGAAGAGCAATGGGATAGTAGTCTGTGCTCTTGATGAGTTGCAACACCCTTTCAATAGTATCCCAGATCTTGGCTCCCAGCAGGCAGCAGACCTCTTGAGACCCTGGGTCAGGGCAGCAGAGGGAAGCCTCAGTACCTTTTAACAGTGATTCACCCACTACAAAGAGAAAAAGAGAATGAGCAGGATTGAGGCTGATAAATTGAAAATAAGTAATATAGGTTTTGGTTTTGGGGTTTTTTTTGTTGTTTTTTTTTTTCCCTGGGAATTTAGGAAGAGTTGATTCTTTTCCAAAGGGAGTTAAAAATGCAATTTCATCTTAAAGAAATTTACCCCTTGATTATTTTCTGAGGAGTTGGAAAAAGACAACAGAAGAAATGTAATTTCTGATCTACTTGCAGATTGAGGTAAGCTAATATGTTGGTGCCAAGCTGTCTCCAGCAATCTTTTGTTGAAGTTTTTCTTTCAGCAGATTCCATCTATTAATCTCTAACTACTTATCCCTATGTTGTGTACCAACCTTTGTGATGGCTAGCTGGAAAGCAAGATAGGATCAAGAAAATCTCTTAAACACATTACATTATTAAAAGATCCAATATTTAGGAAACAAAGCTAACACTTCCAATTTGGGTCTGTTCTTAGACCAGTGGTTTGTGTTAGCATCTCTCTGACCTGCCAAAAAGGAACTTTTCATATTAAAACTTGCCAGCTGTGAGAATCAGGGCTGAGAGGAGAAAGAACATTAAAGATGGTTCATTATTCCACGATTATTTCTCTGTGGATTATTTCACACCAGGATAATTGTGTCAAAAGATAGCAAGTTGCACAGGCATGCTGCAACCAATTTTCTATATAACCATACTTACTGAAGAGCTCTTTAGAAAGGTGATGTTCAAACTACAATTAATATAGAAAAAACAAGTTTATGAAATGTCAGAGGTCATAATGTATCAGCTCATACTCAGAGGATGCTTGCTTAATTTGAACTTTACTTTTCTGAAAATTTAACAGTGATCATCACAGCCATCATTTCTGAACAAGTGACTGCTATATCCACAATTGACAATCATACACATGGACACACACACAGAGAAAAGCTTATGGTCTGTAATAGCACAAGGACAGTGAAACTGCCTCTGTGCCTCACCTTTTCTATTTCCAATCTGTTGTACTCCCCATTTCCCTATTCTGTTTTCTTGACTGACACCAAAATTATAAATTTGGGATGCCATTCAAAGAACCATACAATCTCCAGAAACGTGTCTCACTCCAAAAAGATTTCTGTCCCCAGATAGTTCGGTTCCTTCCTGGGGTGGAAAATAATAATAAAAACAACAACAACAACAAAAGACCAATCCTTCTCCATCATACCATGTTTTGTCTGTAGCTATGCATATCTCTCAACATTCACCAAAGACCAGCCTGATGTATTACCAGTCCAGATTTAACTTGGGCTTGTCTATGAGCATTTCTGGAGAAAGCTGGAACAAAAAACTGGTCTCTACTTATCTGTGGGAAAATTCTTGGTAACTGGTGATTAACTGAGGAATTTTCCAAGGACATAGTGAAGGCGCAGCAGATACGATAAGCCATGGCCTTCTAGTCAAGACATAGATTTCCTTCTTCGTTTACTGTCTGTGGTGTGCATCTGAGCCATTTCAGACTTTGATGTCAAGAAAACTACTGTGTAGACACATAGCATTCCAGGAATGCACACATAATATACTGTATGTGGTATATTTGCATACCAATACCACTGCCTCTTAAGAAGGTCTTCTAGCATTGACTCTTTGTCTCAGTTGTTTGCACTTTTCATATAACCGTAGCACTGCATGTAACCTCGACTAAGTGATACTTCAGCTGTCAACCATCTCTCTGTCTTAGAGGCAGAACACTCCACGGTGTCCATCAGATCATGGTGCGAGCAGCTTTCCACATTTCTGTGGACTTTGTGTACATGGAAGCTCATTTAAAACAACTTACCTTATGGTCTACCTGTCTGAATTTGCCTAGGTAGAAAAACAATCCACTTTCCAAAACAGTGAAAATCAAAGTGGTATTCATTAGAATTTACCTTCAAGTAACATGATTCTATACTATGATACAATGATCTTCCTTTCATATGACCAAGAACATGGATGCTATATTTCAGAAGCTATCTATACATGAGGAAACTTAAAACTATCTATGAAAATGGAAGGCCAATACAGGATTTTTTAGAGAGCTTATATATCTTTGGATGTAATGAGTGATAAAGACCCAGAGGCTGAGGAAAGTGGCTTCAAGAAAATGAAGCCTATGTCAACATTCAAATTGCTCCAGGCTATGATCTTATGAACATATGAATCTAGACTGGGATAAATGCTAACTCCAGGTTAGTTTTTCCCTTCTGAGCCACTTAACAGGGGAACGTAAAAGAAAAAGTAAAATAAAATTAAAAAATCTCACTTCATTATTGCTTTTCCTCATTATGTAAGACTAAGAACATGTGCATTTTTAACGTTTTATGGCCAGTAGTAGGTGCAAGAAAACTGTTGTTACTACTTGCCATAGGAGGAAATTTTCTTGTAATCACATTCTCACATTTACATCAGTGTTTTATAGAGAATTACATGTAATTTATTTCCCTGTGGAATTTTCAGGTTGTATTGTAAGACACCTAGCAAAAACATTTCCATTTAGTCCAGTAAATGTTTTCATGGAGAACTTATAAACTGGAAGTTTGTATGGAGAATGGAATTTTTATTACTTGGATAGGTGGTAGAAATTTTTCAACTGAATACAAGGAAAAGAATCCATAACACATACAGTTTTATTCTCAAAATATTTAACTACAAAAGGACTGTAGGTACTAGACTACCGTAGTGTTATTTAATGTCACTGTGGATACATTTTTATCAAGTGAATAAATCACAGGCCAAACTCTGGACTATTTTTGAATAATGAATCATATAGAATCCTTAGTATGAAAGATTTTATTTTGTTTGCTGTCAAAGTAAACACAGTTCAAAAGTAAAAAATACACAGAAAGGACTAAAAAGATCAGCCTCTGAGGCTGTCAAGTGTATAACCTGTTAGGAAGGTTAATTAATAATAAAAGGAAGGTGTGTTTTCTGATACTGTTAAAGGAAAGTTTATAATCCATCCCATCTCCAGGATGAGAGACTTCCCATATCTTTAAAACCACCATGTTTTCAGTACTGGGAATTAATTCAATCCACTGAACTATATTATTTTACATTTCCATTCTTGGCTGTTAGTTTCTTAGCATCTTTGTATGTTTTTTTATAATAAAAACCCTATTTCAGAGGGAAGGAAGATGTCTCTTTCAGTACATGAACACCCAATATCCACTTAGTTGTTGAGGGATAAGTTTCATCAGGCTTAAAGATGGCTGTACAAAAATACTAATATATACCATATAAAGAGAAACACAGTAAAACATTAGCATGCATTTTTCTTGTTTTAAACAAATTAAATGCCTTTCAAAATTAACCAAACATCTTAAAGAAAATATGTTTTTTCACTTCAGATCTGATAGAATTTACTTAGGTTCAAGCTTCTATACAGTTTCTCTAGCTACATCTCCCCAGAATTTTGTAAAGCTGTTTTTTTCCACTGCCTACTTACATATTGCATTGTCCCATCATTTTAAAATCAGAATACTACTGTTTTAAAATAGAAAGGTAAATAGAGAGGCTAGAAGAATTGAAGAAGAAAAAACTGTTGAGCAGGTTCTTAGTAAGAAAATTGAAACAGGAGGGAAAAATGCAAGTTCACACACCAGAGTTAGAGGATTTGGGATTAATTGAAATCCTCAAGTGGTGCATGGTAAGTGACTGCCTATTTAGAGCCAATAGATAGGTTTCCATGAGGGTAAGGAAGCGAAAAATCCCATACGAAGCTAGTGAGATGTTAAATTCTAATTAGAAGTGTTAATTAAAAAAAAAACATTTCCAATTTCATCAGTGAGAGTGCTTTTGTTGTTCTGATTCTCTTTGCTACAGTGAATCCTAAGTATCCTGACTCATTTTGTCCCAATATTATTTACCACTTCTATAGGGTATAAAAAAGTTGACTATGACTATAGAAGCATGGATTATTACAGTGGCACCTACTAGTGTCTCTGTGATAAGAGAACTACCAGCACTTCCACTGTATGAGACTATTTTCAGGGGCTGAAAACTGAATTTGTGAAAATTAATACCGAACTAAAAATTTGGTATATATGCTACTAACCGGTAAAAAAAGTGCCCTATAAACTTTATGCATACTAATTTGATTGAACATTTATTAATTAGCAGGTACAAAGTAACCTGTTTTCTTTAGTTTCAAATATTTCTCTGTGCAACACTAATATAAAAATATTGTCATTATTTAACTTGACATTTTGCAGGTCATTGGTGCATGGCATGGAATTCATGTCTGATAAATTGAGAATCAGGTAACTAGTGGAAACTATTTCTTAAGCTTAGAAGTCTTTGTACCTACCACTATAGTAATGGGGCCTCTGTTCCCCAGTACAGTATATGAAATCTGCTCACTGACTGGGCAGAAGCTGTGCTGTGCTCCTGCAGGAAGGTAGTATAGTAAATGGGCTGCCCTGTGGGAATGATCTCAGGATCTTTTGCTCAGAAAAGCAAAGTAGGATTGTAGTCTCCATGTGTAAAGACTGCTTCTTTCTTCAACTACCATTTATTAAGAATCACAGAATCACAGAATGACCCGGGTTGGAAGGGACCTCAAGGATCATGAAGCTCCAACCCCCCTGCCTGGCAGGGCCACCAAACTTCCACATTTACTAGATCAGGTTGCCCAGGGCCCCGTCCAACCTGGCCTTGAACACCTCCAAGGACGGGGCATCCACAGTGCCCCTAGGCAGCCTGTTCCTGGACCTCACCATTCTCCTAGTAAAGAACTTCCCCCTAACATCCAACCTAAATCTTCCCTCCTTCAATTTAAAATCATTTCCCCTTGTCTCACTATTATAAGCCCTCTCAAATAGTTTACTCCCCTCCTGATTATAGGTACCCTTCAGGTACTGGAAAGCTGCAATGAGGTCACCCCGCAGCCTTCTTTTCTCCAGGCTGAACAAGCCCAGCTCCCTCAGCCTGTCCTCATGAGTCAGATGTTCCAGTCCCCTGACCATCCTTGTGGCCCTTCTCTGGACCCTCTCCAACAGCTCTATGCCTTTCTTGTACTGAGGAGGGCAAAGGGTTTCCCTGTAAAAATTTTTATAAATTTGAATTTTCCTGAAAAATTCCCCATTTCAAGAATTCAAGCACTAAGAATGATAAACAATTTGATGTATGTTTTATCTAGTTTTCTCTTGCACATTCAGACTTGCTTATCTTAAGAGGGTAGTCTTGCATAATAACAAAAGACCACAGTACCTACAGAAATTTAAAGCAGTAAGTTACTGATTTGATTTTTATGACTTAACACATGTAAATGTGTTTAATCTAATGCTTTATCATGTATAATTCAGTAAGTTAAGGCTAGCTTCTAGGGGCAGATCAAAACTATGGCAAATATATATACAATTCCTCTGAGAAAATGTAAGATTAAGATCTGTATTTTACTTCAGCTGAAGAGAAAGACTTATTTCAGAAGAACATTTCAAATGTGTAAAGAGCAATTAAGATTTTATATTATATATCACGTATATGTAAGGTAACTTATCTATAGTTCATAGGTTCAGCCTACAAACTGCCTTCTTTTTCCAAAAGGAATTCTGGATAATTGGCAATTTTTATATCTTGTTTGTTTGTTTATTTGTTTTGTTTTGTTTTTTTTTTAAACAAAACCGCTATTCTACATTCCTTTCTTTTCAGTACACAATTAGAAATTGCTGTTCTCTGTACAGCAAGCAGTTTCTTTTCTTGGCACAATTACTGGACTGTATCTTGTAGATTTTTCTCTGAAGTACTGAAATGGAAGGATACCCCCATTAGCCCTTGCCCCCAGCTCCCTTAACTCTCCAGGCAAGTTTGATGAGTCACGCATTTCCCTTTAAAGCTTTAGGATCTCGTGCCAAATTCAAACAGTGTTGCTGGCTCCAGTGATTTTATCATGAGTCTCATGATATTTAAAGTCCTAACGCCAGTACTCATTTGGTAACATTAGAATCTCTGCTTTCATTAAAAATAAATAAATGTAGAAAATCAAAGCTTTCAGGCTCAAGAACTGTGACAAAAAAAAAAGGGGGGGAGGGGGGGGGGGGGGGGGGAGGCAAAACAGAACAGAATAAAACCCATGAAAAAGAAAGAACTCGAAATCACAATGACAAATAAGAAAAAAATCAACTCAACAAAAGAATCTTGCAGGCTATTAGATACTTTATACAATACATAAAAGTGATCTAAGGGGCTACCCTCAGTGTTTTGGAAAATAACAGGGGAGAGTTTGACTAGACAAATACTTTGCAGATTCTTAACTGTGTCACATTTTTCCTGGATTCTTAGGCTAATAAACAAGAGATCAAGAAGAACTAAAGTATCTATATTGCTTTGCTGTTCCTTTGTCATGTGCGCAAAAAAAATATCTTTTAGCACAAAGGTTCTTAGTATAGGGACAGATCTTCATAATAGGTAAAGGAACCATGTTTAAAATCCCAACTAATAGGGTACTTGAGAAGATGTTAAATGTGCTTCTGATGACTCAGTATGAAATACTGTTCACTCCTTTGTGCGGCTCTTCTCCGACCACTGGAAAACAAAGCAGAAAAACAACAACAACAAAATAAAACAATAAGCCACCAGTAGTTCAGTTCTCTGTTTTGTTGGCCTTCAATATTGTTAAACTGTTTGTCTTATGATACAGTGTGCCTTGTCTAGTCAGAGAATTTGTAAGGTCACTCACATCACCTATCCTTCACATTTGCTGACACAATTGTCGGCTACTTGTCAAGTTTTTATAACATCCCTGCTTTCCTTGAAAACTGCCTGCTTTTCCTTTAGAAAAAATAAATAAATAAATAAAGATCACTTTTAGGTATCAGACTTTACTACTACACACTGTTAGACAAACTTGCATGTTCTGCTATGTTTGTGGCTATGTTTTTGCTATGGTACAAAGTCAGTGACACAGTTACTGCTTTTTCCAAGTGGTCTCACTTAGATCTGCTTTTTTGTTGCATCTTAAATAGTATCAGTATGTGTCTGCCCAAATTGTTGCCTGTTTGTTTGCTTGTTTGTTTTTCCCCTTAAATAATCTTTCCAATGCAATTTACCAGGAAAAAAAAAAAAAAAGATAAAAACACAACAAAACAAACTGCAATGTATCAGCAACGAAGAACTGAAAAATATGTATTTCGTCAAAGATTTTTTTCACTAAATTTATTTAATATTTTTGGTTCTTGGAGCATAGCCTTTTAGCTTCTGGGTAGTGATAAATATATCTCAACAAATTTAGGTAGCTATCAAAATTTTGGATGCAAAAATTATTATCTGAGACCATTTATAGCTCATAAAACTTCACAGGGATAACATTTGAGAAGTATTTCCAGTAATTTCTATGTCTGCTGAAAGCCTTTTTTACTGCGTGTTTATCTTCAGTATCAAACATGTCATGGAGCAGAGTGAGGCAAACCAACCAGCTGACCACACAACCAAAAGTTTAGAATGAAGAAATTCATTCACTGGAACAGCTTATTAAGCTTTTCAGTCTCAGGAGAATCTGGAATGAATTTATTTCAGGCTCTTGCTTCAGTTTCTGCTAAATATTCTGGTCAGATTATATTTCAACTCAATAGTCAAATGCTGATCACCTATCAACTTTGAAGAAAGGAGGTAAATTGTTTAGTTCTACTGATTCACTTCTGTTTAGCTGGCTTCTGAAATGTTCAACTCTTTGATGATTTTCACTTATTTGGATCAGACCCTCCAGACACGTCCTTTTTCCTTTAAAAACAGAGGAAGTTAACTTAATAGACA
The DNA here is from genome assembly GCF_054131305.1 of Coturnix japonica. Lineage (NCBI taxonomy): Eukaryota > Metazoa > Chordata > Aves > Galliformes > Phasianidae > Coturnix > Coturnix japonica. The sequence continues at coordinate 123,931,149 of NC_140663.1, forward strand.
AAATGCTTTGGGCTGATGTAACAAGAAGGCAGCAATGTAACAGCTTTCCTAACAGGGCTATGTTTGCAGCTCCACTGAGCTAAGACCATCACCCGTACTATAAAAAATGATCTTTCTAAAATGTGTTGGCTTCTCTCATTAAGTCCTATATTCATAATGTCAGCTTTGAGAAAAAATCTCTCTTTGCAAATTTTCCAAATACTCTGGAAAACCAAAGACTTTACAAGATGACAGAAAGAATACAATCATTTTTACTTTGAATCATATCACATAAAATATGACAGTTTCGAAGAAAAGAAAGTGTCATTCCATCCTGAATCAATTCTTGAATACAGCAGTAATGAAATTATCACTTCTCTCACACAAATAAGCGAACAATAAAAGTTACACACAGCTCCAAGTTTAATTTGCTAATATAAAAATTGCCTACTGCTCAGAGAAGCCAGTGTGAATACTACTGTTTTGTAATGGGGTCTGCATTGTAATATTTGGTTGTATTCTGATGGTTTTTATGCAACAAAAATACCCATTGATGTAAAAATGAAAAAGACTACTTGGACTATCAGGAGAATCAGGTTGAATCAGGCTCGGTGCTTGTATTGCCAGGGTTTATTTCCATCTTGACAATACTTAATAAGCATTTCTATCAGGTCAGACTCCTATTAAATATCCATCACAACTTGACTTTTGGCAAAATATGTAGCTTTACAAGGGAAACAAAAGCTGCAATTCTCTAAATGAAAGCAGAGAATACATGGAGCTTAATATGGCTTTTCTTGCCAGAGATGATTGGTGAATCCCATCTATTAAGCTTTATTTATTTAGTAATTGTGCAGCGACTTCCCAGTTCCATGCTGACTTCTAGAAAAGAAGAGTTACAATAATAATATGCAGTTCATTGAGGACTTTTTTTCACTCACTATCTTCCTTCCACGGTGGCTGGACCAGGCATGGGGCTGGCCTTTGCCCTGATACCAATAGGCATGTTAGAGAGGTTGTTTCTCCACTGCTTTTCTTTTCAAGAAAACACTATTTGTCATCTCAGTCACTGAAGACGTCTCTGCAAATGATCTCACAACAAAACCAAGCCGACTCTGCCAGACCTGCATCACATTCTGTTCTTGTTATCATCCATGAAACTTGTCCTATTATAAATGTCATTTCACATTCTGAATTAAAGAGCAGATTTTGAATTAAGATTTACAACTTAATCATTGGAAAGTTTTACAAGAGTTATGAGCTGAAGCAAAAATCAAATTATTGGCCACTTCATAAAATATGGGCCATACTATAGTAAAGAAGAGGATTCTAATTTCACCATTAAGTGATATTGTTTATTTAAGGCCAAAATAAGTGTATTTCAAGGCAAAATATTTCTGATAAAATTTTATATTAATTTGTTTTTTCATTAGAACATACAGTTTTCTTTAACATCACATTTTCTATAACAATCTTTTCTATAATAGTATATAACAGAACTTTGGTCTCATAACTTTGCATCTGGTTTCATAAGCTATCTATTTAACTATTTATATAATTTCCTTTACTTTTCCTGCACCTCCTTGCAGTCTTAGCATATATGAACTTCTCTGATAATCTTTTCTTATCTGATATTCTCTCATTATCTTCTCTCTCACTAGACCACTAGTGACTCCAAAACTAGGAAATCCCATTTTACCATACATACTACTGCTCCAGCAGATTGTCAGTATTGTCTCTTCCTCCCCAATGACCTAGATCATCAAAATACAAACTACTCTCCAACAGAATTGCTGATATGACAGCCAATAAGGCAAGCATCAGACAATTAATGTATTTCTTGTCCACGAATTGTCAAGATACAAACATTGATCTTACCACAGAATTTTTTCTAACCTGTATTTGGTTGTAATTTCAGTTACTTAGCACAAAAAAAAAAAAAAAAACAAAAAACAAAAAAAAACAAAACAAAAAAAAAAAAAAAAAAAAAAAAACCCCACATTTTGTTTCAGTTCTCATCAACATCAGTATCTCTTTGCAAACCTCTTGAATCAGCGTTCCTGCCACAGTGATTACAGACTGTCCTGATAGGAAGTGCTGCAGCTGCTGTTCCTATGTGGGCATCTTATTTTCTGTGGCAGTCATTCTTAACTGCTGAATTAAAGGAGCTAGCCTTCTGACACAGACAGTTCAGACTCCATCACTAGCTGCCTACCTTCCCACTGAATGGCATTTTTTGGTGTCAGAAATAAAAGAAACTTCTAAACATAGAAAGAAAAAGTCAAATGTACGTACAGTTTATATTTGGGATCAAAACCTCTCCAGCTTAAATTCAACTCACAAAACTCCACTGAGTCAAATCCCAATTTCAATAGCCATCTGCAATTTCTTTCCTACTGTTTTTCTGATCTATTAGGAAGAGATGTGTCAGCCTCACGACTTCAGTTATTGACTGCCTGTTACTAAAAGCCAAAAGTATGATCCCACAAAATAATGCCTATAGGGAAAAAGCAAACTGAACTATGAATTTCCCAATCCATCTAATTAATAAAACTCATACTTATTTTCAAAGAAATTCAGTGAGGGAATCAACAGCAAATAACTGGCTGTGCATCAAGATGGCTAATTATTGCAAGACAAAATGGAGGAGAAATTCTTACTCCATTCTGCACTTCACATGCATTATCCAGAGTTCTGACTATTTTTGCAGGCAGCAATCCATTAAACTCTGTACTTTCCTGGTAATACTAGTGAGAATGTCAAATCAGTTTATCAGGGGGAAAAGCAGACATTCTACCAAAAAAAATATATTTTAATTCATACGTATATGAGAGAAAATAGGAATTTTCTAAAATAAGGTTATTCATGCATCAGTCTATGGAACATGAAATCTTTGGTATGTTTTTCACATAAAACACTGTTCTAAATGCGAGTGGATCTGTAACCTCAGAGATTAATAAAAAAAAAATCCTTTTCTTTGGTTTGTTTGTTGTGGTTTCTTTTATTCGGGTGATGAAAATAGAACAAAGCAGACTATGTTCAAACAGCAGTTATTCAGTAGTCTTTACAGATATTGTCTGAATCTAATTGGATTTTAATGAAATGATATTTCCTTTGTGATAAGTACATAAAAATTATGTTTTTAATTAACATCACAAGGTATAAGCTATAGATACCAACCCTCAACTGAAATAATATTACTTTAATGTTTGCTTCATTAAAAAAGGACAGAAGTAATAACAACGTAGCAAGAAACGTGTGTAAACTAACTGGACAATGATTAGTACTGGACCCTTTTCATCCCAAGAAGCTGAGCAATTTTCCCAATTTCTTTTTCATTTCCAACTTTGCAATTCACTTATGTTTAGCCATGAAAGAGTTTACAGAGTTTATTTATATGCTTGAAATTCATTCTGGGGGGGAGCAGACACAAGGAATGTAATATCAATGCACCATGCAGAATATAAACTCACACAGGTTTTCAATGAGGTCTTATAAGTAATAGAATTAAAAACACAAAACATAGAAATGAAAAAGTGTTAGGAAGAAATCATATACTGGCACAGAGAAATCTTGAAGAAACATATTGTGTTCCTAAAGGGGTTTATTCCCTGGCCTGTTACAACACAAGAACAGGAGTATGGCCACAGTATGCATGACCAAGACTCTATCCAAAGTTTCTTTTCTTATCTCTTATACGGGCTAGTACCAATCCTTCAGAAAATAGTATGACAAGTATAGACTGATATGCCTCCTCAGTCTCTGCCAATCAGTGGAAACTCTGTAAACAGTTGTGTCTTGTTTAATAGCCATCCATATATATGTCTTCCATAAACTTGTTTAATTTTCTGTGAATTTGGTATTCCCTGCAGCATCTGATCTACCCTGGCTGTAAAATAATGTCAGTAAGTCAGTCCTTTATGAATGGGGCTAGATATGACAGACATTGTGAAAAATACCACAGGTGAGAAAAGGACTTGAGATAGAGACACTCTTTGGAGGACAACAGGGAGCGTCACCCAGCTGGGATCACTTAAACTTAATAACACATACATGATGTGTAGGGATTTAATCTGTCAGCATGTGCAGCAATATCACTCATAATAAATAAGTGGGAAACCTCTGACTTTCTCAAGGAAAATGTGTCGGTACTGAGGAATTTAAAGATTAGTTATCCAAGAAGATCTATTTGATCCATTTATTTAACAACCTGGGAGTGAAGAAATCATCTCTTTTTAGTACCACTTCCACTTGTACCCCCCAGGAGATGAGACGATGAGAAGTGAGGGACTCTTTGTTGTGCTATACACTAGACACAAAATCATTAGCTCGCTATTTTGCTTCTGCAGCAACAAGGAAGTTGAGAGGTATACAAGGGGCACAAAGCCACTTCTGCTCCTGGATCACATTGCCCTTTTTAGTAATAGACTGGGCAGTAAATTAAATATAACTTGAGACACAAAACAAGCTTCTGACAGTTCAAGGCATGGTGAGCAGTATACATGTGGGCAAGTGAACAAAGAAAAAGAGATCAGTAGGTTTTGATGTTTAACCTATGGAAGGTTATTTATACTTACAAGGCGTTCATCCTAGCAAGGAAGTAACAATGACATTTACCCTAAAAAGAAGCCAGGCTAAGCAGCATGAAGGACAATCACAAATTTACACTATATCCAGCAAAGTGGATCAAAATTTGGTGCTAGATTATTTATCTTGCTCCAACAATAGAGTTGGATGGGATAGCATGGTTCATGAACACTCTTGGAGGAAGAAAATATTTGTTTCAGGACAAAGCCCTGAGCTCTAAATCTCATGCTAAGTAGGTTTTTTCTTTTTAGGATTTTCATCTAAAGGAAGGGTTTAGAAAACAGTCTAAATTTTTAGAAACAACCAGTACCTATGATAGAGTATCTTCACCTGGTTGCATCACCTTGGAGTAACTAGATGAACAGATTTACTCAGAAACATTCAGACCTTCCACAGATGGCTTCATTTGGTGCTCACTGAGACTCCTCTAATTTATTCATACCAAAGTGCACTTACCATTATGTATTTGCTGTATCATTATTTGAGTTTGTTATCCTGGAACATTAGCTTAAACATTTTATGAACTGCTGTGCAGGTGACAAGTTTATTAAACCAAGAAAGATAATCACTTTACAAAAGAATACTAGGTTGTTTTCACCATGACTTCCACAAAACTTTACTGTATATATCCTATTTGTCCTATAACAGAGGTAAGGATCATACTTCTTCATTTCTTAAGGATAAAATTCTGGAAATAAATGCTGAGAAAACACAGCATTGTTTTTATTTTTAAAGGATTAGAATTTCTAACTTGTTTGGTGATACTGAAAAACTATAGAATATAATTTAAGCATGCCAACTGGATCAGATTTTTCATTATGAATTAGGCTGTAGTCACTACCATGTAAGTATGAGTGTAGGTCCAAAAGTAATGCCTGCTATTTCTTGATGTTGGCCCATTATTTCAGAGGCAGATATTTGTGGTGTGGCAGTAGAGGTTGAACCTTACTGCCAGTATTCCATTAATTGTTGTTGTTGTGTGACAGATGGAAGGAGGGGGACACTGTCGCACAATACCAGTTGACATGGAAGTACAGATGAGGAAACAGTGTGTCACTGAATTCCTCCATCTAGAAAAATGGCACTCACTGATATTCATTGATGCTTACTGAATGAACATTGATGAAAACCAAACAGTGGATGTGAGTACAGTGAGGCAGTGGGTGGTGCGTTTCAGCAGTGGTGACTGTGACAGTGGTTGATCTCCACTTGTGAAGATGTTTACATGTGCAGAATTTGGGGTTTTGTTCAAATTGGAAAAAATGCATATGACTATGATGAAAAACAGTGTTATGTAGGTGAGAATTTACCAAACAGGGCTATTGCACTCTTTGTAGCAGTTGTAATTTCCATGATAGAGGTGATTTCTTTCAGAGCAACCTATGTACATGCTGAATACAATACAGTGATATGCTGTCTTTGATTAGAAAGTCTGGAAACTGTCTATCTTACTGTACAATTATTGCAGTATCAGTAGCAGCATCAGCAAAACAGAGAATTATGGACAAAGTAATTTTATCCTATCTTTAAAAGAAAATGCAATGATTTAAAATCAAAGAGCAGAAATCACCTATGAAAGAAAAACTGTAGCTTATAGATCTTTTCCTTAACCTTTGTCTTGCTTCTTTGTTGTTTGGTGTATCCAGTTCTTCCTTTAAGATAGGTCCAAAATAGCACTGAACTCTGTGCACAAACAAGATAGCTCAGACAATCTGAATGTTCCAGCAAAGAATGCATGTGTTAATGACAGAAACAGGGACATGTCTGCAAAGCTGTTTCAAAACTATGAGGATGTCTATTACCAGTTTCCTCTTGCAGCTGGCTAAATCTACAACATCCCATATTTTCAGCAAGCCACATGTGAGTAGCAAAACTGGTTTCTGTAGTGTTTAAAAATGTACTTATTATCTTTGAAATGAAAATATGATGTCTCAGTGTTCTATTGAGAAAGTCTGGTGGAATTATATGTTTACACAATGGTAGTACTGCATAAGAGCATGAAAGCATTCCAGGCTGGGTGGAGGTCTGGGCACCTGATCTAATGGGGGCCAGGAACTGGCAACTGCTTAAAGGTTGTGACAATGTCTGGACAGCACTCCTACAAATTAAGTTAGAGATCTGGAAACCTTCCTTTGATGAACTTATAACAGTCAGAAAATAGAGATTTATTTTTTATAATTTGTACAAATTTTTGTTTATTTATTTATTTGTTTGTTTTATACATTCTCCCAGAAAATTTTATTCTCTCATTTCTGTCTTGATAAAAATTTTAGCCAGTAATTTTGATTTACCTTAGAAAGCTTCAGGAATCATGAGCAGAATCAGTGCTACAAATATTTCTCAGCAAATTTCCTTCAGAGTTCTGACAAGATATTTTATTTTGAGGAAACAAGGAAGAAAACGAACTTAAGGGGAAGACATAGAATTAAAATAATATTTGAAATTACCAGTGCATATGGTATTTAATAAAAATACAGCAAAAGTTATGCTAGAGTTTTGGCAAACCCAAAATTAAAATATCATAATGTCCATCAGCAAGAAAAAAAAAAGGCAAACCTCTGCATTTGTTAGTTACTTCCAATATGTGACTCAACAAAAAATCTCTAATTCCTACTATCTTAAACTAATTTGTATCACTGTCATTATACAGAGAGGAAATTCCCAATACATCAGTACTGATCCCTAAAACATTACTGACTACACGCATCAGAATTTTTTCACAATCACAAAAATTGTTCATGACCAAACATGTTTTCACAAAATGTTTATTTACTGCTAAACACAGAGCAAATTGTATATGGTCTTGCCATGACTCTTGAGCAAACAATCTGCAGCTATTAATAAACAAATTGTGACACGAAAAATCAGGGCATTCCAAGTGCCCTAAATGACATTTCTTGGCAACAGACTAATGACTTATTTGGAAAAATATTTATATGCTCTTTAAAAAACAAACAAACAAAAAAAAAAAACCACAAAACACTAGTCTGGAAAGCTTCACACTATTGTCATTGAATTGTCAATGAAAAACATTCCATTTTTAAAGTTTCAGGAAACATAAGATAAAAATAACATGAATTCAGCTAAATGAACAGTTTTCATTGGTGGTGCTCTTTTTTACCTTCTTTACTTGCAGAAAGAAAAAATAACATAATATAAATGAAAATGTGTAACTAACTTCTGAAACATTTATTATTCTGATAATCTTAATTGTCTGACAAAATTTACTTTCTCTGCCTATTTGTTTGTTTAATTTTGTTTTGTTTTCTAATAGCATTATTTGCTTTACTTCATCCATCACAGTGAGCCTATGACAATATGACAATAAAGACAATCCTGACTGGAGTATATTGCACAGGCAACTATAATAGGTAAGTAAGATTCATTTGTTATGATCACTAACAGAAAACATTAAAAAATATTAAAAATGAATGTGAATTAAAGATAGATAAATCAAAAAAGAAATATTTTAATGATTAGTTAAAAACACATGTATTTTCTTTCCCTCCCTGTGAAGACCTGGAGCTTCTAATAGTGGTTGTGTTTAGCACAGTGGACCCAAGACTGTGCATGAAGTACTGCCATTTTGACCAGGACAGAGGACAATATTTCCACAGTATGTGTGCAGTGTGCCAGGCAGAACAAGCTAGATGCGATCATTGCACCAACATCATACTTGGAATCAACTTGGTGATGCGTTCACATCCCTGGATGTTTTAATGAGTGTGGATGTTGAACGCAATGGAAGCATTCAAAATTTCTTCACAGTACATTCTTTAATAGAGGATCCAAAGCCAGGAGATTTGCCTCCTCTCTGTCTTCACTTGCCACTTTAAGACCTACAGGAGGAGGCAGGTGGGTCAGAGAATGCCTTGTGAAGGTAAGGGGTGTACTAGGAAGACTCCAGGCCTGTGAAGTAAAGAAGGCAGCACTGGCATTGCTACATCTTCATGGCCTATCATTCTGAGACCACTTTCTTGCATGTAGATGAGCCCTGAAGCAGATGCCACTGTATTGCTTACACTTCTATTAAAGGAGTTTACAGAGCTTGTATGATCCTGGCACTTCTCCTGGTTCCTTGGTCCTTCCAGAAATTGCCAGATTAAGATGTAATGAAATGAAAGAGTAGCTTTTCACTTTTTTGTCATTTCAGTGGGTTCCTGCAGTACTCGTGCCAATTCAGATGCTTAAGTCATATTTGATTAAGCTAAGTACAATCAAGGAGGAACATTTCCAGGCCAAGTCTAATAATTAAGTAACAGAAGCAGTACTACAGAATGTGTTGCCCATCACAGTATGCAATCAGAGTGCCTATACATGTAAGGTAATTATAGCTGGTTATCCCAAGCAAAACTATTTACTATTAAATTCAGAAGGTTTTGCAGCATATTCCACTGATGCATATTTCTACTGTTGGGTTGGGTTTTTTTTTTTCCTATCTTTTGTCAGAAATAATTTAAAAATGCTGCATTTCTGAGGAGATAGTAGTCTAAATATCCCATGCTTGGTAATGCTAGTTAAATCTTATGAATTGGGTGTCTACATATTAATAAACTCCTAACAATGTTACCTTATAGCATGAGTGTTAGTAGATAACAGATTGTAGATCATGAATGCATATTTGGCATAGAGAACAGTGTTCAATGGCATGAGGTATCCTAACAGATTCATCTGGTTTTCAATCACTTTTGACTGCTTGCAAATACGATACCTCTTTCAGTAGGTGTCAGAGTTTGCAGCTCTCTGCCATGAACTTAGACAAATTTCATGACAGACTGTTGTCACTCACAGCTGTTTGTGTCTTAAAAGCTGCTAGTAAACAATTGTCAAAGAACCAACCTCGCGTACGCCTAAGGAAACTGTGTTCTGAGTGAGCCGTCATTTGGATGTCTTTATGTTCTAGCCCAGATTCATTCCACAGCTTGTGTTACACTAAACTTTACTTACTATAAAGTTAATTTTCTGTGTTACTTACCGTATTTACACTTGGGCCAAATTGTTTTGGATATATTTTCTATTTTACTCTAATATCTTTATTTTTAATTTAGATAATGTATGCATATTTGTGTATAAATAAATGTATCCATGCATATTTATGCAGGTTTGCATACTTGTTTTGCTATTGCAGCTCTGTGCAGCACCTAAACAAATAAACACTATTATGCATTTTCAGAATTAAGGCAAACAAGTAATTGGCGTGCTTTATCTGAAGCAGCATTTTTAATGCCTCACATCTCTATACTGTCTGAAAACTACATATAAAAGTAAGAAATCTAGGGCTGGCATTCTAAAAAATCATAGTTGCTATTTCAGTTTATGTCAGATGACTTAAGACCAGTGTGATGGTGGTGAAGAAGAGCTGTTTGTTGTTGTTGTTTGTTTTGTTTTGTTTTGTTTTTTTTCATCAGTATTTAACAAACATCCCTTCTTTCCCATGGCTACCTGGGAAACTTTTAGCCTAACTGTATTTCAGAGTGAATACACTCAGAAAACAGCATGATGAAGAAAAGACAGTACAACATCAATTATAGTTGCTCTCTGTTCCCATTTAATACTAATAATTTGCAGCCTACTTTATAATGTACTACTGAAAATATGATGGTAATTTTAAAAAAATAAATAAATAAAAATGAATTAAAAGATCAAGTCCTTAAGAATATCTGTAGGGATCAGAACGTTAACATATCCCCATATTAAAACACATTTAAACTAGATTAAGTTTTGATTCTGTATACACAGTGCTCAGCATTACTCATGTAAGTGTGACATCATATTGCAACAGACACCAATGGGATGAGAATTGCTCCTATAATTTTCCAAACATCTGGGAAGACAAACAAAAAAAAAAAAAAAAAAAAAAGGTAATATTGCCAATACGTTCTTTCTTTCTTGCCATATCTTTCTTGCCGTATCTTCCTTTCCTTTCCATTCCTTCCTTCCTTCCTTCCTTCCTTCCTTCCTTCCTTCCTTCCTTCCTTCCTTCCTTCCTTCCTTCCTTCCTTCCTTCCTTCCTTCCTTCCTTCCTTCCTTCCTTCCTTCCTTCCTTCCTTCCTTCCTTCCTTCCTTCCTTCCTTCCTTCCTTCCTTCCTTCCTTCCTTCCTTCCTTCCTTCCTTCCTTCCTTCCTTCCTTCCTTCCTTCCTTCCTTCCTTCCTCCCTCTCTCCCTCTCTCCCTCTCTCCCTCTCTCCCTCTCTCCCTCTCTCCCTCTCTCCCTCTCTCCCTCTCTCCCTCTCTCCCTCTCTCCCTCTCTCCCTCTTTCCCTCTCTCCCTCTCTCTCTTTCTTCCTCTGTATCTCTCTAGAATTTTTACCATAGTTCATGGAGTCAAGACATTTTTCTGGAGATTATTCTTAATTAAAGTACCATTCTATTCATAGTAAGTAAATAAGCTTCAGGTGTATCTTCAATATCCACTATGTCTAGACAACAATAATTCAGACTTGTCTATCAGCTACCAAATGATTTTTAATTTTCTGTCTGTGGGAGTTCATGATAGACCACCTGGAGCTTCTGTAACAGAACTTTGGGCTACTTGTTAACAGTTGCTCCATTTTATGAGGGCTCTCTGTTTAAAAATAATCGTACCTGTGATCATGCTTAGCTAGTGAAAATTCTTATGGACAAAGGCAAACAATACCATAACACA